>NW_012267226.1:21624319-21671320 GCF_000151885.1 Dipodomys ordii
GCGCCACTTCCGGTTTTCTGGTGGTTTATTGGAGATAGGAGTCTCACGGTCTCTCCTGCCCGGGCTGGCTTTGAACCGCGATCCTCAGATCTCAGCCTCCGGATTACAGGCGTGAGCCACCAGCGCCCGGCTCCCTGTAAGAATTTTTAAAATAAGTCTTTTGAGCTTTTGGAGGCTGAGGCAGGAAGATTCTGAGTACAAGACCAGACAAATGAGACCTAAACTTTGGAAAAAAATAGTCTTTTGAGATTTTTCTACATAAACAACCACACTGTTTATGAAGAGAAATAGTTTTATTTCCTGGCTTCCAATTTCTATAATTTCTAAACTTCTTTTTCTTGCTTCATGGCACTGGCTAGGATTTCCAGTGTGAGGTTGAATTAGAATGTCCAGACATTTTTGTTCTCTTCCTGATCTTCAGAAGAAAGTGTTCATTCCTTCCTTATTCAGTATGTTATTGAAGGTGTTTGTAATTTTTCTTTATTAGGTTAAAGACTGTGCTTAGTCTGCTGAGAATTTTTACCATGAGTGGATGTTGATTTTTTTAAATTAATGAAATTACATATTTTTAAAATAATTCTCAATATAATAGATGATACCAAATTATATATTGATATTGAATTGCTGGAACAAACCCCATTCAGTCATGATATATCATCTTCTTTTATATTGGTGGAATCAGTTTGATTTTATTTTACTTAGGATTTTTGCATCTGTGCTCTTGAGAGACATTGGTCTATAGTTTTATTTTTTGTAATTTGTTTGGCTTTGCTAATTTAGGTAATGTTGGAATGTTAACTATCTTTTAGAATGAGTTCAAAAATAATTTCTTTTTTCTGCATATATTGAGCAGAATTTGATATTGTTTATTTAGATTAAAGTTCTTATCTAAATATAAACACTTTTAATGTGGGAATTGGGATGATAGTTTAAGTTTGTTTTCTATATTCAGAATTTTTAGGGGTTTTACAGTAATTTTAAGGGATCTGACTTAAAAGCATACAGCATCATTTTCCACTGCTGTACTGTGATTAGATTGAAAGAAAAGGAAAATTAGCTATTTCATTATTGGGCAAAAAAAACCTTCTTTACATTTTAGAAATGTTATCAAAATATTTTTGCCAATCTCCTAAACTTCCATTCTTCCTAAGTAGTTTACTTTCTATTCTCAAAAGATGATTAATTTTTAGAAGAAATTCCATAGCCTATGTTGCTAGTAAACTTTGTGGAAGTTTTAGAATACTGATTTTTTTTTTTAACAAAATAGATGTGTCAGCTTTCTGTCACTATGACACAATGCCCAATTAAAAGAACAACTTTAAAGAATAAAGGTTTGGACTGGTACCCGAGGTGGGCTGACTCCATTGCTTTTAGGTCTGTGGCTATGCAGAAACATTACAGCACAATGTGGTGGAGGAAAGCTGCTTCACTCACAGAGGCCAGGAAGCAGGAAAAACTAGAGAGGAGGGTCCCAGCAACAAACCGCTCTCAGTGACAGCCTGCAGGCTCCTCCAGCTTGGCCCCACTGTCTGAGACTTCTTCCACCTCCCAGCAGCTCTCAGCTTGAAGCTAAGCTCTCAATACATGGGCCTTTGGGGGAACATCTCAGATCTGAACCTTCATAGGAGACAGAAGTGAAATTTGGATAGTCAGGGTCAACTGACCTTACACTGTCTTGTGTATTTGTATGAGTTTGACGTCTAATTGTCTTTCCTTCCTCTAGATCAATGGGCAGTGCAGCTGCTTCCAGAGCATTGAACTGCTGAAATCTCGCCCTGCTCACTTGGCTGTTTTCTTACACCACGTAGTTTCACAATTTGACCCCGCAACATTGGTAATACATTTTACAATTTGGCTGGTTCAGTGTCCTGGTGTTATTGATTCACATCTGTAGGACTTTTTGTATCTGTTAGATAAAAGGACAGGCTTGTTTTCCAAACCTTTAAGAATAGATATGAAAGATACTTACAGTGTTACTAATGAAAAATTTAAAGATTTGATTACATAGTAATAACTACTTCCTTGTTTATTGAGGATCTAGCAAATTACCCCTTATGTGATTTTTCACTTTGTCTCTTCTCTTTCCTTCTCCATGACAGCTCTGTTACCTCTACTCAGACCTGTATAAACAGACTAATTCGAAGGAAACTCGTCGTGTCTTCCTTGAGTTTCATCAGTTCTTCCTGGATCGGGCTGCGGTGAGTTGCCAAGTTATGATCTCTGCTTTAGGACACTGACTGAATTGGCCTCTTAATTCCAATCTTCCCTCTTCTGTTTTTGGACATCCTTATGCTTCTGAGTATCTGTATTATATTTCAATTATTGATTACTCTTGACTTTTTAATCATTTGTGATTAAATTTGTGATTTAATTCTGTGTATGAATTCTCAGAGTAAATTTTAGGGGGATGAGATACATTTAGGTCTTTATAATTAGAATGAGGGAATAAAAAAGAGAGCACCCATATATGATAGAGATACATATTAGAATCCAAGGTATCATTCTCACATAATTGATCTCTAGGTGGCCTCTTTGAACCTTAGAAGCACAAATTTAACTAAAAAGTGGTAAAAAGATCTCACACTGAAATAATACTAATGTGTTGTTTTACCAAAAATAGCAATGTTAGTAAAGCTTTAAGCTTTGTTTTATGTGCACTGCTGTGGGTAGCAGCGGTGCCTTGGATGACTGTGCTGCATGCCTTGCTCTTACATGCTTGCAGGTCTCTTGGATGAATGCTTCAGCTTCTGTCCTTCAGCCTGAGTCACTTCCTTTCCTAACCTTGTCTCAGCTGACTGCCTTCCAGTTTTCATGGAAAATGTCAAGTATAGAGAAAGGAACTTCTACCAAATATGTTACTTAACCTCCATCATACCATACCCTGTGCCCTTTCTCTTCAACCTGTTAAAGAATTGTATATCCTCTCTCTAGTACCAGCTCCTCCTTTTTTATCTGGCAGTTATCTCCTCTTCTTCCTCCAACAGTTTTTTTGTTTGTTATTGTTGTTTGTTTTGCTTTGGTTCATTATATTAAAAACATTTCTTTTGTATCAAGACAAACACATACAAACAGATAATTTGCTGCCTCATTTTATTTGTATTTCTTACATAGTCACCTACACACTTCCCCATTGCTAAATACAGTTGCCACCATCTTCTCAGGAGGCCTTCGTTGATCCCAATATACTTAAATGTCACCTTTACATTCTGTCATTTCTTCTATGACTTTTTTTTTTTTTTGGTTGGAAGTGGGGCTTGAACTCTGGGCCTGAGTGCTGTCCCTTAGCTCTTCAGCTCAAAGCGAGCGCTCTACCACTTGAGCTACAGCGCCACTTCCGGTTTTCTGGTGGTTTATTGGAGATAAGAGTTTCATAGACTTTCCTTTCCGGGCTGGCTTTGAACCGCGATCCTCAGATCTCAGCCTCTTGAGTAGCTAGGATTACAAGTGTGAGCCACCAGCGCCCCGTTTCTATGACATTTTTGCCTGTAGAACTCTTGGGTATTAATTTTAGTTATATTCCTGCCCTTCTACCCTAAATGTAAACTCTACTGGGGCAAGTATTTTTGTTCTGTTTATATGTTGCTGTGTCCAATTTCGAACAGTTTCTGGAACAGACTGGTGACCCAGATACTTATTAAATGAATTATTGTTCTGATAGCTATTGTTTAAAACATTGCAAATTATTTTTACTAAAATAACACTATCATGAAGAAAGTTGAGTATGTTCAAATACATTTCAGTTGGTATTTCTTTTTCTACTGCTTGTTTGAATCTCTTCTCCCCTTCCCCTTCTCTCCTCTGCCACTACTGGGGCTTGAACTCAGGGCCTGGCACTGTCCCTGAGCTTCCTTTGCTCAAGGCTAGCTAGCGCTCTACCACTTGAGTCACAGTGCCACTTCCGGCTTTTTCTGTTTATGTGGTACTGAGGAATGGAACCGAGGGCATCCATGCATGCTAGGCAAGCACACTACCACTAAGCTACATTCCCAGGCCCCAGATCTATTTTTCACTGACTGTTTGTAAATATGGGTGCTTTGCATACTTTTAGACTTTCCATAGTTGCTAGGATCACGGGCACATGCTATCTAGCTTCCCTTTGTGGACATTGAGTCTCTTGGATTTTTCAGTCCAGACTGGCATAGTACTATGATCCTGCCCATGCAGCCTCTCCCATAGCTACGGATGGCAGGCACACACAGATCACTGTACCTACTGTATGTTTAGAAGGGGTCTTGCAAACTTTTCTGTCTGGGATAGCCTTGAACTGCAGTCCTACAGTTTTCAGCCTCCCGTGTCACTACTGTCATCTTTAATTTCACATTTCTTAAGAGAGGAGCTGGGAAGGTGGCTCAATGGTAGAGCGCTTGCCTTGCATGCCTGAGGCCCTGGGTTCGATTCCTCAGTACCACATAAGCAAAAAAAAGAAAAAAAAAGCCGGAAGTGGCACTGTGGCTCAAGTGGTAGAGCACTTGCCTTGAGCTCAAGAGCTGAGGGACAGTGCCCAGACCCAGAGTTCAGGCCCCACGACCGGACCCCCCCCCAAAAAAACAAAAAACATCTCTTAAGAGAGCCCTCTGGCTATATCAAAACTTTGTATTTTACTGCTCATGATCTATGAGGGTATTATCATTAAAGTGTAAGAAGAATCCTGATTGGTTAATGTGGCAAGTCATTCTTCTTTGCTTCAGGTCATATTTATTTCATATAAATACCCACATAACATAAATATACTTTTATATCTTTATTTTTTACTAGAAATGCTTTTAAGAAACTGGCTTCGAGTTACTTCTTGGCAACTTTTGTTAAAGATAGTTTTGAAGCCCATTTCACCTTTTTTTAGCTGTTCTCATTGAGACAGGTTCTCATTATGTAGATCAAGCTGGCCTTGAAATTCTGATCCTGCTGCCTCAGCTTCCTCTTGAACATTGGGATTACAGGCATGTTTACCATGCTTGGCCATTTCAGTGCTTTTACAATGAATATAAAAGATCTTACATTTTTTTTCAGTAATCACTTATTTTCAAACTTAAAGGACTTTATAGGAATTTTTAAATTTCAGGAAGCATATGACTTAAATAGGTATGTGGTAATATAAACATAACCAAGCTAAGATAGTTCTTCTAAATACAAAATAATAAAAATTTCCCTAAATTTGGTGGGGGAAAGGGATAATAGTTTGGTAATAGAATCAAAAACTGCAGATTTATGGGGGAAAGTACTACCTGAAAGGAAGTAAATTATAAGACAGTCACCTTAATTCAGTAGCAAGAACTACAGATGGTTACTGGGACTTTAACTCTTAAAACTCAGTGTTAATCTCTAGCACTTTCTTACTGGGATGTGACTGCTGAGTGTTTAACATCTTACATAGGAAAGCAGTGGGTTATGCTGCGGCTTGTAGGATAAGTATCTCAAGTCCAGGAAATAAAGTCATAGTTACATATGAGTCAGTTTGTCACGTGATCATATATACACAGTTTTGGTTTTACTTATATTAATTCAAATAACATATGATAGATTGTATTGACCAATATTTCTAGAGTGCTAAAGCCAGTATGTTTATTAGCATAATGATGAAGCATTCATTCTTTTGTCTAATGAAAGAATTGTAGCTATTTCCTTTATACTATAATATAATATTGGGAAAGAGGTTTATTATTTAACTTAAACACTAGGATGTTCCAGGGCTGTGAACTCTAAAATGATCTCGTTGCTGGGAAGGTGCCCATTGGTAGAGTGCTTGCCTTGTATGCATGAGGCCCTGGGTTCGATTCCTCAGTGCCACATAAAAAGAAAACATAAAATAAAATGTCTTGTCTGTGAAAGTGCATGGACAAGTGTATCCAGGCTGTGTCTTCACTTCATACACATTGTAATGGGCCTGTAGTGCTGTTTCACCTTTTGTTTACATTTTGTTTTAGCACCTGAAAGTCTCTGTTCCTGAGGAAATATCTGTGGATCTAGGTAAGTTTGGAGCATCAGTATCTTGAATAATCACATTTCTGTAGACATGTTGTCCAGTTAAGCTCAGGAGGTTTTATTTATCACTAGGTGGCTGGTTTAATGCCTTGGATGACTGATAGAAAGAAAATCTATTATACAGTTAAGACCTACTGAAATCTGAATTCTGGTCTTGCACTGAAGACTTGTCACTGTGCTCCAAGTTAAATTTGTTCCTATTGAATTGCTGTGTTGCCAGTTCCACGTTGCATGGAATATACCTTTAGATCAGATAATCCCTTTCTCTTTATGCAGAAAAGAGAAGACCTGAGCTTATTCCTGAGGATCTACATCGCCACTATATACAAACTATGCAAGAAAGAGTCCACCCTGAAGTTCAGAGGCACTTGGAAGATTTTCGGTAAGCTTGTTGGTAGATAAGATCCCTGATATAGTCAGTCTCAGTTTAGTTTCGTTCTGCTTCTTAGGTAAGAAAATGTTACACTTAGCACTAGGTGAATTGCTTGGTCGTATCCCTGTTGTTGAAACATATTGAGCATCTGAAGCTGCAGGGTTGGGGTGGAACTGAGAGTTCAGTCTCCAGCCCATGTGCTCCCAGCGCTGGGCTCTGCACTGTGCCTGTGCTCAGCAGTCCTCACAATCGTGTCTTCCCACATGGTGGGCTCTGTTGTCTGAGTATTTCTTCACGATTGTGTCTCCCTGGGATTGACTCCACTCAGCTCCTTGATGATTTTGTCTCTCTGTGGCTGACTGTCTTGTCTTTTTCCTCTGGTATCCCAGGTGACATAGACCCAGAAGTAGAAAACTTGACTTTTTTGCCTATTCCTAGACATTTGTAGCTTATAAAGACTCTGCTGAAACTTTTTCAGAGGGACCTGCTTTGCTCTAGGCTGCTCCAGCAGATTTCTCTCGGTTCTTTTAGGCAGAAACGCAGTATGGGGCTGACCTTGGCTGACAGTGAGCTGACTAAACTTGATGCAGAGCGAGACAAGGACCGGGTAACTCTGGAGAAGGAACGGGCATGTGCAGAGCAGATCGTTGCTAAAATTGAAGAAGTATTGTAAGTAATGGAGGCATGTGTGGCAGTGCTCATTATGCTTAAAATACCCTTCAAGTGTGCTTGAAAGGGTGGTCAGGTTGTACAGATAAGGACCTGTTTATTTTATCATAATATTTGAATCTTGAGTTTTTCCTGATACTTTGTATTAAAGTTCTTATGTTCCCTTTTCTGAGTGTTGGTCAGTAAGTAACTCTGAAACTTGTAATTGGTGATCAAAACCATGCAAATACTTGAGCTGGCTTTCCTTCATTGGAAATGTTCTCGCTGTCACATATGTACACATACACAGCATATGTATGAAAATAGTGCAGGTCCCAGGGGGTTTTTTAAAAATTATCACTATTATAGCAGACAGATTTAGATTGGGACACAAAATGTTAGCTGTGATCCACTGTTTCTGAGTTTAAGACCAGCTGTTTTATTAAGCTTAAATATTTCATTTTTAAACACTTTTAGGATGACTGCTCAAGCTACAGAAGAAGAAAAGAGGTAAGATAATTTTATCCCTCCTCCCTTTTTTATTGTAAAAACACTGTACAGAGGGGTTACATTTACATGAGCAAGGCAATGAGTACACATTTCCTATCAGGCATTGTTGCTTCCTCCTTTGTTATTCTCCTATCATCCCTTCTCTCCTACCTCCTTCTTAGTCTTTTAAAGCATTTCTCTGAGGAGCTGAAAAGGATCATTATTCATTTAAACTTTACACATGTAGACTGCGGGCTCCCTCTGGTGGCTTGTATTTTATTTGTGTAATGTTCTGGTGTCTAGTTTGACGCCTTCCTTTCCTGTGCAGAAATGAGCGATAGTGATGAATGGAAAGAAAGCTCTTTATTTTTTTTCTTGGTTAATTTCAAGAATTCCAACATTGGGCTTTTGGAAATCATTTGGTGTCTTTGTTCTGGCTGACCACCCCTCAGAAGTCTTATTTTACATAATCCTTTCTCTCTAGTTCCACAATGCAGTATGTGATTCTCATGTATATGAAGCATTTGGGAGTCAGAGTGAAAGAACCTCGAAATTTGGAGCACAAGCGGGGTCGGATTGGATTCCTCCCAAAAATCAAGGTAAGACTGGAACAATAGAGGGGTAGGTCTCAGACCTGACATGTTATGGTTGTATGTTTCGTTCTTAATATTTTCTAAATCATCGTGTTAGCACTAGGTATGATGATAGGTCTAAAATGTAGTCCCTGTTCTCAAAGTATTCAAACTCTACTGCAAATCCAAACATGCAAGCTTAACATTACTGAACGTGAAAAGGGAAAATAGTAGTTTTTTCAGAGTGCCATCTGCAACTTTTATCTTTTAGGACTTTCTTCATTTTTGTATCTTTAGTTCTAGCACAGTGTTTTCCACACATTATAAAAGTATTAGTGAACTGCATTGCTTAGAATGAACTCCTGGTAAATGTAAATTTGTACAGTCAGCAAGCTCCTGGTAAGCTGCTTTTTTATTTTCCAAAATTTCATTTCCAAAGGGTTTGTGCAGATACCTTGAGTTTGAGGTGTCCTCAAAACTATGTGGCAGCTTCTGCTGAATATGCACATACATATTTTCATTTACATTGAACCCATGTTCAAAATTGTATTTCTATGTTTGAGAGCAGCAAAAGAAACCCACTCTGTTAGATATCTCTTATCTTAGCTTTCTCCTTGTACCTCCATGTAGCAAAGTATGAAGAAAGATAGAGAAGGCGAAGAGAAAGGCAAGCGGAGGGGATTCCCCAGCATCCTGGGACCTCCAAGGAGACCAAGCCGGCATGATAACAGTGCAAGTACGTTGCTCCCACCACCCATCCCTCCCGGGCCCACGGCCCATGTGCTGGTGAGTGCTGGGGACGCTGCACAACCTGTGCCTTGTTCCGACAGTGTTAACTAAGTGCCTCAGGCTGCTTCCAATGTGTCACAGTTCTCATGGTTAATGGTAGTATCCCACCACGTGGCCAGACACTTGGTTACTTACCTCTTCTGATTTTGTTTGTGTTGAGATTGCTTATACTCATGGATTTTTCAACCTTACTTTGTTTAATCTCTGTCTTTCTCTCTCTGTCTCTCTGTCTGTCTGTCTCTCTCTCTATATCTATATGTTTATACACACACACACGTGTGCATATATATATGTAATTTGCTGTCTCCAGAATTATTCTACAAGCTCTATTTCTCCTCTCTGCTTTGTTCATATCTCTTTCCTCCCAGATCAAGTTAGGAGAGACAAGCCCATTAGAAAGGGCTTCAGCAGGGATGAGGAAAGCTGTATGGTGCGCCTTATCTCAGACAGTTCCACATTTGCCATCTGGGCATGCTTGGGAGTAGGAATTTTGTTGAGGAATAGAGATGACAAGTAGCTTACACCTGAGGAATCCTTAAATGCCAGTGCTACACCTGGTTGAGAAACACTGAGAAAGGTGGAAGAACATTTCAGAGGGCAGATAGAAGAGACGGAGGACCTCAATACACTGACCAAGGGATACAGAGAGATGGTTAGGAATTTGGGCGAGCAGAGCTACCTGAGGATCTACCGTGCTGTGGTGACCTGAGCTTCTGTGCTTCTTGTCATGACCAACAAGAGCATGGATGAAGAGCAGGGTGGGGTCTCTAGACAATGTAGTGATGGAGGTGGCATGTGAGTATGAAGTTGTGCGTGTTGGGAAGGAAAGCAGTGGGACTTCAGAGTGCTTCATCCTCATTCTTACAAACAATGCATCTCCAGATAATGACTCTGTCAGCATTTCCTCTCCTTTTTCCATAGTTGCTCTCCACATCTCCTTTTCTCATGTCCTTCTTCCTTGCCCCAGACTCATCTACTATCTCTTCCCCCTTTCTGTTAGTCCATCTCTTATCTCCCCCTCCACTTTTCTCTCCTCTTCTCTCTTTGCCCATCTGTCTGTCACCTTCCCTCTCCCTTACCATGTCCTTTTCTTTATTGTTCTTTTTTTTCAATAATTCCTTTCACATTTTGTAGGCCCACCATGTTCCACACATTTTTTTCAGATATTGTTACATCATCTCTGTCTTTCTTAAAGCTGTTTTGAAGTGTAGATTACTAATGATTTCATTCTGTCCAGTTGGCAGGGCCATGGAACTACAGAAAGCACGCCACCCTAAGCACGTGTCCACAGCCTCATCTGTGAGTCTTGACCCTCAGGATTCAGCCAAGTTGCGCCAGACTGGGTCAGCCAATGAAGGAGCAGATGCTGGATTCCTGCCTGCCAATCCCATGTCCTCTGTGGTTTCAGGGGCTGCTCTCCCCCAGGAAGGAGGGAAAGAGAACGACATGGGTGAGTGGTGCTGTAGTTAACTTAATCAGGATATTTGATATGAATGTGTTAATATTGTATAACCTGTGATAGATTTAAGTTGAATCTTCATGTGTAGGGTGTGTGTGTGTGTGTGTGTGTGTGTGTTGTACTGGGGCTTGGAGTTGGAGTGTGTGTGTGTGTGTGTGTGTGTGTGTGAGAGAGAGAGAGAGAGAGAGTGTGTGTGTTGTACTGGGGCTTGGAGTTGGAGCCTGGCACTGTTGCTTCACTTTTTTGCTCAAGGTGCTTTACCACTTGAGCCATACCTCCACATTTGGCTTTTTGGGTTAATTGAGAATAAGAGTAAAGACATACTTGCTCAAGAAAGTCTGCTTTGAACATGAAGCAAGCCAGGTGTTGTGGCATACAACTATAATACTAGCACTCGTGAGATAGATGCAAGAGAAACATGAATTCTTGGTCATCCTGGGAACCATAACAAGATTCTGTCTTAGAAACAACCAAACAGTCAGGCACCAGGGGCTCACGCTTGTAATCCTAGCTACTCTGGAGGCTGCGATCTGAGGATCACAATTTGAAGCCAGCCCAGGCAGGAAAGTCTGTGAGACTCTTATCTCCAACTAATCACCAGAAAAAACTGGAAGTGGAGCTGTGGTTCAAAGCAGTAGAGTATTAGGCCTGAGCAGAAAAGCTGAGAGAATAATGCCTAGACCACCCCCCTCCCCAGCCCCCAACCAAAAAAAACCAAAAGCAAAACAAAGCCAAGCTTGATGATGCAAGTTTATAAGCCCCGCATTTGGGAAGTTGAGACAGGAGGCTCATGAGTTTGAGGTCAGCCTATGCTGTATAACAAGTTTTAAGGTCAGCTTGTACTGACCCAGATAGACTCTATCTCAAAAAAACCATAGCAAATATGTAGTATGGGGTGACATTGGGCACAATGCATTGTACTCATAAGCTAACTCATTGAATTGAAACCCCTTTGTACAACTGCTTAAAGATAATTTTAGAATGTGGCCTAAGCTTAAAGCAGCTGATAGATTATGAAACTTTAATAAATGTTCTACTTCACGTGGTCTGAGGGTTATCTCTTTGGGCCACTATTGAAGATAATGTGATTTTACAATATTACAATATGTGTGTTATCATGCAAGCATGCTTTATTGATGTTTTTAAACAACTTTTAGAACCATCCAGTAGATAAGGCACAGACTACTTCATTGTGACTGCAGATCAGACTATGCGTCTAAGGCCTGAAGGTATAGCTCAAAATGTCACACTACCAAGTGCAAGGTTCTGAGTTCAAACTCCAATGCTATCAAAGCAACAAGGAGTCAAATGCAGAGTGTAAGTCTAGAAGACCTTCTTGGTGACACAGATAAAACTATACTTGAGACAAATGAAAAACAAAAGGAGAGATGTAATAAGGTGGAAAGATGCAGTCATTCAGTCCTAATCTGACATAGAAGAGAGTTAAGATAGCAACTCTTTGAAGGAACAAAAACACAAACTAGTTATTTACATTTAGGTAATAATTTAAATTTAGCTATTAACCTTCTTAGTGATAATTTAATGATTAAATATTTATAAAGGATTGGGGGAACATTTAAGATAAGAATTATAAGTGAGCAAAATCTTCAAGGGAGAAAGAGATTAGATACTACATGGTACCTAAAGATAATAAAGAAGTTGATTAAGTATATGATTGAAAATAATCTAATGAAACTCACTGAAAACTTAAAAACAATGGTGGGGAATGGAGAACGATGAAGAAAAAGTAATACAGAGGGGATGGATTTGATCAGAGTGCATTATATGCTTGTTGAAAATGTCACAAGGAACCCCCTTTGTATAGTTAATACTAATGAAGTTTTTAAAAGATAGCAAATCAGCAAAAAGAAGTAAACACGTATTTACTGTAGTAATTGACATTTAAAATGTGGTTTGCCACATTTGACATTGGAGGTAGAAAGGTGAAAGGTGTGGGGGGGTGCTTCTAATCACTCTTTTGAACTCAGCTGTTGGCTTTTAGAAAGCTACTATAAATGAATTCTCAGGGGTATGCATGTGTTTGTGTATTTTAAAGTTTATATATTACACTTTCAGTTCTAGCAAACTTGCAAATGTTCAGATAATAATGTGTCTCTGATTAAGTTGATTAGCATTAGATCGTGAGGCCTGTTTGTTTTTTGTAATCAGTAACTTGTCCTCAGTGTTAACACTTTAAATGTCTGACTTTTGTCTTGTCAGGATCAAAACAAGTTGGAGAAACACCAGTATCTGGAGACTCCTTGGATGGCACACCTCGGCCTGCCAACACTGTTTTTGATTTCCCACCTCCTCTCTTAGACCAAGTGCAGGAGGAGGAATGTGAAGTGGAAAGGTAAATTCAGTGCGGTTTTACAAAGGCTTAGGGCACTAAAGATATTCCTGTAATTTGTAGCATTTTTGCCCTGTGCAATGTTTAGAAAGAGCTGGTAGTAAATATTAACTAGGCCCTAAAGTTTTCTTCTGTTATTCAATGTTAAAAAATATATCTTAAGGAAATGTTAAATAATATATCTTAAGGAAGTTTTTATGCAGACACTTGAATCCACTTTTGAGTCTCTTTTATATAAATTTATTGACATACGTGTGTTTTCATTCTCACTCTTTATTCTTCATTATTTTAGAGTGACGGAACATGGAACACCAAAGCCCTTTCGAAAGTAAGTAAATCTTAAATAGCTTTCTTTGTTTTTTAGATTTTTTTCTTTTAATCTTTAAATTGTTACTATAAAGGTGATGTACAGAGAAGTAGCTTTCATTTAAGAGATCTTTTTCTTTTTTGGGGGGGTCCTGTCATGGGGCCTGAATTCTGGGCCTGGGCGCTGTCCCTCAGCTCTTCAGCTCAAGGCTAGTGCTCTCTACCACTTAAGCCATAGCTCCACTTCTGTTTTTTTCTGCTTATGTGGTGCTGAGGAATCGAACCCAGGGCCTCATGCATACAAGGCAAGCAGTCTACCATGGAGCCACTTTCCCAGCCCAAGAGATCTTTTTTCTGATGTTCCAGTGATAAAGGATAAGAAACCCTGTGTATAATCTCTTAAATATGATAAAAGAATGTCAACAATAAGCCTGACTCATTCAAAAAAATATATATTTATGGTGTTTAAATATAAATAAGCCTGACTCATTCAAAAATATATATATTTATGGTGTTTAAATATAACCTGTTTAAAACCATTTTGTAGGAGAGGCGAATGTTTGGCATTGTGCTAAATCAGATGCAGAAATCTGATGAGTTGGTGGTAATATTAAGACTTGTATGTTCTGTTCACCTAAAGCTCTTGGACACAGTTCATTGGTTTTCTTCCTCAGGTTTGACAGCACAGCCTTTGGAGAAAGTCAGAGTGAGGATGAGCAATTTGAAAACGACCTGGAGACTGACCCACCCAGCTGGCAGCAGCTTGTCAGCCGAGAAGTGTTACTGGGACTGAAACCCTCTGAGATCAAAAGACAGGAAGTGATTAATGGTGAGTTGAATTAATTTGTTGCTGTTGTCCATACATGGCACTGTGTTTAACTAGAGTAAGTAAACCCCTCAGCTATGGGGTTTGCTTTCTTTTCCTTTAACTGTTTGTTTTAAACAAAGATGAAATTCAATGAGATGGCTGATTCTCAAACCCTTCCATCAAAATGTATAAATGGTTTTAGGAGTCATCTTTTTCTTTTTTTCGGGGGGGGGTGGTCCTGTGGTGGGGCCTGAACTCTGGGTCTGGGCACTGTCCCTCAGCTCTTCAGCTCAAGGCTAGCATTCTACCACTTGAGCCACAGCACCGCTTCTGGCTTTTTTTCTTTCTGCTTATGTGGTGCTGAGGAATCGAACTTAGGGCCTCATGCATGCAAGGCAAGCGCTCTACCACTGAGCCACCTTCCCAGCCCATGGAGTCATCTTGATAATTGAAAAGGAAAGGGTATCTAGCTTTGAAGATATTGAGGAGTCATAGCCTTATTGATCTCAAAGTTGAGACTTATTGAGACACGATCCTGTTTTTGCATATAGATGATAAAGAGCAAGGGAAAGCACAGAAGATTAGTGGAGTTAATCAAGATCACACATATAATCAGTGATGAGAGGAAAACTCAGATCCAGTTCTTCCTGTATTCTGGTGCAGTGTTCTTCAGTTACCCTAACATGTTTATAGTAGATAGGTGGCGTGGATGCTATGCCCTGTACTCTCCCTAGGATGTGATTTGAATATATCTTTCCCATCTCTGACATGGTGAAATTATGGCCTGGCTCTACAATTGAGGATTTATGGGCAAATTGGATAAGCAGAAGTACTATTATTTCTGAAAAAGTCTCAAATTTAAGACTCTTTAATCCTGGAGGTTACATAGTTTCAAATATTCTAGTTATGATAGGTAGGGATTACAAGCAGGTGAATGAGTTTGGGGGTATGCAGTTAACTTTTAAGTGTAAAATAATTTGAATGAGTTTTTTTTTTTGTTGTTGTTGTTGTTTCAACTCAGCCACTGTATTGGAGAATTTCATGGAATTAAAATGAGTTCAGAAGCATGCAATCTCTTAACTGCTAAATAATTTATTATACAACTCATTTGCTTCCTAATTCTAATAGAAGACTGTTCCATGGAATTAGTCCAAATAAGGCAGCATTTCATCTCTCTCTTTCTCTCTCTTTTTCAACTTAGAATTGTTCTACACAGAAAGAGCTCATGTCCGAACACTGAAGGTTCTTGATCAAGTGTTCTATCAGCGAGTATCCAGGGAAGGAATTCTGTCACCTTCAGAGATACGGAAGATTTTTTCAAACCTGGAAGATATTCTTCAACTTCACAGTAAGAGAAATTGGTCTGATCATTATCCCTACACTTCTAATAGAGGAAAGATGGAGAATACTTACAGATACCTTGGATACATTTATGTATAATTTTATGTAATTTTGTCAATATATCCATGTTAGCATTTCTGAAATTATATGTGATCACTTAATACAAATAAACAATTGGGTCTTAGGCTAAATTCTGTTCCCCATAATCAGCCTTTGGAATACAAAATGTCTTTTTTTTTTTTTTGTCGGTCGTGGGGCCTGAACTCTGGGCCTGGGCACTTTGCCTCAGCTCTTCAGCTTAAGGCTAGCACTCTACCGCTTGAGCCACAGTGCCCAGTTTTT
The DNA here is from genome assembly GCF_000151885.1 of Dipodomys ordii. Taxonomy (NCBI): domain Eukaryota; kingdom Metazoa; phylum Chordata; class Mammalia; order Rodentia; family Heteromyidae; genus Dipodomys; species Dipodomys ordii. Next base: position 21,639,776 of record NW_012267226.1, read on the forward strand.
CTGCTTATGTGGTGCTGAGGAATCGAACCCAGGGCCTCATGCATGCAAGCCAAGCACTCTACCACTGAGCCACCTTCCCAGCCCCAACAAAATGTCGACATAGGATTGGAATCTAAAAGTATTTATGCTGAAAAATGTGAGAAGTCAAAATTACCTTTGAAATTTTCCTGTCTTAGAATATGCAGTTATATAGTTCTATATAGATAATCCTGTGTAATAATACACGTATAAATTTATTTTTTAAATAGTAATATGTAATATATAATCTCAGGGTGACTTTTAGAAGCTGTTTTATTGCTTCATTGTGTAGAACACGTTTTGTAAATATACTGAAACCCTTTCATAAGACCTTTTCTAGTTCAGTCATCTGGGACTTTTTTCCCCCTCAGTACTAGGAATTGCTCTTGGGGCTTGGAACTCTACTGCTTGAGCCATGTTCCCAGTCCCTTTTTTTTTTGAGATAAGATTTTGCTAAATAACTTCCTGGCCTGGCCTTGAACTGTGATCTTCCCGTCTCTGTCTTCTGAGTAGCTGGGGTTGCAGAGGTACATTACGATACCTGACCCCCTTACAGTGGACTTTTGAAGATAGCAGTAGAGTGTTCCTCTCTTTATGGGTCACTATATTTTTGTGGTCCTTTTTAACCATTGACACTTTCCAACAAAAATGATGACATTTAAAAATTTGTGGGCAGTCTGTGTTCTATGAGAATTTATCTGGTGCTTATGAAGATGCAGATTTCAGGAAGAACAATGATCAGAATCCCCTGCGCTTTGAAGTTCTTTCTGAACATGGTAGTACAATGGATTCTTCAGGTTACATGCTTATTTGATGCAACACAACTGTACATTTCATGTACTAGCTGCTAAAATGTTCGACTTAGCTAGCACCTGTTTCTCAGGTCGAGCTTACAATATCTAGCTGTATACACATCATGCTGATTGTGTATAAGATTAAAAACAGCTGTGATTCTTTGAAAATTTTGTTCTTTGAAAATTGAGCTGCTTAGTCCTACTAGTAATTCAGCCTGGAATAAATGTGTCCTTAATTTTGTTTTTCTTTAGTTGGGTTGAATGAGCAAATGAAGGCTGTTCGAAAAAGGAGTGAGACCTCTGTGACGGATGAAATTGGAGAAGATTTACTCACCTGGGTGAGGGCCTTTCTCTTTTTTTCTGGATGAGAGACCTCTCTCTTTTTAGATGAGGAGCTTTTCTCTCTTTCTCCTTTTAACTATATGACAGACTATAAAATCAGTTTCAAGTTAAGTAACAAACCATTCCAAATACAAGTTTACTCATTTGCAAAGTTTAGTGGGAGGCTTTTGAGTTCAAAGTAAGTATTCCCTTGATTAATTAGTGCTCAGGCTAGAGAGTAAATGGATCTTGCTAAAAGTAGGTGGTCCACTTCTTCTGCCACAAAAGTAGAAAAGTGAAAATTTCTTAGTTTTAGTTAGAGAACAAGGTGAGTGTTGAGAGACTCTAGTAGCTCTTTGCCACATTTTGTCAGTGTATATTGGGTTATACAAGGCACTGGGAGCATAGTGACATCCAAAGAGCTGTGACTCCTGTTGTCTGAGCTCTCCTCATTCTTTATGGGCAGATCACCTGCGGGTTATATAGCGCGTGATCATTATAACAAGAAGGGAAGGAGGCAGGTTGTTGTTGAATGTATAGCAGAGAGACCTGGACTAGAACATACAAGAAACCTTCTAGAGGAAAGTGGTTGACTCTGAAGAAAGTGCTCTCTAGTTGAGGTGAAAATAATACAACAGTATATGGTTTAGTTCTCAAACAATTAACATAAACAAAACAGGAGTGGATTAGATATGCCCACTGAAATACTTCTTGAGTGAATGCCAATGACAATTCTACATTACATATTTTTAAGAGGTTGCATTGTAGCAAATTAACTAAAGACAATCTTACTGCTTACATCGGTGGTCAGACCATCTCCTGGCGTCTGCTCCTCTAATGGTAGTTCTTTTTACTACAAAAAGAACTTGATTCAGAATGGAAACAAATCTTAACCAATTCCCACCTTGGTTTTACTGTAAACATTTTCTTGCCTAATGCTTTACAGCTACATCCCCAGCCTGAGAGTCATATTTATTAAAGAATAAGAATGTATAAAATTTGACCTATTAAAAATCATTTTATTTTTTTATTTTTTTTTTGGGTCCGGTCGTGGGGCCTGAACTCTGGGCCTGGGTGCTGTCATTCAGCTCTTCAGCTCAAGGCTAGCAGCGCTTTACCACTTGAGCCACAGCGCCACTTCCGTTTTTTTTCTTTTTGCTTATTTGGTGCTGAGGAGTCGAACCCAGGGCCTCAGGCATGCAAGGCAAGCGCTCTACCACTGAGCCACCTTCCCAGCCCTTAAGTATCATTTTATGTGTGAGCAACTTGAAGTAACTAATTTATCTGCAAAAACTCTACAACAGAATGTTTTGTAAAATGTGTTATTTATATACTTTTGAGAATATGGCTTTAGCTGGGCTCTGATGCTGAAATCTAAGGATCGCAGTTTAAAGCTGACCTTGGCAGAAAAGTCCCCATGAGACTTTTATTTCCAATTAACCACTTAAAAATTGGAAGTGGCACTGTGGCTCAAGTGGTAGAGTGCTAGCCAAGAGCACAAACAAGCTCAGGGACAGCACACAGGCCCTGAGTTCAAGCCCCACAACCGACCAAAAAACAACAAAAAAAGAATATGGTTTTAAATGAAAGAATATTTAGTAAACTACTTTGTAAATCATAAAGCATTTGTTTGTAAACACAGAAGTTGTATTTAAAAAATAATTTATTTGATAGCACATGTGAAACATTTGTTTGGCATCCAGAAACTTTAGAGTCAAGGAATATTCAAACTTAAATTTACAAATTAAAATATATTAGTAATTTTAACAAAAGATGCTCATGAGCATATGAATCTCTCCTTAGCCAACTCCGCTTCTGTAGCAGTAAAGCGGCAGTGATTTTACTTTATTTCCTCTCTGCCAAGAAGCATGGTACATTTTACAATAAGAAAGCTAGCAACACAGGATTTCCTTCCTGGAACACTAAATGAATGATGTTTGTGAAGGTGTCAGAATCTACAAAAATGAAATTTTAATCTCAGTCTCCAGGCTTTTTGTATATTCTCCAAATATCCACTCTAGAGGTGGTGTAGGCTGAAAGGTGGTAAGTTTTGGTAGGCTACAAGCAAGAAATCATTGGCATGTGTTCAGGAAAGATCTGGCGGTATCAGAGTCAGACCTTCTTAGTGGAGAGCCATGGATGGTCCCATAAATCCACAGTCCTGTGTTTTCTGTCACTTGAGACTGCTTCCTGGAATGTCAAAGGGATTGTGGTTGTCTCTCATGTAACCTTATGTAAGCTCAGGATCTCATTCTCTATTGTTTTCCTCACATTCTTGGCACAGTTCAGTGGACCAGGAGAGGAGAAGTTGAAACATGCTGCTGCTACCTTTTGCAGCAACCAGCCTTTTGCCCTGGAAATGATCAAGTCTCGTCAGAAAAAGGATTCTCGATTCCAGACTTTTGTGCAAGTGAGTTGAGTGAGTCACATAAGCAATGATAAGAAGAAAGCATTAAAAGAAGTTAGTTATAGAATGAACTTAAGGAATTCTGACATCAACTGCTTTTTACAAGGATTATATTTCTGTTAGCATTTTTAAAAAGACGCACATCTGTCAAATTAGTGGAAGGCATAATAAAAATGACTTTAGAATGAGGAATAATAAAAACGTGATTAAGGTTGAAGTATTTGACATAGAAATTTATATGGGGTCTTGTATCAGAAGATGTGCCATCTGTACAGTTAAATGAACACTATAAAATCATGGGGGACTGGGAAGGTGGCTCAGTGGTAGAGCACTTGCCTTGCATGCCTGAGGCCCTGAGTTCGACTCCTCAGCACCACATAAGCAAAAAGAAAAAAGCCAGAAGTGGCGCTGTGGTTCAAGTGGCAGAGCGCTAGCCTTGAGCTGAAGAGCTGAGGGATAGCACCCAGGCCCAGAGTTCAGGCCCCACGACCAGACTCCCCACCCCCACCCCCACCCCCCAAAAAAATCATGGGTATAAACGCATATTAGGCCAGAGAAGATTAAATAGCAGACATACTCCTTGAAGTAGCCTTGTATACTGGAACAGATAAGTCTGTAAACTTATCCAGCCTGCTACCTGTTTTCGTAAACAACGTTTAATTGCAATATAACAGGATTATGACAATGTGGTCACAGAATGCAAATTTTTCATACCATAGTTGTAATGATTTAGGGATATGACTACAATTTGGCCAGATCCAAGAAAGCAGATCTTAGAGTTGGTTATAGATGCTTTCAGTAGTTGCTTAAACAAACCACTGGATTAGTGATAGAAACTCCCTTCCCCCAATAAGTGATTAGAGGGGAAAGCAAAAGGAGGGTGTGGCAACAGATTGCCTTGGTGTTTTTTAAATAACCAAGAAATGTGATGCTATAGACACTTAGGTGAATGGCACATGGTAGGTCGTTATTGTCATAAGGAGAATTACAGACTTACTTTGCTTAACTCTAGGATGCTGAGAGTAACCCTCTGTGTCGCCGCCTTCAGCTAAAGGACATCATTCCCACCCAGATGCAGAGGCTTACGAAATACCCACTTCTTCTGGATAACATCGCCAAGTACACAGGTAGGGTGTTACCACAGAGGTAAAAAAGCTAACAACAAGACAAACAGAGCATGTCCTGCGAGCCTCGGTGTCCTGGCACCTGCAGTTGGATTTCTGAATAGAAAGACTTCCTAACAAGATTTAATCTCATTTTCTGCAACCTGTTTGACTTAATGTAGCCTATGAGAAACTCTTGCAGAGTTCTGCAAAGTGTGAGTCAGGCCAAATCAGAATTACCACCTATTTGTGTGGGAAAATTCTATTAGAACACAACTGCGCCCATCAGTTTGCATGTTCTCATTGCTTGGGAGCTCCGCTAGCAGAGTAGAGTTGTTGCAATAGGCCATTGGCTTCAAAGTATGAAATATTTATAATCTGGTCTTTTATAGGAAAAGTTTGTCCATCCTTGCTCTAGCATCTCCAATTCCGTTGAAGAAGGTTTATACTGGGTGTAAGAAATGTTTTGTATCTGTACATGATTTTTTTTTGGGGTGTAGTATGAACTCAGGGCCTTGTATTTTATAGGCAGGCACTCCCCCACCTGAGTTGTATCCCCAGTCATTTTCTTTCCTTTGTTAAAGTTATTTTCACATAGGACCTTTGGGCTGAAGCTCGCCTTGCCCTTAGTCCTCCCATTTATTCTCCTCTCATTTGTGCTCCCCATCGCAGGTAGTTGGGATGACAGGTGCATGCTGTCATACTTAGCAGTCTTTCCGCTTCCCCTCTGTCTCTTTCCTTCCAGAACTTCACACATGCTAGGCAAGCATCCTACCATGGAGTTATCTGTAGGCAGGATCTGTAGCTTGGGCTGGTCTCAAACTCACATTTCCCTGCCTCAGCCTCCCAAGTATTAGGGTTATAAGAGTATACCCCCACATGCCTCTGTAGTCTCAAAAGTAGTGTCATCAGAAATCTCACCTGTCTAAAAACTACATGAATTGAGATTCTGCTATAGGTTTTAATCTGGCATAAAAATACTAAAGGTCTTAGTATGTGCTTCTAACTTTTTCATAAAATGACATCTCACATGTCTCTGTGTATACACATTTCTTTTTCTTCCTTAATCTCCTTTTACATTTTTTATTTCTTTATATTTAGAATGGCCAACAGAAAGGGAAAAAGTGAAGAAAGCTGCGGATCACTGTCGTCAGATCTTAAATTATGTAAATCAGGCTGTCAAGGAGGCAGAAAACAAACAGGTAAAAAAGGGAGAGCAAGAAGGTATAGGGTGGTGCTAGAGAACATTAACTTACCATTACCCAGAATCTGAAATTGACTGATTTTGTAATGGATCCACATCAGTTTATGACAAAGTATTAGAGTGTTTTTTTTTTTTTTTTTTACTTTTTTTGTACATTGGTAGCTGCTTGCTTGCTAGTTCATTCAGCACGCATCTGTACAACTTGCTCTCTTTCCTGGTCACAGGGTACAAAGAGGTTGAGAATATGAGCACATGACAGCCGACAGCAGAGTAGTCACACATGGCTGCCATCACACATGGCTGTGAAGGAGTTTCAGAGTGATGTGAGCTTGGCTGGGACCTAGCCTTGTGTGGGGCTTGTAGGTAGTGGCCCTCCAAGAAAGCCTTCTTGTGGAATTGACATTGGAGCCACACTCTGAAGGATAAATAGAAATGAACAAAAACAGTGTAGAAGAGGATGATAGCCCAGAGTAGAGGGAGAAATAGAGCCGTGTGTGTGAAAGCCCAGGCATTTTATGCAAAGCACTGTGGTCTGTTTAAGTAATGGAAAGATTGGATGCTATATGTGCACTTCATTCCATGTAAGTTTTATTTTTCCAAAATGAACTATTGTTAATGGTTTGCATGCTACAATATGTAAGGGAAACATATTTAGGTCTAAAAAATCTATTTTATTTTATTTATTTTTGACTGTCCTGGGCCTTGAACCCTGGGCTTGGCCACTGTTCCTAAGCTCCTTTTGCTCAAGGCTAGTATTTTACTACTTGAGCTACAGCACCACTTGTGGCTTTTTCAGAGTCTCATGAGCTTTGCTGCCAGGGCTGGCTTTGAGCCATGATCTTCAGATCTCAGCCTTTTGAGCAGCTAGAATTATAGGCGTGAGCCCATGATGCCTGGCTAAAAATCTGTTTTAAATGTGTCAAATACTATAGACAGAGGAGTAAATACCGATCGATATGTACCCAAACAAATACAATTGAGAATGACAAGTTTGGGTTAGGTAGGTATTCACTACAAGCATTCAGACTCTTCCATGTACTTATTAGGTTTTGATATTGAGGAAAAGTTAATGTACCCTTTGATCCAATGATTTTAACATTTATTCTACAAGTATAGCTTTATGGATGCACAAATGAATATGTTGAAGACCACTTTATTACAGTATTATTTGTTATTGGCAAAGATTGGAAGTAGTGTGTGTGTCTCTTAGTAAGGCAGAGTTCAATAAATTATATACTTCATTCCCAGAGTTGAATACTGTTGCTTTTGACAAAAGTAAGGTATCATTCTATGGTAATGGGAAACTGTGTCCAAGAAACATTGTTATCCACACACACTGAGGAACACGTGTGCTTACATTGTTATGATTGGAATGAGAGATATATACGGAAGTAACAAATGAATGCATACATGGATCTATTACTGCACTGCATCTTGTTTTAAAAGGATCTACTCAGACACATAATCCACATAGATATATGCATATAGTCTATTTGCATAGGATTTTTTCTCACAGGCAACCCAAGAAACGGACATTTGTGTTTGCTTCTTTAGAGAAAGCTGGGAGGTGGGAAGGACAAAAAACTTTCTTTTTATTGTGTGCCTTATATTACCTTCTGAGTTTTGAATTAAGGGCATGATTTTCATATTCAGAAAATAGGCATAAGGTAGTTAGAGGCCAATGAATTTGAAAAGAATATTAAAGAGTGTCAGCTGAAGAGACAGGAGGGAAGGTGGGAGAGTGTAGAGTGCAAAAGCCAAGAGAAGAAGCATTTAAAGAAAGACTTGAGTTGTCAATCATGTGCGGCGTTGCATTGAGCTCAGGAAAGTGCAGATTCAAGATTTCTATTTGACGGACTGGGAATGTGGCTCAGTGCCTCACATGCATGAGGCCCTGGGCTCAATTCCTCAGTACCACATAAACAGAAAAGGCTGAAAGTGGTGCTGAGACTCAAGTGCTAGAGCGCTAACCTTAAGTACAGAGAAGCTCAGGGATAGTGTCCAGGCCTGAGTTCAAGCCCCAGGATTGGCAAAAAAAAAAAAAAAAAAAAACCAAAGATTTCTATTTGACTTAGGAACAGAGAGATCATTGATGACCAAAGCAATGACCTTTGCTCCATTCTGTCTTAATTTCAGCGCCTAGAAGATTATCAGCGTCGCCTTGATACCTCCAATCTCAAGTTGTCAGAGTACCCAAATGTTGAAGAGCTCAGGGTAAGATATAGTCTAATCATATTTTAAAAGTAAATCAAAATGTACTAAAGACCTGGCAGGGAGTATCCATCATTTGATGGAGGGTTTTTTTTCATAGATCATCTACATTTATGGTTTTATTCTGCCTTTTAAATGTCTGATCTGTGAAGATTACCTTTATCTTTCATTTGAGGAAAATCTGTGAGAAAGAACTGTAGACAATAGGAATTGTCAGAAAGTTAAGGAACTAACTCTTAGTAAATTTAATTTGACTGTTTCATAGTTTGACTCCTTATTACAAGAACTTTCCACATCATTGGGTAAAGTTCAATAATGTAATTATTTTTCCATGAAGTTCCTGAAAAGCATTAAAGTTGAAACCATTACAAGGATGATAGTGTAAAGCATTTGTTAATTGCCGCTTCTTATACCTGGGATTTTTATTAATTAACTTATTAAGGTTTTAAGTCTTTTTATACCATTTCAGATGGTTATTTAGTAGTTGTTTTGGCAGATTTGATCTGCTTTAGAATAGGCTTCATTGTCATATGTAACAGTTTAACTTAAAGAGAAAGATTTTCCTATTAATAATAAAGGTGCTTGTCTTACTAATAAGTTATTGATAGAACAAGCATGAAGAGTCCTTGGACTCTTCATGATGAATGCTGTTCCTTAAAACTGTCTTTGGAATGAAAACTTTAGGACTTAGAAGCCTCTTCCAGATAAGCACATGCAGCATTCATTTAAGAATGAGCTGAGGGCTGGGATGTAGCTCAGTGGCAAAGCGCTTGCCTAGCAAGTACAACGTCCTGGGTTCGATCCTCAGTTAAACCACCCCCCCCCAAAAAAAAAAAAAGAATGAGCTAGAAATGTAGTGACCAAGTGCTTTGTAACCTAGTGAAATTTGGGAGATTTAGATTTTATGTAGGTTATTTTAACATCGACTTTTCCATTTTCAGGACTGATTACAGCAAATGAATGTAGAAGTATCTTTTATATTAAGACAGATTTTGAAAAGAAACTAAATTACATGGAATATCATTCCACTGATGAGATATGCTTGAAAATAATATTTATATAATTCTCTTTGGCAGAATTTGGATTTAACGAAAAGAAAGATGATTCATGAAGGGCCCTTGGTTTGGAAGGTGAATAGAGATAAAACTATCGGTAAGTCTGATAATCAGTTTTGTGTAAAGTAGAGGAAGGAAGAGAACAGCAAAGTTTCCTCATGCCAGAGGGAAGAAGAAAGAATCATTCACAGTGCTTGTGGAACACTGATAGAAGATCTGCTTGTGTTATTTTATTAAGTGTGAAGTGTGTTCAATATTCACATAGGAATGAGGAGAAAACTTGGTCATGGTTCAGCTTCATTTCCTTCATTCTTGTATCTAATGAGTATCTGTAGTAGACTTTCTGCCACTACCTGTCAGAACTGTCAGTGGTGGGGCTGGGAAGATGGCTCAGTGGTAGAGTGCTTGCCTTGCATGCATAAGGCCCTGGGTTCGATTCCTCAGCACCACATAAGCAGAAAAAAAAAAGCCAGAAGTGGTGCTGTGGCTCAAGTAGTAGAGTGCTAGCCTTGAGCTGAGGAACTGAGGGACAGTATCCAGGCCCAGATTTCAGACTCCAAAACCGACCAAAAAAATAATAAATAAAATAACAACAACAACAAAAACTGTCAGTGGTGAGGGACTACCCCTTTACTTGTCTTGGATTACAGACTGATTCTTCCATGACATTCAATAAAGAATGAAGACAATATACAAATGAATGTTTTTAAGTTTGTTAGAGTGCCAGAAATAATTTCCTTTATCAAATCATTGCAAAGTTTATTATACATCTCAGTGTACCATTTCTGCATTTTTATTTCTAGACCTATATACATTGCTGCTGGAAGACATCCTTGTATTGCTACAGAAGCAGGATGATAGACTGGTGCTGAGGTGTCACAGCAAGATTCTGGCATCCACAGCTGACAGTAAACACACTTTCAGTCCTGTCATCAAGCTGAACACAGTGTTAGTTCGACAAGTGGCAACAGGCAAGTATGCCCACTGGAGGACACTGACTGCTGGACCCTAAAGTTGAATGAGCTATCTGGTGTTGGTTAAGCAGCACAACTAGTCTCCAGAGAGTTTTGTTATTTTCATGTACTTAGGAAAAATTGAATGACATTTATTTACCGTTAAGAAAGTAAATTAAAAGTTTATATCCCAAGATTATGTAAGGTGCCTAGGTTCTTTAAGTGATTTTTGTGTATTTGAAATTGCTTTGGACTTTATTCCATGTTCCAGTCATTGATAGACAACCAGTGGAGAGATAGTGCATGGAGAGGTTCTCCAATGAGAGGTTTTTGCTTCTGGTGTATGTTGTTTGATTTGGTGGAAACAAAGCAAATCTGAAGAGGTGGCTATAGTTGAGTTTGTTTTTTTTTTGTCGGTCGTGGGGCTTGAACTCTGGGCCTGGGCCCTGTCCCTCAGCTCTTCAGCTCAAGCCGAGCGCTCTACCACTTGAGCTACAGAGCCACTTCCAGTTTTCTGGAAATAGGAGTCTTACGGTCTTTCCTGCCCAGGCTGGCTTTGAACCGCGATCCTCAGATCTCAGCCTCCTGAGTAGCTAGGATTACAGACGTGAGCCACCAGCGCCCGGCTTATAGTTGAGTTTTTTTAAAGTGAGTTTATAATGACAAGTTATATTTAGTTGTATAATGAGATCCTTTCAGAACTTGTTAATTTCATGCTGACAGAGTAAATGTGTGACCTCTTTTCTTCACTATTGACTAGACATTCCAAGTAAAAACTTAGCCAAGCAGCAGTTCAAAATAAACATTCAGTTTAGTGATTTGGATTCTGATACTTAAGTGTGTTGTACATTTGGTTACATTGAAATTTATGTAGTGTGACATACTCTAAGTTGCTTACTTAATTTGATGAACTTTTGCAAAGTGAATATGCAACCTTTATCCAAATTAAGACAACCTTAGAAATATCCCTCCTGGTCGCTGATTAAAGTGGTAGAGTAAGTTTTGCCTTATTCTTTTCTAGATAACAAAGCCTTATTCGTCATCTCCATGTCAGACAATGGAGCTCAAATTTATGAATTGGTGGCACAGACAGTTTCTGAAAAGACTGTGTATGTATCATATTTATCTGCCTTGTTGTAATTAATAATTATCCCCAGCATAATAATCCACAAACTTTGTTTTTATAATAGGACTCTAAAACCAAAATTATATCAAAATTAAGTTTTTCCTGTATATTCTTTTAGAAACATTTAAGTGCTTGTTCCCTGTTAGGCTGATTTTTAACATTTTTATTCTGTTTTATTAAAAGTAAATTTTCCCAGGGAAAGAAATTCTCGAAAGTATTCATGAAATTTCTAAATGGGTGGTGTATCCATAATGTTAAAATTTCCTTTGAAGTATATTTAGACCTTCTACCTAAAAGTAGGTTATCAAAATAAAGAAATTTAACAGTTCCTTCATTCATTCTCTGCTCTCCTCCCCACCCCTCCTTTCCGAACATCAAGGTTGTTCAAGTTTGACCAAGGTATTTCTCTTTTGTTTTGGGGTTCGCTCTCACCTTCTGAAGCTGGCAGGACCTTATCTGCCGAATGGCTGCGTCAGTGAAGGAGCAGTCTACGAAGCCGATCCCCCTCCCGGAGTCACACCCGTGCGAGTGAGTGGTGCCTGTGCTGCAGGGGGATTGAGTTTGTGGTTTTGCTCGGAAAAGTAGTGGCTAGTTTTTATATTTGGGTGTAGTGATGTTCATAAAACTAAAGGATTATTTCTTCTCTTCTCTAGAGGAGACAATGATGAGGAAGAACCACCCAGATTAGAAGTGGAGCGCCGCGACATCTCAGCCCCTGGCCAGCAGAGCCCAGGTGAGCTCCGAGCATAAGCTTTTCCACTCAGCAGATCCTAAGTGAGCTCCGAGCATGAGCTTTCCCGCTCATCAGAGCCCAGGTGAGCTCCGAGCATGAGCTTTCCCGCTCAGCAGAGCCCAGGTGAGCTCCGAGCATGAGCTTTCCCGCTCAGCAGAGCCCAGGTGAGCTCCGAGCATGAGCTTTCCCGCTCAGCAGAGTCTAGGTGAGCTCTGAGCATGAGTTTTCCTGGAGGAATGTGGTCTGTTAGTAAAGTGCAAAATACTATGGGGCCCCTGATTTGTGCAGGTTCTAGCATCAACTGCCAACTTTGCTTATGGACCTTCTGTGTACTGGTGTAATTAACACTGCTCGAAATGCTGCTTGCTTTGTGGATATAGCCTGTGTCATAGAGTTGTTTTCTACATATTTCCCAAATGCTTGTGTCATAGAGTTGTTTTCTACATATTTCCCAAATGCTTCCTATTAGAAGTTTTATTAAGATGATATGCCTTACCTCTTCTTCTCTACTACATAGATAGAGATTTGGGTCTAGAACCTCCCTTAATCTCATCAAAACCTCAGTGTCATTCACTGAGTCCTGGTGAGAAGTCGGAGGCAGATGAAGTGTTTGTGACTGCAGCACAGCTGGCAAAGGAGCAGTGTGCAGAGGCCCTGAAGGAAAGTGGAGGGAGCCAGGAGCTCACGCACGCAGATCCACACCTGCTGGTCTCAAATGAGCGGTGGGCTCTGGATGCACTCAGGAATTGTAAGTTTTATTGTATTGCACATGCTTCCCAAGCTTGAGAGTTGTATAATGTATTGAGCAGCCATTTGGGAGAATCCAGGGAAGTGGAAACGATGATTTTTCCCTTTAAGAAACTTAGGGTCTAGTTGGAAAGATATAGAAACCCACCTCCTCTCATTCCCACCTTTGAAAGTCAATGTGCAAATGATAATAATGCAGGAATGTCAGAATCGATTTAGGTTAGTTGACCAGAGGAGTATGCAGTAGAGAGCATGAGAAATGTGATCATTATGTTGAGGAGGGGTAAGATTCAAACAGGTATGTGGAACAGATGCCATTCAGATGTGAACAATGGTTTGGTATAGGCAGAAAACTTCCAACTGTTGAGAGAGAGGTGAGCAGTCTGGCCAGCCCGTGGTAGACACTACACTGCAAGTTAAAGGGGTGTGAGAGAAGCTGGGGAGAGGGAGATGTAGGCTAGCTCTTCTGAACTCCCAGGACTGGCCTGGGTCCTCTTTAAGAACAACGCATTGCAGTGGTGTAAGAGCTTTTTCAAGCCACATGTATTCTAGCTTTCTTGTGAGAGTATGTTTTCCACCATATCCCACACTATACACATATGTGCACATGTGCAAGCGCGTGCGCCACACACACACACACACGCACGCACGCATGCACGCACGCACTTACCTCTTAGCTGCCTCCCCTAACTGGCTGAAAATTACTGTTAAAAAGGGAAGATAGTATACCGCTCTGTTATAATGAGGTGGGTGAAATCAGAAAAGTTGCTCTGGCTATACTAGCTATGACTAATAAAAACAGATTGGTCCGGCTGAGAGCTACTGAAGGATTTGAGTGGAAGGAAGCTTTCAGAGATGCGCCACTACTGCCCCCTACCTCCCTCTACTGCACCTTATTTATTTATTTTTTCCTTTTATTTGGCAGAGATAATGGGCTCCATTTTCAAATGTCAAAATTAAAGCTGAGCAGAGTGGCTCATGCCTGTAATCCTATTTGGGAGGCAGAGATTGGGAAGGTTGGGGTTCAGGGCTGGGCCTGGGCATGGATGGGAGTCCCTGTTCCAAACTAACTAAAGCTAAAAGGGTTTGGGGCCTGTGTCAAGTGGTACAGCACCTTCCTAACAAGTACAAAGCCCTTAGTTCAAATCCCAGGACTGCCAAAAAGGAACGAAAAGATTAAGATAATGAGTGGCAAGCCATTCAAGAGAACGTGAAAAGCAGGAATTTGGGGTTTTACGGCTAGCATTTTGGGGAGAGAATTCAGGGTCAGGCCTTGTTGCGTGGCCTCTCTCTGGAAGTGAATGTAGGGCAGAAAGGCAAGGAGGCGGTCAGAATCTCAGACCTACAGGGGCACTGCTTACCTAAAGCCATGCAAAATAGGAATTAAGCCCATATCCAATGACATTGCTGCTTCTTCTTCTTCTTCTTCTTCTTCTTCTTCTTCTTCTTCTTCTTCTTCTTCTCCTTCTCCTCCTCCTCCTCCTCCTCCTCCTTCTCCTTCTTCTTCTTCTTCTCCTTCTTCTTCTTCTTCTCCTTCTTCTTCTTCTTCTTCTCCTCCTTCTTCTTCCTTCTTCTCCTCCTTCTTCCTTCTCCTCCTCCTCCGCCTCCTTTCTTCTTCTCCTTTCTTAAGCCCATATCCAATGACATTGCTTCTTCTTCTTCTTCTTCTTCTTCTTCTTCTTCCTTCTCCTCCTTCTTCTTCCTTCTCCTCCTTCTTCTTCCTTCTCCTCCTTCTTCTTCCTTCTCCTCCTTCTTCTTCCTCCTCCTCCTCCTCCTTTCTTCTTTCTTCTCCTTTCTTCTTCCTTCTTCTTCTTCTTCTTTCTTCTTCTTCTTCTTTCTTCTTCTTTTTCTTTCTTCTTCTTTCTTCCTCCTCCTGTCATAAGGCTTGAACTCCGGGCCTCCCTCAGCTCTTCAGCTCAAGACTAGCACTCCACCACTTGAGCCACAGTGCCACTTCCTGACATTGCTTCTTATTTTCAGCAACCTGAAGGACCTGTACCACTAGTGAGGGAAAAACCTGGTGTACAGCCTGTTACCTTTTCAAGTTACATAGACTACTACAAAAAACACTAGATTTTTTTTTTTTCTTGTCAGTCATGGGGCTTGAACGCTGGGGTCTGGGCTCTGTGTCTGAGCTCTTCAGCTCAAGGCTACTGCTCTATCACTTGAGCCCAGCACTACTTCTGGTTTCCTGGTAGTTAATTGGAGATTAGAGTCTTATGGACTTTCCTGCCCAGGCTGGGTTTAAACTGTGATCCTTAGATCTCAGCCTCCTAGTAGCTAGGATTATAGGCATGAGCCACAGGCGCCCAGTTAAAATCATTAGATTTAAATTTTATTACAAGACATTTTTATTGCCTTCCTCAGTTAGGGAGATTTTTTTTTAATTACTACATATTCAATGTGCCTCAAAAAAAAGTTCTATGTTTATAGAGTCTGCTCCCAGAAAAAAATCAGAACTTATAGGATTTTGGTTTAGCTTACATAGCCTTCAGTATCCTAAGCCCCTACTGGGTGTTGGTCCAATTATATAGAAAATAACACAGGACCGGTGTGTGAACCTGAGGCTTGTGAACAGAGCCTCTCCCTGTTCAAAGTATTTGATTTTTGTAGGTCTGGCTAGTGTTGTCTTCCCTAAAAAGTGGCACTTTTTTGTGCACAGCAACATCAACAACGATTATGTGATGATAATACTTTGGTTCTTTGTTATTAAAAGGTTTTAGTTTTAGAGATAATGGTAACTTGGTGCCGCTAATCCTGGTTGTGCGGGGCTCTGATTGTGAATGTCCTTTTCTTTTTGGCTCTCTCACATCCCAACTCTTCAGTGGGTTTGTTGAAGCAATTGCTGGTACAACAGTTTGTCTTGACCGAGAAGAGCCTTCAGGAGGCCTGGCAGCACTTCCCAAGCCACAAGCCAGCGTCTCAGGGGGTGCAGGCAGATGGTGGAGTCCAGAACTCAGAACACATCAAGGCCTATCATCCTGGTGATGGACAGGTGTCCTTTACAACTGGAACTGGTGACTTTGCCACTTGTCACAGTCCACGGACTTCAACTGAATCTTCTGCTCCCCCAGATTCAGTAGTGTTGGCATCCCAAGAGAGCCAGGCAAGTAACATTTTAGTAATGGACCACATGATTCTGACCCCAGCAGCACCGGCCACGGAGTCGGAAGGGGGTCCTGATGAGAGTGGAGAGCACTTTTTTGATGCCCGTGAAGCCCATGGTGAGGATAACCTACCAGAAGGCGATGGAGCGGAGACAAAGGAGGAGAAGGATGTTACCTTACGCATCTCAGGCATGTTTCTTTCACATTTAAACTTCAATTCTTACTGTTGTTGATCGTTTCGTATGCTGGAATGCATTATCTATGTTCGTGTGCGTATGTAGCTCTATGTTTGGTTCTGTTTGTGTCCTCATGCCACTCATAGGTGCTGAGTCCACTGTGTCAGGTTGCATCCTAGGAGCTGGGAGATACAGCAGGGAATAAAATGCAGCGCAGTCTCCTGTCCACATGAAGCTTAAGTGCCAGTAAGAGAAAGTGTAATAGCACATAAGAAAACAAACAAACAGAGGTCAGATTGAGAAAAGAAATAAATCTGACTATAGCTGGGCAGAGAGTGACGAGGGCAGACAGGGAGATCAAGAGAGGCTCTGCTGAGCAGAAACCTGAATGAAGTGAGGGAAAAGCCATGTGCATGACCAGAGCTTTGTTCAAGCAGAGTAGAGAACGCTCAGCTTCCTGGCAAGAGCAAGCTCCGTGTGTGTGTGTGTGTGTGTGTGTGTGTGTGTGTGTGTGTGTGTGTGTGTGTGTGTGTGTGTCCATGTCCATGTACGTACACGATACATATACAAGAGCAAGCTCCATGTGTGTGTGTGTGTGTGTGTGTGTGTGTGTGTGTGTGTGTCCATGTACGTACACGATACGTATACAAGAGCAAGCTCCGTGTGTGTGTGTGTGTGTGTGTGTGTGTGTGTCCAGGTATGTACACGATACATATACCATTACCAGGGCTTCACCTTAGAGCCTGTGCTCTTGCTTTGTTTCTTTGCTCTACTGCTTGAGTCTTACCTCCAGGCCTGATCTGTGTGCTAGTTAGTTGGTGGGAGCCTAATATAGACTTTTCTGCCCAGCCTGGCTTTGACTAACAACCCTCAGCTCTTAACCTACCAATTCACTGGGATTACAGGCATGAGCTGCCGGTGCCTGACAAGAGCAGGCTGTTGTAGTTAGGGAATGGAGGGTGGAGGGGAAAATGTTAAGAGACCAGGTAAAGGTGTTAGGCTCAGAAGGTGGTGGTGAGACCTTGTAGGATCCTATAGGAAGGGACTTCATAGTTTCCATTTAAGCTTTCAAAATGCTACTAGTATGGAATCATTCAGAAGCTGTCATGAAAGTTTGCTTAGTTGTAAGAAAATTCTGGCTTTTTGCTTCCTTAGTAGCTTTCCGAGCTGTCCTCAGAGCCCACACTTCACGATTTCCCGATGCAGTGGTAACCTCACCCTGGCTGTCTCTACCAACAGGAAACTGTTTAATCCTCGATGGCTATGAAGCGGTGCAGGAGAGCTCCACAGATGAGGAGGTCATGTCATCCTTCGCCCTGCAGCCCGGGCTGGGCCTGCCCTCTGCGGACTCCCCCCACTTGCAGCGCCCCTCTCCCCAGAGCGCTCATTCTGATGGGGCAGCTTCACCATTCACCCCGGAATTCCTGGGCCGTCGGCGCTGGGGGACTTTGGAGGGCTCCTGTTTTGAGATCCAGAGTCCCTGTTGTACAGATTCACAGAGTCAGATCCTGGAATATATTCATAAGATAGAGGCTGACCTTGAACACCTAAAGGTACCTCAACCTCCATAGCTCTTGACCTTAAGAAAACTACTTAGCAGAGTGCAAATGTGGAGTGACTGAAATGCCGATGTCAACAGACGTGGCCATGCTCTAGATCTGTATCTTCTCTCTGACCCTTATTTATGGATAGGGCTTCGGTATAAAGCTGAGAGCAACACTGTTTATCTTGCAGCAGATCATGGGAGTGGGAAGAACTGTAGTTTTCTGACTGTGTTTGTGTGTGCTTCTGAGTCTAAGAGCAGGAAGGGCTGGGGCAGTGGGCTGAGCTGGGTTGGCCGCATGAGCTGCACCGAGAGGGTGGTGCTATGACCCTGCTGCACCCCGGCCCAGGTGCTCCCCTGGCTCCAGTGATGCAGAAACCTGGCTGTGAGCAGAATGTGTTGTGACTTGGTAGCTGAAGGTATCTCTGGTTCAAAGCTGAAGTGGCGGCCAGCTTCCAAGGAAAGGCCGCTTGCAGCTGGCACTCCACATGCTGCTGGAGCCCACATGTTGTTCTCAGGACGCCACTTCACTGGGAGGCTTTACGCACGCACTGAAAAATGCCTGTTAGCCAAAGACTAGTCTCCCTTAGTATGCTTTCAGCTCTGAGGTTGTGTCATCTTGTGGCTGAGGGCCACCGGCCTCTTCAGGGTGACTTCCGGGGTGGGAGAAGTGTGAAGCTAGTCATTCAGAGAAAGAAAAGATTGACTTTTCCTTTCCTACTGACAGCTTTTAATGATTTGTGTTAAAGTTGAACTTTGAGAGCACGAATCTATAATATAAAAATTTTTCTTTTCTATTTTTGATAGTTTTTCTTTATTCTGTTGCCATCCACATGAAGTAACAAAAACACAAACCTGTGGGTTTTCTTTTACAGAAGGTGGAGGAAAGCTACTGCATTCTTTGCCAAAGGCTGGCTGGCTCAGCCCTCACAGAAAAGCACTCAGGTGTGTGAAGCTCTTGTGGCCTAGACTTACCCTGGATAAGTAATTTAGCATTCTTTCATGGGACAACCCAAGGAGAGTCCCTTTCTTGTCCATCTTATTTGTAACCATTATATATCTAGGAGAAGCTTCTGTCTGCTAACTCTGCCTTTCAGAGAACTGCACTTGTCAGTTCCCTGCCAGCCCCTCCCCTCTCTTTACTCTTTAAAAGCAGAAGGTAGAGGGGAGTGGTAGGAAGCCTGGAGAACCACTTCCTGTGCTGGCTCAAGGCAGCCCCCTTCCTGGTGAGGGGGCTTGGGCCCAACTGTTTTGGAGGCTTCTGCTCACGGGGAGCCCCTGGCCTCTGGATGCAGGCCAGTCTATGCTCCAGGCAGTGGTGCTCCGTGGCTGGTGTTCTGCCAGATGGGGCAGTTCAGACCCAGAAATATGACGAGCCCCAGATTGCATAGGGGTTCTCGGTCACATTCCTTTGTTCTTAATGTGGTTTGCACTGCTTTTTGTTCTTCTCAGATCAAAGTTAAGAGTGCGCTGGAGGTGACTGCAGGTTGTTGGATTCCGAGCATCGGCCTTGTATGAACCATGTCCCGGCTCCAGTGTGAATGCAGAGTGGGACAGGATCTGCCGTGCAGCACTGGGCCCGAAAGCAGCAGTGCCCACCAGGGGCGTGTCCTCAGCCTGGAAGCCGCACTGGTCTGTCAGTGAGGGAACGCCCATTCCCTCATGTTCCTCTCCTCACCACTGCAAATCCATTCGATTCAGAACAGAAACCAAATGTACAGAGCTTTGGGTGTAGGATATGAAATTGTACTTAGGCGTAAGAAAAAGAGAAAATCAGATGTATTTATTTGACTTCATTCCGTATTTGAAAGCACATTTTAATTTTGACTTTGCCTTGTTTTGTTTTAATTGAATAGTGAGTTTTAGACATTGTACTTAATACACCCAAGAACCCATTGTTCCTGAAGTGAAGAGGTCAGGACGGGGTGGGGCAGGGGTGAGAGCGGGGTGGAGAGGCAACAGCAGGAGTGAGGAGGGTGGGCGGAAGGAGGCCTGGCCTTTGCTGGGTGGCAGGCTGCCCCTGTGAGGTCACCCGGCACGGTGAGGCTCAGGGCTCCGTGTGCAGAGGACGCACGCTGTGTGCGGCCCATCTGAGGTAAGCTCCCCTGATTAACGGGAATCCTCCACATACTAAATGGCAGGCACTTGAAAATGGGTGTGTTTTCTTCTGTCATTGTCTTTTCTATTGAGGGTTGGGATTTGGGGGGGGGGAGAAGAAAGCAAATTTTTATTTTCTTTACTATAAATTTGTTATTCTTGGTATTGTTTCATTTTTATGGTTACACGTTAGACTGGCACTTGTGTAAAATCACCCTGCAGATTGAGCAGGAAGTCAGAAGGAACGGGTGGCAGTGCTTCCAGGTGGTGGGTTGCTGAAGGGGCGGGGTGGGGCTTGTCCAAATGGAATCACTGCTGAGTTGAACCAGGGCTGTCATTGGACACGGGTACTGCTGATCATAGGCCAGTACATATCAGTACCTGGAGGTTTGACTGTAATTGTTTGCACTGATGGTGCCAAAGGGCTCTTGGAGTCACAAGGAGAGCTGAGGGCATTAGAGGAGGTGGTGGAGAAGGGGGAGAGCTGCTCCCTTTCACTGCTGGGGTGCAGCCCCAGAGTGGAGCCACAGCCTGGCCGGCAGCCAGGGGTCATGGCTGCTGCTGGAGGATGCAGAGTCACCCTCAGCCCCTTGCGAGTGGGCGCCAGCACGGTGCGCTGAGAGCTCCCGCAGCCCTGTCGGCTTGCTGTGGTTTTCTTTGTGCATTGGGTAACTATATTTGGGGAGTATTTTGCCAACTAAAACAAAACCATGTATTAAATATCTAAGTTCTGTTAATGCGCAGAAAGTTCACGCATTGGCCATCCTTAGTAGTGTCCTTTGACCTCGGGAGCAAGAGTCAGGATGTCACTTTCTTCTTCCCTGCACCCTGCCTCCTCAGGAAGCTTTTGCTCACCGCCCACGGTCGGGGCTGCCGGCTGCTTTTCTAGACGCCCCCAGGACGTGAGTGCGTCCACCTGTCCAGACTCCTGCCTCTGCCCTCTTGGAGCCCACCTAGGGTTCGCTGGGATCTGTGTACCTCATCTAGAAAATGGAGCTACATTTTGAGTCACAGGCCAAGTATAATTGAACTCAAAATGAAGATTTAAAATTTTAGAAGCACAAGCTAATATATAAATGAAGCTTGGGATGTGGAACTTTCTGTATCTCTTAGGAGAAGCAAGTAGAAACCAAATGGTTGCAAAGCTGCTGGAAATAACTGTCACTCCCACTACAATAAGCATTATACCTGTAGCCACTTCACAGTAAACAGCAGGGCGGGCATTCATCAGACAGCAAGTGTGGGGCACACGCATCTCAGCGTTAGACACCACGCTCACCCAGCATCCCCAGAGTGCGGGCTGGCCAGGCCTGGGCTTCTTCCCTCCCATGCAGCACTGCCTTGTCCCTTGTGACGATTCGCCTTTGTCCTCTACATTTTCACCCTCTTTAGAACTATATAATAGTGCTAACTGGAAGCATACCTGCAACCATAGTTCTAGCAAATAAATTAATATCTAGATTTTTCAAACAAAGCTAAAGTGAATTCTGGAACAGTCCCTCTGTACCTTCCATCTTCTTGTCCCTCCTATCCAGCTACTCCTCCCCGCCCAGCCTCCCTCCTCTCAACGCCCTCCATTTCATTGCAGCCTTCATAATCATAGGCGATTGACTTTTATGTTCTATCTTCCTGGCAGGATGATAGACGAGGCATTCATTCCTCTTGCCTTTGAGCAGGGCTGGTTAGCTTGAGAGTGGTGTTCTCCTTGCTCCGTGGCTAGGGTTCTGTATGAGCGTACCAGAGAAGCCCAATGCGGCCTGCCCAGAGCCGCAGAGCTGCTTGTTCACGGCCGCCCTGCCCCCCTGCCCTTCCCTGCCCCCCTGCCCTTCCCTGCCCCCCTGCCCTTCCCTGCCCCCCTGCCCTTCCCTGCCTCCCTGCCCTCGCTATGGGTCAGTGTTTTTTTTTTTTTTTTTTTGCTTTTAGTGGCAGATTACAGTTGGATGTCTCCTTCCTTCTCAGAGGACAGAGTTAACCAACCAGCACGCCCTCAAAGCGCTGTAATTCAAAGTCATGATGATCGCCCTATCCATGTATTTTGTATACTTTAAATCAGCTGATGCAGACTACTGGGGTTTCATTGGCTCTTACCACCTGAATTGTAATTATTTATTGTATTGCATGGGAGGTTTGTTTCATGAGCTTTATTCTTTCTTGGCTTTATTCTCCCCAAAAGAAGTTGTAACAACTGCTAGAAAGGATGAGTTTCCTTTTTAAAAGATTTTTGGTTGTTGTTGTTTATTTGCTATTTGGGGAGGAAAAAGGAAAGAGTTACTGGGATAGTAGAGAAAAGCCCTTTTTGTTTGATTTTTAGAAGTTGAAGGAAAGAGTGTCCCCTCCTCACTTCCCGCGAGCTCCCCGCATGTCTCCTCACTTCCCGCGAGCTCCCCGCATGTCTCCTCACTTCCCGTGAGCTCCCCATGTGTCCCCTCCTCACTTCCCGCGAGCTCCCTGCATGTGTCCTCACTTCCCATGAGCTCACCGCGTATCTCCTCGCTTCCTGTGAGCTCCCCATGTGTCCCCTCCTCACTTCCCATGAGCTCCCTGCGTGTCTCCTCACTTCCCGTGAGTTCCCCGAATATCTCTTCACTTCCTGTGAGTTCCCTTCGTGTCTTCTCACTTCCCGTGAGCTCCCCGCATGTCTCCTCACTTCCTCTGAGTTTCCCGCATGTCTCCTCACGTCCTCTGAGTTTCCCGTGTGTCTCCTCACTTCCTCTGAGTTTTCTGCGTGTCTCCTCACGTCCTCTGAGTTCCTCGTGTGTCTCTCCCCTTTGAAGAGGCTGCTGCGGTGCGGTACCTGGCTTGGTGCACCCTGCTCGGAAGGGCAGCCTCTTCCACTCACGAGTCAGAGCCAGGTAGCTGCTTCCTTCCCCATCATGGCGGGTGACCCTGTGGCCTGAGGCCTTCCAGTACCAATATCAAGTTAGCAGGAACTCACACGGCTTCCTGTGGGCTGCCCCCCCCCCCCCACGGTTTTGCTTTGTCAGTTGTGTTCTTTTCCTGACACTTCCATCCCTTCTCAGAGTGCTCTGCAAAACTGTTCTGTACGAGAGTTTGTTTTGTCTTGTTCCTTATACCTTCCTCATTTGAACTGAGGGTCTTGATAATAAATGGGTAAGGAAATAAAAAACAAAATACCTCCTAGAAACTCTCCCCTCCATTTCCAACTGCTAAGCAGACGAGCTACAGAAATGGGCAGTGTACACGGCTGGCTGTGTTTAACAAACCTCTTCCTTCCAGAACATTCTGTTTTCCTTATTCACCATGCAATCATGTACTCTTTAACAGAAATTGCTTTTAAAGAAATCTGGAACTATCTTTTAAAAAAAACTTTATTAATATCATGTATTTTTACTGATCACATTTTGAAATGCCTAAAAGACTTTATTGTTCTAATTATCCAGATGTACCTTTGTAAAATAGCTCTTTTATGAATTTAGCTGATAAGGCTGTATGTTTCTGGAACAAAATATTGGTCATCTAAAAACTTTCTGTTTTCTGGGGTCTGGGAAAATAGAAAATAAGAGTTCAAATATTAAATAAGCTTAAAAGAACCAAGTATGTGACTTTTATTTCTTTGTATTCGTATTGATTCTTCTTACTTCACACGTTGTTGTGGAGAAGTTGAGTTGTCGAAGAGCTGTGCTGATCTCCCCGCTCAGTGTGGCCTCACTGCCGAGGCTGGCCTGCCAACCTCTAATTTGGAACCTCCACCAGAATGGCAGCAGCCACAGCTTCCCTGCAGCGGGGAAGCGTTTTTGCAGTTTTAAAACAGCTTCAGTAAAATATAATACATATCACTCTCTTCATGGCTCTTGCCTGTCATCCTAGCTACCCAGGAGGCTGAGCTCTGAGGACCAAGGTTTGAAGTCCTTCTGGGAAGACAAATCTGTGAGACTCCCAAATAACAGCAAAAAGCTGGAGATGTGGCATCAGTAGTAGAGCCCCAGCCTTAAGCAAAAAAAAAAGCTCAAGAAGAATCTAGACCCGGAGCTCAAGCCCCAGGACCAGCACAAAATGAAGTTATAGAAACAGCAGGTCTAGAGCCAGTGGAGCCGAGTCACACACATGAGGTGTGCAGGCTGGTTAAGGACAGGAGCCGAGTCACACATGAGGTGTCCAGGCTGGTTAAGGACAGGAGCCGAGTGTACAGAGCTGAAAACACCGTGGAGCTCATCGGTTGAAGAAAGAGCCAACAATATATACCCACGCCGTGGGACATTGTGCTGTGAAAAAGGAATGCGATACGATACATGCAACATGATAAAGCTTGAGAACTGCATGCCGAGGGGAGAGTGCCACCACAGAAGGGTGCGTGTGACACGATTCGTGTGTGTGAATTCTCTAGAACACATAACTCCATAGAGAGAGGTTGGGGAGAAGGGAGAATGTTCATGGGAATGAGGTTAGGAGCGAAGAAACCTGAGAATATACTAAAAGAGGTTAGAAATGTACTTCTTTAAATTTATGGCATGTGGATGATAACGTATTGAATTTGGCACCAGGTGCAATAGGCTGCTGGAGTAGTCCAAGTATGGGGGAGACTAAGGCAGGAGGATCACTGGAGTTCACAGGTTTGAGGCCAGCCTGGCAACATAGAGAGACCTCGCCTTTAGCAATAGAACTGTAGGGCTGGAGATGTTGCTCAGACACAGAGCATTTTCCCTGCGTCATGGGAGCCTGGGTGCATTCCTCAGTAAAGTTAGGGGACAAAGTGGAAGACAAGGAGTACCTGTCCCCACGCCCGCTGGCTCCCCACCTCTGTCTATGCTGTGCTTAGTGGAGGGTTGGAAGACAGCAGTCCTGGGGTGCATCCACACCGCAAGCCTTCCTAGTGTTTCCAGGCCTCTGTGTGGCTAAAGAACCAGGTCTCCACATGTCAGCCGATCTGGACTTCACTTGGACGTCACTTGGTGACGTCAGGCTGACAGTTCACTTCCCCAATGCCACAGTGTGTGCACAGAAGCATGGCCGTGCAGCCCTCTGCAAGGGTGTGTTGTGACTTGGCAGCCTGCGAGGTAAGCAGGCCGCAACAGCAACACCATACTGAGAAACAGCAGTGGAAAGAAACAGCAGTCTCGCCAAGTCTTGTCCGGTCCCCACAGCACAAGACCTGAGTGACAGCTTCATTGTGACATTGTGTTTGCATTGCTCTGGAGCCCCAGCATAGTGGAGCTGCACAGGGCTGCCCCATAAGTGGAATGAGCTATGGGAGCCTAGGGCTTGCTTCTGTGCTTTCAGAATCTCATTGAGGATCTACTGGCACAGTCGTGAATTTCTTGCTGGCACCGAGTTTTGAACTCAAGGCCTGGGCACTGGCTGTCCCGTAGCATTTCTTCACATGAGGCTAGTACTCTGCCACCTGAGCTCCAGCTCTGCTTCTGACTTTTTTGGTGGTTCAATGGAGATAAGAGTCTCAAGGACTTTACTGCCTGGGCTGGCTTTGAACTTGGATCCTAAGACCTCAGCCTCCAGAGTAGCTAGGATTATAGGCATGAGCAACCAGCACCTGCTTTCTGATGCATTTATACTATTCCAATTTGCCAGTGACTTTGTTTTCCATTTCAAGAGATGTGTGTCCTCTTGTGAGTGGCAGCTTGAGTTTGGGGGCACAGCAGCACGGAACTTCATGTTTCCTTTCAGTCCCTTCACCCCAAGATCTAGTGATGATTAAGAGACTTGAAAACAGCTGTATTTAGCATGAGATAGCTGATCTGGACCTTCCTCCTAGCCAGTGATCTTCAGTGACTGAAAGAGAGATAGCTCTACAGAGATGAAGTTTGTCCAGTATGAAGGTAGCTAGCAAGGAGCCATTCTGAATTTCTCAGTTCTTTACCTCAGACATCTGATTTTTATTTGGGCTCAGGTTAGACATGTGCTTTGAAATGATGTGACACCACGGCACGCACAGGAGACCTTTTACTCAAGTTCCAGCAACCTTTGGGAAGCCATTTGTTACAGTATGCATCTAATGCGATCCTGAGGTTCGCCAGAGATGTCTCTTGATTGCTTCATAAAACACTGTAATGAAGCCAATAGAGGCAACCTTCGATAGCCTCGAACCAAGGGGGTGCCCCACCTGCTTCCCCACCGGAAGCCCTTCCCTGCTGGGCAGCTGTACCCGCAGATCACCAGAGTTCCTTCCTCTCCCTGCCCGCTTGCTGTTTGTTTTTGTTTGTATCTGGTCTGTGTGTGGATGTCAGTAGTGTGCAGTATTTCTCCTAATCAATGTTTTAGCCTTGTTGGTATTTATTCAGCTCCACTGACTAGATTGTATTAAACTGAGTTGCATGGATGGGAGAATAAATCTGCATTTCTCTGTTCTCGGGAGACATCATCATATTTCCTATTATGTGCAGTTATTGCTTTGTGAGGATATTAACGAGCTCTTTCTCAGCTGGAAATACTGTTGCTTTCTTTTCCCCACCCCCACCCCCAAGCAGTTTCAAATTAACATGGGGGCCAATTTGGATTTCTGGACTCTAGCTTTGAATCTTTTTCTCCATTTGCTGTCATTGGCCATGGGCCGGACCAAGCATCCGTTTCCTCTGGCCTGCCACCGACGACGTGATTGTCGTCGCTCTGTGGCTTTGCGTCTACTGAATCGTTCCTGATTGTGTAGGCTGTTTCTGCTTTATTTACATTTAAACCATCATTTGGGAAGAGAAATGAACCAAAGAGCCTTCCTGCCTCTACCTCTCCCTAAGGCCCCGCTGAGGCCTGAAGTCTGGTATGCATGCATCTGTTTGCACCCCGAGTCCACGTCTTAGAACAGGGCAGGGGGAGGCACCTGCATGTGTGGCCAGATCAGATCTGCGGAGGGGGCGTTGTTCACCTGACTGTGTGCTGAGTGGTACTTTCCCATAGTGGTACTTTGAACTTCGTCCATGTTTATTACCCAGGATTTATTAACTGTCAACCCTGTGCTCTGTTGAACACAAAGCATAATAGTGTGTGCGTGGAGTTGGGAGCGCACAGCTTCAGCTCTTACTACGATAACAGCACGGAGTGGACAGTGGCTCCAGCCTCGAGAATCTGTTCCAAATGTTTTCTATTAAATTAATAAACACTGGATGCTGTCCTGGAGGGAAGACACATCGGAAGCCAGGGACATACATAAAACCAGACACAATGTGAGAGAGAGACAGACAGAGAGACAAAGAGGGAGAGAGAAATGAGACACTTAAACTTATAAAAGTAAGGATGTACTTTTGATTCTTCTTTCAAGTTGCTAAGTGGGTGGTTTTTCTCCCCCCAGTTATTTTGGTCTTGCCTATGGCTTTCGTTCTACAAAGAATGTTTTGATCTCTTCACTTGGCCCAAAGCAAAGCTGGTGGCTTGGCTCAGGACCAGCAGAGCCTGCACCTCCAGGAGCCGGAGCGTGGATTTGAGTTCACTTAGGCTCGGTGAGGCTCGGGCTACTTGAGGGCCCGTATGTGTGTGCCAGGCCGGCCTGCGGGGGCCGGGTCTCCGAGTATGAGAAAGACGACTCTCATTTCCGGTTACTAACCAGGTATTTGGTCATCTTGGCACGGGTTGACCAGGAGCAGGTGCTAGCGAGGCTGCAATAGGAGGAGGTTCTTTGTGAGCAGAGGTGCATGGAGGATGGGCCTCTCCCCCATCATGACCACGGGGGAGGTTAGGGTAGAGGTCGCCGCCCCACACACATGTGCATTTGTGTGTATCCAGTGTGTTTGTGTACTCCATTTTCTTTTGATGCTGGACACTTCACATGCTAAGCGTGCCTGAGCCATTCGCCAGCCCTGAGTTTATGGAATAAGTGGGAGAATGAGCCAGCTCTGGGCCCCCGGAGCCCGCCTCCTCACCGAGCACTGCCTGGCCCCTCGAAGCCGCTGTCTCCCTGTTCACTGGGTTTAACTGGAGCCTGAAAACCTAGTCCTCTCTACCCATGAAGGCATTCCCTCCACCTTCCAGATTTTTTTTTTCTTCCCTTACCAGTACTGGGACTTGAACTCAGGGCCGGGGCGCTGTCTCTTAGCTCTTTCGCTCAAAGCTGGCACCTACCACTTGAGCTACACTGCCACTTCTGTTTTTGTGGTTCATTAAATTTAAAGGTCCTGCTGACTTTCCTCCCTGGCCTGGCTACCGGCCATCATATCCTCAGCTCTCAGCCTTCGGAGTTGCTAGGTGTGAGCCACCAGTGCTTGGCTCTACTTCTTTAGCCAACAATGCCAGAGAACAGATTCTTCTATCACTACTGCACAATAAGAATCTTTTCTTGTGTAGACAGGGTCTTGCTAAGCAGTCTCTGCCAGCCTCTAACTCTCAGTCCTCCTACCTTAGCCTCCCAAGTGCTAGAATTAGGCCTGCACCTCCATACCAAATAAGCCCAACTTTCCATTTTGCTGGTTACTTGTATAAATATCTATATATAGGTATTTTTGATCTTGTTCTACGTTTACTTTTATTTTCAGTTTTGTTTTTGTTTGCTTATATATTTTATTGTAGTTGTTGGTTGTGGGGCTTGAATTCTGGGCCTGGGTGCTGTCCCTTAGCTCTTCAGCTCAAGGCTAGCGTTCTACCACTTGAGCCACAGCATCACTTCCAGTTTTCTGGTGGTTAATTGGGGATAAGAATATCATGGGGGGCTGGAAAGGTGGCTCAATGGTAGAGCTCTGAGGCCCTGGGTTCGATTCCTCAGCACCACATAAGCAAAAAGAAAAAAGCCAGAAGTGGCGCTGTGGCTTAAGTGGTAGAGTGCGAGCCTTGAGCTGAAGAGCTGAGGGACAGCACCCAGGCCCAGAGTTCAGGCCCCATGACCGGATCAAAAAAAAAATTTTTTTTTAATTTAAAAAAATTTAAAAAAGAATATCACGGACTTTCCTGCCCAGGGGGACTTTGAACCCTGATCCTCAGATCTCAGCCTCCTGAGTAGGATTACAGGTGTGAACCACCGGCACCTGGCCAGAAAATTTTTAATTAAGATTTTTTATTAGCATATACTAGCTGTATGAGGGAGTCATTGTGACATTCCCATAGATGATGTGCCGTACCCCTCACCCCTTCAATCACACTCCCTTACTCCCCATCATCCCCCTTCCTTTAAAACAAATTCAACAAGTTTCATTGTTCTGTTTTCATACAAAATATTTTTGAAGGCAACCATATCACCTCAAGCAGGGGCCTCGCTAATTAGCATTTGAGAAGCAGCACTGGATGCCAGACGGGAGGGGGGCTGCTGCGCTCCGCTGTGTTCTGTGTTTGAGGCATAAAGAGAGTGGATAGACTGAGATGCTGTGTGTGTGTGTGTGTTCCACTTTCCTCTGCGGGTGTGTGGGTATGTGTGTGTGCACGCACATGCATGTGTTCATATACCCAGACTGGCCTCACACTGGAGCTCTCTTCCTGGTAGATATGCAAGTCTTTCTCAACAAGGCCATTAATGCTATTTCCCTAGTAACACTTGAGTTTGTCGATAGCATTGCTTCCGTCAATAGAGCACTTAAGTAATGATTGCATTTTGCAGGGCTAAGCACTTAGAGAAAAGCGCTTGTACATCGACAAACAGGGCCTCACGCCTAGTGTGTTTCCCCTTCCCTGGCTGATTCTTTGGTTCTCAACAAGAAATGCCTCCGTGTGCCCAAACACTCAAAATTTCTTTACAGACTGGGACTTGGAGGGTTGAGGCAGGCAGGTTCCCGCTGCTTGCCCCTACTGCTGGACTTCCCTCCGTAGGTGTGAGATGCTCCTGCCAGCTGGCTGAGCGCTGCTTCTACTTCTACGCCGCCTCGGCTGGGAGCTCTTCTCTCCCAAGGCACCTCGCACCTTTTCATTTGAGCGAACAACCCAGCCCTGTGACTCAGTCAGATTTTGGGTGTGCAGCAACACAGAGGAGAGCTTAAGTTTGTGACTCCAGCTTCTACCACATCTTCCCTGAGTCCCTTCCAGCTGAAGATAGCTGAATTTGCTTTCTTCTAGAGCTGGGTGCTGGTGGCTCACGTCTGTCAATCTAGCTATTTAGGAGACTGAGATCTGAGGATCATGGTTCAAAAACCAGCCCACACAGAAAAGTCCTCAAGACTCTATCCCCAGTGAACCAGCAAAAGTCCAGAAGTGGAGGTGTGGCTCAAGTGGTAGACCTCTAGGCTTGAGCATAAAAGCCAAATGAGAGCATGAAGCCTTGAGTTCAAGCCCCAGCCCTGGCAACAAACAAACAGCGAACACATAATCAAGACCTTTGCCTGTAATCTGGAAGATGGAGGAGGAGGAGAAGAGCGCATTTAACTCTGTAGTCTCCAATATGGAATGTTCTCTGCAGCAGGAGCTAGCTGGCACGGCTTCTCTTCCGAGCTCACTTCCCGCGGTGCTCCTGCCCCGCCCTCCACTGGGGTGGGTAGGAAACTGGCCTAGGGGAGCAAAAATCCTCCTACCATATTCCTTTCACCGCTCTGAATCCCGCAAAGGGAACCAAGCTCTTGAAAATTGTTATGAGATAAAATTCAAAAGCTTTCTTTGGGAGGTAAAATTAAATGCACACTAGACTATGTTTGTGGAAGGCAGAAACCTTGTCCAATTTCTCCTTCTGTACCCTGTAGTGCCTCAGCCCATACCTGGCAGATAGAAGCTACTCCGAGAACGACGGCACTGTTGAGCTGCAAGAACTTCTGGCATGATAAAAATATAATAGCTCGTCGACATGCGTATATGTGAAATATATAGCTGTGTTGGACACTGGCGACTCATGCCTGTAATCCTAGCTACGTACGAGGCTGAGATCTGAGAATCACAGTTTGAAGCTAGCTTGGACAAGGAAATCCATGAGAATCTTGTCCCCAAGAAACTGCCAAGAAGCCGGAAGTGGCGCTGTGGCTCAAGTGGTCAAGCACTAGCCTTGAACATAAAAGCTCAGGGACAGTGCCCAGGCCCTGAGTTCAAGCCCCCAGGACTGGAAAAAAAATACATATGTACACATAAATATAGTCACATACTGTATACAACACACTTTTTTTTTTTTGACAGTTCCAGGCCTGGGCACTCTCCCTGAGCTTCTTTTGCTCAAGGCTAGCACTCAACCACTTCAGCCACAGCACCACTTCAGGCTTTTTCTGTGGTGCTGAGGAATCGAACCCAGGACTTCATGCATGCGAGGCAAGCACTCTACCACTAAGCCACCTTCCCAGTCCTGATGCACACACTTTTTTCTTGCCTTCCAATACCTTTAAAATATCTCCGTGTCATCACAAAATAGTAGGAAGATTTAAAATGTCACTGTTCAGACAGAACTCTGCTCTGGATAAATTCCAAATACCAATCGCCCTGAGGAAATCTGGAGACTGACAACTTCGTTTTGATATCTCAGGGTTGGCTGTTGCATTGAGATGACACCCTTTTTCTCTGCGCCTGAGGTAGGAAAGCATTTCTCCCTGGAGAGGCCCCTCCCCCGGCCTCCTGCCCGGCCTCCTTGTGCTCTTTGAGATGGAAAGGGGAAACTTGGTAAGGTCCGAAAACTCAAAGCTGCTGCTGTCCATCATCATCATCATCTTTCTTACTCCTGGTTAATTGGAGACAACAGTCTCACCAACTTTCCTTCCTGTCTGATTGAGATCCATAGATCTCAGCCTCCTGCGTAGCCAGGATTACAGGCATGAGCCACTATACCTGGCAGTGATCTCTGACCAGCTTCCTGCAGACATTGACTTCCTTCCAGGAGCAGAAACTTTGAGTTTCACCCAGTGGGGCTACTTCCTTCCGGAGCAGTTTAGGTCTCTAACACATAGGTAGTAACAGCACCTACCTGGGGTAACTGAAGCGGAGGAAGAGCAGGCATGGGGACACAGCTGGCAACTAGTGAAATGCTGCTTTAAGATCTGCTTACCTGGGCTGGGAAGGTGGCTCAGTGGTAGAGCGCTTGCCTTGCATGCATGAGGCCCTGGGTTCGATTCCTCAGCACCACATAAGCAGAAATAAAAGCTGGAAGTGGTGCTGTGGCTCA
>NW_012267226.1:21673570-21681043 GCF_000151885.1 Dipodomys ordii
TGGCTCTTGGCACCTGCTCTTGGTGCTGCCATCTTCCAGCGCCGCTGTCTGGTGGAGGGGCCACGCGCGGCCACCTCCCTGCCGGCCCCCAGCGGTCCCCGGGCAGGGCCCCAGGGCACGTCCCCTGGGCATGCCCCCCTTGGCATGTCCCCCGGGCATGTCTCCAGTCATGTCCCCCCTATGTCCCCAGGGGTGTTCCCCTGGGCATGTCTCCAGTCATGTCCCCCGGGCATGTCTCCCCCGGGCCTGGGCTGGCTGGCTGGCTGGCCTGGTCCAGGCGGTGTGCGCCTTGTGAAGCGCAGCCCAAGAGGGCTGAGACCTCTGTGGATAGAGAGCCCCCTCTACTTGCTCTCCTGGGTCACCTAGGGGCCGGGCCACCTGGGCCCGGGGGCATCTGCAGGGGTGGGGCTGCCTGCCCTGGGGAGGGACTTGAGACAGAGCGTCCACCCTGCCCATGGCAGGAGCGAGGAGCTGGGGAGGACATGGGCTCATCCACAGCCCCATCCCGCCCCAGGACACATCGGAACCCCCCTCCCCAGCCCTCTAGAACCCCCCCTCCAGCCCCCACCCCAGTCCCACCTGCGCAGACACCCCTGGAACCCCACCTCTGTTCAAGCCATTGCTCAGGTTTATCATTTGCCTCACTGGTTAGACTTGTTCCCCAGCCTTCGCAGAGTGAAGCTGACATGCCCGCGCCGTGGGTCTGGGTTCCTTTCCTTTTCCCTGTTTCCTTCTCCTCTTGTGGTTGGGCCTCACCTGCCAGCCCCCTGCCTGCCTCTCCAGCTTGCCACCCGGGGAGAGGAGAGGTCGGGGAGGGGAGATCTTGGGGCTCCCCCTGCCCCCTCCCGGGGTTCTTGCTGGTCTGGCTGCCTGGGCGTCCTTAGGGTGGAGATGCAGGTTTGGGGAGAAGTGAGTCCCCTCCCCCTGCAGGGAAGAGGCCCCGGCTGGGGGGGTGGGGGGTTGTGGAGCCTTGCTTCTGTCTGTCCTCTCTCCAGTGTCCTGTGTGGAGGTGACCTCTGTGGTTTCCAATGGAGGAAACCCTCCAATGGAGGGCCACCCCTCATGGGTGGCCCTGTCCCAGGAGCCCTCAGCACTCCTGGGACAGGGGAGGGGGGTACAGGTCAGACGCCTTCCCCGTCCCTCCCCAAGAGGAGGGGGGTCCTCTGTGTGTGGCCCCCAGCTTAACCCCACGCTCAGCTGTGGCCCTGGTGTGACCTGCTCACCCCTCACACAGGCACCGTGGGTTCTTGGCCACGTGATTGTCCTCTCTTCTTTCTGCCCAGCCTCCCCTTGCCCAGCCTTCAGGTTCGGCCAGCCACAGCTCCCAGGCTTCGTGCCTGCCTTGCTGGGCCCCTGTGTGACCTTGGGCAAGCCATGACCCTCCTCGCAGAGCCTCTCTTCCCTGGCCTGTACAGTGGGGCAGGGCTCACCTGTTTCCCAGGATTGGCAGCCTGGAATTGAGAGGACAGGAGAGTGATTGGTCACTTTCTTAGGTGGCCACGCCCATTCTATATGGGCGTGGCCCTTCCCAGTGTGGTCAGGTGCCTCTGTTCCCTTCCCCACCTAGCTGGCAAAGCCCCCTAGCAAAGCTTATGTCTGGGGTCTGTCATGGCCTCCAGCTCCTGACAGAGCAATGCAGATGTCAGCACGGGCTGTTACCTGATTATAACGTTTTGTTACATGCGGTAGGCTTATGTTTTGCAAATCCACTATGCAAATGCCACGCTGGGTCATTGGGAGGGGTGGGATCAGTTGGACGCTGACTGCTCACTTGGCTTGTCCACTGTCTCCTGGCTGCCCTGTGTGTTAGCCAGGGCATCTCCAGCTTTGCAGACGAGGATGAGGCTCCGGGGGCTTCACATCCCAGACCCGTCTATGTCCCGGGCCCCCCATCTACACACCAGGCCCTGTCCACGTCCCAGACTCTGTCCACACCCCAGGCTCAGGCCCCATCCACATCCCAGACCCATCCATGTCCTGGGCCCCCCATCTACATCGCGGACCCTGTCCACATCCCAGACCCTGTCCATGCCCCAGACCTGTACATATCCACCCTCCCATCTACATCCCAGGCCCCAGCCACATCCTGGACCCTGTCCATGCCCCAGGCCCAGGCCCCGTCCATGTCACGGACCCCATCCACATCCCAGACCTGTCCATGTCCTGGACCCCCTCCCCTTTTTCCCCCCTGCTCCCTCTACATCCAGGCCCCACCCACATCCCTGGCCCACACCCATCCACGTCCACGACCTGCCCACATCTCTCCACTCATGGACCCTCGTGTGTCCCTGCTGTCCACATCACAGACCAGTACATTCCTCGCACCTGGGAGGGAGGTGCTTTATAAATCACTTCATCAGGTGGTCCTTGGCTGGGTGGCACCTAAACCTTTACGGGCAGAGCGGAAGCCCTGCCTTCCCGCGCCAGGCGGAGGGCTTGAGGACAGATACCTTGCAGGTGGGACATGGCACCCTTGTTTCTCGGCGTACAGCTTGGTGGACTCAGGCGCCGGGCTGGGTGGTGGGGAGGGAGGGCCTTACCTAGAGAAGGCTCTGGGGGGGGAGCTGAGGGGGGGCAGTGGAGACCAGGACGGACGGCACGGGCCGGACTGAGGGGATCCAAGAAGACCTTGAACGCCACGGATCAAAGGCTGTAGTGGCTGCAGCAGGCTCGGGGGTGTTACGCAGAAAGAGAGGTTGAGGGCAAGGCGGGGGTGACGGCAAATGGGGGAGCTTGAATGACATTTCTAGGGAGCAGCAGAACGTGCGGACAGATGGGACCAGCAGATGAGGGAGCAGGGCGTGTTGGGGTAATGTTGAGACTTGGAGCCTGGGAGCCCAGGGAGAGAAGGCTAATGTGCCGTTCAGAGCTAAGGAAGCCAGAGGGGGAAGTGCTTTCCGCACGCTGCCACGAGGGGGGCATCTGGGACTCGCGGGGACCAGGCAGTGTGGCCCCAAGGGCTGGTGGACAGCAGCTGAGCCGTCCGGGCAGAGTTGAGGCAGGGGAGCCAAGGGGGCCGCCCCTGGGCATGTCTGAGGCCTGGGTCTCACCGCCCACCCTCCTGTTAGCCCTCACGGGCACCCCCAGCTCCTCTTTCCATGTCTGTCAGACAGACGGACAGACAGGCAGGCTGCAGAATGGAGCCCCAGCCAGTCCCTGCCACACGGGCTTTGTTTACTGAAGTCTCCCCAGCGCTTGCCCCGGGCAGGTGTATGTAAATATTTATTGTACTTAAGAGGTTTCAGTTCACATTTCGCGAATGTTTGCTTCCATGATAGATGCACAGGTGCGTGGGGAGGCCCAGGCTTCTGGGCTCGGTGTCCGGGGATCTGGGGTCAGACAGCACTTCCTGATTCTGTCACCGCCTCTCTTTTGTAGCCTTGTGTGGCCCATAGACCCCCCCCCCCCCGGGGCTGCGGGTCTTCCGGGCAGGCACGGGGGACTCGCTTCTGCGCTCCGTCCTGTGTCTGAGGCTGGGCTGCTGTTCACAGAGAGGCCGTGGGCAAGTCCAGGGATGGACTCAGGGAGCCTACCTCCTCCCCTGTGAGTCAGGGTAACGCCTCCCCGATGAGTCGGGCCTGCTCCGATGTTTAGGTGGGAGCAGGGGAGGGAGTGGCTGTGGCCGTGGCCGCCATGGCCGTGGCCGCCCAGGCTGCTGTGTGGTACCTGGGTGGCTGAGAGGCTGAAGGGGCAGCTGGGCTGTGCCCAGAGCATGGCGGGCGTTTTGGGGAGAGGTACGCACCAACCTTTCCTCTCTGCTCATTGCCAAGTCCATGACAGTCCCAGGAGCCCCCCGGGACCCCCACCCTGCCCAGGAGGGAGCAGGGAGGAGGCGATCCCAGGGAAAGAGACCGCTTAGTGCAGGCGGGGCAGGGTGGTGAGCAGTAAATACATGTTTAGAATTGGAGTTTAAGGGCCAGAGTTAAGGAGGAGGATTTAATAGAATGAGAAATCAATAGTCCGGAGGAGGTTAAGATGTATAAGGGAGAGGCGGGCGGCGGGGCACACTTAATAAAAAGGGAAAGTTTCAGATGATGAGGCCGTGGAGGTGCCGCTGGCCGAGACCTGAGCTCAGGACGCTGCCCCCTCTCCCCGCACCAGGGCCTGGCAGCTCCTGCCTTCGCTCTGGCCCGTCGGGGACTGTGCAGGTACTTCCCTTGCTCCTGGAGGCTGGGTGGGACCGAGGGGGCCAGTGGGGGGGGCATAGGGGGGCATCTCCAGCACAGATGCTGGGGGTCCCCAAACCAGGAGCCACAGTGGCTCAGCAGTGGCACAGTAATCCAGCAGGTGTTGGAAGCGTCTTAGTGCTTAGGAGGCTGAGACCTGAGGATGGAGGTTCAAAGCCAGCCCTGGGAAGACAAATTCAGCTAACCAGCAAAAAGCTGGAAGTGGAGGTACGGCTCAAGTGGCAGAACACTAGACCTGAGCGGGGAAAAAACAACAACAACTCAGTGAGGTTGTGAGGCCGAGTCCTCAGGTATCTTGAGTTCTAATCTTTGCTTTCCTGGATTTGGAATTCTCGGTTGACGGTCCTTTTGCACTTAAAAAACATTAGCAGACATTAGCTGTTCAAGGGGGGATTTCACGGTGCCATTTCCACCCCTGTTTACATGGTGTTCCGTCACTCTCGGCCCCTCGGCCGCTCCCTTCCCTCCTTCAGTGGGTTTAACGCTATTCTATTTCATTCATGTCTATAGTCTATTGCCGCCCTATTTCTGTGCTCACCCTTGTTAGCCCAACTCTTACCCCCAACGGAGCCTGCTTCGCTTCCCCTCCCTCAGCCCTCTATTGGGCAACAGCTTTCACTGAAGTTCTTTTTGTTATTTTTTTTTTTTGGGTCAGGTCTTGAACTCTGGGCCTGGGCGCTGTCCCTCAGCTCTTCAGCTCAAGGCGAGCGCTCTACCACTTGAGCCACAGCACCACTTCTGGTTTTCTGGTGCTTAATTGGAGATAAGAGTTCTCACAGACTTTCCTTGCTGGCTTTGAACCAGGATCCTCAGATCTCAGCCTCCTGAGCAGCTAGAATGACAGGTGTGAGCCACCGGTGCCCAGCTTCTTTGTGCTGTTTTCAGTGGATCTCAAACCCATTCACCCTCTGTCCTTCTTGTTCTCTCTTTCCTCCCCTGTTCTCCTAGGTAGGCTCATGTTCTGTCCTTGTCCATTTATATATAATAACGCATGCAGATGTACATAGTATATAGTTGTTTATGTTTGTGAGTATGGATGCCTTTTAGGCCTAGCTTCCACAGGTGAGCAGAATCATGATACCTTGTTTCTCCGATCTTGGCTCGTCCCTCTCGGTATCGCTCCCCCCACCCCACCCCATTTTCCCACGTTCTGCAGTGTGTACAGAGCACATTTTCGTTGTCTGAATGGACTCTTGTGATGGTACTGTTCCCATGCTGGCTTCACGGGTGGACAGCGAGAGTCAGAGCAGAGGGCAGATCAGCATGGGTGGCATAGCTGGCTGGAAGCAGAGCTGCAATCGGCACCCAGGCTTCTGATTCCTCTGTGTGTGTGTGTGGGGGGTGGTCTTTCCCCCACTGAAGGACCCAGGAAGGAGAGGGTGGGGGCAGGAAGGAGGCGGTGACCCAGGGTGCTGAGCCCCTCTGAGGGAGGGTTCAGTCTGGCTGGAGCTTTGAGGCAGGGCTGCCCCTAGCTCCTCCTGCTCAGCCGCTGGGGGCTGCTCGCCAGGGATTGTGGGTGGGGCTGGATCTCACGAGGGCCTGGACTTCTGGCGGTGACACTGGCAGATGCTACCACAGCACCGTTGGGACAGTTAGGGTCATAGCTGCCCTTGGCCTTCTGCTGCTTAGATCGGTTCATGAGATCGTGACAGAATAGGTCTGCAGCAAGGCGGGCAAGGAGCTGGGAGTGGGGGCCAGTTTCTCTCTCAGGTGGCTGTGGAGTTTGGGGGCTCAGGGACTGGGACGGGGTAGGGAGGACCGCAGGCCCCGAGTCCTTGCATGTATCCTGCTCCGCCCCTGTGATCCCCACCTCCCAGACTGGCCCAGCCCAGCCGCTGGACCACCGCGAAGGCAGGGAGTCCCTGGCCTAGAGGCTCACAATGTGCCAGGCCTGGGCACACGTCCCTACGCTTGTACCCACAGGAGGGTGGCCTTTCTGCAGCAGGGCCGTCTGTTCGTCCGTTCTGTGGTCAGGAAAAGGGAAAGCCAGGCAGGTTACACGAGGCACAGCCTGGCAGGGTGCGGCCCGCAATCACCAGGCGCTCTTCACACCGGGAAGCCCCTGCCCGCTGCCCGCTGCCCAGGGCCTCGTGCCATGGCCCGTACCCACCGCGCCTCTCCCCAACTTCTGGCCAGCCCCATTCACGCCAGGCAGGGCATGGCAGGAGCTGCAGGGGCGCAGGACAAACCCTCCACTGCCATCATCCCCACCTGTCAGATCCATGCACGGGTGTCAGCTGGCGCCAAGTCTCGGAGTCTAGGCCGGGCTGAGGTGAGCGGATGGCCGTCCTCTGGCAGTGTGGGGAGGCTTCCTGGAGGAGGCCCACCTGCGGGAGCATGGGTGAGGGCAGAGGTCTGGACAGCCTGGGTGAGGATCCCTGCAGGCTCGGACGGGTACACCTCATCTGTGCACGAAGAGCTGGCACGAGGGCCTCGTGGAGGTGGGCCCCGCCGGCACTTGCTGCCTGGCACTGTGCCTCGGTTTGAATGTTCCTTGAAACCTGAACGTGGTAATGCAGGTGAAGCCAGGGCACACGGCCAGCGTGCGGTCAGGTGAGAAAATGTCCAGGACCCGAACTGACAGGATACACACAGAAGCTGAGCAGGGAGCTGGTGGCTCACCGCCTATAATCCCAGTTCCTCAGGCTGGGAGCTGAGGCGAGCGGTTCAAAGCCAGCCTGAGCAGGAAGGTTGGTGAGACTCTTATCTCCAATGAAGCACCAGAGAAGCCTGCAATGGAGCGGTGGCTCAAGTGGTAGAATGCTAGCTGGCCTGGAGCAAAAAAAACCTCAGGGACAGCGCCTAGG
The DNA here is from genome assembly GCF_000151885.1 of Dipodomys ordii. Classification (NCBI taxonomy): domain Eukaryota; kingdom Metazoa; phylum Chordata; class Mammalia; order Rodentia; family Heteromyidae; genus Dipodomys; species Dipodomys ordii. Next base: position 21,680,565 of record NW_012267226.1, read on the forward strand.
TCCTGAGTTCAAGCGGGAGCGCGCGCGCGCACACACACACACACACACGCACGCATGCACGCATGCACGCACGCACGCACGCACATACACCACACACACAAAATGGGAGCGGATATAGTTCAGCATTGTAGACAGTGTTCACAAGTGTTTTTCTTGTCCAATCCCGTGACAGCCTGCCCACATTTTACAAGCAGAGAAACTGAGGCTCAGGGTGTCTCCCAGCATCTCAACTGCGCGTGGTCTGCAGGATGCTGGCACGTAGGGGGGGTCTGGCCCCTTCCTTGGCCACTGCGCTCATCCGAGCCGCTCAGTAGGGGGCTGAGCTTGTAGCCTCCTGGGCTGGGCAGGGCCACAGTCGGGTGCTTTGGACTTGCACACAGTAGCTCTGGCTGGTGGCTGGTCTGGGGCAGGGGTGGCACTGGCGGTGTGGAGGCTCCTCCGTCCTCGCCTGTCCCTGCCCCCTCCTCCCCCCCCCCCCC
>NW_012267226.1:21681093-21681625 GCF_000151885.1 Dipodomys ordii
TCAGGCTGCCCGGGCGGCCTTCAAGGGCTGCAGGGGCTGAGGACGGCCACGTCGGGCGCTGCCTCGCTCCCGGCCCCGGTGGGTCCCACGCACGGGGAGGCTGGGATGGAGTAGTGTTCTCCGTGGATCTGTGCACCTGAGGCCAACACGCAGAGGAGAGCAGCTACAAACCAACCCGGGAGGACGGGCCCTGGCTCCCCGCACCTCCCCTGCGGGCCCCGGGCGGCTGGACGCGCGGGTGATGGGGTGGGGGGTCCTAGAGGAGGGGGGGTCTGGCCCCCTCCCCACCTCCCCCGTCTGTGGCATCCACATACGATCGGGAAGGCCCGGCCGGCCCGCAGGGCGAAGTGGGCTGGTCCGGAATCGAACCCGTGTCCCTGGCGCCCAAGGGAGGAAGGCTGAGGCCCGTGGGTCGGATCTCGGCCACAGAGGAAGCAGGCGCGCCACGGTCGTGTGGGGCCACCGATGACCCGGACGCAGACCCCCGTGGGTGGGGAAGGGGGGGCGGGAGCTCGGCGCCGGCGTCCCCGGC
>NW_012267226.1:21694336-21709359 GCF_000151885.1 Dipodomys ordii
GATGGTGAGAGGCGCTGGAGGATGGTGAGAGGCGCTGGAGGATGGTGAGAGACGCTGGAGGATGGTGAGAGATGCTGGAGGATGGTGAGAGATGCTGGAGGATGGTGAGATGCTGGAGGATGGTGAGAGGCGCTGGAGTATGATGAGAGATTCTGGAGGATGGTGAGGGATGCTGGAGGATGGTGAGAGGTGCTGGAGAATAGTAAGAGATGCTGGAGGATGGTGAGCAGCACTGGGCTGGAGAAGGAAGCGCTGGACCATCTGCAGGCAGTGTCTCAAAGAGGCACCAGTGGTTAAGGGCCTGAGCCCTGCTTTCCAGTGCTGGCTTGACCACTTTCTCTTTTGATGACCCTGGGGTTTGAACTTGACTGTGTGCTTGCTAAATAGGTGCTCTACTACTTGAGCCACACCACAGCCTGTTTTGGGGTCTCACATGTTTACTCAGGAATGACCTTGGATCAGGTCCTCCTCTTCCCTCTGCCTCTTTCGTAACTGTGATTACAGGTGAGCATACCATACCTGGCTTGTTAAGTTGTAGGTCTTGGTAACTTTCTGTCTGGGCCTCGAAGTGAGATTTTTTTTTCCTATCTCTACCTGCTGCAGAGCTGGGATTACAGAGGTGAGCTGCAGCACTGGGGCCAGCAACTGCACCCCTTACAGCATGTGCTTGCTTGCTGTCATCAGGCAGAGTGATCGCCCCTCCCCACAGGACTCTACGAAGATGAAACGAGTTAAAATATATGAAGCACTTACTACTTGAGCGTGGCCAGCGATATAAAACATTAACTATTATGATTATAGCAGAACCTGGTGCATGCTGAATTTTTCATTCATTTGCTCCAGTTTGCGTTGCCGCACAGATTCCCGCCCTGTTCCCGCATAATGAGCGGGGGCCGGAGGACAGGACGGCGAGGCTGTCCCTGCCTCCTCCTCTGGAGGCCTGCGTGTGCTGAGCGGACTAATGCCCCCCCCTGCTGCACAGCTGCATTTAGCCCTCAGCAGCCAAAGCCCATCAACCCAGACCAGGTGCACAAGGCCAGCCTGAGGCCATCCTCGAGCTGTGGGACGGGAGCTGGGCTGGAGGTACGGCATCCGACATGGAGAAGCAGTGGAGGCCGTGGAGGCAGGCAGGTGCTTGCACGTGGCAGAGAGAGGGATTGGAAAGCAGCAAGCGTGAGGAGAGGCTGAGGTCAAACTCAGCTTCTCCGCTTTTCAAAAGTGTAGATTGTCTATCTGAAATGTGCCCGTCTTAATTTCACACCTGGAGTCCTAGCTACTCAGGATCGTGGTTCAAAGCCAGCCTGGGTAGGAAAGCCCATGAGACTCTTACGTATAGTTAACCATCAAAAAGCCAGAAGTGGAACTGTGGCTCAAGCAGAAGAGTGCTAGCCTTCAGTGAAAAGGTGAGGGATAATGCCCAGACCCTGAGTTCAGTACTGACCCAGGACCGGCACACACAAAACAAGTAAGTGAAACAAAAGGGGAGGTGGAAGTTGTTACTGGCCTGGGATTCAGGCAGGCTGGATCCAAAGAGCACGGAACCCTGAGCAGCGGGGAGCGTCAGGGCTGCCACATCCATCTGTCCGCTCGTTCCCAGGGTCCCTGCGGGTCTCTGCGCCCATCCCGCGGACAGAGTTGTCAGTGGCTTCGTGCTGGACTGGCAGGGAGGAGGAGCCAGCCCGTGTGTGGCATTGTCATATGGAGAGCGATCAGTAGGCAGAACTGTGGGTCTAAACCCGCAAAGTGGAATTAACCGCGAGCGAAATCTCGAAGCTCTGCATTCACATTAAACAACAAGGAAAGGATCCGTTGCATAGCGAGCGTCGGCGCAGCGCCTCACATCTGTAGCCTCTTTATTCAAGTGCCCGGGATGGGGAGGAGCGAGGCTCCAGGTCAGGCAAGGCCAAAAGAACAAAGAAAAGTTGAGAGACTTCCTCTCAGCAGAAAACACTGGGCAGGGTGGCATGTGCCTGTCGCGCTAGTACAGAAACAGGAAGCAGAAACAGGAGGATCAAGGTCCAGAGCTGTGTGGGGACAGAGAGGATGCAGGGAATGAGACCTAGTCTGGAAGGTGCAGCTGACTCCCGGTGACCTCTCCCCCCAGCATGTCTGACTCCCCCTCTGTCCACAGCTAGCCGCACGGCACACCCAACCACCCCGTCTCCTTGAGGCTTAACATCCCCGTCAGATTTCCCTTCTCTTCCTTCTCGAGTTAGAATGCGTTCCCACATCAGTAATGAAACTGTGTGCTGCGTCAGCCATTACTGCTGGCTTCCTGAGGCCTCAGGCCGCCTGGGCGATGCCTGCAGCCCCTCCGCCCCTCGTGCGGAGATGGGCCCGGTGGGTGCTCACTGTGTGCTTGTCAAGGCCTGGAAGCTGGCAGTCCTTCTGCTTATCTACCTGTCTGTCCCCAGAGAGGGAGGAAGACGGGAGGAAAGGGTCAGGCAGCTCCATTGGCTAGTCACGGCAATACAAGCTGGCTGTCCTTCATCTGAAGATGCTAACCTGCAGTGTTCCACAGCCCACAGCAACGAGAGCACGGACAGTGCCGCGAGCCTCAAATTCCCCTCCGGTCCCAGTGCAGGAAGCTATTAAATGATCGCAGACAATCACCTGCAGACTTGTGCATACGCTCTGCGTGGATCATAAGCGAACTTCATGTGTAGACTTAAATCCCACCCCCATCATAGCTACGACAATGTACATATTCAAAAATCTGAATGAAAAAAACAACCCTTTAGGTCCTTCTGGTCCCAAGCATTTCAATCTCTGGCATTTGCACCAGACTCTGAGAGGAGAGTTGTGCCCACACCAGGCTGGTGTGTGGCAGGGGTGGGCTGGGGTGGGCTGGGGCTCTTCCGGAGGAGGAGTGGAAGAGGAGGCCCAGAGCAGGCTGCGCTCACTGGGCCCTCTGCGTTGGGGAGTTCGTTTGGGGAAGGCACAGAGCACCAGCCACCTGCCGCAGAAATGCCTGAGACTGAAGCCAGCTGGAGCAGGAGATGCGCGGGCGGCCGGGCTCCCCGGGGCCAGAAGATGGAACACTAGGGGAGACAGTGCAGCTCCGTGCTAGGATCAGGTGGCTTCCTGGGACAGGGCGGGGCCTGTCACCCAGCTTGGCTCTTCTGTTCCAAAGTGCTTTTGAGTATGAGGTGTGGAAAGCCACAGGACCGGCCTCAGCCTGCAGGCTGAGCTCCAAGCGTTCTGAATGGTCAAGGCCGTGCTGCGCACACTTACTGGTGGGTCGCAAAGGAGGGGCTGGGTCACCCAGAACCACACCCTGCGTGCTGTCCTCTTCCTTTGCTCCTCTTTGCAAATGGACTCCCAGTCCAGTGCTCTTCGTAGCACATGCAGCTGCCCCTCATGACCATCTGCTTCAGGGAAGCCGGCCAGGGAGTTAATTAGAAGTATTTTAGGTTCAACACATCGTATTTGATCTGGAGCTTAATTCGAGCTGCCATCAGCAAAGTTATTATCATTACCAATGTAGTTAAAGTGGTTAAATATTTAAAGCCATGTCAGCGACTCCCAGACACACAGGGTCACCAAACACATAAGCAAAACGCCTCCGCTGGGGCCGGGTGGTGGATTTCTGCACTTGGCACGTGACCTGCATGGTGCACCGGGGCTCCTGCAGGGAGGGGACCTCAGCTGGCAGCCCTGTCTGGCTTGGCTGTCACAGGCCAAGGTCACTCAGCAGAGGCAGATATAAATCATTGCGTTCCAGTAGTGCTAGGGCTAGGACGTGGTCACGGGTACAGAAGCGACTGGGCGACAGTGGGCTGAGTGTGGGATGGGTGCGATCAGAACAGAGTGTTTGCTAAATTGGGCTTTCCCAGGGGAACTGAGCACATATAGGCCAGGCATTGTGGCTCATGTCTATAATCCCAGCTACTAAGGAGGTAGAGATTAGGAGGATTGAGGTATGGGGCCCACCCTGGACAAAACCTCTAAATCGTATTTGAAAAATGAGTAAAAACGTAACAGTGCTGGGCCATGTGGCTCAAATGGTAGAGCGCTTACCTAGCAAACATGAGGCCCCGGGTTCAAACCCCGGTGCCATCAAAATAAGAGAGGTGTTCTCCCATGGCAGCCTTCAAGTCTGCAAGAGACCCTTCCATGCCTCCAAGGAGACATCACCACGTGGGCTCACCAAGGAAGGGCAGGGCAGCTTGGAGTTGGGAAAGTGAGGGATGCATCTAGGATTGAGAAGGCAAGCCCCTGAGCTCAGGGTCTGGACCGTCCGTCTGCTCTGTCTGGCAAAGGGAGGGGGAAAGCCAGGCCGTGTGTGTTTCACACCTGTGAGGTCATCGATAGAGCATCGTGAGTAGATGGTAAGCTTCGTGCACTGCATGCAAAATTGTGACTATTTGTCAGCATTTCGAGGAGGACTGTGACCTCCGAAATCACCTGTGCATGATTCGTCTGTGTATGAGGCCCTCCAGAACCTTCCGGCCCTCTTTCCAGTCTGCTCTTCCCTCCCATGCCATATAGCCGGGCGTCAGCTATAAGATTTGCTGCATCTTCTTGAGCATGGTTTTCTGAACCCTTGGCCTCCTGCCCACCTGTGCATCTCATCCTCCGAGACCCAGCGCAAGTCTTTGTCCTCCTCTGGGCCAGCCTGGGACCTTGGGCAGATTTCATGGAGCGCTTACCACATGGTGTGTTCCAACCATTCCGGCATCTGTTTTTCCCACAAGTCAGGTCTTCTCGTGGCAGGACTGGGCTCTTCGTTTCTGCGTGAGTCTTCAGTTTGCTCTGAATGAACAGTTTCCACCGAGAGGGCCACCGCGGCGAGTTACCCACAGCAATGTTCTTTGATCCTGAACGACAGAAGAGTGGAAAGGTATACTATGTTCATAGACTGGAAAACGTAATTGCTGAGGTTTGTAATTGTGCGGGCTAGACAAGGGCATGCACAGAGACCCAACTTCAAGCGTCAGCATCACAAAAGCAAAGACAAAACAAAGCAACACCAAAAGCAAGACACGTGCAAGAAGGCAGGGAGACCCATGTTTCATCCCACACTCAAACGTCAGTAGACAATGTACACCGAAGGCAATACAACTACAGAAGAAAACACAGAGGAACAGCTCTTGACATTGGTCTTGCCAGCTACTTTTTTGGATATGAAACTAGAAGCATGCTAGAAGAAGTACATTCCATCACACTAAACAGCCGCTGCACAGGGAAGAAGTGATCCACAAAGCAAAACGGAACCTGTGGAGTAGGAGAAAATATTCCAAAGCCAAATGCTAGTGAAGGCTTGCTATCCAGAATATATGACGATCTCGTATAATTTCATGGCAACCCCCCCCACAATCTGATTAAATCTAATTTCCATAAACCTGGAATGAAGATTTCTCCAAGGAATATGAATATAGGAACATATAGGAACGGTGTTTACCATCACTAATCTTCAGGAAACACAAACCAAACCACAAGGAGACCCCTTCACTGTACTTAACATGGCTGTAATAAAGAAGACGGATAACAAGCATTGTCCAGAACGTGGAGAATCTGTTAGTGGGAATGTAAATTGGTAAAGCCATTGTGGAATCCTTTGTAGATTCCTTAAGGCATTAAAAATAACACTACTGCCAGGCACTGGTGGCTCATGCTGTCATCCTAACTCCTCAAGAAGCTGAACTCTGAGGATCACGATTTGAAGCTAGCCTGGGCAGAAAAGTCTGTGAGACTCTTCTCTCCAGTTAACTACCAAGAAAGCTGGAAGAAGAGCTGTGACACAACTGGTAGAGTGCTAGCCTTGAGCATTAAAAGCTCCAAGCCCCTAAATTCAAGCCCAGGACTGGTACACACACACACACACACACACACACACACACATTCAGGTCTTGGTCAGCATCTAGATGGAAGACTCCAAGCCCCTAAATTCAAGCCCAGGACTGGTACACACACACACACACACACACATATTCAGGTCTTGGTCAGCATCTAGATGGAAGGGACCAGATGCAGGCTAGGCGTGAATTCTCACCAACACTTTGACGGTGGCAATCAGCTGAGTAAGAAGGTGGTGTTGCAGGGTGGTGGAGGAGCAAGCTGTGGGAAGGATCATCTCTTATCTACAGCCACTGAGAACTGGCCTTGGTCGTGACAGAAACAACTTGGATGTTTTTTTTCCCACGGTAGAATCTGACATGGGAAACCAGCCAGCCTTTCTTAGGGAGAGACCAGAAATTACAGGAGCTCATCGTTATTATCTTTTAATTAAAAGCCAGCAACCGCCTGGTATTTGGTAAATTCAGGCCCCCTCCCCACGGGTCTCCTAATGTGCTAAAATCTGGATTTAATGTGCTGGATTTATTTTCTATAAGACTGTGTGGCTGAACCTGCTGGATGGAAAGGGCTTTGTGGGGGCTTTAAGAAGCAGCTCATTAGTGGGATAAATCTGCTGAGTGCGGGAGGAGACCACGCACGCAGCTGCTCAGGCCTGCCAGCATGGGCAGGGCTGCTGGCTGGGGTCTCCCGGAGGGACCCACGTAGGGAAACCCCTGTCCACAGGGGAAGGACACTAGGAAAAGGCAGGTGTTGGGTGCCAATGTAGTGTCTGTGTGAGAGGCCACTAGCGACTGGCAGAAGAGTCCGTGAGGCTTTATCTCCAACGAACTGTCAAAGAGTCAGAAGTGGAGCTGTGGCCCAAGTGGTAGAGCACCAGCCTTGAGCTGGAAAAAGGTCAGGGACGGCACCCTGGCCCTGAGTTCAAGCCTCAGTATTGGTCCACCACATGCTATCCACACACCCAGAGTGAATTAGGGAAGAGGGAAGGGGCGGTATTGCTTGAGGCACTATGGTCAGGAGTGGAGGCAGAGAAGTGGCTGGAGGTTGTGTGAATGAAAGGTAGAAGGCGATCCACGAAGTTTAGGAAGGTTTGCGTCATGGCCAAATGGGATCGGCAGAAATATGTTGGGGTGTCACCGACTGGGTTCCGGGGTCCTGGGGAGTGGGTGGCAATGACTGACCCTTATTTGCAGCATGGACAGCCCGTGACTCTGCATGCGTCCTGGGTCGCTGTGGAGGTCAGCGGCGCCTCTGTCTGGGATCCTGCCTCTCTCTCTGGGTTTTGCTCTTCTCCCACCTTCTCCGCCCACTCCTCACACAGGAGAAGGGGCAGCTCTGGCCACTTCCCTCCCAGCCTCCCTGAGGCGGGCGCAGTGGATGGATGAGCCTTCTGGTCTTCCTTCCAGATGTGTTTGTTTGACTCTAGGCTGTGGTAAGGGCAGCCATGGAGGCGTGGCAGTGACTCTGCCATATTTCAATCCAACCTTCCCAGGAGATAGCCCATAAAAACCAGTGCATGAGACCCGGGGAGGCTGTCAGTAGTCCTGCTGGCCCGCGGGCCATGGGGGCCTGGGTCACGGTGTGGAGGTGGCTGTGCCGTGCTGTCTGCCCATCGGTCTCATCCCTCCACTCCCAGGAGACCTGGCTTTGGGCCAGCTGGGATTCGGAGGGCCAAGCCCAGCGAGCAGCTTCTTGTTTATGCATTAGGTGTGAGAACGCTCCTAATTGGCCGGTGAAGCGGCCCAGGCCCAGACGAGAGGAAAAGCAGCTCATGCCCACACAGCAGGCCTCCACTCCCTTTCACTCCCAGGCTGATCTGCGTGGGGAGGCTCAGGAGGTGGCCTGCCCCCGCTCACCTTTCCCCATCTTCTCCCAGACTGGTCTGGGGCGGAGGCTGCTGCCGGACACCCACCGTTGGTCTCCTCTTCTCTCCAGATCCTCTCCCAGCTACCATTCTGATCAGATACCTGAAGATGAGCGAGGAGGAGAGGCAGCAGCCTGCTCGTGGCCCCAAGGCCCTTCCCACTTGTCAGGAAAGCAGTGAGTGGCACACAGGACACGGACAAGTTCCTCTCACCTGTCACTGTGAGAGGCCTTGGGGCTGCCGCCCGCTGTCATGGTTATAGATGCCTTGTCTGCAGGGACCGACAGCCATGCTGGGCCATTTGTCTTGAGGGCAGTAAGAGCTGCTTTGCCTTGGATTTGATGCGCCCGCATCAGGGTTGTTTATTTGGCCCCTTCCCGCTCTGTCCAGGTCATCTTTCCGACTGTTTATTTATAAGCTCACTCTCGGCCACTGGCGAGCAGTTCTCACTGAAATGCGTTTTCAGGCCAGGTTCGGTTTCCATGCCAGCACACAGAGCTTGCATTAAAGTCGGGTTGGGAAGAGCAGGTGCAGATCAAGGTTAAACCACAGAGAATATGGGGTAACCTGGGAAGGGGCGAGCCCTCACTGCCCCCCCTGCCTCTGCCCCCGTACAGGTGGTGGTATCCATGCGTGCCTTCATCCGCCATGTCTCTCCATGTTCAACTCCTCAGTGGTCCTCAGAACACCTCTCCCCACATCTAACCACCTACCACCATCCTGTCTTCTCCCCTCTCCCGCCGTGCTTCAATCACAGCTGGTGCACACCCGCCCTCCAAAACACAAGTCAGACAGGCTAGTCCCCGTCCCCCCAAAAAGCAGTCCCCACCCCCACTCACCCCGGCGGACTACATGTAGGGAAGGCAGATACTTTGCTTTCCGATCGGCTGTTCCTCGTGTGTTGCTCACCGAGTCTAGGCCTCGGGCTCTTGGGATTCTCACAGGAAGCATCTGTGTGGGGAATGGGCTTAGCTCTCCGATTCTCACGCCCACTCTCGTGGACTCCCAGGATCATACCTGTGGCAGTCCATCTCCTTGTGCCTGGTGCGTGGCGGTCGCACCCCATGTCCACACGTGGCCGCATGTGTAGTCAGCGCTGTGGGAGGCTCTCGGAGTCCCCTGGGCCGTGCTTCCTGCACCCAGCTCCACCAGTGGCTCTGGGCATCGGCTCCCCAGCCCTTCCTCTTGGGAGCTAACCAGCTCCCCCGCCCCCAGAAGGCCCCTACTTCGACACACTCGGACACCTGCTGCAGTGGCCTGGTCCCGGCTCTCAGTACGGCCTTGGGCAGGGGCAGGCGCTGGCCTGTTCTTTGGAGCCTGATTGAGGACAGCACCCAACGCTCCGCTGACGGTCCCCAGAGCCTGCGGCTCCGTCAGCGCATCCTGGCCCACGCCTCAGAGCCGGCCTCCTCCTCGCCCTCTGCTCTCTTCTCCACCAAGGGACTCTCCAGACCAGCCTGGCATCTTCTTGCTGACTTGTTGGGGGCAAGAAAATAATGCCCCCTGCTGTTCCAGCATGCTCCTGAGGGGCTGCCCCCGCCCCGCCGCCCCAGGCCTGGCCTCAGGGCTGCGGACCACTTGTTTACTGTTTCCAGTGTCTGCCAGCCAGGTGATAGGAAGGCCCGGCTGAGACAATCTGAATTAATTTTGCAAGTAAAATTTCATCAGACGACCTATCAAGCGCATCAGTAAATCAAGACATATTCCATCTCGTGTGTGCCTGAGCCTATCCATCACGCGAGTCAGCCCTGAGATGCCAGCCAGGCGTGGCCACAGCGGAGCTGCATCCTCCACCAAAGGCACCGGGGACTCGGGGTGAGGGAGAGGCCAGCTCTGCGCTTTAGCTGGGAAGAATGTTAAGAAAGCATCAGGAATAGGGCTTAGAGGACTTGGGGCAGAATCTCCTCTTAGCTGTCCATCTCTGAGAAGGTGATTTTAACCTTGAGCCTCAATTTCCTTATGTTAAGAAGGGCTGCTAACCAGGCACCAGTGGCTCACCTATGTAACCCTGGCTTGATCTGAAGATCTAGGTTCAAAGTTATCTGGAGTAGAAAAGGCCTCAACTCTCCATTTAGAATTAGCCAGCAAAAAGCTAGACTGGAGATGTGGTTCAAGTGGTAGAGTACCAGCTGTGAGTGAAAAATCTGAGCAAGAGCTGGAGTTCAAGCTCTGATACTGGCATAATCAAAGGGCTTCTGTGAGGTTACACGGGACAGAGCTCGGTGAAATGCATCTTAGCAGATCCCTATGAGCGTCATTTCCTTTCCCCCAAGTGACACAAGCCAACTCTCTACGCTGTGTTCCCTTCAGTCATTATGTGTGAACCACAAACGCTAGGCCTCGGCAAGCCAGTGGGTTGTTCTCTGACAGTGGCCGTTGCAGGTATTTAGTTGATCGAGGGGCTCAAGGGACACTCCGGGCCGAGCTAGAGAAGGGGCAGGGGTATTCAACTGCAGACAGGGTATGCCTTCCCCAGCTTGGCCTCTCTGGTGTCTTCTTCTGTCTTGCTCAGTGAGTATTTGGCTTTTTAGAAATGTCTGAGATCCTCTTTTTTAAAAATTATCTGAGTTTATTCTTCCTGTTCTCCTCACCGCTGGCCAGAGCCATATACGACCAGGAAAAGGAGATAGAGAAACTTCTGCTCTTACCAACCCGGGCTGCCTTTAACTATTCAGAAGAGACCTTCTAGAAAGGTCAGTGTGTGTGTGTGTGTGTGTGTGTGTGTGTGTGTGTGTGTGTCTACTGTGGGATAACAAAGCCCCCTAGGCTGCGGTGGTCAAGCTTCTTTCCTATGTTAGGCCTCTTGGGTGCTGAGGAAGGAAGGTCCTCTGGCCCAGAGCTTTCTGGAGGAGGCCAGCCTCTCCCACTTCCTGGTCTTTCGTAGCTCTGTGGAACTCCCCAGCCCCCCACCCCACTTCGTGTGCTCACCTCTGCCAGGCACTCAGCAGACAGTCTACCCTGCCACAGGGATGTGCCCTGCCCACCAGCCGAGGGGGGTGGATGTCGTCCGTAGCCTCTTCTGTCTTGAAGCACCAGAACTTAAATAAAACCCATGTTGTGGCCACTTTAATGAAATAGTTGCATGCAAATAGACATGAGAAAAGTCTGACCGCTGTGCACGCTTTCGTAAGCAGCATGCCCAGAACACGATTTGATCATCTTTTCATTACTCACGGTCATTAATGTGAACATCAGCTGGCACCGTCATCTCCCAGGGGTGGGTAGCATCCTCTCTCCCTCACACTGACTTTCCTGAGACACCGGAACTCTTCCTCTGCCCTCCTCTCTTATTTTGTCTTGTTCCTTTGCCAGGAAGCCTGCTCTTCTGTCTTCTGCTCTGAGCAGGTATAACTGGACTCGGCTCTATGCCAGCTCGAGGGGAGACAGCTGAGAGTGGGTCTCCCTTGTTTGTTCTGAGCTCTCTCTGTCTCCTGCTTTATCTGAGGAGAGAGCTGAACCCTGAGGTTGCTACATGACTGCATTTCGTGCAATGTAGTTTCGCATAGAGATACCCAGTTTTCTGAACAGATCTTTAAGATTATGGTAGACCAAGGACCACACCTCGTATTTGCCTTGCACACAGGTATACACAGCGAACGTATCAACAAATCCACTTCACAACGAGATGTGGAATGAACTAGAATACAGCATATTTGTACCACTGGAAAGAGTGTTTCCACCATGACAAAGTAAGAGACAGGTTGATTGTTAATGTTAATTAGGAGTTCTAATTTCAACCCCATTCACTAGTTGGCTGATCACAGATACTGCTGTGCCTCGGTTTCCTCATCTACAACACATAATGGCTGTAGGGGTTACTTTACAGGGCTGTGAGCAGTACATGAAATATTGGTTGTTACAACTGCTTAGCATAGCTGGGTGCTGGTGGCTCATGACTGTAATCCTGGCTACTCAAGAGGTGGATGTCTGAGGATCATGGTTCAAAGCTAGCTAGGGCAGACGAAACCAAGTCATATCTCCACTTTACCAGCAAAAAGTTGAATGGAATTTGAGGTGTGACTGAAGTGGTAGCATGTTAATTGTGATTGATAAAGGTGAGCAAGGGTGTGGGCCCTAAGTTCAAGCCCTAGCACTGGTGCATTCTCTCTGTCTATCTCTCTTACACATATTTCTTAGCACAATAAGCACACAGTGCTGTCAATAATAGCAATGAGAAAGCATAAATGTTTGATTTAAGGAAGCCTGGCAGAGATGGTGAACTCTGGGGTGGGGGAGGCCCAGGATTTCATTCCGTCCAGCCTTCCTTCCAGGCTGCTGGAAGATCTTGAGTTGACTTCAGCCCTAGATGGATATTAATGTGGAAATGTTAAGGCTGGTGATTTCCACAGCCCTTGAGTAATAGACATTTGGAAAATTAAATATTTCTGTCAAGTGTGCCATAAATCTTGGCTGTTTAGGAAGGTGAGAAATTAAAATGACAAAAACGCCGGGGAGGGAGGGAGCCATCCTGGCCCCTGTGGGTGGTCTCGGGTGGGTGAGGTCGTGGGGGCAGCAGGGATAGGCCTGGCTGAGGGGGCAGCCAGGCCACGTTGGTGGTTGCAGGCCGTGACTGTAGCAGACCTTGAAGTGCAGCCAGTTCTTCTGTTTTGGAGTTAGGAATGCTGGGGATCCAACCCAGAGCCTAACGGGTGTGTGTGGGTAGCTGTGGCCGCAGCTGCTTTTGGTGGAAGTTCTCCTTTTGCATCTAGACCACCTTGCCGGGCTTCAAGTCCCTCTCAACCCCCCCCCCCCGCAGCTCCTCCAGGTCAGTGGAAGTACTGTAGCATCTGAGGTTCCTTCCAGTTCCTTCCCATGCCAGGGGACCACCTGAGCTGGGGTGTGGGAGACTCTTTGGGGGCTTCCCAAAGCTCTACGTGGGCGTCTTCTGCTCCAGAAAGCCTCCCACAATACAGACAGACAGACAAACATGTGTCCCTGGGGTCAGGAAACAGCAAAGAGAAAGACACGATTCTCTCTTCCGGGAGAACATGACTATGTATCTCCTTCCTGTCCTCCAGCAAGCTCAGGCTGATCCAGGGCCGTGCTCATACCCCCAGCCGGCTCCGCTCCTCTCCCACCTCTCCTCCCCCTCCAACCTGTGCTCATCAGGATGTGACTCGGTCTCCTCCCACTCTGTGCGTGCGATGATGGGCGTGTCACTAGGTCATTGCCTCTGACTCACTTTAAAGGGCCACAAATGAACACAGACATTCCAGGGGCGCAGGATCTCAGAGCCATGCCATTCTCTTCCTTCACTCAGTTACTCAACCATTATGAGTAATGGTGATTAGAATGTGCCACATTTTCTTGATACCAAGGAGACAGAAGTAATAAAAGGCCAGTTCCCTCACCATATGCTAGGGTACCAGGCATATGAGCATGTTAGAATTTCTTTTCATCTGACAGCCTAAGATATTATGGTGATCCATTGAAATAAGGAAGTTGATTCTGAGAAATGAGTGGCATTCCATATGGAAGATCTGAGGTTCAAACCCACTCTTGCCCAGCCCAAGACTGCTAGTCCTTTGCCAGCAGAGCCTGATGGAGGAGTCAGCGGGACCTGGCTGAGGAGCCCAAGCATCTAGAGGGGAGCAGGAACATCTTTAGGAAGGCTAGAGTTTAGAAATGGTTCATCCCTTGAAGGTTTAGGTGCAGACAGCTTGGTGCACAGGGCAATTGTATTGGAAGATGGTATGCCTTTAAGAAGCAGGGCCTCATGGGAGGTGACAGGGTCATGACAGCAAACCCCTGGTAAGGGGTTTGCTGGTCTTAGCGATTAGACCTCCCAGGAGCACACTGGTCTCCTCCATGGCAGAGTCATCAAAGCAGGGGAGGGCCGGAGGGGCTGTGTCTGGCCCTGTCTGCTCTGTTGCTTCTCCTCTTTTACCATCTGATTTTTTTTCAGCACCCTCTGCTCAGTGCTTTCCACACTCGTGATGAGTGATGTCATTTGCAGGTTGCCAAGTTCTGAAGTTAGCCCAAAGACTCAGCAGATGGAGTTATGTATCTTGGGTTTAAGCCTCTAAAGCCAGGAGCTAAAATAAACCTGTTTGTCTGTACACATCACTGCCATCAGATATTCTATAACACCAACAACACAAAGGGGAAAAGGGGCCGGCTCAGTCTGGGGTGGGAGGCAGGAGGCAGGAGGCAGGAAGAAGCAGGAAGGGCTTCCTGGGGAATGCGAGGCCCCAGTTTCATTTGGGCATGCTGGGGCCAGCCAGAAGCAGAGTGGGGTCTGAGGTTTTGTGGGGCTGGAGAAGCATTTGCACATACAGTAGTGAGGTCTTAGGTTTGGGGCAAGGCGTGCAGGCTGAAGCTAGGGAGGTGACCACGATCAGGTGAACGAGGGCCTAGGGTGTCAGACATAACACAGAAGGGACAGGCTGAGATTCCGCTGGCCGTGATGACGCTGCTAGATGGATGATGGGAGGCAGAAAAGCCATCAGCCGCCGTAGACCTTGGAGAGCAGCGTGTGAGGCTGGAGCTATGGCCGGGAGTGGATTAGCTGGGGGAGTTAGAAAGCAGAATCTAGGAAAAGGTGATGTTGGACAGGGAAGGTTTCAGATGGGGAGAAGGGAGGTCCCATCTTGGGGTGGGGGCCGCATGGAAAGACAGGCCCCAGATATGCATGGCCCAGCAGCTTGATGGCAGCGGGAGACTCCATGGGCCGTGTGGATGGAGCTGAAGTGTCAGTCATGCAGGCCAGTCGTACCCAGCCGGCCTGGCTCCCAGGGGCTCTTCCTGCAGGCAGATCTGGGGAAGGGGCTCCTTCCTCGTCGCTATAAAGCAGAATCTTTCTGAATGCAATATATGGACAGGCCTTTTGTCAGACCCTTGTCTCGGAGGTCTAGGGAGGCTTGGCAGGCGGGCTTTGGGGAAGACAGTTGCCCCAGAGCCCCCAGCTTAACTTCAGGCTTGCTTCAGGACCGGCGCCCTGGGTTCCTGGAGTACATGCATGTGCCTGTGTGTGTGTGCACACGCCTGTGTGTGTGCATGCCTATGTGTATGTGTGCACACACCTGTGTGTGTGTATGTGTGCATGCACACGCCTGTGGAGGACGTGCACCCAGCTTGTCCGGGCACTACGGGACAACTCCTGGGGTCTGCATGAACCTTGTGCTCGGGGACAGGCTTCTAAAACGAGTCCAGGGGATGGCCGGATTCTGGTGTTCCTGGGAAGAGACGGCAGACCGCCCCTCGAGCTTTCTGGAGTCAGATGGAGCTTTTGAGAGCTGAGGGCCCAAAGCTGAGTGGGACGCGGCCCTCCTTCGAGGCTCCGGGGAGGGGCTCCCGCCAGCCGTCCGGGGGCTGTGTGCGGGCAGCTTCCTGAAGCCGGGGGTTGGGGCTCGGAGGCCTC
>NW_012267226.1:21710259-21858046 GCF_000151885.1 Dipodomys ordii
CGCGCGGGGCGCGTCCTGGACGGGTCACAGCCCGGGCTCGTTGGGAGACCTCCCCGCCCGGGCACGTTCACGGGGCCGGGGGCCCGGGGTGCCGCCCGGACAGGTAGCAGCAGCGCCCGGCCCTAACGAGGCCCGGAGGAAAGGCAGGACCGGACTCCAGCCGGCCTGGCTCTCCTCCAGCTCCGTCGCCCTCTTTGTGCGGTTCAGAGGGAACATCGGGCCACCCGAGGAAACGGGAAACTTAGGTGATAGTTGTCCGAAAAGCAAAGGGAGTGCGGGAGAGGCGGGGAGTGTGGCCCGGGCCTGTGTGACCAGGATCCCGGGTCCCTGCGCCCCCCCCCCCCCCCCGGGCCGGGCCTGGGCTGGCCTGGCGGGGCCCTGGCTGTGGCCCTGGCCGCCTGGCCGCGGAGGTGCGTACTCCTTTCTGTGCCGAGGACTGGGCCGGGCCACAGAGGTTCAGTCTTCAATCAAGGCCTGCAAATGGCAGCCCCGATTGCAGTTTGGCTCTTGAGACTCTGAAGCCCATTCTTTGCCCATTATCCTAAGCTTCAGGTTTATTTTATTGTACAAATGAAAAGGCAAAAAAAATGTATTTGTAGAAGGCGTTTGGTGAGCAGCTGTAGCTCTTAAGCCGGAAGGGATTGCCAGGGATCTTCTGATCTAGGGAGATAGGCTCTACACTGCGAGATAGCGGAAGTAGCTGAGGCCCACAGCGGCCTGCCTAGAGTGGTCCCCCCAGGAAATCACGCAGAAAGGAGACTGGACCCCAGATCCCTTCCTACTTAGGTTGGCAGTGTCTCAGGGGTATCGGGGTGTCATGAAGGAAGGAGGAGACCCACTTGAAAGGGACACAGCAAGGCAATGTTTGCTTCATTCTACTAAGGAGAAAACCTCCCCAGGTTTTAACCCTACTGCATTTCTGCTCTGCCTTCTGTTGGTCAGACCTGAGGTTCATGGTCTTGTGTGATTGGTTGGTTTGAAAGGGGCTGAAAGTTTATCTGGGCAATCAGCCCAAACCAGGTACACCTGGCCAAGGCAGGAACTTGTCAGAAAAACAATTCTTACTCAGCTGGTGCTTTAGCAGTGAGCTGCCCCTCTGGCCCCTAGAAAAACAATTCTTACAACAGGACTGGGATTAACAAAAACAGCTTCTTGTAAAGTGGTGCCTACCCTTAAGATGCTTATGTCAAGCCATCACTTGGATGGAAGAGAGTCTAATTCCTACATGGAGAGGTCAGGTAAGTCCATGCTGGTCTTTTAAAGCAAGGTAATTTATGGTGATTGCAAGCTAATTTATGAGTAAATCATGTCAGCTTTTGATTTCATGCCTTCAGGGTTGGTGCCAGGACGGTGCTTTGATTGCGTCACAAACTAATCTTCCCTTTTTATTGTGCTGGTACCAGGGCTTGAACCCAGGGCCTTGAGTTCTTGTTTTGTTTCTTGCTCGTGGCTGATGCTCTACTAGTTGAGCCACGTCTCTAGTCCAGCCTTTTGATGGTTAATTGTAGATGGAATCTTGTGGACTTTTCTACCTGGGCTGGCTCACCTTCCTGCCAAGGATCAGGTGAGAGCTAGACCCTCCATGGGTTTCTCTTCTCTCCTAGGAGTGATTCACACGTCCCTCTTCCCAGCATGGGGAGGAAATGAGCAAAGCACTTCTGTTAAAAAAAGACAAAACTGTGTAACACAACCCCAGGCTCCAGTTGAGGTTTGCAAAGTAGAAAACAAAACAGAACCATTTTCCAGGTACTTTTATGTTATTGCCTCTCTAATGTGCCCCAAAATATTTTCCAAGTGATTCATCTACAATCCAATAAGAGCAACGGCTGCTGCCTTTCGGAGGGAAGGAGCCGGGGAGCATTAGCGAGCGATTCCATTTTATGGAGGGAAGTAACACAGGTGCTCAGAGCCATTTGCCGGGGGCAGGCACTGAGGTTGGTGCCGAGGGCATCTGCAGTGTCGGGTGGGGCAGCTGGCACCACCACCAGAATGGAGCAGCTGGGCTGTACCTGTGCTTCACAGAGAGGGCCGGAAATGGTGAGCAGGGCCCAGGCTTTCCTCCCTCTGCCTCGGTCTCCTGCCACTCAAAGAACTCTTTGTAGGCCTCTAATTTTAAATGTGATCATTACCAACAATAACAGCAGGAGTTATTAAATATAACACATACATATAAAATCTGAGGGGCTTTCCAGTTGGACAGCTGCCTTCTCTGTCTCTCTCTCTCTCTCTCTTTCTCTCTTTTTCCCTCTCTCTCTCCCACCTCCTGGGATTGGAACCCACACCATGATCCCTATGTTTCTTTTTGTTTGCGGGTACTAGACTTGAACTGAGGGAGGGACTCCTGCTCTTGGCTTTTCTACTCACAACAGGTACCCTACCAACTTGTTCTTGGTTTTGGCTGGTTAATTAGAAATGGAGTCTAACAGATTTGTCTCCCCTGGTTGGCTTTCAACTATGATCCTCAGATCTCAGCCTCCTGAGTGGTTAGGATTATATGTATGAGCCCCCCCCCACCGTTTCTTCTTGTTGTTCAGGTTGAGGATGGAACCCAGGGCCTTGGCTCTCACCTTCCCATTTGTTTCAGTATGTGGGGATCTCCCTGTGAATGCTGGGTTTTTTTCCCCAGAGTTTTGACTTTGGAGGGGAAAGGATGGCTTCCTGGAAGGGAAATGACAGCCAGTGGAGGTTACAAGGAAGAATCAGGAGTGGCAAGAAGGACCATGGGGCAGGGAGAAGATCTGGGCCTCGGTTGTGCATCCGGACCTGGGGGGGGCGTGCATCCGGACTTGGACCTGGGGTGCTGGACGTCCCCCCATGGTGTTTCTCTTTCAACATTCGGATCTCATTAGTTCTGCTTCTTGGGGCTGAGGCCAGGGCGCCATTTCCATAGCAAAGCCTCACATGAAAGGGGCTGGCTGCTCCTGGGACTGCCCTGTTGGTGGCAGCCATAATGATTAAGGGGCCCCAGGGTGAGATGAAGCATGGGCCAAGGGTCAAGGTAGCAGAGCTGCGCCGGCCTCACCTGGAGGGGACGCTCCTCCTCCCAGCCTGGGCGGGCCGGGGCTCAAAGATGATTGTAGCTTGTTTCTAAGTGAACGTATTGAAAGTTTTGCTATAGAACAATCCTCTCATCTTAGAAGCCATGGCTTCCAAGAGCTTTTATCTGACAATTATTTTCATAATACATGCATGTTGTGATATACATATTGCATACATATTTATAGGTGTATATGGAACACACACTTCTTTTTTGACAATGCTGAGGTTTGAACTCAAGGTCTTGTGCTTGCCAGGCCGGTTCTCCACTATCAGAGTCCTGCCTCCAGCCCTTTCTGCTTTGGTTATTACATTTAAGGAAGGGTCTTACTGTTTACCCAATCTGACCAGGATTGAGATCCTTCTACTCGTATTCCCCCGATAGCTGGGATGATAGGCAGATATCACCACACCCAGACTTTTCTGTTGAGATGGACTTTCGTTCTTACCTTGACAGGGGTTAGGATTGTACCATGAATTTGGGGGAGACGTGGACTTGCAGTCCCTTAGTACCCTGATAGGTAAAGGTGGCCAGGGTGCTGCCACCTGCCCCCCTCCCCAAAGCACCCCAATCTCTGACCTGCTTGGTGTTGTCTTTCTCCCTTTTTAGTCACTTCCTAAAGCAGTGTCTCTCTGGAGAAGTTTTGCAGGCAGAGGAAGCAAGATGGCAGTACCTGCCAGAAGTCATGCATCAATAAGACGCAGGCAGTTCTCAAGCCCTGTTTGAGCCATTTGTGTCCATTGTTCTTACCCTGTTGCTAGTTGCTGAAAGGACCAGCACTGATGGGTTTGTGCCTCTCAGCTCCTCAGTTCTCTGCTCAGAAAGGCCATTAAGTGTCCTGCAAGAAGATGGGGAAGCAGGAGGTCTCACTAACCCATAAATAAGACGATCAGGCCAGAAGCCAATGGACTGTACACTCATTCATTCACTCACTTACTCACTCCATCTTTTATTGCTCTAATAAAGTTCTTGGCTTTGGTGTTACAAAATCCCAATGTCTTTCAGTTTGAGGTGTTTCAAGTCGACTTACAGCAAAGTGACCTCGGTGGCTTGGAATTGCCCCAAGGCCTGTGAACCAGGTTGGCTTTGCCAATCCTAGGAGGTATCCTGGTGCTCTGCTGTGTGAGTCGGAGGACAAGGTGGTATGTGCAGGTGAGTGAGAGGCCCCGTAGAATGTTTGTTGTTGTTGACGATGGCAATGCTTGATCAATAAAGCTAATCCTGCCTTTGTCATCAGGATATCAATCTTCAGTCATGAGGATGAGAATTTCTCCTTGAACGTGCTGTTAAGGGTGCTCAATCAGATGCTGTGAGTTTGAAAGAGCTGGGGCCTGGGGAAAAACAGAGAAGTAACCTGCTAACAAGTACTCTATTAATGCCCAGGTCCTGCCCCAACTTGGGGCCCACACTCGCTGTGGGTCCTTACTGGTCCAGCTCACATCTTGTCTTCTTGGCTTTCGGGAGGAGGCAGAGGCCATGAAACAGGGCTGAAGAGTCAGGATTGGAGCACTGGGACCCAGGTCCTGTGTGTGTGTGTGCGCATGTGTGTGTGTGTGCATGTGTGCCTGCATGCACAAGTGCTGGTCCTGGGACTTGAAGTCATGGCTTGGGCTTAGCCTTTTTTCTCAAGGCTAGGGCTCTACCTCTTGAGTCACAGCTCTACTTCTTGCTTTTTGCTGGCTAATTGGAGGTAAGTGTCTCATGGACTTTCCCCCTCCAGGATGGCTTTGAACCTGTATCCTCAGATCTCAGCCTCCTGAGTTGCTAGGATTGCAGGTGTGAGCCATGGGCACCCAGCTGTCCACTCCTTTGAGGCCTGGCTGGAACCGGGCTACAGCAGGTTGATGGCAGGTGGGGCTCCTGCTTGACTGCTCCCCTGGGTGCCACTGGGACCCAAGACCATCCTTAGCAAAAGCCTAGGGCTGGCACTCAGGCCTGGGCTGAGAGACATGAAAGGGGAGGGGTTGCTTGTGTATCTTCTCCAACTTTATTGTCATATGAAGCATGCTCAGTCAGTGCCTTTGAAGAGTGTAGGCACACATTCATGTGGTATCACCTGGTCTCCGTGGACACCCTTGGTGCCTGGCCCACAGCGATGGAGCCCTTTGCCCTGTGTCGTTCCCCCCTCCCCCACCCGCGCAGGGCCTGCTGAACAGGGTGGCCCCGAACCAAGCATCTCTGTTTAATGAACGAGTGTTCATTGGGCATCGGAGAGCCCACGTCTATACTGTGTGAGGGAGATGGGGTCCCTGGCCGTTGGGAGCATGTGACATCAAGGCATGGGGGTCCCCTTCATTGACTCTCTGCCAAGAGACCCCTTTATTGACTTTCTCCTGCAGTCCTGTGCTGCTTTGCCCTCTGAGGGTTCTGGGTGGAGGAGGCTGGTGACCGCACTCCTCAGCCTGCTGGGCTGCGGGGAGGGTGCCAGGCCCACACTCCCTGGGGACCAGCAGAGGTGTCTCCGCGCTGTGCACCGGCTGGGGACCCAGAGGCACGCTGGCGAGTTGTGAGATGTGCAGGTTTTCTGCTCAGCCTGGGGCGGGCCGACCGTGCCACGGTGTGACTATCTTTCCATTTATCATCCTAGGCCTCTGCTCCCTCTCCCTGCCCAGCTACTGCCTGCTACCTGATTTAATTTTCACACTTACTCAGATGTTCCTTGTGTTCCTTGTCTGCATCGTTTAACTTCTTGTCCGGTGAACCTGGGAATGCTCCTACCCTCCTCCAAACCCTTCTTCCTGCCTGGACCACTTGTGCAGGAAACCCAAAAGGTTTTCTTTCCATGCACATCTGGCCAGGTGTGGCCGCATTGGAGAGGGTGTGCTTGCATAGGGGTGTGTGCCTGACACACCTCCCCACGCACAACCAGAGACACAGACTCCTGCCTTTGCCTCATTCTCTGTCTGTCTCCCTCCACAATCTCCCGACTTCATCTTGGCAGTGTTGGGTGGGACTGAAGCCTTCATCTGCAGCCTCCTCCCTTACCTTGTGCATATGACCCCAGCAGCAGAGAGCCCCCTGGGGTTGTGAGAGACCCCAGGGGGCTCCGGACTCCCAGCCACCCTGATAGCACCCTGCTGCAGCTGGGACATGCAACTTATTTTCTGGGAGGCGCCCACAGGAAAACAAAGTCTGAATGGCCATAATTTACTGGGCTCCTGGGTAAATTTGTATTTCATTCTGATTATTGAATGTGTCGCCTAATTGCAGCTATAAAAAGGAATAGTCCATCTTCTCCATGCAAGCCCGGTGCTGGCTGATTGTTGTTTAATTAGTTGATTCCAGTGGTCGAGGGGTGAGTTTGGAATTTACAATTACAGCTCCTATTATTTCAGGGAGATTGCTGAATTAATTAGTGGGACAATAGGATTTCTCATTGTTGACGTCTTAAGAATCCACAGTAATAACTTCAACACAGTTGCCATAATGCAAGTTGGTGAGAGATTTGTCTCTTCTGCTTGGGTGAGGCTGAACTTGAGGAGAACTTGGGTGGGTGTGGCCGACGTGGCTTCTCTCCAAGGATGGGGCCTTGGAGTAGCTACAGGCCGTGGAAGAAGTGGGTTGGGATCTACGCTCGGGCGCTTAGCTTTCTCAGGACTCAAGAAATTGAAGTGGAGTCTGAAGCAATTGAGACGAGGGAGAGCAGGCCGGGAGGAAAAGACCAGCGACAGTGTGCAAGGTCTAATTCAAGGTCAGGGGCAAGGATCCCTGCTTATAACCCACAGTGCTGGCCAGCCAGTCTGACAGGGGCAGGCAGGTGGCCATCCCTCCGGCGAAGGTTGACGTCATGCAGAGCCCCCTGGGAACTAGATAGCTTCTCGTGTTTGTGTCCCTCGGTTCCCTTTGCGCCCCCCAGCCTGTGTGAGGCCAGGGACAGGCTGGCTGCTGTTTGGTTCTGGATGGCCCCCTAGCCTTCTGGGGGAGGATCTTGCTTGAGTGGGGAGCAGAGCTGCGAAGATTCAGCGCCCCGTGCCTCTCTGTGTGTCCTCTCCCCACCACTTCCCCTCCCCTTTCTCAGACTTCCCAGTAACCTCTTCTACTCCAGATATAAAAGAGAAATATCGCACTTGAACTCCAGCCAGGGAGGTGATAATGAGAATATAGGAGAAACTGTTTATCCAGGTGGTTAATATTTGAGTAATCCTGAAGGTCATGTGGCATCTTTCTTTCAAAGAATGATTTCTCCCCTGGCTTCCGGGTCTGTGAAGCCAGGCAGGGCGCGGGGCCGTGGCCTGGTATCTGCTGTCACCCGGTGGTAGGACAGGTGGGTGGCCGAGGGTTAGAGAGCCTGGGCCAAGAGGAGAGGATACAGCTGGTCCTGGGGCAAGCACAGAACGGGATGACAGATAACACAGACACGGTCTCGAGGGGTCCCACCTTCTCCTCCTCCTCCTCGCACCTCACCCCAATTGTCCAGGGCCAGGTGTTCTTCAGGGGGAAGGGGGGATACAGAGCTTCTTGGAAGACAGATCATTTAAGATTTAATGAGACATTTTCTGCCAGACAGGGGGGTTGTAAAATGCAGCTAATTTAGAGCACTAGGGGACCACAGAGTCATTTGCTTGTCTACCAGGAAAGGCCAGACATGAAATTATTGCTGGTCCCTGCCCTCCTGTCTCTGGCCCTCCCCGACTATACCACTGGGCTGCTGGGGAGCTGGACAGCACCTGCTGGACCCGTGGCAGGCAGGGTCGGCTGGCGGGGGTCTGCTGGCTGAGTTTTCTTGAGGTGCCAGGATGCATGGGTAGATTGAGGCAGCAGCAAGCAGCCCTGGGCAGGGCTGAGTTCATCTGCAGGGCCCTGTCTCCAGGCAGAGCAGACGAAGGAAGAGTTGGCAAAGGGAGGAGGCTCGAGGAATGTGTGCGTGCACGAGACAGAGGTGGGGATGCCCCAACAGATGGACAAAGGCAGGACACGGGGCAGTCATGGGGAGATGGGGACAGGGAGGAGAGGAAGAAGGCTGCCCCATCCCCAAGGCTGGGCTGGCATCTGTTGTGCGTTACACCAGCACTAGCAGCAAGGCATGGGCCCTGGGCGGGGAGACCAGGAGCCACACGGGCAGCAGAGCAGGCTGAACTCTGTGCTCTGCTCCACCCCTGGGGTAGGATGGGAAGGTGAGGGTTGGGCTGCTCCAGCTTGCCATGGAAAGGCGTGGACTCTAGGAGTTTCTGTTGTGTATGACGAGCTGCCCTCTGAGGCCTCCGGTCCGCTCTCCAGGTGCGCCATACAGCTGCGTGAGATGATCACGCAGTCGGAGAGTGGCGGGGGACAGGCTTGATTTGCATGCTGGATTCAGAATTGGGATCCTGTTCTAAAAATGAGAAGAGGAGACATCGGAGGAGTGAGGCGAGGAGTGACATGGTGTGACTTAGATCTGAAAAAAGGAATTTTGACAGCTTTTCAAGAATAAACCAGAGGGGAGGAAAAGCCCAGAAGTGCCGTGTCGTTGTGGGCTGGGTGAGAACCGGCGGTTGGCAGGCCCGGGGCGGCCCTGGGGGCGGCAGGCGATCAAGGGCACGATCGTGGTGGGCAGCGGTGACGATGCCCACAGACAGCGGGGCACCCCGGCCTGGTGGAATGCCCTGACTTCCCATAAGCCCGTAAGTCCCGTAGCCACCATGAACCACACTGGATTGGTAGGAGATCAACCTTGCCTGGCGGTCAGCCGCCTCCGCCCTTGGCAGCCAGGGTCATTTCCTGCCTCCATAGCCTTTTCCAGGATGTTCCTATACGTGGAATCAAGCGGGATGTAGCTGTTTGAGTCCGGCTTCTTCCACTAGGCCCCATCCACATTGCCACCTGTGTCTCAGATGACCGATGGGAGGCAAAGACGGCTTTCTTCAGTCCGCAGTTGAATTATTTTCAATTCTTCAGCAATTTTTTTCTTTTTGGTTGGTGGTGGTACTAGAGTTTGAACTCAGGGCCTGATACTTGCTAAAAAAAAATTGCTCCACCCCTTGAGCCACACCTCCAGCCTTTTTTGCTTTAGTAATTTTGGGAGAGGGTCTTTGCATTTTTTTTAGAGTGGGCCTTGGAACCTATCTTTGATCATCTTACATCTTCTGAGAAGATGGGATGACAGCGGTGAGCTAGCATGCCTAACCTTCAGTTCTCTGGCAGTTGTTATAGAGGCAACTGCATGTTAGAGTGCAGGTTTTTAACCAATTGTAAGTTTTATTTTTCTGGGGAGAGAACTTAGGAGTGGATTGCTGGCTCATGTGGTAAGGGCGTGTTTCACTTTATGGGAATCAGGCAGTCATGTGTCCCAGTGGCTGAGCTGTCTGCACCGTGCTCACCACTCAGCTACAAGAGCTCTGGTTGCTTTGCTTCTTCCCTAGCAGGTAATAGTACATCCTTTACAGTAAACTAGAACAGTTACTTCCCCGTTTGAGTGGATATGTAGTGGTATATCATTGTGGTTTTAATTTACGCTCTCCACTGGCTAAAGATGAACCTTCTCATCTGTTTGTTTACAGTCCCTCTAATCTTTGGTGAAGTACCTACTCAAGTTCTTTCTACATTTCTGTACAGGTTGTTACTTTTCTTGTTACTGAATTTTGAGAATTCCTTATATATTGTCAATCCAAGATGTGACTTGAAATTATTTTCTCCAACTCTGTGGCTTAATTGTTCTCGTTCCCTTGTTTTCTCTCTCCCCTTCGTTTCCTCCCCACCTTTCTTCTTCTTAACTCGAAAGTCCAAGTAGCGGAAAGATGAAAACATATAGAATTCTGTTATCCATCAGACTCCATCCCTTTATTGCCACTCAGAGGATATTTCTGGAAAGATGAGCTCTCCGAGAAGCTTATCCTGATGGTCCAGATTTTTTTTTTTTTGTCGGTTGTGGGGCTTGAACTCTGGGCCTGGGCGCTGTCCCTCAACTCTTCAGCTCAAGGCAAGCGCTCTACCGCTTGAGCCACAGCGCCACTTCTGGTTTTCAAGTGGTTTATTGGAGATAAGTCTCACAGACTTTCCTGCCTGGGCTGGCTTTGAACAGCGATCCTCAGATCTCAGCCTCCTGAGTAGCTAGGATTATAGGTGTGAGTTACCAGTGCATGGCACGGTCCAGATTTTGTAGATTCTTTTTTCTTAATTGTAATAAAATACATCTAACATAAAACTGGTCTTCTTTGTCTAGTTCCTCAGTGGTAAGCACATTCATGAGCCTGTGTGGTCAGAATCCAGAATGCTCTTGCTCTTGCAGAATGGCTGGTCATTCTGTCCCCATCAAGTTTGGTCACCCTTTCCTCCTCCTGCTGTCCTCGGAGAAGAAGCCATTCTGATTTCTCTCTCTGAGAATTTGACTTTTCCAGTGACTTCTTTGTGACTGGCTTGGCCCAATATCGTTACGGTTCATTGATGTTGTTCCAGCTGTCAGAATTCCTTTCAAGGGTGGGGAATATTCCATTGTATATGTATTTAGCACATTTTGTTCATCCGATCACCTGTCAGACCCTGGCTTGCATCTCTTTGGACTTCCGTGATGCCGTGAACGTGTGAGTGAAAGCCCACACTTTCAGTCCTGTTGCGCTCCATTCATGGTTCTTAACAGGACCTTGTGAAGTGCAGAGTTCTTAATTTCAATAAAACCTAAGTTTTTGATTTTTTTCTTTTATGGTTTGTGCTTTTGGTATTATGGCTACATATTTATTGCCCAATTCAAGGTCACTAATGTTCTCTCCTGGAGGTTTTATAACCCTCAGATTTTATACTGTGAACGATTTTATTTTTATATGTGATGAGGGGTCTGGACTGAGGTTCCTTATTTTTTTTTTTCTTTTTGCAAATAGATACCTAATTGTTTTAGTGCTATTTATTGAAAAGTCCTCTACTGAATTGCTTTTGTATTAGATGTTATTTTTACTTCAAAATATGTTTTTCCAATATTAATCTCATTTATTTTCAGTACATCTATATTGGTGAAAAACTCGAACTCAGGACCTTGTACTTGCTGGGCAGGTACTTGAGTCATGCCACCAGACCTTTTACTTTCGTTATTTTTTTCAGATAGAGTCTTATGTTTCCCCCTGGGCTGGCCTGGACAGTGATCCTCCTGTTTATGCTTTCTACATAACTGAGACAACAAGAGAGACGTGTTCTACCGTTCCTAACTTCCATTGAGATGATGTTTCACACACCTTTTGCCCTGATCTGCCTTGAACTGGGATATTCTTCATCTTTGCCTCCATAGTCTCTAGTGTTACAGGCACAAGCCATCACACCTGGCTTAGGTAGGCTTTGCGGTCAACTTCACTAATGGATGGGGGATGTGAAGGAGAAGGAGGATCGGCAGCTGGTTGGGAGGATGAGCGAGTGTTGGGGAGATGTCGGCTTGGGAGCTGGAGTTCAGAGTTATCTTTTGAAGATGCCCATGTGGCCCCAAATCACCCACCAAGGACACAGCTGTATGCACGCTGCTGTTCAAGCCACAGTCAGGGCTGCAGACACTCAGTGATGAGCATGCACACTGACAGCGTGTCACTGTCGCATGCAGAGGGAGGAGTGCAGGACCTTTGAGGCCAGACTACTTGGGACCAGGAAGAGCCTTGGACAAGTCAGGCATGTGGCTGAATAGGAGCTCATCAGGAGAGAATCTGGGGACCAGTTTTTCTCTAAGGTCAAGACCACAGGAGGTAAAGGCTTGGGGGTGGGAAGTGCAAAAGACTTTGGACCATCAGAGAGGCGCTGGGGTGGGAAGACAGGGTCTGAGGTGGGAGAGAAGGTGGGGCCGGCTCAGGAGGGACTTTTATTTTCCAGATGGAGTTGGAGAACATGGTGAGGTTGGTGGGTGGACTGTCAGGGCAAGCTTTCCTGGAGGAAGTGACCATCACATCCTTTCTTCCTCCTGGACAGTTCATCAGGATCTGGGTGTGCATCAGAGGGAATGGGAAGTAGGCGAGGAGGCTCTGGATCCAGTTCATGGCTGTGTGCTGGGTGTCTGAGCCGGGCAGCTCTTGCGGCACAGATGGCAGGCGTTCCAGTGACTGGTTTGGGGTGTGCACTCACCTCTCGGGTCTCCCTTCCCTCTGACCCCACAGCGCAGCCCCTGGCTTTGACATGGAGAGTATGTCTGCCTCAGAAGTCCCTGATGAGATGGTCCTGCAGCTCCGAGAGACCTCTGTGTTTTGGCCTTCTGTGCCTGATGAGTGCTTGAGACCCAGACTCCTGCCCTGCCCTTCCTTGCTGTAGGAACAGCAGGGCAGGGGCCAGGGCCGGGGGTGGGGCCGGGGCCAGGGCAGCCGGGGGGGGGGGGATCCAGACCAAGCGTTTAGTGGACTGGCGTGGGTCAGATCTGTCATCCATCGACCTAATCAGACTCCGTCTGCCCTGACAGGAATACAGATGTGAGGCTTCTTTCTCACTCCACTTGAAATTGCTTTGTAATAACAGTAGGAGTTAGAGAGGCATTTTTATTGATTAAACAATTGAGACGATTTGTCTTTACAAAACTGAAAATATAGAGGTGTCTCTTTCTCCCTATGCATTACACATGCTTATTTATTAGAAGCAACGGTCTCTGCTTGTAATCAAGCTGGTGTTTATGATGAGGCTGCTTCTCGATGCCAGGCCGGGGCAACATAAAAGAAGCCTAATGTAATAACATGGATGATCAGAGGTGAGAGGCCCCCGGGGAAGGCAGTCCTGGTCCCTGCTGGCAGGCATGGGTGAGGGGGGACTTGGAGGGAGCCTTGGAGCCATTTTGATAGGGAAATGATTCTTACAGAGTCACGTGGGTGGAAGAGTGTGTGCTCCATCGGATGGAAGGCTCAGGTTGGAATCCGAGCTCCTTGCTTCTGTCACTAGGGAGAAGTTACTAAAGACTCTGACATCCAAAATAGCGATAATGACACCTAATGAGATAGCATACATGAAGTGCCTGGCACAGGATCAGACAAATGGGGCTATTATTATCGCTGTGAGCTCTGCAGAGAGGGGTTTTAGGGAGGGATGGGGTAGAGTAAGATGCTTGGACCCGTATCTTACATAGGGGACAAATTGGGGACTTTTAGGGATTGAGTTTTCAGGCCCAGTTCTTCATTCTAGACCATATATATATATATATATATATAGCTGGAGGCTAAGGCAACAGACAACTGGTCTACCTGGATGCAAGGTACTCAGCTCAGGTGCAGAGAAGACTGGGTAGGTAGTACTCAGCTCAGGCACCAGGAGCTGCCTTTCCCATTGCGTGGGGGATGGAGACCTTGTTGGACAGAGAATGCTGCAGTGGAGGGGCCAGCTCATTGTGAAGAACTCTTTCTTGATGCTGTGTCATTGTTCCACATCCCTCAGGGGGTCAGAATGGAAACCACTGTCTTTCAGTTGGCTGCCAGATTTGCCAGACAATATTCATGAATTCCATTCGTGGCCCCAGACCGTAGACTGGACTGTGGACCAAACAGAGGGGTGGTGAGGGTAGGCATGTACACCCGAGCGTGACAGGAGTAACACTGGCTCAGGTAGCTGGCCTCTACTGCTGTGTGCTTGGGCTTGGACTACACTTGGGACACCTAGAATCTGGAGAGAGGTGAAATGGGTGTCTCAGTGTCTGGGGCCAAGGTCTGGGGTGGAATGGCTCTAGTTCCTCTAGCCCCAGTGACAACAAATATGTCTCTAGACTTGCCACTTGTGCCGGAGGCCCCCCTAGCTGAGAACTGCTGCTATCAGGGATGGGTGAGAGTGCGAAGTCTGGATGGGTGTTGGGCTCTAGCTTAAGAGAGTTAATAGAGAGTAATGTCAGTTACTCCAGAGACAGAGATATGGAGGATTGTGGTGTGAGGCCAGCCCAGGCAAAGATCTAGGAAGTCCTTTTCCCCTGCTGCTCCTAGCAGCAAATAAGATGGGCATGGTGGTGCATGCCTGCCATCCAAGCTAGGGAGGAGGCATAAGTGGGAGAGTCAGGGTCTGAGGTGAACCCAAGCTAAACATGCAAGACCTGCCTTGAACATGAAGTGACTGTGTGTGGCTCAGTGCACAGAGTGCCTGCCCAGCAAGTGTAAGGCCCTGAGGTCAAACTTCAGTACTGCCAAGAGACAGACAGAGACCGGCGGGCAGAGAGCGCATTAAGACTTTGTTCTGGAATGAATTGGGGGCGGGGCGGATTTTATGAGCAGATGCTACAGACAGGTGTTGTATGGAAAGCCCTAGAAGATACTTGGTTCAGGACAGAACTGCTTCTCTGCAGGAGGACACCGGATGACACAGGTCGCACATCCGTTGTGGCCCTGTGGGCAACAGTCCTCCCGGCAGGCTGAGCCGAAGATGACGACTCTCTAAACAACTTGTAATGGGCCTAGGAATAATTCTTGCCTCGTTATCTGCCACCCCAGGTCCATCAGGCCTGGCAGCCAGCTGGCCACCTTGTTATAGCACAGCGTGGCCTCCCCCTGCCCCTGCCCTCAGGGGTAGTAGGGGCTCAAGAACCAGCATTTCTAATGAGCCCCTGGTGGGTGTGGTGCTGACATTGCTGGCCGGATGCCCAGCTTGGCATAAACTCACCTCTCAGACCCCACACCACGTAGCGGGATGGGCAGTACACGGCCCTGACCTCTACCCAAATGAATCAGAGTCCCACCTCGGCCACTGAAGAGCTGTCTGGGGCAGGGAGGGCAGGTTGGAGACACCTGCTTTTGGTCCTAGTCTAGATCAGGCGTTGCGGGCAACTCAGCCACCAGGACCATCCCGTGCTGGCCACCCGTGTCCCTTGAAAGCAGTGCAGCCTTTTGAACTGGACACCGGCCCCGGAGGAGGTGAGGTCAGAGGGTTGTGGTGGGAACAAAGGCATCGGGCGACAGCGCTGGCTGCCCGGGGACAAGCAAAGCCTTTGCGCTCCTTGGTCCCAGAGTAGGGACTTGGAGTGTAATCTAGCCCCCTCTGCGGGAGTCCTTCACCCCCCCCCCGTGGGTCTGGCTCCTTCGACCACAATAACTCTGTCCTGGGCAGAGAGCGCCCGGGCACCTCTGTCTCCTCTAATTCATATTTAAAAGGTATCGATGGCCAAAAAGGCCAGCGGATCAGAGATGCCCACCTGGCGTTTCCTCATGTAAAGGCTCCCTTCCTTCTGGCTTCACTCAAAGGTCACCGGTCCACTCCCCTGATGAGGCCCAGCAGCGAAGGCTGGGGGTCTGGGTGACAGCCAGGCAGGGGCAGCCGCGGTGCTTTGGATGAAGATTCCCTGCTGGCCTGAGGCCGCCCCTGTGTCCAGGGTGTGAGTGGGGGCCTGGGTTGTGTGGGAGGGCTGGGGCGCAGCCACAGCCATTTTTCCTCTTCCCCGACTCCCTCACACCCCACACTAGAGACTGCAGAAGGTGTGCCGACTTCTCTCCAGTAAGCAGGCGGGCAGTTAGGTCTGCAGGAAGTGGCAGCAGGCCTCCTCGAGTCCTAATAAGCTCTGACTTTGCTTTCCCTGAAAGCAGCACAGGTGGGGGGCTCGTGTCCCAGGCTGTCCCAGCCCCTCTCAGACGCCAGGTGCAGGCCCCACATGGTTTTGTTTTGCTGTTCTGATTCCAGCTAGGAGCTGGGGTTCTGTCTTGGTCACAGGTGTATTTCCCCTGAGCACAGGCAGACCCTCGCAGGTACCTGGCTCTCCCTTCAGTGGTTGAGTGGGTGTGTGCAGGCCATGCGTCTGCTTTCCTGCATCTCCCGATTTTGGCGTAGGCCCCTTCCGGGGGACACCAAGGCCCGCCATACAGTGACTCATGCGTGACTCAGTGGTCCCTTCCTCCAGGCGCTGTCTCCCCTTCTCGTGCTCTGTGCCAGGCGCTGCACCAAGGGCCTTCCACACATGGCTAGCTCACCAGGCAGCCACAGAGATGGTACTGTGTGAGGTCTCTGCCTCACTGGTCAGTTAGGGGGTGAGTTGAGTTACAGGACTCGGCAAACCCAGTCCTTGCCTCCAGTTCCCTTCCCTGGTTTCCTTTCGGTTGACCCTGACTGAGTCCAGAGACACTTCCAAATGGGAGGAGATGTTGCTGAGAGATGGTATGTCCATCCAGAGGCTAAAGTATGGAAGCTTCGGGCGCTTTGCCTGCTTCCTCCTCAGAGATGGAGGCATAAATCAAGGCAGGCCACCTTGGGACACCATCGCCTCACATTTAAACAGAGAAGGTGGTGCTGCCTATGTGTGTAGGCTGTGCTTCCCCCCCCCCTCAGGTATCACCTGTCTGGGTTGTGAGTGGTCACACTTTTCGGGGCCCACCTCCCTTCCTGCCCGTGGGTACCCATGGAGCTGTGCCGGTCCACTCTGTCCGGGATACCAGAGACTCAGCAAAGCACCGCACAGGCCTTGCCTGGCTCTCTGCCGCTGGTCTTGTGTTCCCGCTTCCTCTCGATGTCTTCCACAGTTGCAGCCACCATGCAGAAGTTGAACTACATACTCTTCCGTTCAGTCACTGTGTGCCCCAGTTGCCCTGTGTCCCTGCCCCTTCTAGAGAGCCTCCAGGTCAGTACAGGGGTCCCCAGCTTTCTCCTTGATCTGCCTCTCCCATCCCCTCAACAGCTTTGGCATGTACTTTGGATGGATGTTTCTAGACAAACAAGGGGGGGCGTCTAATGCTTCCATTTCACTGAACTGCAAAATGCCAGGGGCCAAGCTCCTCCTCTGGCCTCCCCCACCCCCTTTGCTTCTCCACGGCTCTTGTTCTTTACAAATGAGTCAAGGGAGAGATCTTGGAAGAGTAATTAATTCGAACAGATGTGTGTCAGTGTCCTAGGAAATGAAAAAAATGTCAGAACAACCCACCTGTGCCCAACCTGGCCACAGAGCATCACGACAGGTGGACTTCGGGAAAATGAATGACTAGGTCTGGGCTTGTTTGCATTACAGAGAGAAGACTTCACTTTACACAGGGATTGGTTGCTGCCTCCTTAAATTGGAGTGCCTTTGGCTTATTTACGTATTTTACAGGTCATTAAGTACTTGACAGAGAGGCTTTAGGGACTGGAAGACTTTACGTTCAAGCTTAAGTATCAGCGTCAGTTACGATCCTTGCCAAATGGAGACGTAGCATCCTGGAAATGGTCCACAGTCAGCACGCCTGGGCGCATGCCCGCACACCTCTAAGAGAGGACGGCCATCGTCGAAGGCCGGGGACCCACTTCTCTCCCCCACGTTTCCTGAGAACAGGAGCCGCTGCTCCTCTCCACCCCACGTTTGCCAGGGCCGGGCACTTTCCCTAACTGAAGATCACAGCGTGCTCTGGAGGCAGAGGAAGATTTCCTTTCCGCCGCCCCAGGCTCCAGCTCCTTAGCTGCTGTGGCCTGAGAAACCTCTGGCTCTGTGAGCCTCTCTCCCGCCTCACTGGGAGGCAGCGGGCTTCTGACTGGAGGGCCGTGACCAGCAGGGCCCGCGGCAGAGCCGGCCAGGGGGAGGCTGGTCACCCCGTCAGGACCCGCAGGTCATCCACCTGCTGTCCCACCTTCTTTCTTGGCTCCCCATTTCTGCTGCCTTTCATGCCAACTGAGCCTCTTTCTCCTCTGTCCCAGTGCCTCGTCCCCTCCCCTCCGCTCAGCTTGTGGGGCCCCCAGCAGTTGCCATGTTGCTCACCGTTCCACTGCCACTGCTGTCCCTTTCTTGGTACCCAGCAGCATGTCCTGACCTTCCTCCTCCTCCTCCTCCTCTTCCTCCCTCTCTTTCCCCTCCTCCCCCTCCTTCTCCTCCTCTTTCCCCTCCTTGGACTCCCTTTCTGTAAGCTCTGCCGTGCCCTGTGCCTGGCTGTCTCCGCCCAAGCCCTTTCTTGTTCTCTTTCTCTCTCTCCTTTTTCATTTATTCCCTCTTTACTCTTCTTGGGCCTTCCTCTCTAGGCATCCTCTCCAGGTGAACTCACCCGGGCGACACTCCAAAGCTATCAAGAGCGGGGTGTCCACTTTCTGTCTTGAGCTGTGGTCTTGTAATCCACCCTCCTCGTTGCCAATTCAACCAGATCTCCCCCAGATACCCTAATGATATAAAAAACCAGACTCTGGATTCTGCTTCTCCCTAAACTGTCCTCCATAATCCACTAAAAGGCACCATTCATCATGAATTTGCAACTCCAGAGCTAGAGAGCTTGTTCCTGATTTCTCCTTTCTCCTTGTTCCTTCCCCTCCTGCCTCCCATTTCTCACTGGTTTATTCCTGGTCTCAATTACATACCTTCTCTCTGTCTGTCCTGCTACCCTTCTGTCTTTGCTAAAAACATCTCCCCTCCACCCAATTCCTGACTGCTTCTTTCTTGTCTCCTGCTCTTTGTACAGCTTAGCAGAACTCCCCCCCCCACCCCTACCGACAACACCAAAACCAAACAAACGATATTTTGCATTTAACATGTGAATTGTTTCATCTTTCGGATCTCTTGTTTCAAAGCCTAGCTACAAGTGCTTATTAATTACCTGTATCATAAGGGCCCACAAGGCCCTGTTTGATCTAGCCCAGCTAATTCCCCAACCTCCTCTTACATTTTTTCCTTTGTCAGTTGCCCTCCTGGCCATTTCCTGGCATCTTGCATAGTAGCCAGAACCCTTCTTTTGTTCATATATCAGGGAATTTTTTTTTTCCCTGAAAAAAATGGTGGCATCTCTGGGAGGTGAGCCGTGGTTGATTCATACTAAGCATGGTCATACCACGGCTCGATCGCCAGTGATTGATTTAAGAGTGGGCATCTGCCTTTGTTCTAGCCAATAGTCCCAAGAGAACAATTGTTCTTGGTTTTGTGGTTTGTTTGTTTGTGTTTTTGAGACAATGTCTTGCTATATAGCTCAGGCTGGCTTTGAACTTGAGATGCTCTCTGTCTCAGCCTCCTGCTTGCTGGCATCACAGATGTGATCACCCTGCCTGGCCGACTTAAGAGGATGTTTACTGGTGGCCTCGCAAGATTGCCCACCAACAGAAGAGGGTTACGCAGGAGGCGGGGATGCCTCTATGCACCTTTCCTGCTTCACAGGTGACGTGGGGTGCTATGACTCAAATGTCCCCTCCAAAACATGGAAATCTGTCATTGTAATAGTGCTAAGAGGGGAGACCTTTCAGAGCTGATCTGATCGAGGAGACACAGCCCTGATGAATGGAGCAAGACGATTATCATGCAGTAGGGTGGTTACAGATGAACCTCTTCTACTCCTGAGCACGCTTGCCATGGGATGCATTTACACCTACCACGTCATGGAACAGCAAGATGTCCCTCCCCGGCAGTGACCGCCCCACTGTGTCCGGAACCCCTGGCCTCCACGGCAGTGACCCAGTGCACATCTGCTCTGTGTTGTTGGCTCGGTCTGTGGCAGCCCGTCTCAGCAGCGCACAGCGGGTCTGTCTGGACAGTGGGTGAGGAGGAGGGCTTGGACCTGGCAGCTTACAACCGAGAGGGAGAGGCTGACCAAGTCCTGAAGGCGGCAGACAGAGCGGATCCTTCCAGACACTCTGGAGCTCCAGCATCAACCGGAGCTGCACACACAGGATAATACATGTGTTTACAGGGATAGGCACTTTTAAGAAGGCTGTGTGCTGCTGCTGACTGACACCCTTCCTCTTGCTTCCGCCCAGCCCGTGGTCACCCAGGCTGTTTCCTGCCTGAGGGATTTGCACACTTGGTTGTGGGTTGAGGGATGCTGTGTCCTGTTTTCCACATAGCTCCTGTGCCTCCACCTTTGAACACTCAGACCATTCTCATAGAGATCTCCCACCCGGCTAGATCTTTATTTCTGCTGCTTGTGAATTTCACGCCGATTCCTAGCACATTATAAAATTACTTTTGCATTTCTTTTTTTCCCCTCCTCCTCTATTATGGAAAGTTCCCAGAAAGGCAGAGTGCATTCAGGCATCTTCTCCTCATCCTTCAGTCCCCTGGCCAGGTACATTGCAGGGAGACAGCTTCACCCATTGGCACCTGAGACAGGGGTGATTGACAGATGTCCATCTCGCTACCCTGACCCTCTGCTTCTGGAGGCCGCCTGCCTCACACGTCATGTTCTCGAGACGTCATGTTCTAGCCACACGAGGCTCTGGGATTGCTGGTTCTGGACAACTTCTTAGTCTCTCATCTCCAGACTTGAGTAATACAGGTTTTGGCCCAAGGTGCTGTTCCCGGAAGTCAGCCTGGGTGGTTTTATTTATGCGGGCCTGGGTTGCTAGAAGTTTCCACTTCATCTTGAAGGTTGGTCTTGCCCATCTGGGTTCCATCTAACTATGCTCCTTACCTGCTGGTCACCAGGCTCTTTGCCTGGGTTGGGTTTGGGGTGGGGGTGTCTCCTAAGGGGTTCTGGGGAAGAGTAAGGGGAAGCTTGAGAGAGCCAGTGTCCTGTCCTTCCCAAAGGTGCAGCCTGCCCTGCCCTGCCCCCCAGCCCAGTGGTGGCAGCAGCAGCAGTGTCTCAGCACAACGTAAAGGCAATTTCCTTAGCTGCTTCTTTTTAAACAACAAAAATCAAATTGCTTCCCAGTCTTGCTTGGTGGTGCCAGCCGAGCGCCTTGCCAGTATGTTTACATTAAGGTATCTGTGGGGTTCCTCCAGGTTGTGTGTGTGTGTGTGTGTGTTGCCTGTTGCCACTCCTACTTTGTCTGCTTTCCTGATCCAAGGCAGAGGGGAAACTGTGGCTCTGGATGAGCCCCTCCTTGGCACTTTCCAGGGGTAGGGAGCCCCCAAAGCCCTTCTGCAGCCCCGTTAGAAGCCGGCTTGGCTTCTGGAAGCGAGAAGGGCTGCCTGCGAAGACTCCGGTTCTGAGCCCTAATTACGGCTTGATGGAATGAATAAAGACGTGGTGTTTTGTACGTTTTACTTACAGAGTTGCTGATGCGGTGAATGTTGGAGGAGACATCTCTTTCCTTAGAGAGATTAAAAACTAAGTGTCTGGGCAACACTCTGCAGCCTGCCCTCGCTTGGCTGTCAGCGTGAGCAGGTCTAGGGCCAGGGAGGAGGGTGAGAAAGGAGGAGGGTGAGAAGGGAGGAGGGTGAGAAGGGAGGAGGGTGAGAAGGGAGGAGGGTGAGAAAGGAGGAGGGTGAGAAGACTCCCTGGGGGGGGTCAGAGTGGAAGAAGCTGGGACCCTGTAGGCTGGTTGATTAGAAGAGAAGCATCTATTGAGCACTTGCTACAAGTCCTGGGCTCCCTGTGGGTCTCCTCATCTCCTCCTCTGGGTAATGAGATGCAGTGGTTTGCCAAGGCCCTGTACAGTGGGGAGGTTGAGGCTCAGAGTTGGTAGGAATTTTGCCCAAAAACACAGAGCTGGCAGGGAGCAGAGGGGGTTTGAATTCCTGGGTCTCCTCCTGGCTGGGTGGTAGGGTCTACCTGTTCCCAGAGGAGCCACCCCAGGACTTACCTTGACAGAGGATGATGAAGAGCATGCAGGGCTGCCTTCTCCCCCCAAAGCCAGCCACCCCCAGATGGGGCTTTAAACACACATTGTTTCCCACAACTCTGGGTTAGCAGACTGACTCTTTGGGTCTGAGCTGGGTTGGCGGGGCCGGTGGACCTGGGGTGGTATCAGCCAGGGACAGGGCCACAGCGGGCCTCGTGTCCTCCAGGAGGCCCCTGGCCTGGTTTATCACGTTTCCCAGTGGGTATAGAGTCTGGTCCCTCCACTTTGAACCTGAACGTGCGTGTCTCTGCCGGCCGATCCCTGCCTTCCTGTACCTGTGTGGGAGGTTCCTCGAAGCAGGAGAGGAAGGCTGATGCAGAAGGATTTCTAGAAGCTCTGGATTTCTCGTTTCTGATGGGCCAGGGAGGATTCGGGCTGGGAAGCCGTGATCACTCTGGGGCCTAAGGGCAAAGCGCATTCCCCAGGAGCCATTCCAAGGCTGTAGGAATGTCCCCCAGACTGGTCTAGACAGACGTCTCAGGTTTATCTTTGTGTGTGTTTGGTCTTTTATTTTTTTAACACGCGGAGAGAGAACAAATCTTCCTCTGGTAATTTACGTAGGTTCTCGTAGCCGGCTGTTGGTTTTCAGGGGCTCTATTTCTAGGGACCAGCTGCTTCCCATACCTGTTTGAGGGTGGCGTGGGGCCTTGATGGGGGGGGCCCTCCCTGCTCCATGGACGAAGATGGCGCAGCATGGTGCCCGAGCCTTCCCCTCCCCTGGGTCACAACTTGCTCTAGTTTCTCTGCTCAGTCTCAGTGAGGTCTCCCAAGACCTGGGGTCATGCAGAAAGACTGTGGATGGCCAGCCACGGGGTCTCATGCCTGTAATCCCGGCTATGAGGAAAAGAGGCGGGTTGTGGTCGGAGGCCAGCCCAGGCAAAACGTGAGCAACGGGCTGGGAGCCTGGCTCCAGCGCTGCGGGTTCTGAACATCTCTGCCGCTTTCATGTTCCCAACCCAAGTGCTGCAGCCAAGGCCCAGGTGGCCTGTGTTCCATACCGGCCTGGGCAGGCAGGAGAGTCCATGCAGATCCTATCACTCACTAACCACTAAAACGCAGAAGTAGAGCGGCGGCTCAAGTGGTCGAGTACCAGTTTCAAGTGAAAGAGCAAAGGGACAGTGCTCAGGCTCTGCGTTCAAGCCCCAGTACTGGTACCTACACTCTCACAGACACACAGACACATAGACATCCTTAGTCCAAATGTGCCTCTCCCCAGCCGGAGCCCCGGCCCCAGCCCACGGGCTCTTCCATGGGGCAGCTCCTCTAGTTGTACCCTCAGCCCTTATTGGGCCCCCTCAGAGTAAGGGAAGAGGATTGTGTGAGGTTTGGTTTTCTCCCCTCTGTTTAAAAAAGAAAAAAAGGACGTAGAGTTTTCCTGCAGATTAAACACATGTCAGGTCAGGTTCCGTGGCCCCGCCAGCCCAGGGCAGCTGCGGTTTCCCACGCCTCCCTTCCTGGGGCCGGCCAGCTCCTCGGGCTGGGGAGAGGCCGGCCTGGAGAGCTTGTTCAAGCAGTGCTGAGCCAGTGGGCTGGGGCCTCTCCCGCACCAGGAGGGCCTTCAAGAAGTCTGGTGCCCTGGCTCAATTACAGGCAAGCTGTTGATTCGCTGGACAAAGAAATCCAGGGGGTAAATGTGTTGGTTTTTTTTCTTCCAATTTCCCCAAGAGGGAAAAGATGAAGACCCAGAGAGGACGGGCCCAGGCCCAGAAAAGGCAAGTGAGCACAGTCAGATCACACAGCATATTCATATCTTCTTGTTTAAAGATCAGACCCTATGTTTTGGAGAGGGGGGTGCTAATGAGGAGGGAGCCTTTCTCATTTGCTGGCGATTTGCAAGCGGTGCGTCTCTTAATTGACTGTGGCTGTATATTGTAGTGTGTGTGTCTAAGTTGGAATCACTCCCAGAAGTAAATGGGCTGAGATGAGCAAAACAAATCAGGAAGACACAGGTTCAATGTGTGGGGGAAGGGCTGAGATGGGGTAAGACTGACTCAGCCAAATGGGAGATGAGAAAAGAACATCGTCTATGAGACAGCGTTGGAGAGAGGTTGAGTGTTGTTTTCTGGTGCCATGGGGCAAACGCTCTGCCTTCTCTTTAAATGGGGAGCCCCCAGCCATCGATCCTCACCTTTGATTTTGATTGGGTCTCAGCAGCTCAGGCATCAGCCAGGCTACCCTCGGCCATTGTCTGCTTGCTCCCTCCCTCCCTCCTTCCTTCCTTCCTCCCTCTCTCCCCTTCCCTCCCCCCTTCCCCCTCCCCCTTCCCCCTCCCCTTCTCCCTACCTCCTCCCCTCTCCCCCTCCCCCTTCCTCCCTTCCTGGGAGTACTGGAGTTGAGTTTAGGTCCTCATGCTGGGTAAGTTCTTTTTCATCTGAACTCACCCTTTTTGCTTTAGTTATTTTTCAAATAAGGTCTCAACAATTTTGCCTGGACAATCCTTGGACCTCCATCCTCCTATTTATGCCTCCACAGGTTGGGATTATGAGCAAAGGCCAGCTTGCTGGTTAAAATGGAGTTTGCCAGCTTTTTGCCCAGGTTTAGTCTTGAACCTCTATCTTCTCTATCTCTGCTTCTCAACACTCCATCTTCTCAATCTGACCCTTTTTAAAAATTATTTCCTTTAAGTAGTTCCTATTCGACAAAACAGTGTATGAAGGCAAGTTGTCTGACATCTTCTCAATCTCTGCTTCTCAACACTCTACCTTCTCAATCTCTGACTCTTAACTGGGATTACAGATGTGAGCCAGTATGCCTGGCCTTAACATCTTCCTCTTTTATCCAGTGACTTCTTAAATCTCCAGCCAACAGTTCTTACAAGTATTGATCAGGAAGCCCCTGGGGGCTTCCATATGGACTTACCCTCTCTTCTTTCTTTGTTACCTTTAACAGGCCGTGAATTTCCTTCCTGGGTTTCTCAGAAGTGATGAGGATGTTGAAAACATCCTTTTACTATTCTCTACTGCTAGCCTTTGCTTCCTGGGGCTGGTGTTCATTTAGAAGATAAGATAAATGTCTATAACAATTGATTAGCACCTGCTGTTGCTCTCAGGCCCCCTGAAGTGTGTTGGGGGAATGTGAGGTTCCTTCGGGTGGTTGGCTGGCCATCGGGGGCCCCACCTGAGGAGGAAGGAAGGATCTAGCCTGGCAGCTTGTAATGTTCTCACAGGCCAGCCCTCCCATGGTGCTTTGGGGCTGGGCAATGACAGCCCATTTGACAGAGGAGTAATCGAGCCCAGTGAAGAGTGAGCATGCTTCAGCATGGACAGGAGAGGCTGTCTGATCAGAGCTCATGAGGACCAAGGAGGGAAATTATCTTGCCTTCCTTCCCCAGCAGTGTCATCATTAGTATCTTTTTAACACCAAAAATATGTCCATTGCATTTGATGCTGGCTCTGACAACAGAGGCCTGAAAGCAGCCAAGGAGGTGGAGGTGAGGGGTGAGTTTTCCAGTGGGAAAGCTCCAGGGTTGGCTCACCATCGGTCACGTAGACGTGCTCTGTGCGGAAACACCATTGCTTTGTCGTGCTTGGAAACGGCTCTGGACACCTGTAGACAGAGCAGGCGTTTCCCAGCAGAGCCACGGGCCACGTCTCCCCACTGCCACACACACCTGCCAGGTCACACTTACTTTGCTGGCTTGGCTGGCGGAGAGCAGGATTCTGTGCATCTCTTTCCCCTGTCTGCATTTGCAATCATTGGCTTGGTTGCTTGTAAATTGGCCATTTTGGGTATTCACACCATGGAAATCAGCAAACGCTACAAATCAGGGCTTATTTATTTGATTAGTTAGTTTGTTATCTGAGAGCAAGTCTACCTGCGGCCTGCTATCTGTAAGCGTGGGCTTGCAGCCTCCCTTCCAAAGGTCTCTCCCATTCATTCGTTTGCCCAGGCAGGGTTTTTTTTTTTAAATCCAGTCTCATCCACTTCTCACCAGACTGATCGTGTCATGAAGATAAAGTAACGTGTACTGAGGTGTAGGGTACAGAGAGTGTGGGTTTAGAGGCGAATCCTCTGCCTTCCAGCCTGGTGCGACTTGATGGACGAGGTCCGTGGTGCAGGGATGGTCGTCCTCCAGGAGGTGTTAGGTCTGAAGACTTGTCTGGTCTCAGTGGGCTGTAGAGGCCAGGGAGACTGCAGACATCCTGTAGTGTGCAAGCCAGCTCCAGGAGGCATTCATCTGAGCCAAGGAGTGCTGCCTTGCTGGTAGTACTTCTAGAACATTCCCTCCTTTTTGTCAGGGGGAGATGAGACTCAAGACAGCAGGATTCATCTGGTCAGGAAGGGGAAGAAGGGCTCGGGAAGTGTTGGCTGGAAAATGGTTGGGAATGAGCCGGATGGGCAGGTTTCAGCTCCGTGCAGACGTGTGTTTTTAGACCTGGAAGGTCAGAATAAGGCACGAGAGGGTCTTTGTCACCCCCTAAGCAAAGGAAATTGAGGCCTGAAGGCAAACAAGGGCTTGGGAGGACTTTGAAAGAAAAAGAGAAGCGTAGGATAGTGGTGGACGTCAAGAACCGCATCCTAGCCAAGGGTCTGGTTTATCTCCAGTAGCCTGGAAGCCAGAGCTGGGAGGAAATTCAGTGAAGATCCAGATAAAGCCAGGTGTGGTGGCCACTCCTGGAATCCCAGCCCTCAGGAGGCTGAGGTAAGGGACCCAGGGTTCCAGGCCAGCCTGGGCTATACCAGAAGACTGTACCTCAAAACCAAACCTAACAAACACAAAATAAAAAATGCTGAGAGTCTGTGGGAGACTTCTCCCTGTCCTACAGCTTGAAGTGAGGGCCTTGAGTTCTTGCTTGCTTATGGCTGTGCCAGTTGAGCCATGCCCATAGCCCTACTTTTTGCTGGGTAATTGGAGAAAATTCTCCTGGGCTATTGAAACTCAGTCCTCCTGATCTCAGCCTCCTGGGTGACTACGATTACAGGGGTGAGCCACTGACACCCAGCTTCCCTCATATGTTTTGGGTCTCCCACGGGTCAAAGATGTGCCAGGCCCTGAAGTAACTGAAGTGGGGGAGACCTAGGGCTTCGTCCTTCGAAAGCTTGGAGTGGCCTGGTGGAGTGGTGGGGTGGGCAAAGCGAGCCCCAGGTCTTCACAGTGTAGACCGCCAGGGCCTCGCTGCCTTCAGAGCACTGGGGAACCCACTCTCCACAGGCCTGGGGGAGACGGTGCGTGTTCCAAGAGACACCTAGAGAGTACTCTAATGGAATGTGCTGGATCTCCCAGGTTGAGTGAGGCTGTGTTGGAGGCCTGTGGGCAAGATGGAGGGACCAGGCGAAGGTAGGTGTGGAGAGTCTATGCACAGGATCTCTGTAGTCCCTGAGTCTCTGTGCCTGGGTCTTTCCCTCGTCCTCCCTCTCTCTCCTCTAACCTCCTCTCCTAAGGAAA
Organism: Dipodomys ordii; assembly: GCF_000151885.1. Lineage (NCBI taxonomy): Eukaryota > Metazoa > Chordata > Mammalia > Rodentia > Heteromyidae > Dipodomys > Dipodomys ordii. The sequence goes on from NW_012267226.1 coordinate 21,737,004, forward strand.
GGCAGCAATCCCGGGCAATGTTGATCAGTTCATCTGCTTGGCACTTGACTTACCTTCAAGCCTTCGGCAGTGATTTCCAGTCTCATAAAGTATTAAACACACCCATCTATTGAATATCACATTTTGATACATTTTCACGCCTCATTTGCCACTGGAGTCAAGGACAGATTCACATTTTCCATGGCGTGGGGCCCAGCGTTGTCCTCGCGCAGTGTTTTATGATGCCTGCCCCCCCCCCGCCCCCGTGGAGAGCCACACTCCTCCGTGTCTCTCACTGGCAGCCCACTTGGCACGGACTGTGGCAGGCCCAGGGCAGGGAGGCCGCACGCACCATCCCCCGAGCATTACATACATAGCCCCGTAAACACTGACATCTCTACATCCCACGCCAGACAGTGACCAGGGAGGTGGCTGAGCCCGGGAAAGAGGTCTGGCTTCCTGCAGGCCAGGAGCACAGCCCTCTGACCTACCCCATCATACTCCCCTGCTCCGCCTGACATTTAACGAGCACCTACTAAGGGTCCCCGGGCCTTTAAGATGAAGAGCTATGGACAAGCATGTGGTGGGGTGGGAGTGTGGGTACCTGGTTCTCCCGTGGGGGGTTGGGTAGGGATTTGACAGACAGCAGGGAAGGCTTTCTAGAGGGAATGCTCCAGATGTGGCCCAGGTGTTGGCCAGGTGTGCGCATGCCGAAGACAGAGGGAGGAAGAGGATGGTCCTGCAGACTGTCCCAGAGGGAAGGCACCCATGGTGAAGCAGCCGGTCCAGGAGCTGCTTGCTGAGTCTGAGGATGGAGGCGTCCAGGCCCGGAAGCGTAAGGATGGAATTTGGACTTCACTCTGTGGTCAGGGAGGGAGTGCTAGGATCAAAGTGTGATTGGGAGCAGGGCAAGACCAGTGGCCAATGAGAAGCCAGCTCTGTTATCCAGCTGAGAGGCAGGGAGCCAATCAAGATGGCTCTATCATCTAGCTGAGAGGCAGAGGACCAATCAGATACTGGCTATGTCATCCAGCTGAGAGGCAGAGAACCAATCAGAAGCTGGCTCTGTCATCCAGCTGAAAGGCAGAGGACCAATCAGATGAGAAATGTCAGGCACTGGAACAGGGTGGAGGAGGAGAAAACAGTTCTGATGGTAGAGGTGGACGGTCCCCCAACAGGTGACTCTGACCGAGGATTTGAGTAGAAGCAGGTTTAATGCAGGATGATGATAGGAAGCCAGGTTAGTCAAGTGAGGCAGGGCAGGGAAGGGCGCCATTAGAAGGCACTTTGTGGATGTGTGGGCTTAGTTCTTTTGGGGTCTCCTGTAGATCACAGTAACGGGATCAGCTCTGTCATGGGGTGGCAGTGTGGGGAGGGCTCTGTGGGCCTCTGAAAGGCAGGTGTGTAGGGGAGAAAGGGGGTCCAGACTGGGGTGGGGTGCAGTGATACCATTCAGAGAGAGCTTGGAGGAGTAGCCATTTGGGTGCAGAAAGGGAGAGAAGCCAGAAGCCAGGAAGGAAGAGGTGCTCTGGAAAGGGATCTCCTGCCTGCGAGACAGACTCATGTCCACTGGGCCTTCGAGGGGAGTGCGCTCAGTTAAAGAGTAGGAGTGGAAGTCTAGGAGAAGCAGCAGCTGTGGGAGGTCTCTGGGCATGTAACGCCAAGGTCAAAGTGGCCTTTTAGGAGTGGGGTGTGCAAGGTCAGAGGGGGAGGAGCGGCTGAGTCTGGGGAGGACGGTGAGGAGGCTGCTGCTGGCATCCTGTCAGCTAGAACATGGCAACCAACCGGGGTTGGCAAATAAGACAACTTAGAAGGCCGACAGCAGGGGGACCCCCTAGAGTCCAGTCACCAGGCTGAGGAAGACACATTTTAAAGAGGTGTTCAGGGCCAGCACCCCGGGAGCCCACACTGTTGGGAACCTGCAGACTCTTGTATCCGGAGTGTGTGCGCGCACACACACGTGTACATGCGTGTGTGCATGCACATGCGCCAAGGCTACATACTGTCCTGCAGTCTCGGATTGTCCTCCTCGTGAGAGCTGACCTTGGTCACGATCCTGACGCTTCTAAGGCGTTCGCTTCCATGTGGAGGCAGCGATTCCCTCCCCCTCCCCATCTGCTGTGCGACTCCAGCAGAGATGCATTTCCAGGGCCTGCACAGGTTGTGATGAGCCAGGTGGGCTTTCACTAATGGTCCACAAAACCATCTTGGGAGGCCCAGGAGGTACCGAAGGTGACCCCGCTGCCACCTGTCCTCTTCTCTGCCCCCACCCTGACTTTCTTCATCCCATGATCACCCTTCTGGAAGTGTGCATGTGTGTTGACCTTGGATGTGTCCTTCCCAAGGTTGGCAGGCCTGGCTGGATGGCAGCCTGTGGACAAAAAGAGTGACCTGCCAGCGGGAGCCTTCTCTTTTCTTTCCTCTTCAATTCAGAGCTAGTCTGCAACCCACTGGCAGGGAGATTATTGAATCTGATTTGCTGAAATACAATAGCAGATTGATTTTGTAGCCACCAGCGCCTGTAACAAATTCCATGTGAAGTTTAGATGGCACGATTGTGGGGTAATGACATTTTAATTATGTGTCATATTTAGGCTGGCTAAATTTGGTGGCCTGGGGCGAAGTGGTCCCAACCCTGAGTGCTCCCAGCTCCTCTCTTCTGATTCAGCCTGTCTTCTCTCCTCTCACCCAGGCCTCATCTCAAAAGTGTAGAGTGGGCAGTTAGGGGTGATGTTGAACACTGTTCTGGGTTTGTATAGTCAGTTATCCCCCCCCCCCCCGACCTAGTAGGGCTTGAACTCAGGGCCTTGTGTCCTTGCATGGCACTCTTACTCAAAGTTGGTGCCCTACCACTTGAGCAACACCTCTGCTTCTGTTTTTTTTGTTGGTGGTGGTCATGGGGCTTGAACTCAGGGCCTGGCACTGTCCTGGAGCTCTTCTGCTCATGGCCAGCACTCTACCACTTTGAGACACAGCACCGCTGTGGTGATTATTTGGAGATAAGAGTCTCAGATTTGTCTGCCCAGGCTCACTTTGAACCTTGATCCTCAGATTTCAGCCTCCTAAGTAGCCTGGATGGCAGGTGTGAGCCACCAGTGCCTGGTGTCCTCCTTTATTGACCTGCTTTCTACTACTCTCTCTTCTACATTCAGTTTGCTCTCCTTTCCCGTCTCCGTTCTCTCCACACCAGCTGTGTTATCTTGTACATGTCACATACCCTGAGTCCAGGTCATTCTGTAAGGAGAGAGGTGGACGACAGATGTAAAAGATATGGTTCTTTGGAGCTAATTTGACTCTTTGCTGTGTGTGCTCGCCTTGCCCTCCACCTGCCTTTGCCCCTTTGCTTTTGGCGACAATTGTGTTTTAACCCCCACGAGCCTCCACTGGGCCCAGGCAGCCTCACTGGGAGCGCTGAGCAGCCATGGCTCCTCCACGGTAGGGTGGAGGTCCAGGCCTCCTTTGATGGTCCTCCAGCACTCCAGAGGAGAGGGACTTAGTGAAGAGCCGACTGGCTCCCCTTCCCTAGCACAGCCGAGAAATTGAAGAAAACATGAATGCTAATGATGCAGTTAGCACTTGGAAGTTAGAGGGATGATTAATATGTTGTAAGTTGTATATTAACACCTTCACAGTGGCATAATGAAGACAGAATATACACTCAGTGATGAGATTGTTTATTCTGTGTGCAGATCGCCTCATTGACGGTTTCTTATATTCCAGAACCCTCTGTGGGGCTGGGGGAGGTGGGGACGACACTTTGCTGGCCTAGCAGCTGTAGGGGAGGAGATGGCAGAAGAGGGCAAGGGGGGAGGACAGGGGAGGGCAAGGGGGGAGGGTGGGAAGGATGTCGAGTGCATGAAGCAACGTGCCTCAAACACAGTGATCCCGGGAGCCACCCTGAGTCCTCAGGGGCAGTGGGAGAGGAGACCGCAGAGGAAGGACAGAAAAGACAGGCAGCTGTAGCACCTTGAACTTCAGGATTTCTGGGGATGGGCCCAAGATTTGCCCGTGGGCTCTGGTGCTGAAGGCTGCGTCTGGGCCTGGGCACGCCAAGAACGTTTACTGGAATCTCTCCAAGCAGGTTCCGTCTCTGTCTCCGTGATCCCTGAGGTCATGTTGTCTCCAGTCTCGGGGTCGTAGTGTCTTAGGGCAGGGGGAAGCTGGAAAGAGCATCCGTCCAAGTCTTGTCATTGTCAATTGGAAAACAAGGCCCTGGGAGTGGATACGACTGGGCTGTGGACTGGAGGCTGAGCCAGGAGCGGGGTGCTTTCCTTTAAATGTGCAGATTGGGGACTCAGATTGGAATGCTGGGACTTGGGGACTGTGGCCCTGAGACCGGCTGGCTCCCTGGACCTCAGAAGATGTCCCCAGAAGAGCTGTGACATGGAGAAGAGCAGATGGGGAGTGGACAGGGTTGAACTTCAGTTTCCTCTCTCTGGGGTCAGCATCCCCATGTGTCAATGACATTTAATGTGGCCTATCATTGCTAGGGCTGGTTGCATCCTAGCTAGGCACGTGTGTGTGTGTGTGTGTGTGTGTGTGTGTGTGTGTGTGTGTTACAAAACAGGCACTTGAGAAATGATGGTGTATTGTTGGAGTCGTTGCTGTTGTCACCATCTTTGCTTTCATGGCTGCGGCCTGCCTGCCTGCCTTCCACCTGTCCCCACGACTCAGCTTAGTGCTCACTTATTTGGGCATGTTCTCTAACGGCCCTTCTCAATCTCTCTCTCCCTTTCCTCCTCTCCCCCCTCTTCTACCCCAATTGCTGTTCCTGTGAGGCCAGAGGCTCTGCCTCCCCCTCCTCCGGGGATCCTCCAGTTTGTCAGCTTTTCATTGTGGTGAATCGGTTTAAGGGAAGGAAAGCTTTATTGTGAGCCAGAGGCTCCCAGTTTCAGAGGTTTCCATCCAAGGTCTGCTGACTCCCTTACGCTGAGCCACAGCAAAGCAGTGGGAGCGCATGGGAGAAGCTGCCCGCCCCCGGCTGGGTTGTGTCTTCGGGGAAGATCTTCCCCTCTAGTTAAGTGTCTCTGGTGTCTCTCACAGACACACCCAGAAGTGTGCTTTACTAATCTCCCAAGCGTCTCTCCAATGCCATCAAACTGACTGTCAAGGTTCACCGCTGAGTGTTGTAACTCCGGCCTACGGTGAACGCACCTGCTTCTCATCTTCCAAGGTTAATCCCGAGTTCTTTTGTGTTATTCATCTGGGGGAGACAGTGCTTTGGGGCTCTCGGCGCCCTCCTACAGAGCAGGTGTTTGTGACCCTTACCTCTCCCTGGGGCCAGCCCTGTCTGCAGCTCCTGTGGAAGCGTGTTCTCCTCCATACAAGCTTCCAGTGATTTTCCCTCTTCCTGTGTCACTTGTTCATGTAACCTACTTCTGGGAAGCATTTTTTCAGATGCACCTGAATCAGCCTCCACCATGAACTGTGTCCAGTACACTCCACTGTGGGTCGAGTCTGAGTGGTATCTCATTGAACGAATGAATAATTTCTCCTTATTTTTGTAGTGCAGGGACCTATTTGGCTGCTATGTCATTGTTACATTATGTTTCCTGATTATCTCTTCTAAGTTCCATGAAAGCAAAGATGTTATTAAATACTTCTGGGTCCCATAGTCCAATAATGTTGAATGGGCGATTAATTCCTGATTGATCTTCTTGTATTTCCTATCCATAGACTTTTGAAGCAAAGAAAATCTTATTAGCCTTGTTAAGGGCTGCCAACATTTCAAAGCGTTGACTGAGCCTGAGTCCTGAGAATGAGCTGTAGAGCATGTGGGGATTCCATATCATGCATGGAAACACTGTTTTTCTGATCATTTCCTGGCAGACACTGATTACGTTAATGAAGGCAAAAGATCTCAGTTAAAGGGAATTATTAGACTTGACAATTAAAGTTGTAAATATAACCCTCATTAATGACTTGATTAATTTTGAACTGCCTTATGGTGGATGGTAGCTGGCTGTGGGTCTTTGTTTGTGACAGGAAGAGAGGCATTCTTGGTTCTGTTCATTCTTGGTGGCGTCTGAGTGAGCAAGGACGGAGCTGGGGAGGGGAGGGGAGATGCGTCAAGGCCTGTGGTGAGGACAGGGCTGTTGGTGTGATCGGCACCAGCCAATTGCCTTCATGGTGGGTAGGGATGGTGAGGGTGGGGAGCCGCTCGGGGGCGGGGGCTGGCGGGGACTGGGCTGGCCTCTACTGTGGGATCTTGTAGCATGATTGAGAGAGAGGTCGGGTTTGGAGTCGGAGGCCCCTCTGTTTGTCATCGTGTGAGTCGTATGGGTACGGATGCACAAGGGTGAGCTGCTCCTATGGTCTCTTCTTGGTCTTGGGTGTGGGGTGTTATCCACTGCTCTGCCTTGGTTACAGGGAGACCTGGCCTCCGCCTGGGTCCTATCTTGAGGGGAAAGGGTTGGTCTGATTAATTAGCTGATGTTGTTGAGTGCTTCGGAGGTGGGAAGCTCTCTGTCCACACTTACGCTCTTCACCTGGGGCGGGCTGATGCGGGGATGCGATTTGCAAGGCATGAGGATTCTTTATGGCCAGAGACTTGACCGCAAGTGTCAGACAGCTCAAGGAGTACAGTGTGCGTGCGTGTGTATGTGTGCATGTATGCACGGGTATGTATGTGTGGGCATCCATGCATGTGTGCCTGCCAATTTGCAGTTTGTGGCCCCCAAGTGGGTACTGGGGAAATGAAAGGGAGAAATTAATGCATCCGATGGGGCTTGGCAGATATGCTCCAATGGTGCATGGTGGTCTGTGGGTGGAGGGGACCCAGGTCCTGGACCAGGAGGCCCCTGAGGTCTGGCGGAGTGATGACAAGTCCAAGAGGAAGGTGTTGCACACAGGCGGCTGCCCTGTTCATCATCTTGGTCCCTGGAGCATTTAAAATGGTCCTGATGCTCCTCCTGGCGGAGTTTCCAGTCCACCTCGCGCGTGGGGCAGATCTATGAGCTGGAGACGTTCTGTTGCGACTCCACAGCACGCAATCTGTTTTCTCGCAGGAGTTACAGCTTGAGCCTGAAGTTGTCAGAGCCCCTCCACCTTCCCCGCCCCTCTCCATGAGCAGGCGGTGTGCCCACCCTGGCCAGCTGCCTCCTTCTGTACCCCTGCCTTCAGGGCAGGGCCTGGCCTGCACCCTGGGTTGTACGTGACCCCCAAAGTGGTCTTGAGACAAGGATGTGAGGAGGAGGAGTAATTGAGGAGGCAGCCCCCGAACCACTGAGATAACTTGCTGTGCTTCTGAAAGCCCAGCCTAAGCCAGATGTTGATGGCTTATGCCTGTAATCTTAGCTACTCAGGAGCTAAGATCTGAGGATCATGGTTCAAAGACAGCCAGAGCAGGAAAATTTGTGAGACTTGTCTCTAATCAAACAACAAAAATTCAGAAGTGGAGTTGTGGCTGAAGTGGTGAAGCACCAGCCTCAAGTGAGCAGCTGAAGGACAGCATGCAGCTTATTAGGCAAGATCTCTCCCGTGTCAGCTCTGTCTCCCAGCACTCGGTGCTATAGTTATTTTTTAGATAGCATCTCACATCTTTGCCTGGGGTTGGCCTCAGATCATGCTCCTCTTACCTGTGGTTTAGTGGAACTACAGATGGACATATATGGAAGGTTTCTCACAGTGCCACTCAAACTGATTCTTCAGTGTATCTCATCCTGGTCCTCTTGATATCCTATGACACGATTCTCTTCTCTGTTTGTGGCAACTGAGGCAGAGTGGTAGCGTGATCTACCCCAGTTTACCCAGCCTGGAAGAGGCAGATGGGACAGGCCTCTACCCCACGCCGCGCCGTATCTCCTGCCTGACCCCAGGATCGGGGTGCACGGTGGCGTCAGACACCTCTTCCTGAACTTCTCACGGGGCTTCTTCCGTGGCCTTTTGAGGACTCTGAGATGCGATTCAGCCCATGGAGCACTGGCTGGCTCCTCCCCTGGCTTGGGGATTGATGGGGCCGCGGGTCTCCAGGATGGAAGCAGGCTGTGAGCAATGTCCCAGCCTCTGTCCTTTTGATGAATTTGTCTCTGCCTGGCAGGGTCTCTTCACTCAATTCCAGGAAGCCAGGCCAGGCCAGCTCCTGCTTGCCACTCTCTTTATTACACAGAGCCCCTGGAGACCTTGTCGTGACACACTCTACTCGTTGGGCTGGGTGCAGAGACGTTGCAGTCAGGGGTTGTGAAGCAGCTGGAGGGCGGGGGGAGGGCGGGAGCTCAGAGGCTCCTTGTCTGGTGCTCGGTCGTCCCTGCAGTCTGAGGGCGGAGGAACCTTCAGGGTGGGAGTCATTCAGGGTCTCTGTGTCCTGCACGTCCTCATCTATGCAGTGAAATCTCATCTCCCCTAACCTCCTCTCCTGGGAATCTGAGCTGGAGTCCTGCCTACCACACCTGTCCAGTGGCAGGTCCCAGGCCCCAGCTCGAGCGCTGACCAGGACAACAGATCTAGACATCCTGACCTACTGCTGCTGGGAGCTTCAGCCAACAGCTCTCCCCAGGTCTCTATGGGGAGGGGCATGAAGCAGAGGGAGGAACATGGGGACCACAGAAGGGGAGGGGGACAGGCTGTGACCCCTGCAGGATCTGAGCCTCTTGGGACGTGAGCTAGTCCCAGTGGTTTCTCAGTGTCTCGGCCGGTAACCCCTCCGTGAAGGGCTCCCCGGGCCATCTGAGCCGGGGCTTGACCATCAACACAGCCCTGGAGGGTGGAGGGTTCACAAGAGGGCCCCCAGGAAGAGCCTCCTCCATCACACTTTCAATTGACCGTGACACACGTGGCTCTCTTGGAGCCATCATTAGCCCTGCCATGAAACCGAAGCTGGCTGCCGTGACCCAGAAGATCTGACCCAATTCCATTTAACTGGGCTGGATGGGGCCCAGGTGGGTCCCCCAGCGCCCCAGGCTGAGGGTGCTGGGCTCCGTGGCCTGTCCCCGATCCTCACCAACGGCCTGCTGGCCTGCCTTCATCCTGCGGCCCTCTGCCCTCACTCTGCTCTCCCAGAGAGGAAAACAACTCAAGTACCTGCCAGGCACTGAGGGTCCGCTCCAGGGTGTTCAGAGATGAATGATACAGAGCCCTTCCCGCCAGGGGTGCAGAGCCAGTGAGCAGAGGCAGGACGTGCTGATACAGAGCCCTTCCCTCCAGGGGTGCAGAGCCAGTGAGCAGAGGCAGGACGTGCAGGAAATGTCCCTGGCATCGGTGAAAGGTCTGTGTGGAGAAGGAGGGAGTATCCTGGACTGAGAAACAGATGGAAATTTCCCAGAGTGAGAGGACTGGCCAGGGAAAGAGGCAGGAGGGTGGAGGATCTGGCTAAGGAACCTGTCCAGGCAAAGATACGATGCCCCGAACGAGAGTCCCTGCCACTCATGGCTAGAATCAAGAAGGTGGGATCCAAAGAAGGAACAGAAGAGGGGCTGGAGATGGGCAAGCAGGCATCAAATACCTGCCAGTGCCGTTTGCCAGAGGCTCACATGCCAAGCGGGGACCTGGCGCATGTGGGCAGACTTCAGCAGGGTGCTGAGCGCACCCTGGTCATGGGCCCTTGAGCTCCATGCGAGTGGAATGAGGTGGATCCACGTGGGTTTGGTACCTTCTGTGCGTCCACAGGTTGCTTGGGGCTTTGCTCTGGGCTTTCTTCGGGGTCCTGCTGCCTCTGTGGGGTTGCTCAGGGCTTCCCGGCTGGGTGGGGAGATGTCAACTGGAGCCGAGCGTTCCCTGGAGACCGAGCGTCTCGGCTCGGAGTCCTGAGCACACCGTATCTGTGCAGCCATGTGGCCACGTGGTCCCCCCCTCCACAGCATCTCCTGCCATAAGGACACACCACCACATTTAGGGCTCCGTGTTCAGAATGTGCTTCTCCTCCCGGGGTCTTTGCCTTCATCACTCACATCTTTGCCTGGAAGAGGCTGTTCACAGGTGCTGAGCTTGTGGGTGCCAGTATAGGGTGTGAACACAGTGCCTGAGCCACCAATGCCCAGCATAACGACTGGCCTCCTCAACCCTCTGCAGTAATGGACTGGTGACCTTTGACGGGCTTTGTGTGTCTCAGTTTTCTTCGTGGTACATTTTGCAGCTCCAGTGGCCATGCCGGCCATTGGCAGCCTCCCTCCCCCAAGCTAAGTCCTGTGTCCTTGGGGTGTGGTCCATGGACGGAGAGCCGGTCTGTGCTCTGTGACACAAGTTGCAGGCCTGCCTGTGCATTTCTTGCTCCCTGGAACGGCATTTCTCCTGGCCACCCCGAGTTCTTCCAGGAGAAAATGGTATTCCTCTTGGTTTCCATTCTTCTTTCTCCCATAAAAAAAAAAGTTGTGATTATAATTGTGAAAGTTAAAATTAGTTTTCAGCTTGATTGGGTTGAGAGGCACGTAGGAGATGAGCCAAACACACCTCTGTGTGTGTCCACTGGGGCGTTTCCAGAGAAGATTAGATCTTGAAGGTTCTGGCCTAATCCGTGGTTTAGTCCATTGATGGCTTCACAATCTGCGTAGACTATTGGGAGCTGGAGCATTGTGGGAGGCGCAGCCTCTTGGGAGGAAGTGCGTTGCCAGGGACCTGCATTTGAAGGCTGTATCTCGGCCCAGGACTCTTCCTCTCTCTGCTTCCTTGCTACCACAGGCCTAAAATCAATGGAGTCAGCTGACCATGGCTGAAACGGTGCAGTAAAACAGATCCTACTTCCCATGGGTTATTTTTTCTCAGGTATTTGTCATGGTGGAAAAGCAAAACGGAACAAACTTAAACCAGCACATCATCTACTAAGTTGATTTCAGGGGCTACTTAAGGATGGGAACCCGCAGCGTGAGAACCACTGTCCTGGACTATTTTCTATTTCCACCTTCTTCACACGCTTCATAGTGAGAAAGTGAAGCACTCAAAGACAGGGCCAGGTCTCCATCCACTGGCCTTTCCCTGGGGCCTGTACCCTGGGAGCCACACTTCCTGGCCTCCACCTCTTCCTGACCTGCCCAGCCCTGCTTCACCTCTGCGGCCCTTTCTCTACCCCTCTTCCTCCCACCCCACCCTCTCTATTGATGCCTAGACTCTGCTTTGCCATTCCAAGAAGAAGCTAATGTGGAAATTGCTCACAGATGGCACACACAATATAGGAGTCTCCTTCTTCATTAGAGCAACACAAGATAGTATTTTTAAATGATTACATTGTTATCACAATAATTATGCTGGAATTCAAACATCCTCTTACGGGGCTGCCTCAGCCTCTCCTCGCGGGCTCCTGAGAGGCGTGCTAGGGGTGGCGCCGGCAATGACCCCTCAGGCTAGATGTCCAGGCCTTCCTGTGCCTTGCACCATGTTGTGTGTAGGGTGAAACTCCTTGGCCTCACCTGTCACCAGGTGCAAGGGCTCGGGGCCTAGGGTCAGGCCAGAGCTAAGTTTGTGTCGGTAGCCGCCTCGTCTCCTCAGGCCTCCTTGTCCCAAAGTTGGGCTCTGCTCTCTACATGGCCCACATGCGCTCTAGGAAGGCTGGTCCTGCTGCTCTGCCAGCCACCCCAGCTCCCAGAAGCCTTTGTTCTCTTAGCATCTCTCTGGCATCAGCCTCCACAGAGGGAAGAAGGTGTCCTGGGCAGAGTCCTTCACCGGACAGTATTGCAGGACGGACAGTCTCATCCCCTGCAAAGTGAATTTGCATTTCCCAGAGCACCTTGGAATTGTTCTTCTCTTCGATGTTCAGAGCCTTTCTTCCTTCCAGACTTGGAAACAGCTCCTAACCCCACCCCACCCCCAGCCCACCAGCCTCTCCCCACCTGCTTCCCAGGAAAGAAAGCCCAGAAAATCACAGGGCCATACAGACAGCCTCCTATCTCTGCTTCCCTGAGGATGGAGATTGAGGAGAGACCTAGACCAGGCAAAATGTGCCCAGAGAGGCAAGGAAAAGGTAGCAATCACAATCAGGGGATTTGCATATTTATAACATGCTAATGACACCGCTGACTAGCCAGGCAGAATGATCCGTGCAGGTAGCTGGGTTGAGGGAAGCAGAGGCAAAGCCTATGGGAGGCGTGTGTGATGTCCCATTATGTACCAAGTGATTCTCAGGCCTCCCACGGCCTGCAGACCGGAAATTCCCCACTCCTCTCTGACTGTATGTAAACGGTTGACATCGCTTTCATAGTGTGGTCACATGACAGTGACCACACTCTTTTTCCCCAAGGCAGAAGGGGAAGAGGAAAAGAGGGAAGCCCATCGGGAAGCAAAAAAAGGCCGGGATGCAAGTCAGCAGCTGGCGAGGGGAGACGCCCTGGGGTGGGGGCTGTGGAAGGGAAAGGCCCGCAGTGGGCAGAAGCCATGAGCACATTGTTGACAGCCATGCGCTGTCCTTCCTCTCCGTTTAGGGAGGCCAGCACGACACCTGTGGCTCATGCTTATAATCCCAGCTACTCAGGAGGCTGAGATCTGAGAATAAGCCAGCCTGGGCAGGAAAGTCCTTGGGATTGTTTATCTCCAACTAAGTAGCAAAAAGCCTGAAGGGAAGCCATAGCTCAAGTGATAATTTTGAGAGCAAAAGCTAAGGGATGGTGGCACCCAGGCCCTGAGTTCAAGTGTGTGTGCGCGCGCGCACACACACACACACACACACCCGCCCCCCCCAAGTTGGGGACTCGTTAGCTTTCTCTGTAGGCCTTTCTGTCCCCTCTAAAAGGACATCTCCATCTGCCTGGCACAGGGAACATTTTGGTCCGGGTTTCAGTGGACGGGAGTCAGAGCTGGCTCGTGTATTCTTATCTTCTCCTCCCCAGTTCCAAGCAGAGTGCCAGGGACGTGGCAGAAGCTCCGTGGGTCTGGTGGGGTGGTGGGCGGCCGGGTGGGTGAGTCAGCACTCCAGGTGGAGGCTTGCAGGATAGACTGGCTGCTGCGGGGAGGAGACAGATGGGTGTGGGGAGGAGTCTGTGATGGCCGCCCGCTGCCCAGCCCCGGGCTCTGTGAACAGAGGTTGTTGCCCAGTCTCTCTTCCACTCAGATTCTTCCCCTGATTAAGGATTCTGACACAATATTTGCCGAAATATGAAAGGCCAAGTTCATCTGGCGGGATGGAATTACATTAAGGAGGGTGAAATTAAGGGCTTTCTATGGAAAGAGATCTCCAGGATAATTTGATAGAAGACTTTAATTATTTCAACATGTTCCTCACCCTCCCCCAAATGCTTTTTAGAAGTAATTCATTTGGAGATCAAATAAAATATTATCTATGTGCATTTCTTTGAGTTTTGTAGCTACTGTTGATCAGAGGTTTGCCAGCAATCCAGAACAGAGGAGATTTAATTCCCCGTCTCCCCGCCACCCCCCCTTGCCATTTTTTTGTCCTGGAGACCTATGAGACAAGGCGGTGTCTGGAGACTGAAGGTTCAGGAAGGTAGATATAGGCTTCTGTTATTTAGATTAGACCGCAAGAAGACTTTGAAAGCACTGCCTGTTGACATTGACTCGGTCGAGGATGGTGAGTGTGTTCTCCCTGACTTAGAGGCCAGAGTGTCCTGCCTGTGTGACTGGGAATGTGGCTGTTGGGTTGCCTGGCCCCGAGGCTATGTGGTAAGGACCCAGTCCCCTTTGTCCCTGCTGTCTATCTGTCCACTGCTTCCGAGCTCTCGGTTCTCACGTGCAACCCAAGGAACCCCAGATCCTCAGACGGCCCCAGACCTAGATCATCAGATTTCCAGAACCCCAGTACTGCCGCCCAGTCATGGCTCTGGACCTGCCCTGTACAGAAATGGCTCTTGCTTAGGGCTCGGCAGGGACCATGGCATCTTATGGATACACCTTCATGAGGCCCCTTGTCTTACGGGGTGCCCTCCTTGGTGGCAGGTGGTTTTGTGTGGATGGAAGTTTGTCTGCCCTAGTAGGGGTCAACAGTAGGCTGCTTTCTGGGGTGCCAGCTCGCACCCTGGAGGCCCAATGGGCTCTTCTACCCAGGTAGAAGAGGCAGTGACACCTGAGACAGTCCATGGCCAGGCAGTGTGCCAGCCTGCCCTGACATTCCGCACCGTTCAACATCCCCACACGTCAGGGGTCCGCTTGGGCTCTTTGTTGGGTCTCTGGGGCAGCTTGGGTATCTCAGTGATAGCTGTTGATGGATTAGCATTGACGAATCCTTCCTTTGTTCACAAGGCGTTCCCGCCTCACCGTCTCAGCACAGACGTGGACAGCAGCCTGCACTTTCCTGGCCTTCCACCAAGGACGCCGCTTGGTGTGGGACAGGAGGGCCGGAGGGCAGTGCCGGCTTAGGTCTGGTTCCTGTTCTGCCACGCACTAGTGCTTTCCCTGCCTGGGGTCCCCGGGCTCCTCTGTGGAATATACTCATCCCCTCCTGCTCCATTATGTCTCCTTCCTCTTCCATTGGCTTTCCCAGGGCCCGCCAGGTAGGAGACAGAATGCGCTTGGAGCTGCTCTAGGCTTCCCAGAGCAGTTCCCGTCCGCCTGCTCTCTCCCCTTTCCAGCCTGAAATCATCCTCCAGCTCATTCCCTGTCATCTGGGGTGCAGAGCTGGAGGCCAATTTCCAGAGAAAACCTCTGAGCCCATGTCAGGGTGCTGCAGCAATCTCTACAGCCCTAGATTCCCCGCGCCTCCGCTTCCTAATCTGTAACATGGGTCTGAGAGCACGCACGATGATCTGAGAGTGGAGGTCTGTAAAGCTCTTTGCAGAGGGCAGAGGCTTCACTCAGTGCCCAGCCCTCTCGGGAGCAGGCCAAGGGCGGGACTCGCCCGGGATGGTACACAGATGGCTTCGTGCGGAGGTGCGGCGGGCTGTTAGGGAGGCAGAATGAGTCTCCAGGCATCTCTGGCCCAGGCCACGTGTTGGAGTGCTGGCTTCTTGCCTGCTTGGAGCAGACATTGATTTTTTGCTCCCCAAAGTATCTTCAGCCCATAGCCCCAGGAGACCTCCAATTCCAGATGCCACTCATTCCTCAGCTGTGGCTCAAATACATGTGATGTAAAACATTGGCCGTATTGAGGCTTGAACTTGCTAAGTAGGTGCTGTGTTGCTCTCCTATGTTGCTTGCATATCTATGCAAGCAGACGGGAAGAGAGAGAGGGCTTCAGGGGAAGAGCTATTCCTCTCTCCATCCGCTTGTTTTCTTAAGCGTTTATTTATCAGGCAGGATAGGTCTTAATGCTTGTTAAGTGTGAAGGACACACCCGGGCCGCCTTCTCCGGACCTCAGTCCTGTCAGGACAGTGAAAGGAGATCTACAGGGGCAGAGCAACCTGCAGGAATGACGGGCATCCCGGCCCCTCAGGCCTGTGCAGGTGGAGGAGCTGGGGTTTGGAGGATGGGAAGGCGTTGGCAAGCCAGGGAGAGGAAGCACGTAGGGTGGATGAGCGTGCAGGCAGAGGTTGAGGATCTGAGTTTGAATCCTGTCCGCACCACTGCATATCCACGTGGCCCTGGACAAGTGAAAGTCAGGGGCCATAACAGGTGCTCCTGCGTGTGATGGTGTGGATGAAATAGAACGTGAGCCGGGGCTGAATTTGTTCTGTAGCGCAGACACGTGGAGCAGAACGGGCCTGTGGTCTTTCCTGTTACGGCAGACTCTGACCTCCTCAGGCCTTCCCTGCCTCCACTGCCCTCCCTGCCCTGAGTTCGGAAGTTCCTCTTAGCTCCTCTTACCCCATGTGCACTTGCCAGAACCTCTCTGGCAGGTGTGAATTAACCTGCTTCCCATCATCCCGGAGGCTGGACGAGGCTCGGCCAGGCTGCTGCTTGTGCTGACAGCTCTGTATCTTTCCTGGGGGTGTCTCTCCACGCCGCATGGCCTTTTGCTGCTCCGAGGGGGTGCCAGCCCTCAGTGTTCGTCCACCCCTGGGAGCCTGGCATTGTGTCTGCAGCAGGGCAGAGGCTTTTATGCAACTGGGCCTGTCCTGGCATGAATCCCAGATTGAGCCAGCACTTGGGATAGCAAAGCCTTGGCCCATGGCCTGGCCTAGAGAGGACAGGGGCACCATGGGCACAGAGTGGCAAATGCCCTTTCCAGCCAGGCCTGGCGCCCCACTGAGCTCCATCTCCAAGGGAAGTGGCAGGTTAGGGTCTCCTTCCTCCTCTCCCAGCTGTGGGCAGAAGGCCGGCCCTGCCTGTGCCTTGCAGGGAGGGGGACCGGACCCTTGGCTGCCTCTCGCCTGCCCTCCTGGTGACGGGCAGCTGCCGCTGGAGCTGAGCCCCTTGGGGGAGGATGAGTCAGGCCTCTGGTGACCTGCTCTGAGCTCACACAAAAGCCTCTGTGGCTGTGGCTGCAACCGATCGAAGCACGCTCGAAGAAGAGTGAGTGGGTCCTGCTGTCCTGTGTGTTGTGGGGGTGCCGGGCAGCCCCCTGGGAAGGGGCGGCAGGCCGCGCCCTCTGCTGTAAGGCCGGTTTGGAGCTAGCAGCCAATGCCAGCTTCTCCCGCTCTGAAGAGGTGAAGTTCAGGGGGAAGCAGACTCCTCTCCTCACTCAGCCTAGGGTGTGGGGACTCCACCAGGTAAGGGGAATATAGGGTGGTCCATAAACCCACACTGTTTTGAAGGAAAATAGGTGATCGATTGTCTTTGCTGAGTTCCTGGTACCGGGAGATCAAGGGCACAGTCTTTGAGCTTTTCACTCAAGGCTGATGCTCCACCACTTGAGCCACAGCTCTACTTCCAGCATTTTGGTGGCTGATTGGAGATAAGAGTCTCATGGACTTTCCTGCCTCGGGTTGGCAACTGAAACCCTCTGATCTCAGCCTCCTGAGTAGCTGGAATGACAGGCGTGAGACACTGGCGCTCAGGAAAATCCTACTACTTTTGTGCAGTACTGCACAGGGTGCTGCTGAGAGGCAGTGTCCCAACCGGCTGGCTAAGGTGCTGGCCTTGAAGTGAAGCAAGAGTCTTCTCTTGATGGCCCTGCTTTTTGCTTTTTTGCTGTAAAATAAGAACTCCATCTCTTGTGTGTGTGTGTGTGTGTGTGTGTGTGTGTGCGCGCCTGTGTGTGTCTGTGTGTGTGTGTGTCTGTGTGTGTGTGTGTCTGTGTGCCTGTCTGTGTGTGTCTGTGTGTATGCCTGTGTGTGTGTCTGTGCATCTGTGTGTGTCTGTGTGTGCCTGTGCGTCTGTGTCTGTCTGTGTGTGCCTGTGCGTCTGTCTGTCTGTGTGTGTCTGTGTGTATGTCTGTGTCTGTGTCTGTGTCTGGAGATTGAACCCAGAGCCTTGAGCTTGCTACGCAAGTGCTCTACTCCTTGAGCCACACCGCCAGCCTTATGGTTTGCTTTATGTTTTTCAGCTGGTGTCTCACTAAGTGTGTCTGGCAGCGTAGCTGGGGTTGCAGGCACGTACCCTCGCGGCCTGCTCATCTCTGAGCTCCTGATGAGAGCATGTGTGTGGTTTGATGGCTGCGGGTCCGATGCTGCCTCTGTCACTTGCATTGACGATAATGTTCTACAGCTCATGTATCTCGTGGATGGTGTGCGAAGGACCTGCCTTGGGGCGTTCTTGAGAATTAATAGGGACACGCACAGAGCACTTGTTGGCAGTGTCCAGCTCAGAGATATACTCAGCACACAGCACACCAGCTGTTTGCTATAGCCATTGCTCCATTGGCCTTCCCGATGATGGCGGGCCATAGCTGAACACATCTCAGACTTTCCATCCAGGCTGTCTGAGCCGCTTGAGGGGCTTGTCGGCTACCGACTCACTGTGGTTGGGGAGGGGAGGGAGTCCCGTCTGTGGGCCACGCTTTGGCGGCCGGGCTGCGAATGTGACCCCTGGAGTCCCACTGTCCGGCGCAGGTGGGGACATTCTCCAGGCCAGGTCACACGTGAGGGATGTGGCAGCCCTGCAGCAGCCCGCAGGCAGGCAGATGGGAGCCCCCTGGAGAAAAATGGGGACAGGCGTGGCGTCGGGGACCCGTGTGAGAATCAGCTTTCTGGCTGAGTCTGTCCTGGAACTTGTAACTTCCTCATAATGCAGGGCTAATGCTGTGATGGCCTCCTGACTCCCGGGGGTCTCTTCCCGAGTGCGCCGGGATCAGGGACGAGGGTCTGGCCTCACGTCACTCCACCTCAGAACTCCCAGGACAAGGCTGGGCCTGACGGAGGCGCGGTCATCCCTGGAGCCTGGTGGGGTGCAAGAATCGGTTAGTGGGAGCGGGGCACCCCTGCCTCCGATGGTGGCCGCCCACCGGGCCACCAGCACAGTGAGGAGATCAGAGTCAGCCAGGGCCGGGAGGGTGACCGAGTGCCGATGGCTTTGGCCTCTCTTGGCTGAAGCTTCATTATCCAGATCTCTCATGAAAGTACTGGAACATGGAAGCCATGTCAAGCTTTTACAGCTGAGTCTGAGATGCGGGGCCAGGCCTCGCAGGGAGCGGGCTCCCCAGGGATCTCACAGGTCTGTGGCCAGGTTGCTTTCTAGATGATTCTGTCTGTGGCAAGGCAGCCACATCTCTCACTGATGGCGCTCAGATAAGGACCTGAAGTACTTTCAACTTTTGATTACTTATTAATAAGATACATTTTAAGCTTTAAAATGGTACTTCTTAAGTACAGAGAGGAAAGCAAAGAGATGTCAGGCCCTGGGCAGGGTGGGGCTAGGGGAGCCACTGCGGGCCCAGCCTCTGTCTCTACTGACTCCCACCGGGCAGATGGCTAGGCAGAGCCAGGCAAGGGCAGTCGGAAAGTGAATACACGCAAACGGGGACCATTGGGTGCATAAAAGGCCACTGCTGGCCTTGCTTGTGTCAGCAGAGGAGCTGCGAACAGGTGAGGGCCGTTGGTAGGCACTGCCAGCAGTTAGCCGTGCAGAGGGGGGAGGCAGCTAGTTAGCGTTCTGTCACCGTGACAGCATGCCTGGGAAACCAACTTCCAAGGGGAAAGTTTTATTAAGGCACCCTGCTTCATAGCTTTTAGTTTGTGTGTGTGTATGAGAGAGAGAGAGAGAGAGAGAGACAAACAGGGCACTGGTGGCTCACACCTATAATCCTAGCTACTCTAGAGGCTGAGATCTGAGGATCTTGGTTCAGAGCCAGCCCCTAGGCTAGAAAGTGTGAAATTCTTATCTCTAATTAACCACTAGAAAACCGGAAGTGGCGCTGTGTCTCAGAGTGGTAAGAGTGCTAGCCTTGAGCCAAAAAGCTCAGGGACAGCGCCCAGGACCTGAGTTCAAGCCCCACAACTGACAACAAAAAAAAGAAAAGGGGGAGAGGGGATACAGGCTGCGGCTTCACCCTCCTGAGCCTCATTGCTAATGCGAGGCCCGCCTTTGCGCGTGTGCACGGATTAAGAGCAGTAATGTATGTAAAGCGCTTGGCGTCGAGCCTGACATGGTGTAAGCCACCTAATAAATGTCAGGAGGGGACGCAGGGCCCTGCATTTCCCAGGGCTCCTTTGTCGCTGAGAGTCATTGGGGGTACCGGGTGTCTGACATGACAGTCAGTAGGTATGGAGATGCTGCCACGTGCCAGGGCTGGGCCTGAGGTCCAGTGGCAGGGGGAGCTGGGATTCAAACCCAGCTTTCCGGATCCAAGGCCTCTTCTCTTACCACGCTTGGTGCTGCTCTGCATGCGATAGCCACAGAAGCCTAAAGCAGCCCGTCCTCCCCTGGGCTCTGGCCCTGTCTTTCTGGAAAGACTCAGGCAGATCCCCGCCTGCCCCCCTCCCTCCCTGGGGTGTCAGCAGGAGAGGCTGTGTTCCCTTAGGGACCTGCTCAGGGTCCAATCTGCACAGGGGGCCTGCTGCTCTGTCCGGAAGCCCAGTCATGCGTGGACAGCGGCTTTGGGGCTGGAAGGGACCGGGACGCGGTCCACTGACGGTCAGTGTGTGGCAGGAGATCCCTCAGGCCCTTGCAGGCAGCGGGGAGCCAGTGTCTCCCCACCCAGTGCGTCCCCTGCCTCCTCCCTGCCAGTCTCCCGCCCAGTGCGCAGAGCCTAGCAGGTGGCCAGCTTGATGAGCCCTTCGTCCAGACGCCGTCTCCATCCATCCTGTGCCTCAGGTGAGCTCTGAGGTGCCAGCCGGAAGCAGAGCCCCCGGGGAAGCGGAGCTGGTGAGCCCCGGCAAGCTAGGCCAGCCACAGTGCCCCCTCCAGGGGCGGAGAGGATGGACGGCATAGGACGCTTTCTGTTCGGGCTCTGCCATGCTCTGCTGTGACTTGATGGGACCGTGGAGGTCTGAACCCCGTCATCCCCACCTGCACAGCGGAGGAGCCACATTGTGTTGGTTCATTGGTTTTGTTTCTGGTACTGGGGAGCCCCCAAAGGGAAGGGTACTCCTGGGGAGCCACGGGCAGTCATAAACAGTTTAGTATGAATGGCTTCCACTGATGCTTTCCTGGTGACTACAGAGAGGTTGGAGAGGACACGGGTCAGTGAGAGAGTGTGGAGAGACGGAGAGGGGAGCAGAGGGGCTCAGGACCCAGGGAGACCCAGACCCCTGCCGGAGAGGGGCTCAGGACCCAGGGAGACCCAGACCCCTGCCGGAGAGGGGCTCAGGACCCAGGGAGACCCAGACCCCTGCCGGAGAGGGGAGCAGAGGGGCTCAGGACCCAGGGAGACCCAGACCCCTGCCGGAGAGGGGAGCAGAGGGGCTCAGGACCCAGGGAGACCCAGACCCCTGCCGGAGAGGGGAGCAGAGGGGCTCAGGACCCAGGGAGACCCAGACCCCTGCCGGAGAGGGGAGCAGAGGGGCTCAGGACCCAGGGAGACCCCTGCTTGGTCAGGCTATTCGTCTCAGATTTTTAAAAAACATATCTTTAAGTAGTTATACAGAGATGTTCAAAGGTTGCTTTAATGTAAACCTTCCCACAGAAGTATGCCAGACATACCTAAAAGATATACAAATCCCAAGTGCACAGCTTTGAATTTTTTTAGGAAGTGAATACACCATTATGCCCAGCATCTGATGAAGAAATACCTTCCAGTTGCTCCTTTCTGACCCCTCAGCAAGGGATCCATCGTGCTGACTTCTAAGTTCTGCCTACACACTGTGGAACTCTAGATGTGGAATTATTCCATATATTCCTTTTGTGTCTGGAATTCTTTGTGTCTGTTTGTGAGATTCATCCATATTAGAGCCTGTTCATTTTCTCTGCTGCATAGTATTCCACCACATGACTATATCATTTATCTCTTCTGCGGCGGATGGGTACTTAGCTTTTGACCTTCATGAGCAGTGATGTTTTCAGTATTCTTAGTCATGTCTTCTTCACTGTTTTGTCCCTGTGGGTTAGCTGCTGCTCTTCTGATGCTTTCCCCCGAAGTCTCACCTCTGGGTACCACTGGCGCCACATTGTTGTCTCTCAGGGCATCTGTAGGATTACATGAGGGCTCCAGACCCACAGTGACATTTTCATCTTTAGGCTAGTGTCTAGCAGTACTGGCTACCCCCAAAGAGTGGTTGGATGAATCCATGAATGAATGAATGAATGAACACATCTCAGTTGTGTCACACTTCTACCTGTGGCTCAGAAGGCTGAGATCTGAGGATCACGGTTCGAAGCTGGCCTAGGCAGGAAAATCCATGAGACTTTCTTCCCAGTGCCTAAGGAAAGCAGCTGCTGGGAGCCGAGGTCATCAGTCCAGATCCTTCTGTACAGGGTGTGTTGAGGTCATCAGTCCAGATCCTTCTGTACAGGGTGTGTTCTTCTCACCGCTCCAGACTCAAACCCTAGAGTTGGAAGATTGGGGCTGGCGACCCTGCTGTCCAGTAGGCAGCAAAGATGTTTTCTGGGACTTCCATGGGTCCTCACCCTCAGAGACAGACGCATGCAGGGGTGTCTCCCAGGACACCCCTCTTTCTAGGCCTTCTTGGACACAGGCCTGCATGTGGTGGCCAGCAGAACAGAAGAGATGGAGGATATGGGTGAAGGGAGGAGAGAGAAGACAGAAGGGGGCGGGGGAGGACCCCATGCTTGGAGGGAGAGCCAGATGGGCGGGAGCCGCTGCTGCTGCTGCTGCTCTCCAGGGGAGGAGGGAGGAGGGGGTGTCTGGCCATGTCATTTTCACTGGCAAGTGCCAAAGGGAGTGAGGCACACGAGTGTATTGAAACACAATGTCAGGTTGCTCTGGTGGGATACAGGTTGGTTTTGTTGTTTTTTTCCTGGCACTTGGCAGATCCCTTTCACAGGCTGCCTCCCTGGCTGTGTGCTGTTGATTGAGCCTTCATGTTTATTCAAACATCTTGTGCTGAGCGGCATAGCAAATATCTGTGGATTCCTGGGCTTTAGAGAGAGCCTGGTACATAAAGAGCCGGAGACAGTCCTTCCTGTTCCTCGGCCACTTGTGTTGCTTAAAGAAGATTCACACTGAGAATAATTATTCCTTGGGGTGATCAAGGGCAAAAGCTGGTTTAATCTGTTCATTTGCTTCACCCTGTTATTTATTTTCCCTGGGAGGGACAGAGTGTAGAAAGGCCACACTGAGAAGGTTTGCTCTTTCTCTGGAGCCCCTTTGCCTACAGAAGGATCCCTTCTGAATCCAGTATTCCATCCTGTGTGCCACGTACCCTCCCAGGCTTCTTCTAATGCTCACTTGACTCCCCCAGTTCTGTGCAGAGGCCCCGCTCAGCCACTGCCCTTTCCACACGTGGGAAGCGAGGCAGCGAGGTGTGAAGTAAGTTGTGTGAGATCACACAGCCAGTGGGTAAGAGATCGAGAATTCATCCCCGGAGTCCAGCCTGTCCTCATGTTTCTCAAGAATGTCTTAGAAGATAGCTCGTGGCCTGGTGAGCCAGGGCTGGCCTTTTGGAGAGATCAGAAGTCGTTTTCTGTGGTTTCTCTTAAAACATCATTTTTACAAAGCATGGCCCTGGATACTTCTCAGGGATTTGAAATCCTTGTCTGAGCTGCTCATGACGTCATTTCTATCAAGGTGGCCCTTGACCCTGGAAGGGGCCGGCTCCTAGGGGGGTGAGCACAGTCGAGGAGGCGCACATGGACCCAGCCACCTCTGCAGTACCGTGGATTGGAGGAGGCGCTCTCTTTCTCGCTCTTCTGCTGTGTTCGCAGTGCAGGGGGTCTTGGCATGGCCCAACAGGTTGACCCTTCCTCCTTCGGTTCCCTTCCTCTGTTCCCTGTCCCACTGGGACTCAGAGAGTGAGCTAGAAAGTGATGGAGCTTGGATTGGAGCCAGCTGTGTTAGTGCTCTGCGACTCTGATGAAGTACACGAGGTAAACAGGAGGAGGTTTGCTTTGGCTCATGGCTTCTGAGGTTTCAGTCCGTGATTGGCCAACCTTGCTTTCAGGCCTGTGGTGCGGCATGGCATCATGGTATGTGGTTGTGGAGGATGTGGTAGAGGAGTCCTGTGTACCTCAA
The DNA here is from genome assembly GCF_000151885.1 of Dipodomys ordii. Classification (NCBI taxonomy): domain Eukaryota; kingdom Metazoa; phylum Chordata; class Mammalia; order Rodentia; family Heteromyidae; genus Dipodomys; species Dipodomys ordii. Next base: position 21,760,241 of record NW_012267226.1, read on the forward strand.
AATGGGAAGAAGGCAGGGAGGAAGGGGGAAAGGGAGGGGGCTGAGAAAGAGGAGGGTGGGTCTTTTCCCAGTGACATCACTTCCTTCCACTAGGCTCTGCCTCTTACAGGGCCCTTCGCTGGCTTCCCAGCCAGCCTTCAGCATGTGGGCTCTGGGAGACGGTCACATGCAAACTGAGTACGGTGTTCTAGAAGGCAGCACACATCCGCCATTCTCCGTACTGCCTTCTCTTAGCCAGAGCTCGAGGAGGAGGATAAGGAGTTGGAGGAGGAAGGCTGTTCCTCTGGCCAGGCCAGGAGCACGTCTGGTCATTCCTCAGTGAGCCCTCCAGAAGAAGGTGAAGGGCTCCTGCCATGACTGCAGTCTGCAGCACAGTGCACCATGAGGACTTTTGGTTTCAGAGCTTAAGAGCACAGTGGAGATAAGAGAGCCCCAGGCCTTCTGCTTTTCTCTTAGGTGTCTAGGACCTGAGGATGCATGTGTGCACACATGAGGATGCATGTATGTGTGAATGTGTAAGTACATGTCTAGTGTGCATACAGGCATGCATGGCCTTTTCTGTGTGCGTATGTGTGCATATGATGTGTTGTGTGTGTGTGTGTGTGTCCTTCAAGTCTAGTGTAAGGATTCATTTCTCTGCAAAGCTTCCAGCATGCCGGGCATTGCCAGGAGTTTTTTGCCTGCTGTTAGCACCGTGTTTCACCTTGGCTGTGTGTCTACAGTTCCTGGCCTGTGTTGGGTAACTGATGTCTGTGCACATCTCCTCTGCACACAGGGGCCCTGAAGAGAATGCTTCTGTCATATTAGCTTCTTCCTACAAATGCCTGCTGAGTGTGTAGATGAGCAAATGAATGAACACGCAAGGGCACGTGACCTCCCGCTGCCTAACCCAGCCTCATTGAGCCCTCAGCCTCCCCTGGTGTGAGGCCCAGACACGGCTTACATGCTGGCTGGGCTCATGGAGAACCACGAGGCCATATGTGGCTGGCCCAGTGTGTGGAGGGGCTGGGCTGGATGGGGCAGCAGTGGTCATTTACAAGGGCCTTCCTCCCTTGCTTCTGGAAAGTTCCCATCTGCCGCCCGCCTTGCCTTCCTTTGCCTGCTGGCTGCCCCGTGGGTTGTGTGGAAAGAGAAACGTTGGGAAGTTGTTCTTCCCGTGGCTAATGTGTTCCGAGTGCTGTGTCCCCCTGTGCTCAAGTTCCGGGCAATTACCCTCCTGCTGGGCTTTGTTGCTGAGCACAGCAGGTGGGTCTTGTTTGTCACTCACTTGCACCATTAAGGCTGGGTTAGCACCGAAAGGGTGACTGAGCCCTTTGGTGCCCCCAACTCCAGATGCCATTGGCTGGTGAAGACAGGAAGATGACTTTGTGGGTCAGCTGCTTCTCAGAGGCAGCAGCGAGGGGCCTCATCAACTGGCTGTCCCCGGCGCTCACAGCCGGGCGCTCGGACAGCACAGCTCTCCCCACACAGCCTCTGCCCTTTGGAGGTTGCGGTTTGGCTGTGGACAGTGCCTGTACCCAGGCCTTGGGCCAGTGCTGTTTGCAGGCATCCAGACATGGCAGCAGATCTTTGGGAGAAGTTTTAGGAAGCTGGGGAAGGTGAGGCTTGGAGGGGGGAGAGCGTGTACCCAGTCATCTTGCTAGTGAGTGGTAGAGCCGCAGCCTCCCCGACCTCAGTGCAGTTCCGTGAACGGGAAGAATTGGGGGAGGTGGCCTCCCATCTTAACTACTTACTTTTACTAGCATTGTTATTCAGATAAGGCACTGATTAGGACAAGACAAATAGATTTAAAGCATCCTCACTGGTTTACTTTGACTAATTAATCACCCGTTTACTGAGCTCCAACGGTGGAAAACACTTAGATGTGTCACAGAAAACATCCGCAAGGTAACATATTCACAGGCACAATGAATCTAAGAGCTTCGGAGTCTGACCTAGGTCCCAGAACTTAAACTAGGGAGAGAGGAATGCCAAGAACTATCCAGCTGCAGAAATCCCATTTAGGAACATCTCTCCTTAATTGTGATTCCACGTGGCCAAAACGTCTCTCTCATCCAACATCTTTGATCTCTGAGCAACACTGTGAAATAGGGCAGGCGGCGTGTCTCCTGCATCCCCGCAGACGGATGTGTGGAGAGACTGCGTTCGCTCAGGAAAGCCAGGTTTAAGCACAGCCCTCTGATTCCAAGTTCAGATTGTGTTTTGTTTGTCTGTTGTTTTGCAGGCAAGTCCGTAGCCCGGCTCACATCTGGGCCTGATCCAGACCCTGAGATTGCCTTGTGTCTTCCTGAAGCTGATCCCGGAGCTGGTGGGATTCTGTCTTACCTGGAAAGCCTCAGAGCATGCGCTTCTGACGCTCGCTCGGCTGCGGTTTCTGGGGAGATCTCCATGCTCTCAGGTTGGAGGGATATTAGGTCAGATCCCTTCAGAGCTGGCTTCTGCAACCGCGTGTCCCCTTACACATGACTGGGTGTCCCTTAACCTTGCCAGGCTCATGATCATGTGATTTCCTCAATGCATAGCTCAGGGTACCATCCTCTTGTCAGAAACATAGGGCCTCCCTACTGCCCAAAGGATGGCATCCAGCCTCCTTAACCTTGGCCTTGGCAGAATCTCAGAACTCTGAGAATCTTAGGCTCTGTCTCTAGGCTGTCAGACATAATAGACAACCTGCCCGGCGGGCATGGTGCCCATCCTGTGGGCTCCCAGCGCATCAAGGGCAGGCCTGGGACTGTGGGCCACATCTCCCAAGGTTCTTACCCCAGCTGCAGGGGCCTGGGGTGACCTTCAGCCCTGCTACCTGTTTGGTGGTGGAGGCCGCCCTGCCGGTGGGAGCTGCCCCATGGCTGTGTGTCCTGAGTGGGGGTGTGTCCCTCTGTCACTCTTCACACCAGGTCATCCTGTTTCTCAAGGTCCCCTTGAGGAAAGCAGCGTTTTCAGGAGTTAGCATGGGCCTAGGGCCCGCGTGTCTGTGGGGCTACTGGACGCATCCCCGTCACGTGGATGCCCCCTGCTGGGAGGAGGGGCAGCACTCCAGATCTTTCTCCTCATTCTGGCTGCTGGGAGACTCTGCTCTCCTTTGCTAAGGTCTCTGTGAGGTTATATGCTGGAGCTGTGGGGTGCTAAGGAAGATTTCCCAAGTCACCCTGTGGCTGAGAGGAGAGGGCCCAGCCTTCTGCTCTGGCAGCGACCTGTAGGGGAGGCTGGGATGGCCGGGCTGCACAGGTGGATGGTAGCTGTGGTGGGCTGGGACTGGCTGGGCGAACCGTTCAGGGTCAGCTCTGAGCAGCAGCTCAGCTTCTCACGGGCAGCTTTGGATGTTCAGAGAGGCCGGGAGACCTGGGCAGAGAAGCATCAGCCAACTTTGTCTAAGCACAAGTGTGCATTGCACACTGCACGGGGGGGGCAGGCTGGGGGATAAGGAGTGTGCCCCGATATTGGGTCCAGTCAAGGAAGCAATCCAGGATACTTGTTTTTTGAAATGATGGACCAGATGTTTTAATTGAAAAGAGTTAATCCAACCTCTGGTGTTTAAAATGCAAATGGTAGAGAACGCTCTAGAATAAATGTGAGGCTCCCTCCCACTCCTGACCACAGAACTCTAACTCCTCTCTGGGGATGGCTGCCCAGCTGCTGCTGCCTGTGCCAGGTCTCGCCCTGCGTGGTGGCTATTGGTGCTAATTGAGCTGGACAGAAGGGAAGAGGCGGGCCGGGCCACGAGAGCAAGGACCATCTAAGATGGGCTGACTCCAATAGAATAAATCTGCCACTCTGAATTCTGCACGGGGTGCTCTCTGTTGTAGCCTTTATTCAGTTTCTAGTGTTGCTGTGCTCTGAGTTTTCTGTCTCTGGGAGCGGTAAGGGGATGGTCCTGTGTCTTCCCCAAGAAATGAGTGGGTCTAGAGATAGTGACCGAGGAAAGAACCAACAGAGCTTTATCTTCTGATCGATAATGGTGTCTATACTCCGGGGTGCATGTGAGGGGGGCTCTGGACAGGATGGATCTGGGGAGCTATAGATCCAGGCCCAGAAGCAGGGCTCCTTATCTGTTCCCAACCATCTCCCAGCTCCGGATTTCCTTTTTATCGCTGACGTTAATTAGAGTCCCATCCTCTGCCTTTGACTTTGACCTAAGCACCTCATTGTTAAGTCCAGAACAGCCATCCGGCTGACATGCTGACCGTATCCCGCTTGGAGCCCTGTCTCAGCGTCCGGCTCACCCCTGCATCTCCTCTTCTCCCGTCCTGACAGCCAGCTGCTTTATGACTGGCACACAGAGGCCGGCTCAGGAGAGCCATGATTCCAATGTCCTACGAGCTATCTCCTCCCCTGCCCACTCTGCCCACTCTGCCCCTCCCCCCCCACACGTACGTTTGGGGGGGTGCAGCGTCTCTGGGACCTGAGCACATAGCTCTAGTACTGGGCTGTTTTGTTTCAAAGAGTCCGCTCACGTGGTCTCTGTCAGGAGCTGTTCTCCCTCCAGATCCAGCCTGCTGGCTCCGATAAGTGCCAGGGACATGTTGGGCCATTCACAGCCAGTCTTGCCCTTCCCCTTGTTTGCCTTCCTGGCTGGCTGCATCTGGCCGTCAGGGCCCCGGCTGTGGTTGAGCCGACCTCCCGTTCAATGGGCAGACTGGAGACATGGCCTTTGCACCCTGTCTGTGAGAGGTGTTGGTTCTGAGCAGGTTTCACAGGGAAATTGGCTTTAGGTGCAGGGCGCTTACCTTATCCCCGGGAATGCAGGGTGGGTGGAGTGCTGGTGGGGGGGGGGGGGGGGGAGTCTGTCCTGCCTTCGGGAGGCCACTTCTGATGAGCAAGCCTGCCCTGCCACAGTGGGCTTTTCTGTTCCACTGGACACGTGGCCACTTCTGAAGCTCACCATGCAGTGTCTGTCAGAGACCTGTGGGGCCACGCGCTTTCTCTGACTGGGCTGTGTGCCCTGTCAGAGCTGACTCAAGTCTAACAGCTATCTTCCTGTTACCATCCCTGCCACCCCTGGGAACGTCCTCTTCTCTGCATTCAGCATCCTGAATGATGGCATCTCCTCCCCTCTGCTCACTCTCTCTCTCTCTCTCCCCCTCCCTCTCTCTCCTTCTCCCTCTATCTCTCTTGCTCTCCCTCCTTCCTTCCCCCACTCCCAGGTACTAGGCCTCTAGTATGTCTGTGCTCCTTTTTGTTTTATCTTATTTTTTTTTTTTTTGGTCGGTTGTGGGCTTGAACTCTGGGCCTGGGCGCTGTCCCTCAGCTCTTCAGCTCAAGGTGACTGCTCTACCACTTGAGCCACAGCACCATTTCCGGTTTTCTGAGTGGTGTATTGGAAATAAGAGTCTCACAGAGTTCCCTGTCCAGGCTGGCTTTGAACTGCGATCCTCAGATCCTCTGATCTCAGCCTCCTGAGTAGTTAGGATTACAGGCATGAGCCACTGACGCCCAGCTTTATCTTATTTTTCAGATATGGTTTTGCACTTTTGCTTGGACCAGCCTTGGACCAAGATCTCCCTACCTTCCCAGGGAGCTGGAGTTGTAGCCATGTATCTCCATACTTGGCTTGTTTTATTTTGATTTTTTGTTTTGTTTTTGAGAGAGTTTCACGAGCATTTCTCCTGGGCTGCCCTGAACTGCAATCCTCCTGACTGGGCTCTCTGCATAGCGGGGATTATAGATGTGAGCCACAGTGCCAGCTTCCCACTTGGGTCTCCTTACGTCCCAGACTGTAAGCCCCATGGGGGCAGGAGCTATGTCCAAGGGCTGAAAACTGCTTGCCAGGCAATAGACTCATAGCAGAGTCAGTATATTCATGGATTGAGTGGAACACCAATCACAGTAGTACTAAATGTATTTGCCTGCTTGGGCTAGTCCAGGGTATGAAAGAAAACAGCGTACTCCATGGTGCTGCAAAAGTACTCTACAGCCGGGCCCTGGTGGCTCACACCCGTCATTCTAGCTACTCAGGAAGCTGAGATCTGAGGATTGAGGCTCAACGCCAGCCCAGGCAGACAAATATGCAAGACTCTTATTTCCAGTTAACCATCTAAAAGCTGTAACGGAAGGTATGGCTCAAGTGGTAGAGCACTGGCCTTGAACAAAAAAAGCCAAGAGAGAGCATGAGGTACTGAGGTCAGCTTCCATGTTGGTGCATATTCTCTCTCTCTCTCTCTCTCACACACACACACAGCACTTACTTGCAGAGCAATTCTACATCCAGTACCTCATTCGATCCTTTTAGCAGCTCTGTGAGGTAGATGGTGTGAACATAATTCCTCCCCTTTTCAACAGAGGACGTGGAAGTCCTGGGAAGTTAAGTGACAGGCACAAGGTCGCACAGATCTCATCTGTCATCTTCTCCTTTTCTTCGTGTGCCAGGCTGAGGCTGAGCGAGTGTGCAGGAGCCTGTAGGAGGAGATTAAGTTGGTGCAGCATTTTGGAACGAGGGCTGTAAGTTCAGACCAGCAAGTAGACATGGGCTTCTGTCTTGGTGAGAGAAGATGTGGACATGGGCCGGGCTGCCTGGACTGGGGCTGAAGGAAACACTGAAGGGAATGAAGAGAAGAAAGAAGGGAAGAGGTTCGCATTTACCGATTGCATTATGCCCAGGACCTAGGCATCTTCCTTCCCAAGGAGAAAGACTTGTCATCCAGTTGACAGTGTAGACGGGAACCTCAGAGAAGTTCAACACTGAACTTAAGGGCACATAGCAGCACCTGAGATGGGAAGCTAGGGACCTTTCTCTGGCCTCTGGTGGAAGATTTATTTAGGGTACACTAAGGGGTTCAGTCTGAGATCCTCCAGGGGGTGAATGGCTTGGAGGGGAGAAGGGGCTGAGGTACGTTTGTGCTGCTTGAGAATTTGGAATGGCCGTGCCCCATTCCCCACCTCTCAGCTTTGTGGCATCTGTGCTGCAGAGCTCCTGGGCTCTCTCCTCCCGTCAGTCAGCGCGGGACTAGCCGTCAATCTTCTGTGTATTCGAATGAGTCAAATCCAGCCCATCTCTAGGCGCCGATGCCCCTCTCCCCCGACGAACCTGCCCCGTAGTAACCCATCCCAGCCCTGGGTGCATCTCCTCCTTGTGGGAAATGCTGAAGTCAAGGACGCTGGGGTGAAGCGCCTTCCCAGAGGGCTCCAGCCTCCTTCCTCAGGTGCTCACCTTGGATTTGCCAGCATGAGCAGGAGGCTTGAAGTCCACTGCGTTGAATTGGCTTTCCAATGTTCCAATGTTGTCAAACCATTCTGACGCTTCCTCACCTTTGTGCTAGCTTTTCAAACATAGCCGGAGGTGGGGTGTAGAGTGGGGTGGGTTGCGGGAGAGCAGGGCCCTAGTGACGTGGCCTGTTACCGGCTGTGTGACCTGGGGAGGTCTGCCCCCCCCTGCAGGGGTGGGGGAGGAGAGGTGCACCTGCCTTATAGGCTTCTGCTAGGAGATGATTCTAAAATGACACCTCATAGATGGTGGATGTCCAGTAACTGTCATGTTATTGCAGAACTCAATTCTTAGGCCCTCAGAGGACACCTGGTCTGTTTCTCTCATTTGATGGCATCAGCAGCTGAGGCTCACAGTATTGCCTGCCAGCGCCTGAGAGCTATGTACCCCAGCACCAGCTGTTACCAGGGAGATGAGCTACCCACAAAACACTGCCTAGTGGTGTTAGGCCATGGGGGTTGCGCCTCCATTAAGGAAGCTGGGCCTGGGGCACCCTGTCCCTGCTGCCCTGGCCTCCCTACCACCCCTGCATGGTCCTTGCAAGCAACTCACTTCTGTTCAGAGTTTCTCGCAGGCAGGGGAGTCAGAGAACAGCAGAGAAAGAGTTCATGTCCATTTGTCTTGAGCAGCCTGGAGCGTCAGGGGGAGTAATCAAGATCTTGTTGCCCAGAGCCAAGAGAAAACTTGTAATTAATCTGGCTGCCCCTCTGATTTCTCCTGTCCTCCCTACCGCCAAACACTGTCTGGTGGCTGTCAGCCACTTCTCCACCCCGCCCCAGAATGATCACGATTAATGAGGTGGTGGCCCTTTGAGGATGAGAGATACAACAGAGGAGGGACCCGTTCAGCACAGCCAGGCTGGGAGGGGCAGGGAGCGGGAGGCTGCACGAATGCGGTGAGCTGTCTGCGGGCTGTGTGTCTCTACCCAGTGACCACAGGGCACGAATCAGCAAACAGTTATTGAGCTTCTACTCATAACAGACCCCAGGGTAAGTGTGCCAGGTGGATGCACCCTTCCCCCAGTGGTAGAAAAGAGTATGAAGTTAAATAACCACCCATCGTTGACAGCCAGCTGTGTTTGTGGCAGGCCCGTGCAAGGCGCTGTCCAAGGTGCTGGAGGTGGAGCTGTGAATAAGAGGGTTTAGTACAGCCCCTGGCCCGTGGGGTTTGTCCTCAGAGTGGAGGCATGAGGGTGGGGCCCTAGATGCTATGCAGAGACCAGCGTGAGTCCAGTGCCACAGAACTGTGTGATAAATGATGTTCTCAAGCCTTGGTCAGCGAGGGTCTAAAGGGTGGCAGGAATCTAATGTATGTGCATGGGGAGATTGTTCCTGAATTATAAGTTCCTCATGAGCAAGGTCCCTGAATGTAAATCACCATAGTTAAACGCTTAGCATTTCCACACACACCCTCTGATCGAGTTCTCTGATTACCTCAACAGATACCTGGTAAGCACCTACTATGTACCAGCCTGGGCCTGGTGCTGGAGACACAGGGGGAAGAGTCCAAATTACTCCCTGCTTCCCTGGTGCTGCTCACTCCAGAGGTAGGCACTGTTCTTCCTGTGTTTGATGTGGATGAGGAAACAGGCCCTGAGGGGCACTGTGCCCGACCCGACAAGGCCCAGGGTCAGTCTGCCTTCAGTCCAGTTCTTCAGGGATCATGTCCCGGCACTCAGAACCATGTCGTTGAGACCCAGGAAAGCTTTGTCTCTGAATACTCAGACTTCTGAATTTGCATCTCCAAGACCTACATGAATGCCTGGTATATGCTACTGACTCCATAAATATTGTTGAATGGATAAGTGAATTGTCACAAAGGAAAGAACTGTAAAAATCTGGTTAGACTCTATAAAAGTATTACTAACTATAGTCATTTATGTCAAATATCTTCCATTTATGCCCGAATAGCATGCTACACAATAATTATTATGCAGACTGCTAAGTAGGTGTCAGATTAGCCACTGTAAATTTCATGTGATGGCAGAGCTGCACTAGTTGATGCAGGCGTGACTTTCCTTGTTCATGTGGCTCTCCCAAGCATGGCTGAACCTTGCCACTCCACTTCAGAACAGGGATGGCCGAGATCTGGGGTTGCTCCTGGCTCTCAGCTGTGCAGCCTGGGCGTGAGGACACAAAACAATCTCTCTCCAGACCTTCCAAGAACTAAGAGACCCTCCGTGCTGCGCGTGCGGGAGCCTCAGTGGTTCGCAGAGTAGTTTCCAGGGTTGATTGCATTGGATCTGTCAAACAAGCTCTGGGACAGATGAGGCACAGTGAAGTGCGGTGCTCAAGGTCACACGGGAGTGGGGGTCAGGCAGGCTCTGAGGCCACTGCTCTCCTGAGAGATGGAGCTTGCAGATTCTCTGTAAAAACAAAAAAAAACCCAAACCCTCATGAGCTCTTACTCCCAGTTTGATGTTTAGTTAGATGAATCTTAAAGCCTAGCAGTTTGGCTTTCATGAACTAAAAACATTTTAATCATTTAGAGGAGAAAAGGAATGCTTCTTGAGATTATAGCACTATCCCCTTCCTTATGCCTGGAAGGAAATCAGCTGTGTATAAATGGCGCTCCTTCACGCAGGCTGAATGCTCCAGGTTCTTGGAGATATTTGAACACATGGTTCTGGCCACAGGAATGGGGACCCAGCTGCACCTCGGCCGGGCTGACACCCTAGCGAGCAGTCTCTGAGCAGTCAGTGTGAGCCGCAGTGCATGAGAAAGTGGCGCTCCTTGGAACTGTGCTCACATCGATCCATCTCTGCCTCCGCACCCAAGAGTTAAAAATGAAGTTCCAGGCCTCCTGTGGTGTTTCCTTTACCCACAGTCCTCCTGTTATCCCTCCCCTGTGTCCCTCTTGGTGAGGATTGCTAGAGACCTTCCGTGCCCTGGGCAAGGGGGCACGCTTCCGCTTCTGGAAGCCATCCTCTCCCTTAACTCTGTCAGGGCAGGTCGAGATCTCAGGCATAGACCCATGCAACCACCAGCCACTGAGGGAAAGTACTGCCCTTAATTCTGAGGGGTCTATTCTCACAAGTCTCAGGGTGAGAACAGGAGCTACAAGGTGCTGGCTGTGGCCGGAACATGGAATCGGGACGGGGATACCGTAATGGCAGCAACTTCTGATGCATCGCATACCCAGAGAACACAAGTGTGAAGTCCCCTCAAGAGTTCTTCTCCCACACTGAACACACCCATTTAACCAGTGCCCAAGCGAAGATGGGTCTTCAGTGCCCCAGGAGCCTCGGGCCAGACCCCTCCCTACGCACTGACTGAACCTCATTTTGAAAAGTGTATAGTAATTGCATGATAGTGGGTTTCGTGCTGTCATTCTGAAAGGGGCATAAAGCGCTTTGATCACATTCATCCGCGTTACTCTCTCTTACCCTTCCTCTCTCCTCCCCCTGCTATTCCAAGTAGTTCCCCCTTCCTACTCTTATGTCTTTCCCCCCTCCTGGATTGCACATAGGAGAGGAAACACTGGATATTTGTCTTTCTAAGTCTGACTTATTTTGCTTAACGTGATCAGTATCTATGATGATCTGTTAACATAACGATTTCCATCCATTTCCCCGTGATAGGTCTCATTCTTCTTTATGGCTGAATAATACTCCACAGGGTATATAGACCATATTTTCCTTACCCAGTCATCCACTGCCAGGCACCGCTCCATTTGCAGTGGTGGTACGGTGCGCGTGGGTGTGTGGGCGTGGCTAATGCATACCAGGTTCAGCTTCCTGGGGTATATGCCCACAGGTGGGATAGCTGGGCCACATGGCAGTTGCAGTTTTAGCTTTTGAAGAACTTCCATACTGATTTCACAGCGGCTTCACACATTTACAGTCTCACCGACAGTGCATAGAGTTCCTTCCCCCCCTAAATTTTTCTCCAGCATTTGTGGGGTTTCTTTTGTTTTCTTGATGGTGGCCATTCTGACGGGGATGAGTTGGAATCTGTCTCAGGATTAGGGTTTCACTCTGGGGCCTCACATGTGCTGGGCAATTGCTCTCCCAGTTGAGTTGCTCTTCAGTCTGTGTGCTTTTACTTTACTTAGATTTTCAGGGAGAATCTTGTGCTTTTGCCATAGCTGGTCTCATGTCATGATCCTCCTAGCTCTGCAGCCTGAGTAACTAGGACCAAACATGTGTGTCACCATGACTGGTTTATTGTTGAGATAGGGTCCCAGTAACATTATCCTACTCTGGTCTTTATCAGTGATCCTCCTGTCCCAGCCTTCTGAGTTCCTGGAATTATAGCTGTGTACTACCATCAAATGTAGGTTTGGTTTACATTATTTTGATCACTAAAGATACTGATTATTTTGTTCATGTATTGATTGACATTTATACTTCCTTTGAGAAGTCTTTTCATTTGTCCATTTGTTGATTGGATTGTTTGTTCTTGAAAAATTTGAATTCTCCATAAATTACATATCTTAGCCTTTTTTAAAAGGATGAGTAACTGATAAAGATTTTATCCGATTTGATAGGCTGTGGCATTATGATAAAACTATTTCCTTTGCTACAGAAGCTTTTTAGTTTGATACAATTTCATTGGTCAGTCCTTGCTACTATTTCCTGAGCTGCTGGAGCCCTATTCAGAAGTCATTGATTATTCCTTTATTTTGCAGTCTTTCCCCCATGTTTCACTGCAGAAGTTTCAGAGTTGTTATGCTAGACCACGCTGTTTCTGTTTCTGTAACTCTAGTATAATTTCATGCGGGGCATTGGGACCACCTCCAGCATTGCTTTATTTGCTGAGGATTATTTTGACTATGTGGGGTCTTTTGTGCTTCCATAAGAATTCTAGGATTATTTTTTTCTAGCACCGTGAAAATTGTTGTTTTGACATTTTGATGGGCTTTGCATTGAGTCTGTAGGTAATTTTCAGTAGTCTGGCAGTTTTAACAATATTAATCTTGCCGTTCCATGAACGTAGAAGCTCTATCTTCTGATGGCTATGTCATCTTATTAAAAACTTCTACCTTTTTACTTCCTTGGCTAGGTTTATTCTTGGGGTCTATTGTGAATCAGATTGTTTTTCTTGACTTTTTTTTCCCTTAGTAGGGTTGTTATTGGTGTAGTAGAAAGCATTGATAGTATGTGTTGTGTGTGTGTGTGTGTGTGTGTGTGTGTGTGTGTGTCCTGGGGCTTGAACTCAGGGCTTTCCCTGAGCTTTTGTGCTCAAGGCCAGTGCTCCACCACTTAGGTCACAGCTCTACTTCTGGGTTTTGGTGGTTAATTGGAGATAAGAGTCTCATAGACTTTCCTGCCAGGCTTTCTTCCAACCATGATCCTCAGATCTAGCTTCCTGAGTAGTTAGGATTACAGATGTGAATTACTGGTGCCTGACTAGCACTGATCTTTTAAAGGTGTTGATCTGTATGATGAATTTGTTCATCATAGCTAAAAGTCTTTCGGTGAATGTTTAGGGTCTTTTAATTATAGGATCATATCATATGCAAATAGAGATAATTTAACTTCTTTCCCATTTGCATCCCCTTAATTTTTTCTTGACATTTCTCTTAAAGTTTCAAGTACTGTATTGATTAAGAATGATGAGTAGACATGAGTAGACAATCTTACCTTGTTCTTGATTTTTTTAGAGAAAAGACTTGCAGTTTTTATCCAGTTTGGTATTCATGATGGGATTTTCAGGTGTGGCTTTTATTATGGTGGAGTATGATCCTTTGACACCTAATTTCTTCAGGGCTTTTATCATTAAAGGATGTTGAATTTTATCAAATGCTTTTTCTTCACCTATTAAGACAATCATGTAGTTTTTGTCTCTGATTCTGCTAATGTGCTGTATTACGTTTATTGATTTGTATAAGTTGAAAACCACCCTTTGATCCCTGTCAATGGAACCAAGTTGCTCATGGCCTCTGATCTTATTTTTGAAGTTTGATTGAATTCACTGTGCAAATACTTTGTTGGATATTGTTATGTCTTTGATTGAATTCACTGTGCAAATACTTTGTTGGATATTGTTATGTCTATGTGTTATGTCTTACATTTGTTATCAGGGTAGGATAGACTTCAGAGAATGAGTTTGGAGGCATTTCTTCTCATTCTATTTAATGGAATAGTTTGGGAAGATTGGTGCTACTTCTTTAAGGATCCGATAAAATTCAGCAGTAAATCTGTCTGGTCCTAGGCTTTCCTTTATTGAGAGACTTTTTATTACTGCATCAAACTCATTACTTATTATTGATCTGTTTAGGTTTTTTATATCCTCTCGGTTCAATTTTTGTAGGTCCTATGAATCTAGAAATTTGTTCATGTCTTTAAGATTTTCCAACTTATTGGAGTGTTACTTTACAATATTCCCTAATGATTCTCTGGATTTCAGTGGTTTTTGTTGTAATATCCCCCTTTCATCTCTAACTCTATTAACTTGGGTCTTCTCTCTTCCTTTTGATTAGTTTGAGTAAAGCTTTGTCTTGTTAATCTTTTTCAAGAACCATGTCTTTGTTTAATTAATCGAGAACCAACTCTTTGTTTTATTGATCATTCTATCATCTTTTAGATTTCATTAATGTCAACTCTGATATTTATTATTTCTTTCCTTCTAATGGTTTGTGATGTGGCTTGTTTTATTTTTCTAAGATCTTGTGATACATTGTTAGGTTGTTTGTTTGAGATCTCTCCTGGTTTTTTAATGTTGGTATTCATAGTTATGAACTTCACTGTTAGCTTTTCTGTTGTAGTATCCTATAGATTCTGTTATGTCATGTTTTTATTTTCATTTGATTGTAGGAATTTTACAATTTTTTTGCTGATACTTTCAAGAACCCACTGGTTATTCAATAGAATATTGATCAATCAGTATGCTTTTTGTACAAGTTCCATAATTTCTCTTGCTGTTGATTTCTAGTTTGAAAAGATGTAAGATATTATTTTTGTCATCTACTAAGACTTGCTTTGTATATGATCTATTTTGTGGAAAACTTAATGAGCTGCTGATATAGAATATGTATTATGTAGTTATTGGACAGAATATTCTGTACATGTATGGTAAGTTCATTTATTCTATAGTGTAGGTTAACAGGAGTTTTTGCACTGGTACTCTTTTAGGGGTGGGATAGAAAAGAGTCTGGATAATATATCAATGAGAGAAAGGTACTAAAGTCAACTGTTATTACTGTATTAGGCCTAACACTCCCTTTATGTCCAGTAGTGTTTGTTTTGAGGCACCAAGTGTTGGTGCATACATGTTTACAATCATTGTATCTTGTATATAGATTGCATTTTTTTCCATTATATAGTGACCATCTCGGTCTCTTCAGATTACATTTGACTTGAAGTCAGCTTTGTAGGATACAAATATAGTTAGTCCAGCTTGCTTCTGGATTCCATTTGTTTCAAATATCATTTCCAATCCTTTCATAAACTGTGAAAGGATCTTTGCCAGTAAGGTGAGTTTCTTGCAGACATAAAATAGTTGGACCCATTTTTGCCATGCAGTCAACTAGTCTGTGTCTTCATGGAGACACAGGGCTATGATCTAATTCTTGGTGTTTTGTTGTTTTCTAGTATTAATACTTTCCTACTTCTCATTTGCTTATTTACTGTTCTAGTGGGATTTATCCTTCCCTACTGCTGTAATTTACTAGGAATAGTCTCTCCTCTCCCAGCCAGGGCAGAACTGACCTTCATGGTAGCCCCTCATCTATGCCAGTTCCTGCATGTGTCGACTTCTCCCGTGTTATCCTAGTCCTTGCCTGCAGCCCTCCCATGGTAGGGCCACATGGAGGGGCTGTCAGCGGTCCCTGAGGTACTCCCTGGAGGCTCAGGCAGCTGGGGGGGGGCAGATGGAGTGGCTACCAGCAGCGCCAGACTCAGTTGTTCTCTCCTTCCACAGAGTTATGTCATGCCCAGACCAGCAGAGGGCTCCATGAGGATTTATAGAAGATGCCCCACGTCTCGGCGCCTTTGGTGCTGCTTCCTGCGTGGTTCCTGATGGTCTCCTGTAGCCCGCACTCCCTGAGGATTGGTAAGTGCGGCCTGGCCCTGGCTGACACCTCCACTGTCACCCCCCAGCTTTACACAGGGATGTCTTTGTTCTGTCAGGGCCGGGTGGAAAGCTCCCACCACCCTGTGCCATGCTGAGTGTGGCTGGGGTGGCGCAGAGCAGGATGTGGACATGGATGTGGACGTGACGATGGTGGATGGGCAGTAACAGGCTTGCAGCTCCGACCTGGTCAACCTGCCGAGCTCTCTGGTCCAGAGTAAAGATGCTGATAGCTTCCTGGCCCGGTCCCTGACTGACCCAGTGCCAGTGAAGGAGGGAGACGCCAGCCATGGGGATTCTAAGTGTAGGGCTTGAGGCGAGAGGAAAGGCCTCTTCCTTTCTTTGATCAGACGAAGAAGGATCCTAGAGAGTGCACTGTGCCTCTGGCACCAGTTTGGCTGATTCCAGGAGTCTGCTGGGTGACGCTGGTTTGCCACGCTGTTGACTTGCTGTCTGCTGGGCATGGACTGGCTCCGAGAGCGAGGTGAGGTTGGCTTCTCCTCTACCGTTTCCCTTGTGGCTGTGCACCTGCCAGTCTAGCTGTGGGCAGGCAGGGCTGCCACCTGCACCATCCACCCCCCTAGTTTAGGAACTCAGGTGCCAGGTCCCCTGCCGGCACTGAGGGAGGCCAGTCGCTTGTGGATCAGGGTGCTCCTGAGCCTGCATACCGGAGACACAGCCCCAGCCGCAGGATGAGGACAGGGCCCCGTCCAGCTGGCACAGTGTGGTCATTGGTGGGACCCGTGGACAGCGTAGGTGAGCAGTCGGCTGTCTCTGTGGGCATGCATGATCGTCAGAGGCCAGTGTGGAGAAATGGGTGCTGGGAGTGGCACTGAGCAACCCAACCTTTTGGTCGCAAGAAGGTGGGTTCAACAGCAGAGTCTGAGAGGCAGACCTGGGAACCTGCTCGACATGGAGTTGAATCCAGAAAGATAGTCACTGGCTCCCCCTTCCAGACCAGTATGGAGTGGGAATGGAATGGGTACACTGAACAAGGCAGGATGCACATCTTAACCCTTGAACTGCAAAGGCTGAGCCTGACATCGAATAAAGACAGCTGGCTGGATACCAAAGGATCACGATTCCAAAGCTAGCCAGGGCAGAAACCTATGCAAGGCTTTATCTCCAAAATCACTCCTCCCCACCACCACCAACAAAATAAAAACAAAGATGGCAGTTACTGGATTCAGGGGAATGGCTTAAAGCTCTAGAACAGCGTCTAGTTGTAACCAGGACTTGTCCTAGATCTCCAGAGTGAAGTTTGCACAGGGATGGTGGTCAGGGGGTCCTGGTAAGGACAGAGGCAGGCCAGCGGCTGAGATGCTAGCCAGCCACATGTCCCCCACCAGCAGCCAGACCTGCAGGTCTCCAAACTGCTCCACCACACCGTGTGGGCACATGTCTGCATGCAGATGTAGTGCTGCCGATGGAAATCAGAAACGTGGACAAGAGACTCAATTCTCCCTTCACCCCACCCCCACCTCCCGCTCGGCATGCTTAAAGGGGGGAGGGAGAAGGAATTAAAATTAAAAACAAAATCCTCCCTCCCTTTTCTTCACCCATTTCTACAGAAACTTCAAAACCTAATTTAATTCTGTTTAGTGGCAATGAAAAAGCAGTTCACATCCTTAAGATGCTTCATTTATAAGATGCCCACAGTTATCCAACATCCGCTGCGAGCGTGGCTCCGCTGTAAGTGAGCGGATAGAGCGGGAACCCATCAATTTCCATTTGTCACTAATGGGGAGCGGAAAGGGATGCAGCCAGAATCTCAGTGCCTCATGGCCACACTCTCTCGTCTAGTTCTCAAGCAAGAGTTAAACCAAAAAAAGAGAGACATGCCAGGCCCTGTTTGCCAGTCTCCTTGGTTGTGCTGGGAGCTAGGAGCTTTTAAAAGTCCCTGAGATGCGTGGGGGTGGAGAGGTGCTAATTACATGAACTCTGGAAGGGAAGTGGAGCAGGGCGGGAAGGGGGAGGAGAAGTAGGTCAGGAAAACTCGGGTAGCCATGCTGCTCTGCAGGCGGTCCTATGCATAGACTGGCTGGACAGGCTGGGTCAGTGCAGGGGTTCTGGTGTTCAAGAGGCACATGGGAAAGCGGGTGTAGCTCCTCTCACCTTTCCAGGGGTGAGCTTTCCTGGGGCTTGCCTCAGTGCCCCCGTAATGGATAGCTGTCAGAGCTCTCTTTGCCTTTACAAAGCTTGTGGGAACTGCAGAGATAAATTGTCCAGGCTGCTCCGTCCTCAGCCCCACTTGTCCCTGGTGACAATACGGATGTTTGTAAAGAGGCAGCCAAACCCATTACCCTGCCTTGTGATGGCTGTTTTTCATTCAAGTGAGAGGTGGGGCTGGAGAGACACCCAAATTGTCTGTCACAGTGTCGGCTGTTTATCCCCCCTCCTCCCCCCTCCAATGAGGTTTTGGGTAACAGAAAGGGATGTTATTTATGGCCTTGAGACTGTGTGCATAAATTCCCCACACCCTCACACATATGTCAGCCCCCCCGCAGTCATCCATCTCCTGAAAATGCTTTTTGATTTTGCTTCTGTCCCTTTGGGTTGGCTGAGTGATGGCTGAGGCACCACCAGTTAATAACGGCTCCGACAAGACCCTGGCCCCGCCGAGGCTGCCCTCCATTGCCGGAAGAGACCGTAGACATTGTATCTTGCCATAAAGGACGCTGAGCATCCGTTCTCCAGCCTCATCCCTGTGCAGATGAGGACACGGGTTCACAGGGGCAGTGGTGTGCCAAGCCCACATGGTGGCCTGGCTCTTAGTCCCTGGCCCGAGGGGCTGGTGTGCTTGAGTCAGGTTTGAGTGGAGCTAGCAGGGTGAGTTCCCGTAGCCACCTGGAAGCAGAGTCACCTTCAGGAGTAAGTGAAGGTTATTTCCTTGTACAATTTCCTCCTCTCATCTCTTCTAGAAAATGTTCAGACATTAGCCAATGATGTCCTTGTCCCTAATGCATTCAGTGCTCAATAAGTATTGGTTAACTGAATCAATGCTGGATGCTCCAGCCTGCCTCCTGGAGCTCCTCCCCCACCCCCTCCCCACTGTAGCCACACCCAGCTCTCTACTGCTACCTCCATGATGCTGGAAGTCTTCTTCCTGCCCTCACAGCTTATCCACCTGGAAAGCAACTCCAAAAGCTCCTCCTCCTCCTCTTCTTCCTTGTCACATTGGCTTAATGGCGCTTCCTTCCTCTGTCCATCCATTCCCCTGGGAATTGGAGACACTCAAGACATCGCATTCCACTTGCTCTCCTCTGATCTCACACTGATCGACTTGGTGGGCAAGGTGATGAGAAAACACAAAGAGAAGGAGAAAATGTCTACCGACCTGTCTTACTTCAAAGAGAGAACAGGACAGGGCTAAAGATTGGATCATGCCCAGCGCCATTGGCTCACTCTTGTAATCATAGCTACTCAGGAGGCTGAGATGATCCTGATTCAAAGCCAGCGGGGGCAGAAAAGTGAGCGGTGAGACTCTTATCTCCAATTACCACTCAAAAACTGGAAATGGAGCTGTGGCTCAAAGTTTTAGAGTGCTAGCCTTGAGCAAAAGAGCTCAGGGACATTGCCCAGGCCCTGAGCTCAAGCCCCACAACCACCCCTCCTCCCTCAAAAAAACAAAAAAAAGATCTTGACCAAGTGCTGGTCAAAGTTTTGATTGAAATAACAAATACATTGATTCATTAATCCACTTAAATAGTTATTAAGTGCAATGCTCAATCATTGAGGATAAGGTGCTAAATACTAATGATCAAAGTAACTCCCACTTAGAAAGTTCTCATTCTCTGCCAGGGGCTGGGCAAAGTGTTTCCTGTGTCTTAGCCTATCTGTGTGTGGGAATGAATCCCTCCATATTATATAGATGAAGAAACAGAGGCTCTGAGAGTTTAAGCTAGTTGCGTGATGTCACACAGGGACTGAAATTCCAGCAGCTCTGCTTCCAGCGCGTCTCTGCCCTGCTGTACGGGGGAGACATGAGCGTTCCCCTTACCACAGAAACAGCATTGCGAATGTCATGTTCTCTCTCTCTGGGAAAGGAAATTGAAAGATAGAATTATCATTGCTAATACAGTTTATCACTTGGCTTGGACATGTTTACTTCCTACAAATTGTACCCAAGAGTTCAGCGTGGAGCCAGCCGGCAGATGAGGAAACCGGGGCTCGGGGACCCGGTGAGGCTCTAGACCCGGTGGCAGGGGAAATCCCACTCAGGGTGGTGACATGAGCCACATTGGCAGGTAGCATTCGAGTCTCTTCTCTTGTTTAAGGTTTCCCGGGCTGGCAGAGCCGCCGAGAGCTCTTATTTGACATTCTGCCTCATTAGGACCCCAAGCCCTGTTACAACTACAATTTTATTTTATTTTTACTTAGTTGGATTCTTCTATGAGTGAGCTCTAGGCCTTGGCAGAGAATATTCGACCTAGAGCATTCAGATGTTATAACCAGGAAGCTGACGGGAGAATTGAAGGAGCCAAGAAAGAAGATAAAAACCGTTGGTTTCTGATGCTGGATTCCTCACTTTGTGGAAGGTTTGGGAGTGGCGAGCTTGCCTGCTAATGCCACCATGTGATTTGATTTATGAAATTCTGATCAGCATGTAACTTTTTATCGTGGCTCTAAATTGAGTCACCCGTATAGACAATCAATTGGACGTTCACATTAGTGACAAATAGAAATTGATAGCTTTCCTTTTCATCTGTCACCAACAGAGGGAATAGAGAGGTTTCTGGGACAGAAATCTCTCCATTGGTGAGCGTTCATGGGAGTCTTTCCCAGGCCTGTATCCTCAGGTTCTTGCCCAGCATTTAGCCAATAGTAGTAGACTTTGGTCACGGTTTGCTAAGAGAATTATCTATGGCAAGTTTTGAGCATGGGTTGACCTTTCAGTTTTCAAGCTTCTCTTAGGAACTGCCCAAACAGTAACAATGCCAAAGCAACTTTATAAAATATGTAATTCATGGGCTGGGAAGGTGCTCAGTGGTAGAGTGCTTGCCTCGCATGCATGAGGCCCTGGGTTCGATTCCTCAGCACCACATAAGCAGAAAAAACTGGAAGTGATGCTATGACCCTAGTGGTAGAATGCTAGCCTTGAGCTGAAGAGCTGAGGGACAGCTCCCAGGCCCAGAGTTCAAGCCCCACGACCGACAAAAAAAAATGTAATTCAGAGATAAAAGCAATTTTACTCCCTCAAAAAGTCTGCGTGCCTGTCTATACATTGTCTTTGTGTGCACGCAGCCCTGTTTGTCTCCTGTCAGCCCCCTCTGTGGCCGGCACATCTGTGGGTGGATGAGGGAGGCCTGCAGACCACACGTGGGCCAGTGCACCACACATGGGCCAGTGCACTGCATCGGCATGAAGCTTTGATTTGGGAGTACTGTCCAGGATGCTGTCAGTGTGTATGTCTTATCCGTCCACCTTCCCAGAACTCATCTGTGACCCAGAGCCTTAGATTCTAGTTCTTTCTGCTGAGAAGTTAGGGGTCACACAGGCATGGGTGCTTCATTTCATGTATGTAGGATATTGGGGTCCTAAGCAATGACCCCTGGCAATGCCCGGACCGCTGACCTCCAAATGCCTGCCCTGCTGTGCAGTGTGTACCGGGTTCTTAGGTGATAATTATATTTTCCCAGCCACCTGCAAGGCAGGCATCAGGGCACACATCTTGGGGGAGACAGCCTGAGGTTTTTGGGGTGTGCAGCTTGCCCGGGCTCTGCAGAGGTGAGTGGTCATGTCAGGGGGGACAGTAGCATGACATGAGTGGACACAGGCAGCCAGGATGGCAGAGTCCTGCGTGGACAGGATGCTGGCGGCCCACAAAAGAAGCCAAACCACCGCTAAGCGATGGGACTGACCATTAGTAAGACAGACCGTTGCTTCTCTGTTTTGATCGCTTCCCATCCATCCCCGTCTCTCTCCTCAGGCCTTGACTCCAGGCCTGGGCACTGTCCTTGAGCTCTTGTGCTCAAGGCTAGTGTGCAATGTGCAACCACATTGAGCCATAGGTCAACTTCTGGCTTTTTTGGTAGTTTAGTGGACATAGGAGTCTCTCAGACTTTCTTTCCCGCAATCCTTAGACCTCGGCCTCTTGAGTAGTTAGGATTATGCATGTGAGCCTCCGGCGCCCAGGTCTCTTTTTATCTTCTCCCTCCTTGGTCAGGGAAAGTGTCAGGGGCTTCGGAGGTGAGGGAATGGGGCCCCAGTCCCGTGACTTCCAGCCTTTGACAGTGGAGTGGATTTCTCTCTGATTTTGGCAGGCGCTGCCCATGTTTGTCTGTGATAGAATGTCTTGGTTTCCCTCTGGCTCTCATCGCACTCCTTGGAGAATGTTGTAGCAGGTGCCAGGGGAAGCGCGGGGGCTGGACTAGCATCGCCGGGGTAGGTATCGGGAGAGGCAGCAGTGGTGGTCTTTGGTCAGAGTTTCAAAGGCCTTTCCCCAGCTCTGTGAGGCTGTTGGCAGTGTCTTGACATACGGGGTGAGTTATTTACAAGCCGCATTTGTGGGGAAGGAAGGGTGGAATGTGGAGGTCGTGGAGACAGATTTTGGGTCCATGATTTTATTAAGTGTTAACCAGGCCAGTGGAACAGACCCTTGGGCACCAAGCTCCCCAGGGCTGATGATGGTGTCTGCAGAGAGGCTGGACGGGGACTTCCGCATGAAATGGAGGATGGGACCTGCGGGTTCTAAACCCCCTTCCCTCCTGGGGCTCTGTGGCACGATAGTTTAACCTTTGCATTCCTGCTTTCACAGAGAGGCATTGTGTCCTCATTAATAACCACTAACAAGTGCTTACACCGAGACACTGCCTGCCTAATGAAAGCCATGACCCCATTTGGTTCCAGTTGCTTGGGTAAGCCAGGTGAGGGCGGCCACCTCCCTACCGTCCTCCCTGCAGCCACCTGCAGCGGGCGCGGGCGCAGCAGGGAGGAGGGCGGGCGGGCTGGGCATCTCAGCCTGCCGCTCCTGTGTGCGGGGCAGCGGGCGCGGGCGCAGCAGGGAGGAGGGCGGGCGGGCTGGGCATCTCAGCCTGCCGCTCCTGTGTGCGGGGCTGAGTGGGAAGGGGAGTCCGGCGCCAGCCATCCTACTCACAGCCCCACGGCTCCCCTGCAGGCTGGTGTGCGGTCACACGTAGCTCTCATTAGTGGAGATGAGCCGGCAAACACCACCCACAGGCTTCCGGAGGGCTGCTGGGGAGTGCGGGGCGCAGGGAGAGCAGACAGCTGTCAGGCCGCCCCGCCACCCCTCTTGGGTGTCTTGCCCTTGTGCAGTTCCTGGCAGCCATCTGGAGGCTAGGCTCAGGCAGCTCCCAAGCTCGCTGCGCGCACGGTGGAAGGGGCGCCGGCGATCCGGCTCGGCCTCCGGGTGGGTGGACAGTGTCCCTGTGCTGTTCTTGGAGGCACCATGGGCGAGGGTGATGTCCAGCCCTGCTTGGGGACCTGCCGTGTGACCCCGGGGCACCCATCAGCCCTTTCACACCTTTCAGTTGGGGAAATGAATATGAGGGACTTCCCTGTCACCTGGTCAGGCAGCCCACAAGGGGACCCCGCCCCTCCACTCTCTTTCCCAGCAGCTTGCCCCGTGTCTCCAGGCACCTACCTTCAGGGTCTGGGTGCAGGGGGCTGCCTGGGGCAGAGGAGGGGTGGGGGAGGGGAGTCGCCTGTGGCTTCCTCCCGGGATGCCTTCCCCCCCCCTTCTGGCACATGGTCCCTTGAGCACCGGGTGACACGGGCAGCGAGGGAGAGCCACTTTGTGGCATTCCTCCTAAATTTCCCCCAGCAGCGGGGATCTGACAACATGAGACGTGGAGCTTCCAGCTCACAGATGAAAGAGCAGGGATTTTCCCAGCGATGACAGCGAAGGGGCGCGCACAGCCCGGGGGCCTGTGCAGGAAGGGGAGGTGAGCGGTTGAGCGAGGGGGGCCCAGCCAGGTGACAGTGCCTGCGCCCCGACCTCCAGGCAGCCAATGGCCTGAGAAGAGAGAGAACTTTCCAGAGACCGTGAGTTGCGAATTCTCCTTGTTACCCACCAGAGGGGTGGGGCTTCTGACATGAAAGGCTGTCATCTGAGAATGGTGGGTGAATGCTAATGTCCCCTTTAGAAGCCGGCCTGGAAAGGCTGGAGTTCAAAAGGAGTGGAGAGCACTAAGTGGCCATCATTGAAGCTGGTGGAGACCAGGCGGCTGTCCATGGGGGAAACCATCGGTCTGCTACTTTCAGGACTTCATGTTTTGTCCACCTGTTCTCAGCAGCCGCTGAAATGATCCCCGGAGAGGAGGGGCGCCTGGGCGGGCCGGGCCGGAAGCGGCGCACCGACACTGGCTGCTGGAAACGGGCCGCCCTGTAGCTGCGGCCTGAGGAGGGCTCTCTGCTGGGCCCCGTGAGTGCGAGGCTTCCCCTGCAGCCGTGAGGATGGGCAGGACTCTGGTCCCACCCTCATGTACCTGAAGTTCATGGTATTGACCAGCCAAGTGTCCTTAGGCAGACAGCTCAACCATGCTGACACCCACTTCCCCATCTCTAACCCAGAAATAATATAGCTTATCATGTATTCTGGTATTCATCTAATAATGCAGCCTGCGTGGTATGGGGCATATAGCCATGTGTAGTAGATATTGTTTCTAATCCTTTGATTTCTTTCAAGAAGGAACTGGCACATCCTTGTAATCCCAGCTGGTTGGGAGCATCAAGGTTCAAGGTCAGCTGGGTCAAAAAACTTAGCAAACACCCTATCTCAACAAACAATCCAGGTGTGATGGCACACAGCATGGCCCCAGCCGCACGGAAGGCATAGATACAAGGATTATGCTCTTAAATCTATCCCTGACCTTATAACTAAAAGCATGGAAAAAAAACATAAAGGCTGGTATCATGGTTCTGGCAGCAGAGCACCTGCCAAGCAAACACAGGGTCTCGGGTTCAAATGCAAGTGCCACCAGAAAGTAGTCTGTAGCCCAAGAGCTACAGTAAACAGCTTTCTGCAGCTGGGACGGGATGGCAGCATGGCTACGGGTTTGCATGTGACCTTAGGCAAACGAAGTCCTGGGGCCTCTGCCGCTTGCGATGCAGCGGGGAGGAGGCAGATGCCCACCTTACACGCTTACTGAGCCTTACATGGAGGCAGCATATGGAAAAGAGCTAGCGGGATGCTTGAGTCAGAGGAAGTCAATAAATAATAGCTGTTATCCGAGGTGCCATCGTTACTGCCATTACTATGGTCTTCCATCGCAGCCATAACAAATTACCGCAAATTTAGCAGCTTAAACAAGATGAATTTATGGGCGCAGTCTGTGGATCCGAGTGCAGCTGAGCTGCGGCTGAGATGCCCTTTCCCTGGGGCCTCTGGGGGAGCAGCTGTTTGCTGGGGTCATTGGCAGGATTCTCCCCTGTGGTCCAGGGCTGCGGCCCCCATTTGGGGTCTGCTGAGAGCCACTCTCAGCTCCCAGCGTGCGGAGCGCCTGGCTCTGGGATCTCTTCTTCCATTTCCCAAGCCACCTCTGGCAGGCGGGGCCATTCTCACCTCCAACCCCACTGGCTCAGCAGGGAAATGCTCCCCCATTTTTAAGGGCTTATGAGATTAGATTGAACCCACCAGGACAATCCAGGGTCCCCTCCCCATCACAAGGTCAGTAGTCAGAAGCGAAATGTCCAAATCCTGTCCACGTAGGGTCCTGTCCGTATTAGGGTGTGGCCACTGTGGGGTGAGGGGCAAGGATGCTTCCTAACTTAGCTGCTTCTCTGTGGACAGCCTCCATTGCGGGAGACGGGGCTATCAGGAAGCCTTCTCAAGGGTGGCCAGTGCCGGATGAGTGAGCTCTGCCCTGGAAACGGTCCCCTGCCCGGTCCTTACCCCAAATTGCCGGACTCCTGTTACGATCCTCTACGCTGTATGAGGACTGGGCAAGTGTGTGTCCCCCGCCCCACCCGTGGAGGGCCTCGCACAAGCTGGCTGCGTTTCTGTGACTAAGGCCGTGGCAGCGGGTGAGAGCTAGCTGGGAAGGGGCTGTGTAACAGGAAGTACTTTATCACGTTGATTTAATCATCGCACCGCTTCTTGTATGTCAGGGCACCGAGGGAGTAGCCTACAAGTGAATGTTATCTGAGGCCGTCACGTGGGCTTTGCGGGGCTTGACACGGAGTGATGGGTTTATTTCCTGCCAGGGGGCCTACAGAAAATAACATCCCCTCCACAAGTCCCAGCGTACTCTACTCCACCTGCTGTCCTTCCAGAGAGACAGAGCCACTGGGCCTTGAGAAGGGTGAGGCGCTTGGGCTGGCAGTGAGGCCTTCGGAGGCCTGGCCTCCGTCCCCTGGATCATATTTGACATGGGCAGTGCTGGTTCTGGGCCTGGGCTCTGGTGGAAGGATGGAAGGTGTAGGAGGCTAAGTTGCTTTATTTTCTAAATAGGAGATGGCCCGACTCAGACCTGCGGGGACTAGAGATGGATGCAGGGTAAGGAAGTGTGCGTTGCTTAGATGTCACCTGCAGGGTTCGGCCGCGGTGAGGTGCAGGGCCGGGGGCCGGGGCCATGCTGGCGTTCGGGGCTTCCACTTCCCTCCCAGGCATCTTGTCTGTTGCCATCAGAGTAGAACGCATGATAGGGCAGTGGCCCTGGCTTCGAAAGGGCATCTTGCAGTAGATGAAGGTGAAGCCACACTCCTTGAGGACCTCCTCGGTGCGCATTGCTTTTGGTGAGTTTCCTCATTTAATTTGTGCGTCCTCTGGAAGTGGGGGGGGGTGACATCTGGTGTTCGCTTGGGGATGACAGAGGCTTCATCATGGAGGGACCAAGGTCGCCTTGCTGAATGTAGAATGGCCGACACAAACCCTGCACTCTGCCCGCCACCCTGGGTGCCTCCCGGCTGTGCTCCGTGCCCCCCCCGCCCCCCCCACCCCCGGCCCCAGGCCTCTGGCAGAGCCTGGAGGCCATGCAGGTACAGGGGAGAAGCGGACCCCAGACCAAGGACATCATAGCCTCTCCTGTGCCCCTTTTGCTGCAGGTTTCCTTTGCAGACATGTGTGTGTGTGTGTGTGTGTGTGCGTGTGTGCGTGCGTGTGTGTGTGTGTGTGTTAGAGAGAGAGAGGGACATTAACTCAAAATTGAACCTCAGGAGAGGTGCTCGAAGGCACCTTTAGGCTAAAAATAAGAGCCGAGGCTGCGGGGCCGCGCGGGGCTGTGTCTGCACGTTGCCTTTATTTATAGCCGCTTATTTATTAGATTCCAAATGATGTTTAACGGGGAATCATATGGCAGTGATCTTTGATTACTTATGCGGCTAATGGCTGAACATACATTATTATTGCTATTTATTTAGCCCTGCTCAACGGGTCGGGAGCCTTTTTTCCCCATGAAGCACCGAGGAGAGGACTCTGAGGAAGGAGAAATTGTGTTGCAGGTGGACCTAGGGACTAGGTGAGGGATGGGCTCCCTGGAATGTTTTATAAACGAAAAGAGTGAATCCTTGGCCATTAGGGGATGGGGTGGAAAGAACAGTTTAAAGGTCACCGTGGGGGCTGGGGACAAATATCTAGCTTTCTGCCAGTAGCAGCATTGATAGAGCATTTTGTGGCAGGCCTGAGGCTAAATGGTGTTCCAAATGACTTCATCCTGCCGCTTTCTTTTTCGCTTTATAGATGGCGAAACTGGCTCTGCGAAGTTAAGTGATGGAGCCGTGGTTAGGTAGCTGGCAGGAGGCTGGGCTGGCAAACCAGGGTGTCATTACCCCGCTTTGTCCTCCTTCAAAACCAGGCTCTTTCTTTTGGTTAGACTTCAGTTTTTTTTCTTTTTTTCCCCAGTAAATAGTCCAAGAACAGAAGAGAGGACTAGTTGCCTGGAGCGCTGGGCCGGGAGAATAGAGAACGTAGCAGCTGGCTTTCTCTCATCTCTCCCAGAGTGTGGGGTGTTTACAGTCTGCTCAGCCAGAGCTGTGAGCAGTCTCTCGGCCACCACCCACCTGCTGCAGGCCCGAGGCTGACTCCCTGGCAGTAGATCCAGGAATGGCAGGCTCCGGTGTGACAAGTACAGATCCCTCTGCTTGTGGAAGTTCCCTGCCTACACCCGCAGAGCGTGGCTGTCATGGATAGGCCTGGAGAGGAGGTGGGGGGGCGGGGCTGGACACTGCCAGGTTGGATGCACTCGTGTCTCCACCTTCTGGACATTGGCTGAGATCAGGGGCCTCCTCACAGGGAGTGTTCCCTTGCAACTCTGGTCTTTTCAGTGATAGCCAAATACATGGTGTGAAACCTTTGACCTTTAGAAGGAGGATTGCTATGTGCTTGGCCCTGTCTCAGGACCCCGGCGAGGCCTGGTGGCTCTGATGATGGCACCTGCACAGCAGAGGCCCACCCTGGCTTTGTCTCGGATCTCTTCCCTCTTTCTCATCCTCCCTCAGGGTCCTCCCCTTCATCTCTGAGACACCGCCATTTGGCCGGGTTCTGAGAGCACTTGAAAAGAGGGTCCTGGACGGCCAGTGGCCAAAAGGAAGGAGTCGGTGAATGCGCCAAGCGCAGGAAAGCGCTGGGTGCAGAAGGAAGCCCTGAAGAAGAGAGTCCCAGGCTTTGCTTTGTTTTGATCCTCTGGAGACGGACTCCCGCTACGTGGCCCAGGCTGGCTTCCTGCTTCCACGTCCTGAGATAGCTGGCGTTACTGGCATAAAGCACCCGGCCAGGCTTGAGTCCGCGCTTTGTGAGGTGTTGAATTTGCGGGGGTCAGGTCCTCTCGGAGCCGCAGCGTTTTCTCGCCGTGGTCTGTGAGGCCCCCGGGTCTGACGCGCGGTGTCTCCAGGCTGCAGCAGCTGTGCATCCAGCCTTCCTGCGCCCCCACACCCCACTGCTGCACATTTTCTCTCTTTCCTCTTTTCCTTTTGCCCTTCCGAGTACTTAATTCCCACCTGGGTCTGGATGATCTCTCGATTAAGTGCCTCTTAGTTGTTGGCTGCCTGTCTGCTCGGTTTTATAGACACACGTTCAGCGAGGCGCAAGGCCAAGGCCTGATTTTGGAGAGGACGGGTAATGAGAACAGAGAGCAGTGGCGGCCCATTTAGATTGGATTTTAATAAAGTTTCCAGTGAACATAACTCGTGCCTGTCACAGGCAGCCGGCCCAGGTTGGGTGTGGGTCACCTCCCCGCTGCTCCTCAGGCTGGGCACACGTGAGATCAGGGCTGGGGGTTAGAGACGCAGGGTCCTGGGGAGAGGAAGGGCCCCAGCCAGCCTGGGGTCCACTGGATGGCGAGGCGGGGCTGTCGGCAGGGCCTGAGGTTCTCTCGGAGGAGAGCCTCGCGTCTGCTCTTTCAGCAGCTGTTAATTAGTTGCAGATGATGGGACCATTCATAAAAATTAGCAGCGATTTCCTTCATTGTGTTAATATCATCGGGCAATAAAACTGCTGTTAAGGTTGACTTTTCCCTGCATCAAGGATCAGGATGTCAAGGAAATAAGCGGCCCTCCACGGGGCCGCTGGAGGAGAAAAGGAAAACAGAGCAGCACGCGCGTGTGTGATTTGCAAGCCGTGGCTGGAACCATTAGGAAGAAGTCAAATTGAAATGCAGAGCCCGGGCTGTGGCGGTGTCACCTTGGCCGCTTGGGCAGGAGGAAGGTGGCAGGTGGGAAGGGTTTCCCTGCCACTGCCAGGCGCCAGGCAGCGTGGCAGCCCCCGGAGGCAGAGCCTTCCAGTTGGCCCCCACAGGGAGCTGGCTGCTCCTACAGGGATTCACTGGAGAGCAGACACACTTGCTCCCTTGGCACGTGGCATGCTCT
The DNA here is from genome assembly GCF_000151885.1 of Dipodomys ordii. Lineage (NCBI taxonomy): Eukaryota > Metazoa > Chordata > Mammalia > Rodentia > Heteromyidae > Dipodomys > Dipodomys ordii. Next base: position 21,789,212 of record NW_012267226.1, read on the forward strand.
GGCCTCTTCCACCTGTCCTCCTGAGACCTTCTCCCTTCTTTCCCCAAGCTCTGCCCACACGGATTAATATCAGTTTCTTGAAAGTGCCAAGAGTCTTTCTGATTTAGGGCTCTCCCTAAACTATTTTCTCTGTCTAGACCATTATTTTCCCCTAAATTTTTTTTTCTTGCAGACTCTGGCCAAGTTCTATTTATCCCTCATGTAAAATGTCATCTCTATAGATTTATCCCTATAGATAAATCTTCCTTAACTGTGTTCTGATAGCTGGGCGAGTCCATGTGGTGTACATGGGGAGCGAGGGATGGGTGGACAAATGGTCTCTTCCTTGTTTAAACCCCTCCCCATGCCTGCTTTGCCTACAGGGTAGGCCCACCATCAGTTCCACGCATGGAATGCTGGGAGATTCGGCCCCACCCTACCTCCCTTCTGACTCTGTGCTCGGCTGGATGCTCTCTCTGTCAGACACCCAGAAGGCTGTGCCCCAGTTCAAGGGCATCTTTACTCATTGGACCACCACAGTCCTTACGTTGTTGTGTTCCTGGACATTCGTCCCTCCCTCCCCTACCTTCTGTGTTCTCAAGTTTCATAAACTCCTTTGTGGTAGCAGTTTCACTTTGGGGCCATTGCTCTGTTCATCTGACAGCGTTAACTAACCCAGAGGAGGTACTCTAGAAATTGTTGAGCAAACAAAAGATGTAAAAAGTTTAAAAATGTATTTATTACTATTTAATAAATGCAGGTCAGAGATATTGGCTTAGGAGAGTGACAGCAGAGATGGTGAGAAATAGATTTGTCTGAAGTGTAATTGGCTGGTCTTGGTAATAGATTGCGTATGGAGGATGAAGGAGAGCTCAAGAATGACCAGTCAGATAGCCAGAGGTATCATTTATTAGGAAAGGGTCAGGTATGTTGACCCACCCCTGTGACCTATTGACAGAGATAGGAGATGGCTTTGGGTCAGCCGGGGGAAGGGGCTTATGAGACCCTATCTATAAAAAATAACAAATCAAATAGAGCTTGGAGCTGTGGCTCAAGTGGCAGAGTGCTTAGTTCAAACCCCAGTGCCCTGCCTAATAATAATGATAACAATAAACAGAACTCCGGTTGGAAAATGTTGAATGTGAGACGACCAATATTTATAAGACATCCAAGTACAGATGCTGGGGAGTCAAATGGGCGTAAATCTTCAGATCCGGGAGGAGAATTTTCAAATGGAGACGCCTCGGACATGCAGATGGCATTCAGAAACATGGGGCAAAGCAAATTTCCTAGGGAGAGAATTATGGGAAATGGCCTGGAAGACTGGGAATGGAGCCACCTATGGGTTTATTCAAAACAGAGTGGCGGTCGAAGTCTTTGGGACCATTGCACAAAACAGACATACCCCAGTGTAAACGTAGGACTAGTATATACCAGACACAATTGATCGAGAGTGGAAAGCTGTGACTTTTGTGCATGGCAGCCTATTGGTCCACTGTAGTAGGCTCACTGTAGCAGAGTAGCAACGGTTAAGAAGCCAGCATTCCTTTGGGTAGACCATCTGAGCTATACCAGGCCAGCCTGACCTCCCATCCTGCTCTAGGTAAAGAAAACGAGTCTGGGCGTGTCCATCTGCCAAGTCAGGGAGTTATCCTTAGCGAAACCTGGGAAATTCCCAAGGGGTAAGACATGGACACAGACTTGTAAATGAATATAGAACTTTTCCAGATCATTTAAGCTGTCTGGAAAACCATTTTCCCCCCCTTGGGAAGAAATCAAAGCGAAACAAATGGAACATGTATTTGATTTTGTGATGGCCGATTGATCTACTCACTCATTCATACTCAATATCTCTGTGAACAAATCATTCTTTAAGTCAAGGTTAAAAAGAGAATGGGTAGTGCAGACATTATTAATGCGAAAAACTGGTAAGTGCAAAAACAATCAAATATAATAGAGCAAGGGCAAACATAAGCCAAGGGAGTGGGGTGGATAGTATATATGGTAGCAAAGCCTAGAAGAATTCACATTCTCTGTACCGCAACAGTCAAGGGAAGTGCACCTGATCCATGGTCTACCTTAGCCTGCTGCTTCGGGCAGAGCCAGGTAGAACCCAAGGGAATGTCTGGGGGGAATCGGCATGGAAGATCTGCTGCCATCTGTTTGTGAATGTGGGAAGCAGCCTCAACAGTCATGAGGTAGAATATGAAAGGTGCCAAGAAGAACATGTATGTGTTGGCATCTACCTGGATGGAACAGGAGAGTTTGGGCCTAGTTCACAGTCGTGAATCATCCGGTTCTTGGCATCACGCGGGACTGTGTTGAAGTGAACACCGTCAGTATCTGCACGTTAGCCAAACGCCCAAGTGATTTCTCACGTTCATTGTAACTTCATGGTGACCAGGGACTCCTCGGAGATATTTCCCAGTCCCTTCCTGTTATGGGGAGGCATGGAGAAAGACTTAGCAATGTGTAACTGTTTTAATCGGTGCCCTCTGTGGACGTCTGCCAGTGGGAGTGGAGAGCTCTGCTTTCATTTGGTTTATTGCTGAGCCCCGCACCCCTGGGCCAGGCCAGCTTTCTCATCCAGCAGACACCTGGCTATAGGAGTTCTTCTCTCTGCCTCTGAAAAATGATGCTTGCTCCGTCTTGCCTCTTTGCTGCCGATGTCATTTGACTGCCTCTCTCAGACGTAGCTCCCCGTAGACAACGCTCTCCTTTTTCCTCTTTTCTCTTACTCTGCTCTTTGCTTGCATCTCTCTTTTTGATGATTCCCTCCCCTCTGGCGCTTGCCTTGCCCCTTTGGGGCAGTCTTGTCTACCATTTCTAGATAAATGGCTGCACATCCCCTACGGCCCAGCCTGTCTCGGGCACCAGCGGTCTCAGTGCTGTTTCCTATGTGCCCTCCTGACCCCTGAACCGTAGACGGGCAGCTACGCCCTCAGAGGCAGTAAGAACATAGGCTGTGGGTAAAACCCACTTCTCCACTGAAGGACCTTGGGTAGATGAATTTGCTTTTCAGTCTCAGTTTACCGCTGTCATGAGATTAATCGTACTGGCTTCAGAGGATCGTTCTGGAAGCCGGGTATAGTAATCTTTGTGGACTGCACGCATTGTGAATGCGTGATGCATAAGTACCCATTGCATGTCAGGTACTTAAAAAATCCTCTTTCAGGATATCTCGATCAGAGTGAGCTCAATCTCTTGTAGCCATCTTACATTTCATTTTTGAACTGGTACTGCGGCTTGCACTCAGGGCCCCTGCTCTCACTTAGCTTTTTCACTCCAGGCTGGCATTCTACCACTTGAACTGTAGCTCCATTTCCAGCTTATTACTGGCTCATTGGAGATGAGCTTGAAGGACTGTTCTGCCAGGCTGGCTTTGAACTGCGATCCTCAGATCTCAGCCTCCTGAGTAGCTAGGATTACTGGCGTGAGCTACGGGAGCCCATGCATCCTACATTTTAAAAATCCTTGCATGTGTGTTTACTCATTTTCCTCCTTCTGTTTGTAATTCCTAATTTTGCTGCTTTTTGAGGCAGAACTCCATTGCTACTAGGGCCCCAAATGTTCTGATCAATCAACCCAACCCCAAATCAACTTTTGCATAAATTCCTGCATTTTTAAAAACTGTCCCTTCGGTTGCCTGTATCGCTTTCTACTTTGCCTGTACCATCCTTGGTTAGTCATACAACATCTCCCCGCAAGATTGAAAGCTCTGTTCAGGTCTGGCTCATGACCTTCTAACAGTCTTCCCCCCCCCCCCCCAGGGCCCTTCCAGGGCCGTGGACCATGCCAGGGAAGCTCAGCTGTCCTGCTGGGCGCAGACAGGTGGTGCCATCTTTATATGTGTGAGCTAGCACATCACTCTCCATTACATCTGCCAACAGAGGGGAGCAGTGATCTGGAGAATCAAAATAGCAGACGGCCCCAACGTTATTGCTGTTGGCTTTGGAAGGCATTTTGGTATTTCTGCTTCGGATTCACCTTGCTGATTATGTTTGATCAGGCACATGTTAATATGAGCTTGTGTTCCATGGCCATATGCTATTGGGGAAACCAAAGCAGGCCACCCCCTAAAGCATGCTGATGGTGGAGAATCCAGTTTGGGATTTTCAGTTGTTTAGGGGGTAATTCATAAAGTGAACAGTCAACCCCTACATACCTGAGAATGGTCATCACATAGTTGTTCCTAGCTTAGCTCTCTGTGGTAGAGATCCTTGATAAAATTAATCAAGGGAACATGTATCACCTGTCATGGAGGAGAAGCACTGTGTTTTGAATTGCTGCCAGACTGTTATAGTAATCTGTATAATGATTAGCAATTTACAGTGAGCTTTGGCGCATTGTAAATAGACATTGCAATAAATAGAGCAGGTCTCCGTGTCCCATTTGACAGATGTAGGAACCCAAGGCTCAGACAGCTGAAGTAGCTTCCTTACCCTTCCCCAGCTTCCTGAGCTGGGAATCAAAGTCTTGGTCTTTCTCTCCCAGGATGCCATGCGTCTGACTGCCGTGCCTGACTATTCCTTTAATGATCCATTCTCTGAGATGTTTCTTATTCCTAGGACTCCTTTTTTTAAAAAACAAAACAAAACTTAAGCAGTAGGAATTTATTTCTTCAATTTGGAAGTCAGAAATCCAGGTGTCAGCAGTGTTGGTTCCTTCCAGAAGGTGGAGGGAGGAGGGGAGGAAGGAGACAGAGGTAGACAGAGACAGAGAGACACGAAGACACACAAGAGACCCACAGAGAGGCAGAGAAAGGGAGACATAGAGAGAGATCTAATCTAGTCCATACCTCTCTGCGTTTTTTCAAGAGCAACATTGTTTCTATGTCTCTTCATGTAGTCTTTCCTATGTCCAAGTCTCCCTTTGACTTAATTTGAAGAACATCCACCTTTTAGCAACCCCATTTTAAAGCAGAATACTCCTGTAAAGACCCTGCCTTCAAGTTAGGCCACATTCTAAGGTACTGGGGCTTAGGAATCTGGGATTCTTTTGTATAGTTCCCAAGCTCCTCATCATTTTATATCTTCTTTTTCATTCTTGGGAACAAATTTATCCTGTATAAAGTCCTGTCTGTTGACTCTGACATCTGGGTCACCTGTGGCTCTATTTTTCGTCTCAGGCCCCCCCCCCCTTGGAAATTGGTCATTGATCCTCTCTTTGGATATTCCTAGTACTTTTCCTAATTGAATGTGGGGTATTGGACAGGACGTGGGTGCTGTGATTTTACTCTGCTGTGTAGAATAAAACCAATGATCTTAATCGAATGAAAGGCTGAGTGGAGGCCAGGGTGGCTTGTGTGTTGATAAGGTGTGGTTCCCCTCTGCTTCTTCCTTTCCCAGGTCTCAGCCAGCATTAACTTTGAGAGCCTGATATGTTCATTGCCTTCCTTCCCTGCAGGCCCAGAATTCTACTTTTGCCTCTTTGATAAATGATTGTTAAAAAAAAAATCCACCTGCTTTATTCAAGCTTTCTGCTTAGCTTTAGTTTGTCCTTGGTCTCCACTCAGCATTACAATTCTGTAATGACTGGAAGGAGAAACAGGCCATAAACTTGAGAGAGCCCTCAGCTCTCATTTCCTCTGGCTAGTGTATGATAGCCACAAAATGCCTGGCTTCCTGTTCCCCAGCAGCACTGCCTGCATTTGTAGTCTAGCATCTTGTGCTTGGAGCAGCCACAGGATGGGCCGGTGTTAGAATCCATCACAGAACCCCAGCTCACCTCTTCCTGCTTTCCCCTGGTACAACTCTGGTCTTCTCTGATCCTTTATGCTCTAGCAGGTCCATGGTGGCTTGAAATAGGCAAACAGTGTACCTTATCTGGCATTTCTAGTTGTTTTCAATGGAAGTATTGATCTGCCATAAACTCTCCATCCTGTCCAAAGTCCCAGGTTGCTTGTTCATCCAGGAGCCACTGGATTACGTAGGTAGTTCTTGGCTGCAGTCTTGGTAGGTGATCCAGTCAACGAGGGACAGACCCTCCTCAAGGATTTAGCCAGGCTCTGGGCTTCCCAGCCAGAAAGGAAGCAGCCAAATGGATAGGAGTGGAGCGGTGGTGAGATGGCGGCGGCGGGGGAAGGCATTCATTAGGCTGAGGGATGAGTGCTCAGCACGCTCGGGAGGCCTTGACACTCCATCGGGCTTCTAATGACTTTGTCACAACGTTATCCCCTGGGTGAGCAGCAGCATGTTGATATCAGCAAACAGATTGTGTTTCAGCCCAGATAACCCAATGTGGAGGCTCGCAATGAGAGCCAAAAACAATTCATCACGTTTGAATGGGACCGAGAGGGGCCAGTCAAGGGTGATTTACATGGAGAGTGGGGTGATGGGGTCCAGAGCGGAATGAGAGGTGGGAGTGACACTGGACATGGCGCTGGCCCCTCGAGGGCCAGCGGGGAGCATGCTTACATGTGTGGCAGGAAGAGAGGCACGGGGTACACGGAGGGAACAGACCCTTTCTGAAGACCAGTTTGGGCTGGGTCTGGAAAGATGGAGCTAAAGAAGATCAAAGTCCCGCCCTGAATTCAGGAGCTCCTGACGTAACGGTGAAGCTGACACTGACCGGGCAATGAGCACAGGGTGGTAGGTGTTGAGTAGGAGGTCCTCTCTGGTGCATTGGGAACACAGGAGCTGGAATCCATCTCCAGGGAGCCAGATAGATGGGCCAGAGGGCGTGCCGGGGAGAAGGGTTGAGGACCCGCACCGCTGTGACATTGAGATACTGTACCCATGATTCTGAAAAGATCTAAGAGGTGGCAGGGCTTCCGCCATTTTCTTGGGCAAGACCGCCTGCCTGGCGTCAGCTTGCCACCATGTCTCATTCCTTCTTCAGTCTGTCCTACACATGTGCAGTGGCTTGACGGTGCTTTACTCTCCTGGAAGTTCATGTTGGAGTTTACGAGTAAGATGTGAAGAGGGAGGACCCTTCATCTGCCTGTGATGGTAGAGGTGGGGTTCTTGGATTAAATCCCGGGGGCTTTCTAAGAAGAGGGACAGAGGTGCTCCTGGCTTCTTGTGCTGTGGACCTCGGCACTCTGGCAGCAAGAAAAGCACGGCTCAGATGGGTCCTCAAGCTTAGACGTGCACGGTGAGCCCAAACCATCCCCTGCGAGTTATAAATTACCCAGACTTGGCTGTTGTGTTACTGGCAGCAGAAAACAGCCTAGACAATGCGAACGCGTGTTTTCTTCCTGAAATGCACACCTCACAAGCATTGCTTGCAGCCCAGCAACTCCTTGGTGTTTCTCAACTTTGTGATCTAGAGAGCAAAGTCTTCAGTGCACGTGGTCTGAGCACGCACACTCTCCTTTTTCCCTCATCACCCTTTTGTGCCCCAGCCAATGCTATGATTTCTGGTTTTATGGGGCCAGTGTGTGATTTCCTGAGGAAAACCAGCACTTCCAGCTTTATAGCTTCCATCATGGTGTTCATTGGGCCCAGATGGTTTTCTCTGCCGGCATCACCTTCTGAAAGTCTACCCTGTGCTGCAGACCCAGATCATATGTGATGTTCTTTATAGAAACTTCCATGGTACTTCCATGGGGAATCATCTCTCCTAACAGTTCTCCCCTCTGTGCGCACAAGTCACGTTCTGCCGACCTCTGTGTCTGCCAGGGGAAAACTCCTTGAAGGCAGGGAGCTAACTTGTTCATCTCTGCAGTCCTCATCGCGGCTCCTGTGGTGCCGTGTGCATTCTGGTGCTTAATAAATATTTATTGATTGAACGAATAAATGCGTATTGAGTGGGCTTTCCATGCGTTTTGCTCTAGGTGTTTCTTCTTGTAATTAAAGGGTTGTTTTTTTTTATTTTTGAAGTCAATTTCAAGCAAAAAGCAAGATAAATTTTATGTGAGGTTTGAGAAGGAATGTAAAAGTGATTTATGGGTGTGTCGGGGACCGGTGTAGACGGGTTAGGGGAATGCTCACAGTCAGCTTCTGTCTGCACCATCCATCACCACGGACCTTAAATGCAGACACACAGCTGTTCCCAGTGGCCCTGGCCAGAGCTTGTCCATCTTCCTGGCAGGTGAATGGGCTTCGTGTAGAGTATTGAAACACAATCTTCCTTCAGTATCCGTGAGGTGCTGGTTCCACAATTCCTCAGATACTGCTCAGATACCAAGACTTGCAGAGCCTCAAGTTCTTTATAGAAGATGACAGAATATAGATGTATAACCTCTGTGCATCCTCCTGAAGGTTATTTATCATCTTAATGCGGCATCCATGCCATGTAAACAGCTGTAATACTGTCATACTTAGGAGTGAGGACAAGGAACAGCTGTACAGGGGTACAGTGTGCTTCCTCCTCCCCCCAGTAGTTTCCATTTGGCCTGGTTGTCTATTTTGGAGAGCTGGTACTGGCTAAAAATGCTCAGTCCTGAGAGTGTGTGTCCGGTGAGATGCTTATGGGGCGAGCTCACCTGCATCGCAGGTCACGCGCGACGTTTATGTGTAGGGCATGTACTGTGGGCACGTGGGTACCATGTTTGACTTGTTCCAGCTACATTCTCTCACTGCAGGCCTTCCACCTCACCCATAGGGGGCTGGAGCCTGTGATCCTGGCTTTCGGGTCTCAGGTTTGTCAGACAGAGCAGGCTAGATGCCGCAGGAACCTGGTGAAGTGGAGCATGAGCAGTCGGGCGGCCAGAGCAGGGCCCCGCCTACCATGAGTTGGATGTCTGGCAACAGCAGCTTGGCGTGAAGAGTTGAAACACACCAGAGAGGCCCTGATGGGTCCCTAGGGAGCCATTTCTTCCAGCTGGGGACAATGGCTCTAGGACCCATGGCTTTTGCTTGCCAATGAGTTTAGACCAACAAAACCAGGTATCTTTCCCTCCATCCTCCCCAGCAGCCCAGTGTTCCCAAGGCCCAGATTTAACTTTCTCTTTATGTTAGTTTCAGGCCATTTCTTCTTTTAATGGTGTCCCAAGCTGCCTGGAGTAATTCTTGCCTTTCTTTTATGTGGCGCTGTCTCGCATATTTATGGGACGTTATCTTGTCCTTCCTTGTAGACCCTGGTTTTCTGGGTTCTACCTATTATGTCCCTTTAACCTCCCTCTGGAGGTCAGGCCTCCTAATTCCTTTAATCATTTTTATTACCCTCCTTTATATTCAATCTTCTTCGGTTTCTTTTAAGAGCAAGAAAGCCTAAACTTCAGACTTCCTGTGAAGAGTGACCCAGACGGGGAGCTTCTGGTGACCCCTGCTGTGGCTTTGTGGGTTTAGAAGTGAAGACTGGGGAGATTCAGGGCAGAGGGCAGAGGGAATCAGTGGGAATCACGCACCTGGGTTAGGACGGGTGCTGTGCATGACAGTCGCATGCGTTATTCCTGTGACGTATGGCCCCTTCCTTGCCGTTCAGGACACTGAGGCTCAACATTGCTACTAACTTTTCCCGAGTGCACATAGCTAATAAGCGCCCCAGCTGGGACTTGAACATAGGAGTGAGATGACCTGAAGCCTCTTTCCTTCCTTTCTGTGCAGCCTCCTTTGAAGGAGGCAGGAGGCGAGGCTCTTGAAGCAGAGCGGCTTGTGGAGGGAACAGCAGGCAGCGTCGGCGTTCATGTCCGCACCCCCACTGAACCCTGATCTCTTCCACACAGTCTGGGATTTAAACTTTTTTTTCCCACTCACTATGGTCCTCCAGCTTGAGTTCAGCTTTTTGCTGCCTCGTGGACGGAGGGACTCAGGTACTGAAGGAGCCCCTTAGTTAGGTCTTCTGTGGAGTGATCCTCCTCTTGTGAGCTGAGCAGAGAACATTCCTGAGCCTCGAGCTGGGGGTTCCTGCTGGAGGTGCTGCCTCCGGCCCTTTGGTGGGGGGGCATTCTCCTATGCTGTACGCATGGTTAGATTGCATGGGAGACATTCTCCTATGATGTACACGTGGTTAGATTGCATGGGAGACATTCTCCTATGATGTACACGTGGTTAGATTGCATGCGACATGGCTGCTCTCTGGGTGGCATCTCTCCCTTTGTCCAGCCAGGCAGTACAGGAGTTGACTGCCGTGTCTAACACAGCGAGTGGCCCTGTGTCAGTATGATCTGGCCTGGCTGTCTTTCTTGCCTCTCAGGGGTGACAGGAAGGTGTCTACTACCATCCTGTGTCTACACTGGCTTTTAAGTAGACGTGTGTGAGTGACTCACATCAGGAAAGACTTTAGCGGGGGTGGTGACAGCGTCAGCGATGGCTTGGGGTGGCCAGAGAGACGCCGCCCGTCTCAGCCCTGGGGAAGGTGCCTACCGGGGGCACATTCACTCATTAAAACCCAAGCCATTGCCAAGGCGCTGGATGCCCGGGACGTAGGTGGGCCAGATGAGGGAGGAGCTTGTGTTTGCCGTGAGTGGTCTAAGACGCTGCAGACACAGATTGAGGTAGCTCCTCATGGCGGTCACAGAGCTGGGGATCTGCACCATGGAACCCAGCGACCAGGCACTGAACACCCTCTGCCAGGAGTAGCAGGGGCAGGGATGGAGTGTGTGCGTGCGTGTGTGCATGGGTGCGTGCGTGGGTGCATGCGTGCGTGGGTGCGTGTGCGTGCGCGTGCGTGTGTGCGTGTGCATGCGTGTGTGTGTGTGCGTGTGTGTTTGTGTGTTTGTGTGTGCGTGTGGTCCAGTACTGGGGCTTGAGCTAAGAGCCTTGTGCTTTTGCTTGGCTTTTTCACTCAAGGCTGGCACTCAACCACTTGAGCCACACATGCACATCTGACTTTTTGCTGTTTAACTGGAGATGAGTCTCTTGGATGTGTCTGTCCGGGCTGGCTTTTGAACATCAACGCTTAGATCTCAGCCTCCTGAGTAGATAGGATTACAGTGGTTGGCTCCGGAGTGGATTCTGAGGCGACCAGATGGAGAAGGGTATTCTGGTGGGCAGATCCAGGCAGGATGATGGACATGGGGAGCAGAGACTAAGGAGAAAGCCAGGCCAGGTTTCAGAAACCCCTGCCTGCAATCGGAAGCCTGAATTTATTTGGGAATAGCGGTGAACTCCCAAGGAGGGATTTTAAGTAAGGAAAGTGCTCTGGCAATCTACATTTGAGATCAGTCAGTCAACAGTAAAATGGAGGTCATCTTCGAGGGGGATACAACTTTCAAGAGAGGCCAATTAAGAAGCTGTTAGAGTTGCCCACCCACCCACTCACCCATGAAAGCTTTCAGTAAATATTTGCTGAGTACTAGCATGCACCAGATACTGGGAGCAGGCTCGGGCTGTGAAGGTGGAGGAGGAAGAATCTCTGGCTTGTGTAGGGGAGGTGGTGAACCCTGGGCCTTCCCGGGAGAGCTGGTTGAGGACGAGAAAGCATTCTCTCTGAGACTTCTGTCAGATGGACATGGTTCTGGCATGGGTGTGGGTGCTGAATTGCCAAGGATGGATGCCATGTTTCCTATCAGACGTTACGAAGGTTGGGCCAGGATGAAGCTTCCCTTGGCATCTTCAGTGTCCTAGTTGGACACATGCGCTGAGAAGAATGCAGACTCATGTCCAAGACCAGTTGGCTAGCATCTTCTCCCTCTCCACCCGAGGGCTTCCTTCCCTCCCCTAAGTGATGGGTAGCCATTGCCACTGACAGCGCCGGCCATCCGCGGGTGCAGCCATGGTCACTTTGGATGCCACAGGTACCTCGTGATTTGGCGGTGAGCAGCTGATAGCTAGGTCTGGAAGAGGGGGCAGGGTCTGGGTGGAAGAGAGCTGCAGGGTTGGAGGGGGGAAGAAAGTGTGAGCACTGATAAAACACCTGGGGAGAAGTGGCGTACGGAGAAGACCCCTGGGCTGATTGTCAGCATGCGTTGCTTTCCGCCTGGGGTTTGCCTCCTGCACCGTGTGACCTCAGCAGCTCCTGGTCCTCCTTGGAGGCTGGAAGGCTGTCCTCAATGAGATGGTCAGACCAGACCAGCGGCCTCCACACTTGCTTTTAGTGGCTAAATCTTGTGCTCAAATAGAATCGCACAGAGACTCTCACCAGGTAAAAGCTGAGCGGCTCTGAGCATGACACACGCTTTCTGGTTGGGCTCCACTGTCCCCTTTTGTCTCAGCACCAGAAACATGTGAGTTGTCTGAGCTCCGCTGCCTGGACTGGCCTCCAGGGGCCTGGTCCTCAGTCAGGCTCTGAGCCTGGGCGCTGGAGACTTGCCACAGACCATCCGCAGTGCTGTGGAGGAGCAAGAAGATGCCAGGGAGGGGGGGGTGAGCTGGGGGTGGGGGTGCTGGTTGTCCGTGCAACCTGCAAAAGTCTTGCCTCGCTTTTTTATCTTTCAGTAATCTAATTTAAATCCAAGCCCTTTAATTTGTTGAGAGAGAGAGAGAGAGAGTCTAGCAACTAGCAACACAGGCCATAAAACACTGCTGCCTGTGCTGCGGTTGCACTGTTGCTCTTACAGCTGCAGTTCTTTCTAGTTTATCATCACAGGAACCTGATCACTTCCCTTCAGAGCATTTAAGAAAGTATTTAAAAAGAATTCCGGGTCTCTGCATAAGCAGGCCTGCTTCTTTCTCACCCCTTTTGAAGACCTGGGTGACTGACTGATGGCCTCATTCTCAAAGAGACCGACCCCAGGCCTCATCCTTCAGGAGATAGAAGCCTGGGGCAGGGGCTGGGAGCGGGCTGTGTGTGTCCTCCAGGGCTGGGCTGTTCTAGCAACGGTGGTGCCACCAGGGTGGGGGTGGGGGCTGTCAGTGGGCCTGGAATTTCCTGCAGTGCCTAGAGCTGTCTCTCCACATTCTATAGGGAGCTTCTCTTCTCAGTCTCCTGTCTAGTTCCCTCTGGTGCGTGTGGTGATGAGCTTTCCTCGCAGGTCTCTATGTGGCTTGCCCGAGGGTTTTTCCCAGGACTCCCATGCCCCAGCTGGGGACCAGGGAGCAGGAGGGCCGCTCTGCGCTCACCCACTCCCCAGCAGCGAGGAGCTGGAGGCCATGCTCTTCAGACCTTTCCTTATGCGGGAGACAGAAGTCAGCCTGCCGGGTCTGGCCTGCCGTGGCCTCCTTCCCCAGAAGGCCGTCCCCCGTGGGAGAGAAGCGGGGCTGGGCTGTCTCTGTCTGGGTTAAGCTAAAGCAAATGGCGGGAGGCGGATGCCCTTGTGACCCAGGTGAGCCGCAGGGTCCAGCGGGCCGGCCTGGCTGGACCTTGATCGGTCTTGCAGAGGCCCCGTGGGTAGATGGACCACCTTGTAGATCAATGCCCAAGGACCCTGCGTTTGCAGTGCCCAGCAGGTCAGCTCTGTGGACCAATAGGAGCAGAGCCTGGCGCCCTCTCCTGCCCCCTCCTCGGGCATGCTTGGTGCTCTCTTTCTGGGAGGTGAAGGAGGAGGAGGAGGCCTCCAGTGCTTCCACAGCAGAAGAGGGATTCAGGCTGTCTGTCTCTGTAAGACGGGGTGCGGGCACCGGTGTGGGGGCACCGGTGTGGGGTGTGGTACCTGAGAGCTACCGCACAGATGACAATAGAGCTAACAAGCTCTAATTGTCTGTGAAAGGAGAAAAGCAGCCTATTGCTGCTGTGGGCTAATTAACCCGTGCAGCAGGGGAGGGAGCAGCTCTGCAGGGCTGCCTGCGCTCTCTGTCTAAGCTAGCCTGCCCCGTGCTGTCGGAGGACCTGCACCCCCACACAGAGCCCCGCCCCGTGTCTGGGAGCTCAGAGCCTGACAGTTCTAGTGCACTCAGTTTGAGGAGACAGTAGGTACAAAGACCGCACCGCTGGCCTGTGATAGAGCCACGGTTGAAGTTGCATCTCCCATGCGCAAAGGTCTGCCCCAGCGTGAGGTCCTCGGTGCCTAAGGAAGACAGCCATCCTTCCAGTGCTCATGGCCTTGTGTGCGGGGAGCTGGAGGAGGAGTCTCCTCCGGGCTACATGTATGGGATGGTTCTAGACAGGGAACTTAGAGGAGGATGTGTGGCGGGGAGCGGAATGAGGTGACAGAGTTGGAGCTGGGGCCTGGCCTCCGCTGTGGAGTCCGGGAGGTCTCCAGGGAGCAGTGTGGAGCCAGCACAGGGAGCAGAGGCCACCGGAGTAGCTGTGGGTGTAGGGAGACGTGGAGTGGACTGGGAGAGGTCAGGAGAGTTTGGCCAAGGCAGTGGAAGCAAAGTAGATGGGGGGGGGTGAGCTGAGGGAGGCGCATGGGCTGGAGTGGTCACACTAATAACGGAGCAGTCAGGTGATGGAATTCTGGATAGGTTCGGAAAGTAAACCCGATGATGGAGTTTCCCAGTGGTTCAGCCTTGACATCTGAACAAAGGAGAGGAGTCCAAGGGGAGATGCCGAGCATTTCCACCTGAAGCCTACGGAGACAGAGTGTACTGTCATTTGCGGTGATAGTTGTCATCTACCGGCCAGGCGGGTTTTGGGAGTCTGAGATGCCAGTGTGACACGGTATCACGTGGAGATCTGAGCATCGGGACTGTGACCCAGAGGTGGGGTGGGGAGGGAGGCAGAGAAGGTGAATGAGGAGAAGGAAGCCAGGCGGACGCTGTCCTCTGAAGCCTAGAAGAGTGGTTTGTTTGGCAAGCGTGTCTCGAGAGGTCCAGGCATCAGGACTGAGGGATGAACTCACTGCCCTGGGACTGCTGGTCGGTTGTTTTCCTGTTCCACATATGTACTTTTAGAGGTCCCACTGGTGGTGGGAGGGACACTTCTGTTTGAGTGGAGACAGGATGAGCCCTCCATCTCTGCAGAAAGCTGGAAGAAAGATTGGGGCATCTGGGAAGACAAAGGTTCCAAGCACACTCTTTCAAGTTCATCATCTTACGCTTATCCCGCAGTTGGGGAGGTAATTGTAAAGAAAATGGGGTGTGAATTATTGCAGAGAGGAGAAGAAACCATTGCCAACTTTTGGCCAGGGACTTTTAAATCAGGGCTGGCCAACAGAACTTTGTGTCGTGATGGAAATGTTTGAGCTCTGCTTTGTGTGGTATTGGATCCATGGGCTACATGTAGCCATTTAGCAATTGAAATATTGCTAGTGCTACTGAGCTGACTTTGTAATTGTATTTTGACTTAATTTAAAGAACCATCTGTGCCTGGTGGCTGCCTTCATAGGGGTACAATTGATTATTAGCATGCAAATCTCTATTTAAAGCCAGGTATTCCAGTTCAAGGTCTGGGCCTTCTAATCATATACATCTCAGGAAGGTAGTGAATTATTCCCAAAGGGGTGGGTGGGCTTGAGTCAAGGAAGCCTGGGAAGAGCGGAGTTGGAGAAGAGGATTATATGACCAAATTGCTCACCTAAACTTCCAGGCATTATTAAGTAAATGACACGTTCTCCAAGCTGCCCTGTGCCTTTCCCGGCTACTGTCAGTCTGACCCAGGCTCTACTCAGTTGAGGGTGTGGAGGGGAATGGGATACCCTAGTTCGGGTGACAACTTACAAATCCTGCTCTCTGCCCTTCCTTCATGAAGCTTCCCTTGTTTACCATGAGGGCTTCAAGTCTTTCAAAATACTCTTTTTAGAAAGAGTTAGAATATGCCTGGTGTTATTGTTATTATTTCAGCCATATCTGTGTCCTGTCTTCCTGGTTCACTTTATAATTTCCCACAGGCAACTGAGTTATGACATGTTCTGCTTCCTGTGCTGAGCAGGTGCAGGGTGGAATGTTGTAAAGAGATTGTCATAACACCAGAGCTGAGGCCGATGCCTAGAAAGTTGTAGGACCTCAACAGAAGTCTGTTTAATAGTAGGATGCCTAAAGTTAGAATTACACCATCTCTGTTGACATCTCTGAGTTTCTGCCCACCAGCTTCGTAGCCAAGGGCAAAAATGCTAAGTTCTTTGAAGCCCAATTTGCTCATCTCTCAGATGTGATGACAGTTATTTCTTGTGCTGTCATAAGAATCAAATGAGATAATTGCATAGTATTATCTTACGGCACAGTAGCATGTGAGCGTGTGTCTTTATTTCTCTTATGGTGATCTGTATTTGGTGTATTCTTCGCTCAACCGTGATCATCTACAAGTAGGGACTGGGTTTTGCTCTGTCCCATGAACACATTCAAATCTTAGGAAAGTGATTGGACTTATTCCTTGCTAGATACCCCTGGCCCGCCACTCAGGACTTCTTGGTAACTCACAGACCATCCATTGCTCCTCCCTGGGCAGGCGGGTGGCTGGATTTTGTGAGATTGCATTGAATTGTTCGGAACCGTTTTCCAGGTGGAACAGAATCCCCCTGAGGAGAGCAAGCCTTCGCCTGCATGGTTGACTACTGTGTCTGAGGGCACTGCCATGGGCTGGGGGGATCACAAAGTGCTTCTTGGTTAGAAGAGTGCCCACAGATGGTAAGACTTTCCCCTGAGAACCGCAAGGCTTCCTGTGGTAAAGCCAAAGAGTGCATCTTTTAGATCTGCGGGGCATGCCGCCTGGACTGGGCTTGCCTGGTTCACATCATCATAGTTCAAAAGCAGCAGTGGATAATGCACAAACACGCCAGCAGGAGCAGCATGTCCAATAAGAAGTAATTCACAATCATGGTGGCACGTGGCCTCCCAGCTTTCCCAGCACCGTTTGTTGTTTGTTGAAGAGGTTATTTCCCCGGTGACTGCCGGCCTGGCACTCTCATAAGAAAGAACCAGTTGGCCAAGGATGTTGAGTTCATTATGAGTTTATTATTTCTGTCCTCGGTTTATCTGCTCTGGCACCAGTACCACACTGTTTTGTTACTGCAGCTTTGTAGTTAGTTTTGAAATCAACGAGTCTGAGTCCCACAACTTTGTTTTTCTTTTTCAACATTTTTTTTTTTTGCCTATTCAGAATTCCTTGTAATTGTAAAGGATTTGAAGGGGGAAAAAATCTATTGGGATTTTATTACAGATTGTCTTGAATCACTTTGGGGAATATTTTCATCTTAATATTATTAACACTTCCAATCTGTGAACATGAGATTTCTCTGCACTTAACTGAATTTTTAATTTCTTCCAGCAGTGTATTTTGGTTCTTAGTATATAAGCCTTTACCTCATTAGCTTATTTATTCTTAGGTACTTTGTTCTTTTTAATTCTTTATAAATGGTCATGTTTGGTCATGTTTTCCTAATTTCCTCCTCAGAGTGTTCATTTCTGATCTCTAGAAAGTTAACTTATTTGTTCATGCATGTGTGTGATGTGTGTGTGCAATCATGTACATCTCTGCATGCATGTGTGTGTGTGTGTGTGTGTGTGTGTGTGTAAGCTTATATCCTATGACTTTGTTGAATTGGTTAGCTATAGCAGTCTTGTGGATTTTTCAGGATTTCCTATATATACAAAAATGTCAACTGTCAAAGAATAGAATTGTTCCCTTACTTCATTTTGTATGCACAGATTAACTCAAAATATTTTTAAAAAAATCCTAAAATACAAGTAATAAAACTGTAAAGTTATTAGAAGAAAACATAAGGACGCATCTTCATGAGCTTGGCTGTTAGGTTTGTTATGAAACAAACCACCACAACAGGAAGAGGAGGGGCTGGGCCCCTCCACCATCAGGGGGCCACTTGCAGTGGCCGGAAGATCTGTCGCTCCTAAAGTTTGTCCCACCTGCCAACAGCTCTAAGTTTGCTATCAAGTCTTTAATACTTGTGCCATTGGGAAACATTCTATATCCAAACTATAGCAGAAGTGGTAATGGATTCTTAATTTGACACTTAAAGCATAGGCAATAAAAGCAAAAGTAGAAAAAAATGCCTTTACCAAATTAAAATCTTTATGTATCAAAGGATATTATTACCAAGAGACTGAAAAGAAAGCCTACAGTATGGAAGAAAATATTTGCAAGACATACACTTGATACAGGTTTAATATTCAGATTACATAAAGAACCCTTACAACTCAACAAGAAAAAGATAAACAACCCAATTATAAAATAGCCAATAGATTTTTCCAAAGAAAGAGAACATGTTCAACTTCATTGATCCATAAGGAAATGCAGTTTACATCTACTGGGGTGACTTTGATCAAGTAACATTGTACTTGGAAATTAACATGATAAACTGAAACCCCTTTGTACAACTGCTGAAGATAATAAGTACATAAACAGAAAAACACCCAGAAAGTAAACACTTGTTATCAACGATGTGGAGAGACAAGAACTTTACTCCATTGCTCCTAAGAAGGTAAAATAGTGTGGCTGTTGTGAAATTCAATTTAGCAACTCCCCTAGAAGTTAAACATATAATTATCACATGACACAGCAAATCCACTCCTTGTTCCTTAAGAGAAATGGGAATGGCTCTTCATACAGCAACTTCTAAATAAATGTGTAAAGCATCATTAGCCATGATCGCCAAAAGGTGGAAGCAACCTAAATGTCCATCAAGGAGGAGTAGATAGATTGTGGTAAATCCACAGATTGGGATATTGTTTAGACACACAAAGGATGTACTGGCCTCTGCTGATCCTTATTGTGTGATTCCTTTATGTGAAACACACTGAGCAGGTAAATCTGCAGGTACAGAAAGCAGATTCATGGTTGCCGAGGATGGGGGAGGAGAGGGAGGGAGTGCGCAGTGATCACTTAAAGGGAACCCAACATTCTTTTTGGGGTGATGAAAACATTTTGAAGCTGGAGAGGTAGTGGTCATAGAATACTTTGACTATCTGTATAGTAAGTGCTACTGAATTCGACGCTTGAACATGGAAAACTACGTGGGAAGCTGCATGAATTATATAAAATTGGCTTAAGAAAATGGTAACAGTTTGGCAGGATGTGACCTGAGAGGAGTAGTCTGTTGACTCTCTCTCTCGAATAGTGATTTTCAGATTGCAGGGCAAGACCCGTTAATGGCCGGGACGTCTGCTTAGTGGGTCACAAGCTGCTATTTTCGAACAGTGGCAAAGCAAGCAAAAGAGTGGAGTACTTCAGGCGGTTCAGCGTTGTATTTACCAGTGAGTGTGCATGTCCTGGCTCTTGATATGTCTGTATTTCTTGCTCTGGGCCATAGTTAATAGAAACCTCTTTTTTACATTGTCTTCTGGCTTTTTTTTTTTTTTTTGGTAAATCAGATTCAGTGCCAAAATTGCACGCGAAGCCACGTTTTTTCATGACTGGGTTGACTTGCGTGAGTGAGAGTGTGTCCCTGTGGGTGTGAGCTGGGTGTGGGCCGTGGTGTTGGGTGCAGCTGTGTGTGCCCCTCTACCCTTGCTCCCCAGCCTTCTGCAGACCTAGAGTCCTACGTGAAACCTGTGGACAGGTCGAGGTGGGAGATGGGCTAGAAGCTCTGGATGGGTCATGGGGGAGATGATGGGCAGAGCCATTCTGCTCACTGACAAGCCAGGGGAAGACCAGGGAGATGCCCGTCCGTGTGGCCGAATCGATTCCGACCTGGGTCTTTAGCAGGCCTCATACTGTTTTTGTCTCAATGAATCCATGTGCTGTCTAACCTCAGAGCCCTCTTTTGGAGACAGGCTGGAAGGACGGGGTGGGGCTGACCCAGAGCTGGGCTCCTGGTTCCTAAGCACTGGCATTAGTTGGTTGCCGTTATCTGCTGCTGTGTCACAGGTTGATTTTGCTCTCAGCCCTTAAGTTCAGCAAGGCCCCGGGGAAGGGCGTGGCTTGTCTCTGCTCCTAGTAGACCTGCTCAGAGAGGACTCACTTCCCCCGCTGGCTGTGGGTGCTGCCCACAGGCCGGACCCCTGTACATGGCGCTTCTGCTGGGGACTCCAGCTCTGGGCAGGAACACCCCAGATGCACTGTCTTATCACGTGTTAAAAAGGACACACTACACGATGGGGAGACAGAGTTGTGGACTTTTTTTTTGTCGGTTGTGGGGCTTGACCTCAGGGTCTGGTGGCTGTCCCTGAACTCAGCTCTTCTGCTCAGAGCTAGCACTCCACCACTTTGAGCCACAGCACCACTTCCTGTTTTTTGTTGTTTTTGTGGTTCACTGGAAATAAGAGTCTTACGGAACTGTGATCCTCAGATCTCAGTCTCCTGAGGAGCTAGGATTATGGGCATGAACCACTGGTGCCTGCCCCCTTCCCCATTTTTTTAATTTTTAGCACAACCTCCACATGTACCTTGGAGAAGGAATGGCCACTCTGCCGTCACCATGTTGTCAAAACCCGAAGGGACCTTCCAGCATAGAAATGCATGGTGACAAGGACGAGAAACTGAGGAATGAATCTTGCCACGGGCATTGGCTTCCTAGTTAGTTCCTGCTCTGGGTGGGTGTGGGGGGAGAAGGGGCAAAGATTTGATGTGTTTCTCTCTTCCATGAGAGAAAGCCTGGTGGGCCTTGTGTTGGTGGGGTCCCCCCCTCCATGTCCGCCTACCTCTGGCCCGGCTCAGCAGACGTGCCCCGTGAATAACCTCCTCATTGGGGGAGAGAAACCCCTGGCTCCCTAGCAGCCAGGGAGAGGCGGCGAGGCTGGCAGCTGGCTGGCTGGTGGTGGGTGTGGGTTTTCCGTTTTTGTCCTTTCGGATCTGTGGAACAGAGCCACACCGGGGAGGCGCCCCCAGCCTGATGTTCCCGGAGGAAACTGCAAACGGGCCGCAGAGGACCCAGGCAGCTGCTCATTCCCGTGATGAAGCCGCCCTGCTAAAGGTTAATTGCCCTCAGCTGTGCAGGTCCGAATGCCGTTGCTGAGATCCACTGTCCTGGTATTCTGCTGATGCCTTGCCTTTGCTGACATTTGGGAACCGGCTGCCAGGAGGCCCCACGTGACTGTCCACAGATGCTCCTCTCCCACCCGCCGCCCCATTGTACATTGAAGAACTCCAGCAGGCCAGGCCAGCTCCTTGTTAATGGCCCAGTGTGGAGCAAACGCTGGGCTGTAACCTTCACCTGTTGGTGTCTGCGGATGTGTGTAAATCTCCAGAGGTTGGGGGCAGACTGTGTGGATGGGAATGTATAAATCGCCCTCCAAGAGCCTCCCAGCTTGGGAATTCACAGTCCTTCCTTAGCTAAGGAAGGCTAAGGGTCACCTGTTCAGAGCCTTACCTGGATCGCTAATGAAACATGCAGACCCAGACAGATGGAGTCTCTCTCCAATGTCGGAGGCAGACTTCTGCATTCTAGTGAGGCCTGGCTGGAGTTTGAGACCCAGTTTGCTCCCAAGGGAAGGAGCACTGTTCCCTTCAGCTCTCCGGAGCTCTGCGCTCCCTGCAATGCAATAGAAGGTGGATGTAAGAATAAGTAAGGCCTTCTGGCTCCGGCTGTGGAGGGGAAAGAACTTCCTGGACTTAAGTTTTAGTATCTGAAAACAGGAGCTTGCTTCCTCTAACCCATCTCTGCAGATCAGGGTCTGGGAATATCCTTTCTAAGGGATTGTCAGCCAGTGCTGAGTAGCTCATAGAAAATCGAAGGCCGGTGGCCGGGAGTGCTGGGGATTTCACACCATCTGGTTGTACAGTGTGGGACTCCAGTAATAACCACACTTCACTTTTATGTGGCCCCTCTGACTATCCCTGCAAATAGACAGATCTAGAAGTGTTTGCTCCAGGCACGGAAGACTTTGGACAGCTGTTCTTCCATTTCCCAAGGCCCCCTTCCCTTTGTGTCTGTGTGAGCTCTTCCTGATTTTACCAAAGTCTCTAGTTTGCTTAAAAAAAAAAAAAAGCTGAAGTGGGAGTCCCGGGCAAGGTATGAAGTGAACAGATTCAGTGTTGCTGGGCTGCCGGTGCGATGTGGGACCTTTCTGTCTCTGTTCCCATGGGGACACATCTGTACCTCACCCTCTGCCTTGAGGGGTCCGATGGCTGGAGCAGGAGGGAGCTTTGGCAACAACCTCACTCGGGCAACGCATCATGCTTGTCCGAAGAACTTGGCACCTGCCACCTCCACCTGCTTCTCAGTCTTGGCTGAATAGAGCAGAGGCAGATAAAAGCACAAGGAAATGATGGATTCCTGTGTCACGTCTTGAATCCGGTACCCATGCAGACAGGCTTCCTGTAGCCCAAAGGATCCTTCTAGCACCTTGGAGGAACGGGTGGGAATGGACGATACACTCTGGCAGGAGGTTCTCTGGGGCCTTCCCCAGTTCTGAGGTTGAATAATTCTATCGTCTGCCAGGTGAGGAAACCGAATTGGATGGAGCGGGAGCGTCGGGAGGTTCGGAGGTCTTGCAGAGGTCACGCACAGCTGTGGTGCAGGCGGCACTGTGTCCCCTGCCCTTCAGCCTCCAAGCTCGTGTGGAGGTCGAATTTGGCCTTCTGGGGGTGGGGAACACAAAGTGGTCCCCAGTTCCGGCTGGGCAAGGCCTGAGCTCTGCAACCCCTTTCTCCTGAGCACTGTGGCTCAGAACAGACACGCTTTCCACATCGACTGCAGTGTGCTTCACAGGTCCTACACACAGCGGCCATGCTGGAACCAGAGCCCCCTTCTCCATGGGGGAGAGTGCGCCTGCAGACTCCAGCTCCCTCCCCAGCTGGCTCTGCGGCTGCGGCTGCACTGTGCAGCCTGGCCCTCCACCCCTGCTCCTCCAGCGTCCTTGGCATCCCTTCCCCGCCCCCCCTCCATGAAGAAGGCAGAATAGACTCTGCTGCTTCCCACGCCAAGTGTCAGTGGTGGATATCATTTGAAGTCTGTTTGTGTATGCCAGAGGCCTAGAGGGTGAAGATGTGGGTAAATAAATAAGATGGGAGCTCGCACTTAGACTCCAGGGCTGGTGTTTCTTGGAGGGCAGCACAGCACCCAGCCTCCCAGCCAAGCCTGGCACTCCACCCTGGGCGTGGTGAGGGGGTGTGGGCTGCCGGGGGCCCTCCTGTCCCCTGTGCGTTCATCCTGGCCTGGGTTGTATCGAGCTGCAGCGGACAGCCACTCTGATGAATAGTGCAGCAGACGTATTGTGTCGGAGGAGCGTGCCTTCCTCGAGAGACATTAAATATTAACAACAGCAATCG
Organism: Dipodomys ordii; assembly: GCF_000151885.1. Lineage (NCBI taxonomy): Eukaryota > Metazoa > Chordata > Mammalia > Rodentia > Heteromyidae > Dipodomys > Dipodomys ordii. The sequence continues at coordinate 21,812,000 of NW_012267226.1, forward strand.
AGGCAGAGGCTAAACAAAAGCGAGTCGTAAAATGTTCATTTTGAGGGCAACTGTGTTAACTCTGGCGGGTGAGAGTAGAAGGAGCATTTCAAGAGCAGAGCAAGGGTCTTGAACTCCTTGGATCTCCTCTGAGTGAGTGGCGTGCCAGGCCTGGGTCGGGCACCTTGTAGTTCATCCGCTGTCCCAATGCTGCAAGGACCTGGGCGTGTGCACCCGACTGCTTGGTGCAAGGCCTGCTGGGAGGGAGAACAAACGTTCCCAGGGGAGCCCGAGGACCCCTCTGGGAATTGCTGAATCACAGCCCAGCCTAGTGCTTGTCCCAGGGGGAATCTCTTGAGGACAGGCCATATCCAGGAGGGAAGGCCCTTTCTGGCAGAGATTCTCCGCTCAGAAAGGGACCTCTGAGGCCTCTCTCCTCATCTTTCATGACCTGGCAGAACTGTAAAGGGCAGGCCAATCTGGTGCTTTCCAGGAGAGAACTTCCTAAAATGTCCATGGCAGGACTAGGTAGCGGTAGCAGCTACACCGGAAGCTGTTGGGAGGAGGGCGTTGGGGGGGGTGGCTAGAGGATGCGGGGATCTCCACACACTCGTTCCTTTCAGACAGGTGGGGTTCACGCCCAGGCTAGGCCGTGCCCTGTGCAGGGGGCGCTGGTGGTGGTGGTGGCTACGATGACAGACAGAGTGCAGAGATACGCAGCAGACACGTGCTGAGCAGTGATTGTGAGGTAGAGGAAGCCCTCCAATACTGAAATCCAAGGTATGGAGAGAGCCTGGGGTCCAGGGGCTCCCGGCTTGCTGTGGAGCGGGGATGGTAGAAGGCCTCTCAGAAGAACCCAGGGGGAACTCGGGCCCTGATGTCCATGTGTGGATGGTGGAATGGAGGCGGGCAGGGAAGAGGGGGGCACAGATGGAGGAAGGTCACCCCAGAGAGGCAGGATGGAAGGGAGGACAGGGACCACGCCTGCTGGCTCAGGGCCTGCCTCGGCCAAGGCAGACATCTTCAACCCACTCGGACCAGTCTCCATTTCCATGACTTAAAGGCAGTATCAGTGAAAGCCAAGGACCTTTCTGTTCTTTGCTCTTCAGTTCATCCTCTGCTTCCATTACGAGGGATGGTCAGGTGGATTCTGTTTTTCCTGATGGTGAGTTCCAAGCTGAGTCCTCCTGCTTCCCTCTGCAGGCCTGGCCTGGCCTTCTGGGGCCTGGGAAGTAGACTCATGATCCTGAAGACCGGGCCTCATACATGGGACCTCGGCAGGCACAGCACTTCCAAGTTTCCTCATCCCTGGATGAGGATTTCTGGCTCCGTTCACTCCTCACAGGAGCCGATTGCTGTCTGGATCACCAGCCGAGACCCTTCTTTTGTCTGGTTTTACACAGTCCTTCTCAAAGGGTGGCAAGACCCATCACAGCATTCAGTTAGTCTAGCCAAAGCAGAGAGTAGAGAACAATCCTCCCCGCCACCCAGATACTCTGCTACTACCAACACAGCCCAAGGCTGCACTTTCTAAAACATAAGTGGCAGTTTTTCACTTGACTCCTGTCAAGCTTATAGTTCTATAAACCCATGAAAATCATATGAGCAAACGAAACCCACGTCTTTCTGTTTTAATAAACTTGTCTAGCCCAAGTGTTCCCTGCCCTCCCTCCCCCATCCATAGATCTGCCATTGATCTCTTGAATACAAATGCACATCTTCTAACTTTCCATCCGAGATTTCATTTTCTTGGTTCGACTTGGTACTTACTCCACTGGCCATTTGGAACTTGGATTCTGATCCCTGTTACCTCTCCCTGCCCCCCACAGCTGTCCTGCCCTGTGTGGATTCGATCAGAGTGTGCCGAGTGCTTCCGTCCCTGCCCCTAGACTCTAGCTGCAGAGATCCGTAGGGAGCAGGAGAAAGGCAGAGAGGTGTCCATGCATCCCTGGCATGGGGCGTTTCAATCATCATCCTGTTGTAATTGGCAAATGCAGGAAACTCCAGTATGTCTGGTGCTTAGAGCACTTTACCAGGCTTTAATTGTGATGGGATTTATGACGTGGCTTGTAGGAGGTAATAGATGTGACCATGTTGCTCTCACCCCCCCTGGCTACATAATTCTTTGGGGAGAGGAAAGACAAGTGTGAGAATGGAGTCGGGAAAGTCCGCGAGGTGGAGAGGTGGCTGCGAGTGGCCCGATGAGATGCACGGCGTGAATATTCATAGCTCCTTCCTGAGGTAGCTGCCTTTGAGCCTTATCTCTTCCCAGCAGCCATTGGAGATGGGGACCGGAGGGCCCGATTCTCCATGTTACAGAAGGAGAAAGGGAAGTCGGCACTGCATTTGCTGCTGGATCAAGGAGTCAGGGAAAGTCATGAGCTGGAAGTGGGGGCTGGCTGGGTCTTGGGGCTCTGACTTCTGAGACCCCTGGCTGTGGCAGTGTTGATCCGGGGATCACGGCCCTGCCCGTCCCTCCTCCCCCCACCTCACACATGTGATGACACAGTGTACGCCCGCAGTGTTCTCTCGGTGGTTACCGTAGTGACAGGGACTCTGTGTGTGAGATGCCTGGGCTGGACTCTAGGCCACGCAAAAGCAGAAGCTAACAGTGTCCTGCGTCCTGGCTCTGCAGCAGGAGTGACCTGACAATATCAGACATCACCAGCCCAGAGGCTCCTCCTGACTTACAGTCCTGGAGCCAGGGTGGTGCAAATGCACGTGTGTCTGCAACCAGAGTGACAATGTGGGGTCTTCTATAGGAAGAAATTCTCCACCGCTTGCTTGCTTGCTGTTTCCTTCCTTCCTTCCCTCCCTCTTCTCACCCTCCCTCCCTCCTTCTCTACTTTCCTCCCTCCCTCCCTCTTCCTTTTCTTCCTCTCTTCCCTGGGCCTTCCTTATATCCTTCCCACTCCTGTTTATCCTATGTTTTCTATTAAATCACTGATCGACTGATCAATACCTCTTGTTTATTCACTGAGCATCCTCTCTGTGCTGGGTACTGAGTCCAGTGCTTGAATCCCGTCAGAACCAGCAGAGGCTCTGGCCTCTTGGAACTTAGGATCATGTGTGTCAGGGTTCAGAAGTGAGCACTGCTTGCAAGTGCCACACCAGCCGGGGAAGGGTGAGTGCTCCAGTGCCACCCAGGGGGGACTTGTGACCGGCCTCCAGTCAGGGAAGGCTTCCTACGGGAAGTCAGGATGCAGACAGAAACCCAAGGCGTCAATAAACGGTTGGCATCAACTAGAGGACGCACAGCTGAGTGCTGTCGTTGAGGCAAGGTGAAGGCGAGAGAGAATATGATCTTTTCTTTTTTAATAAAGGAAGAAGGGGAGGTAGGAAGAGGTGAGTCTGGAGAGCTAGGCTGTCAAATCATAACAGCCCTTAAGAGTCCCTTCTGGAGGGTTGAACTTTAGCTTAGCACGAGGAAAGACTACGGAAGCAGTTGGGATCTGCTGTGGTGTCTGTTTGGGAGCGAGTCCTTCAGCCGTAGCTAGGAGAGCGGAGGGGAGGGCTGCTGGGTGCTGTCCAGCGGATTCCAGCCTTCCCGCCAGGCCGTCCACCCTGGAGGAGGCAACACTCCGTGTGTGGGTCTGGAGCTCCCAAGGCAGGTGCCGGACCTCAGGACAGAGGCACCATGGCTCTGAGTGGTGGACACAAGGCTCTGGTGGCAGGGGAAAAGCCCGGGCCACACCCGGAGGAGGAAGTCGGGCACACAGCCGTTGGGATGAAGAAGCCCTCCTTGGAATCCCAGGCGGCTCTGCGGATTCATGGAAGGATGTAGAGTCTTCCTAAAACAAAAACAACTCAAAGGCACCGAGGGTTTGAGCTTGGATGGAGACCCTCCCCCCCCCTGGGCTAAGGTGTGGCTTTTCCTTCTCAGTCTGATCTCTCCTCCTCTCTTTCCCCCTTTCCTTTCCTTCATGTTTCCCTCTCCCAGACGCTCATTTTCCCTGCCAACGCCTTCCCCGTCAGGTGTGGAGAGTGACATTTGCAGAGGGTTGGTGAATTCTCCCATCCGGGTGGCCCCAAACCTCTGGAAAGGAAAGATCACACGATGGCTTTGTACGCAGCTGGCCACGCGCATCTTGCCTCCGCCGTGTGGGCCGGCGGGTGGGGCACTTAGCTCCATTTCTGAGGGAGCTGGAGAGAGTGGAGCAGAAGCTGGGACGCTGTCTCCTCTAGGTCCTGGCTTTAATTTCATTCAGATGAGCTAAACACAGTTTCTCCATGAGTCCCTCCTGGCTGTCCGGCACTGTGGGATCCGGGCAGGGGCAGTCACCCAAGCCCTGCCTGGAGGCAGGACTGTCCAAGCAGAGGAAACTCTTTGCTGTCTGTCAAGAACGAACTGGGCTTGCAGGAAGTTGCTGTGGGGGTGGGGCTGGGGCTGGGGGAGAGTGTCCTAAATGCCCAGAGGAGGGCTGGGAATGTGGCTTAGTGGTAGAGTGCTTGCCTAGCATGCATGAAGCCCTGGGTTCGATTCCTCAGTACCACATGCACAGAGAAAGCCAGAAGTGGTGCTGTGGCTCAAGTGGTAGAAAGCTAGCCTTGAGCAAAAGCAGTTTAAGAGGATAAGAATAGGTCGTCGGTTCTGTCAGCAGTGGGGAGCTGGCCAAGGTTTTTGAAACAGGAATGTCAGATCTGACACGAAGGAACTAGAGGCTGATTGGATTCGTATAGTTACAAGGAACATAAGTTCGCGCTGTGCCAATCAGGGGACAGCTGTGTGCAGACTGGAGGTCTTGGTCCAGAGATGTGAATGTGATCGTGATGTCGGCAGAAACACCTAAGAAGCCGGCACCTTCAGCATCTCCCACCAGACATTCATTTGTTCCACAGAAACCCTACCCTGTATGAAGAGAGGCAAACTCTCACAAGTTTCCTGAAGAAGTCTGTCCCAGCAGACGGAGCTCGGGCAGGGACAACAAGAATGAAGAGACTGTAAATGCCCTAAATTCAGGGCCAATCCCTGAACTTCATTAGAGGATCAGGAAATACAGAGCCTCCAAAATGGGTTAGAAAGCCTATTAAACACAGATCTGGACTGAGATTTGCGCTGAGAGTGAGAGAATTGATGGGCAGGAATGAGGATGTAAATCTTCCAAATACTTTTCTATGGGTACCCAAGAGGGGAAAAACATAACGGAGCAACTCTTGGTTGACAGGCAGCTTGAGGTCCCAACTGGCAGGTTTCTCTTGCTGACCAAATGGCCTTTAAATGGAGGCAGCATCCTGCACTCAGCACAGACCTGGCTGCTCTAAGATGAGCACCTGGCAGGGGTCAGCACCTGGGCTGATGCAGGGAAGGGAAGGGATGGAAAGCAAGAAGCAGCCACCATAGGGTGATGGGCAGCACAGCCAACAGCAAGAAATGCTCACGGGGACCCGGGGAACCGGATTATCCTGGAGTAAGGCCTCACCACCCTGGGGACATCTTCCTGCCTTTTTTCCTGTCTCGTCCACTCCCTGAACTTAGTCCTAGGATTGCCGGGAGTGGAGAGGACAGGCCCTGCTTTCCTCTGTGGCTGTTCTGAGAGAGCAGGGCTAGGAAATGTGAGCTGTAAAGGTAAAAACATCTGGGCTGTAGAATTCCATTTGTGAGGTCAGCTGCCTTTAGCTCGTGGGTCCCCATTTCCTTATTCATGTGAAGAAAATACCTCTCCCGATGCTGTGAAGAGACTGTGATCCTGAAGGAGTAAAAGTCGGCGGGGGGGAGAATGGTCTCGGTGTGGCAGGGGTTTGCTAATTAGAGATGTGGGCCCCACACAGTCCTGTCCTGGACATAGTGTCACTGTGACCAGGCTGCTGGGGGCTAGCGCAGGTGGAGCCCCCAGTCCCTCCCCCGTGGATCTCCAGCTCTACTCTCTCTGAATCCGGGCAGGTGTGGATGGCAAGAGGGCTTGAAGAGATTCGGAATAGAATCGAGCCAGCGTGGCTTTCCTTCCTCTGAAGTATCTGTCTAGACACAGCATCTGATTCCAGGCAGGAGCGATCGTACGTCATTGGCTCAGTGCTGTGGGTACCGAGAAGCCTGGCTTCAGCTTCCTGCCAGCTCCGCTCCGCTCCGCGGCTTCCACTCCTCCCTGTCTGCACCCAGGCACCGCGCAGCCCTGGAGCCACAAGACTGCAGTCCAATTCCTCAGGAAGAGACTCGGTCCCCGCGCCCTGCAAATCCATGAGCCAGGCCGCAACCTCCCCCCCCCCTCTTCCTCTTGCCCTGTCGGTACACAGGCATTCCAGAAGGAGCAGGAGAAACCCAGACTCCTGGTAGACTGAGGGCTTCTGTAGCCGACAGCTCTAATGGCTGAGACATCCATATTCAGGGAGAGATGCTAGCCAGTTTCCATTTGCCCTGAGGAGAGAGCAGCCAGATCTGGCCTGGGGTTAAAATAAAAGAGTTCAGGGATGCTGGATGTCGTGATTGGCTTGGTGACTTCCATCCTCCCCAATCTCCTCCAGGACACTCAACACAGCCCCTCGGCTTCGTCTCCCAGACGGGAGAACCCCACACCCACCGAGTGGTGTTTCCTGTCATGGCTGGAGATCCCTGCATTCCCAGGGCTCTCCTTGCCTTGTGCTGGTGGGTAGATGCCCAGCGCAGTGCCCGGCCTGGCTACCATGCCCTGCCCCCACTCCACGGCCCCCAGAGCCACCTGGGTCCTGCGTGCACCCCCCACTTGGTTGACTCTTCTCCAAGGCTGTGGGGCTCCTCTCCCCTCCCCGACATGATTCCACCCGGTCTTGTTTCTGTGCCGATTCGAATCCCACCCATTGTACTACTCACCCAGCCCTGCTTTCAACCACGATCAATGCCAATAACAGGAATATTTTGCTAAGAGTGAAGAGGGCCTCCTTCAGTTCTTCGAAGAAGGAAAACAACAGGTTTTGAGGGAGCTTCTGGGGCACACATGACTTCTTTATTTCAGTAAGTTGCATGAGTGAGTTTATTTTAAAAAGTGTAAGAAGAGTATTTCAAATAAATTAGATTTTTTTTAAAAAAATGAAACGAGAGATCTCACATTCTCCTACAGATAAAACCTGAATACTTGAATAGCATTTTATGCTTGATTGGATGAATAGTTAATTAAAAATAGAGTTTTAAAATAATAGAAAGGCTGTAACGACTTCTATGTTCTCATAAAATACTACTTTCTATCATCTGTCGGTCTAGGCTGAGGTTGAATGTGGAGGAGGATGGTGGACCAGATGGCGCCCTGCTAGAGAACCTGGTGGGAGATGGAGGTTTTGAAGTCAGCTGACCTAGGCTCAAATCCCAGCTCTGAGTTTTACTACCTTTATGGCCCTGGAACACCCACCCTCCTCTTCGGATCATCTTGGGTGATCACCTTGGATGATTGAGCTGTTCATCATTCCTGACTCCTAGTGGCTGTGAAGATGAGCTTCTGTTTTTTGTGGGGTTTTTGTTGTTGTTGTTGTTGTTGGTCGTGGGGCCTGAACTCTGGGTCTGGGCGCTGTCCCTCAGCTCTTCAGCTCAAGGCTAGCGCTCTACCACTTGAGCCACAGCGCCACTTCCAGCCTTTTCCGCTTATGTGGTGCTGAGGAATCGAACCCAGGGCCTCATGCATGCAAGGCAAGCGCTCTACCACTGAGCCACCTTCCTAGCCCCAAGCTTCTGTTTTGTCTAAAACCCAAACCCAGCCACATTCACTCCACAGGGTTGTTTTCCATGTGAGGCACTGATACCCACGCGGAGGCATTCATTTGGCATCAGGGAGATGCTGAAGCTACCATGTTAAAGATGACCCCGTGTCCCCTAGAGATCAGTTTGAGAAAGAGATGAGGTACCAGGCCCCCTCATCCGTCCTCTGGCTCTGCAGTTTTAGTTTACTGTAGTCACAAGGAAGAAAGGTGAATGTGTGTGTGTGTGTGCATGCATGCATGTGTGTGCATGCACGTGTGTGCATGTGTGCAAAAGGGAGAAGAGGACGCTTCCTAACCTTTGTCGGCGGGCTGGTTTCATTTTCGTGGTGGTTATTACTGTGACTCTCTTCCTGTACCCAACTGTAACGGAGACTTTATCTTCAGCACAGCGCCATCCTGTCTGCAGCTTCAGAAATCCATGGTGGGGGGGGGGGGGATCTTGAACTGAATCTGCTCAGCACGGAGAGCGAGGGACAATGTAGAGTATGATTTGGAGGGAGCTGGATGTGGTCGATCAAAATTCAAGTTGATTCATGTTTGCATAAAGCAAAGTAAGTCTGTAAGTCGCCCTGCTCTTGTACCAGGAGTGCGGAGCAGGGAGTACACAGAGGCAGTGGGAGGGAAGATGGAGAAGACTGGGAAGCAGGGACCCTCCTGGCATGGCCGCTCACACTGCTGCGTCTGTCACAGCCACGGCACATTCAGGTGGGCCCAAGCAGAACTGGCCACGACCTTGATCAACACTGCATTTTGTGTTTCCCTCTGGTGTCCTGTAGACTGTGCGCTCCAGACATCTTCTGATGTGTCTCTGACCGTGAGCAGACAAATGTCCATTTCCCCACACCCGCCAGGTCTCCAGGCTGAGTGCCCTGCAGTGCTGCGCGTGTTGGGGGTAAAGAAGGGTCTCCCCCAGAGCCCAGGCCTGGACGGTGTGCAGACAGGATATGACCTACGCTGGCCAGGGTTGGCTCAGAACTAGGGCTAAAGGAAGCTTTGGGGTTAGAGATCATGATGCCAGACCCGAGCAGTTGGAGAAGAGGCAGAGGGTGCTGGGCACAGGGCAGAGGTGACCCTGGGGTAGGAACCTGGCACTTGAAGAAGACAAGACGGAGAGGCTCAGGAAGGGAGAGAGGTTGAGAAGTTTAGTTATAGTTTAAGCAGCCAGTTGGGGTTGGGGGGAGAGATGGGAATGAAGAAGATGCATGAAGGGTCATTGTTGAGTCAGCTGGTGATGGACAGGAGTGGAGGGCAGAGTCTCCTCTCTCTCTCCTCACTCTCCTTCTCCCCCCTCCTCCCTCCTCCCTCTCCTTCCATCTCCAGTTAAAACTTCCTTGGAAAGGAGAATCTCTTTGGGTCATTAAGACTCTCTGGTGTCAAAGCATCCAAATACAGAGTATGAAAGATAGAAAAACAAGCCATTAAAGGGGTACTCCTAGATAGCATTTATTGGATGCTAATTACATGCTAGTTATGCTTAATAATTTACACTACTCAGCTCACTTAATTCTCGGAGCCTTTTGAGGAATTAAGTACTATGGTACAGTTGAAGAAATTGGAGTTCAGAGAGGTTAAGTAAGTAGAGGTAGATCACACAGCCGGCAAGCGGCTTCCTAACTAGTAGCGCTTAAGCACTGTGCTGTGCCACCTCAAGTGCTGAGCTAGGCTAGGTTGGTGGCCATTTTAATTCCAGTTAAAGATGGCTTGGGTTTCTGGCTGTCTTTTTTCTCTCTGAAACCATGGTGGGGGGAATGGCATTTTCCAGAAGGATTAACTTGAGGCTCAGAAGGGTTTTGAGGCTTTTCCAAAGAGCCGTCCTGACTGAGCTCTTCTCGGGGCCTGGCCTTGCTCTCTCCGCCAGTGTGGCAGGCTTCCCTCAGACGCACTCGGCCTTTGTCCACAGACACATTGAGCATCCGGCTCCCAGGGAATCTCTGCAAGCCTGTGCTCTGTTCTTTCGATAAGGAAAGGGGAACGGCAGTTGGTGCTGGAGCCTTCGGTGCGTGGAGCAAGCCTGGATAAGATTTACCCAGCCATTATGTTTTCCTTAACTCCCTTTCAAGGAGGCAGTAACTAACAGGGCTTTGCTCAGACATGAGCCGTTCCTCATTGGCAAATGGTGCTTCACAGTGGATTCCGAAGGGTTTTGAATTCCAAAGGCAGCTGTGAGGTGGGAGGGGAGACAGGTGCTGAGGCACCCGTGGCCATAGCTAGCCTTCCCTGCTTGCTTCCGGTGGTGGTGGCTTGGTGGTGTGTCATGGGCTTCCGGTGACAATAACTTGTCTCTGGTGCCATGGGCATCTCACTGGAGACGGGGATCATCTGTCCCCAGGCCCTGGGAGCCTGTGGTGACAGGACACACACCATTTGGAAGGACTGAGCCGATTATACCTTACAGAGTTGGGCCTTCTTGCCATTCTTGACAGAGGTGCACGCACAGCCAGGACCTGGATCAGGAGTCGAGGCTTAAGGGTGGCAGCTGACAGTTTTAGGAAATCAGGCACCTTCCAGAGCTTCCTGTGAAACAGGACTTGCTGCCTCTGGCCATATCCAGAGCCACGTAGGGTGGAGTTAGTTGGAAAATAGTAATTGAGCACCATGTATGTGACAGCTATATTGCTGTACAATCCCTATGACATACTATTTCCTACTGAGCTCAGAAGCACTTGAAAAATGATACAGAACATGGAAGAGCCTAGGATATCCATCAGGAGAGAAACCTCAGAAACAGGGCAACATAATTCTAGAAATAAGAAATGGGAGAAGCAGCATAATTTCATAAATGAAAACGAAGCTACAAGGAACACAAGAATAATTATACACTCTAAAGAAAGCCCTACAAGACACAAAAGGTATACTGGAAACAGATTTTTAGAACTGAAAGGAAATTAATGAGATAAAAACTCTGAGAGAAAAATGACAGATATCAAAGATAAGCAAAGAAGAATGGAGACATGGATAACAGACCACTTTGTAAAACATAAAATCAACACAAAACATCCTAACAATTTCAAGTTTACAAAAAATCTTGGGAAAAGCTCTAAATGAATCTAAGCCTGTATACAGAAAGAGCCAACAGTACCCCTGAGAAAGAAAACCTAGAGAGACCAAACAGACCCTAGGTGAAGTGATCAGGCCTTAAGGGAAAGGAGTCAGAAGAGCAAGCAGAGTAGGCGACTTGCATGAGAAATGATAACACGGCCTGTGTTATGATAAAAGAAAATGGGATAACATATTAAAAGTACTCTGGGAAAAATATGAATACCAGCCAAGGATTTTATAGTCAGCAAAATTGACCTTCAAGTATGAAGCACTCACGCTATTATTAGCATAGCACATAAGAAATCAGAGAAGAATACCGTTCCCATGAGCCTTTCTTCAGGAATCGTCTGGCAAATGAGTTTCAGACAACCTAGTGACTAGACGTGAATGAGAGAGGTGTTGACGTGTGCTGGCGGTCAGTGTTGACATACACAGGCAGAAGCAGCACCAAGAGAGCATCAAAAGTGATACGTTTACGACCCTGCGTATGGCAAAATGACTTGGCAGTAGAGACAGTGTTAAAAATGGCAAGAGGGAAATATTCTGTACAAAACCCCAAATTTCCTGTTGTTAGTTTTCTCCCAGTGCTATTAGTATTGTAATTTTGAGATGATTGCGTGCATATGGTGGGTCATTATTATTTGGGGCCATTCTCTATTATTTTTGCATCCTCGAATACCAGGTTTCTCAGTTCAAAAGAATGGACATGTGGAGTATATAGAAGAGAGACTATTGCAAAGCTGACCTTGAATTTTAATTTACATACATGTCATCTCCCCTCCCCTTCCTTTCCTTACAAGTTATCTCTGAACATGTCATCGGGTCTGAAGAGCGATCGAGCTCAAGTTCAGTCTCTTAGGCAGGGGTGTGGTGATGCTGTACATTTTCCTTGGGAGGAATGCTGTATCTGCTTGTTGCTCTTTTTTTTTATTAAGTATTAGCATCTAGAAGGTGCTCCATTGTGGTAATCTTCTTTTTGCATATCAGCTACAATAATTTTATGCCGAAATGCTGCCCTTCAACTACAAGTCTGGTTACCCAGGGGTCTAGTTCAGATAGAAATAACAGGATAGATGCTTACGCCCTTTTATTTGCCCAGCATCCAAGATACATTGGTTCCCTGTCATCCTCAGAAGATGACCAATTAGTTAATTTTTAGCATGTCATTATGAACTCTTTAATGTAAATGTATTAAAACCATGTTTAAACATGGTTTATTAGAGCTGAAATTGTCATCATTGGTCAGCGGGAGTCACTTTAGGTTGGCTCCCGTGTCCTTTATACGTGACCTATCCCAGGCTCACCTTGTATATCTCTTGCCCAAACTAGGGGTCAGCCAGTTCTCTGAAACATCTCGGTTTCTTTCAATGGTGGGTCATGACCGTGATTTTCTACATGAGAACATTGGAGCCCAACAGGGAGAAACCATTTTCTACTGATCAAGTCTTCTTTGTGTGTTTCTCTGAATCCAAGTCAAATATTCAGATACCTCTTATTTTAATATATATGTATTAGAGCCTTTATATTATAGGGCTCTTTGGAGGCCTAAATGAGTATAGATGTGTGTGTGTGTACGTGCATGTGCATGTGTGCACACGCACAAGTGCCTTTCTGTCCTCAGCATCAATTATATGCATATGGTTGTTTTCTGGCAGGTGTGGTGAACTTACAACAAACTAGCCAATCACACAACTGTCTAACCTCCAGGGGCGGGCCTAAGCTAGAAGGCTAATCACAGAGCTGTCTAACCTCCAGGGGCGGGCCTAAGCTAGAAGGCCAATCACAAAGCTGTCTAACCTCCAGGGGGTGGGTCTAAGCTAGAGTAGGACTGTGGTCACTACAGCCAGACTCACACGAACAAGCTCATACACAGACCAAACCCATCGCCCCATTGTGCTGACCTCACATGCACTCCAACCTTGTCCACCATGACAGCTCATCTGGAGGCCAGAGCTCATGTTTGGGACATGCAGGTGGCTAGTTTGCATGGCTGGGCATCATGGGACCAGACCACATGGACACCTGGCTGAACCTTTGCAGATGTTTGGCATCACACCAGGGCAGATTATCTCTCCTCCCCCTCAGAGCCTCCTCTGGGCCTCTGGAAGGTTTAGTGGAATGCCCCAGCCTGGCTGGACTCTGGAATCTACACGGTTATGTCTGGGCCTGGCTGGAGTTGTGGTTAGGCTGCCGTGTGAGCACCTGCTCAGTTCCCCACAGTAGATCTCAGCCCCTGCCTTCGCCTGCCCTCTAAGGAATGGCAGAGGCTGGCTAGAGTAAGGGTAGAGAATGACTGGGGCATCCCCACAATGCCATGGCCCATGTCACTGTCTGTGACCCATGACCCATGCGATGACCCCACTGGGGTCCCATGGCTCTACCTCTTCTGCGATCCTGAGCATCATGCCCCACAATACCCTCCACTCATATAGAGCCCCTGCTCTCTGTACCCCCAGGACGGGGCAGGTGAATGGCCAGGGCGTGGCCTACACCGCCTGGCAGCCTGGGAGGAGCTCTCTCTGGGCTCTGTTGTGATCCCGGCTGCTGGATTGGTGGTGGGTAAAGTGCAGTGGGTCTTCCACTCCATCCTCCTCCTGCCAGGAGCTCTGCAAATACTTTGATTATGGGACATCTCCTGGGTCATACCCACGTTATCATAGAGACCATCTCGTTATGGGACATCTTGTGGGTGTCTTCCAGCAGGGCTGGAGCCCTGTCTGAGCTCTATCCAGGGGGACTTGATAGTGCCATGGCTTGTATGGAGGATGCCCAGCCAGCCACCTTCTCTGGGGACAGGTTAAGGGCATGAATGACAGAATTCATCCTCAGTGGTGCTCTGCTGAATGACCCCAGAGACAGCCACCCTGTCAAGTTCAGTTCTTTGGGCTCCCTTGTCTCTGGTGTTAAGTGACTATAGAGCACTTTGGAGTAATGGCGACTTTCATTATAAATACTTGCGAGTAACAGCCACCCACGAGGCTTCCATGGGGAGCAGACCTGGTAGAGCCGCTGTGGAAGCTTTGGGTGTCTTCTAAACCCCAGCCCTGTGAGACTCCATGAAGCTTGGGCTCTGAGACACGAGAATGTTCTGGAAGCTGTATAGGACCTACCTTGACTTCCTCTTCTCCTTAGCAGGGACCTGAGCACTACAAAGTCTCACCTCTTCTCTGCCCCCCTCCCCCCTGACTTGTGTCAATGAGTTGACTTTTGTGTTTAGACCTGTTGTTACTTTGGGGGTGTGGTTAGTACTAAGTCGGCAGGAAGGGTGAGGCCGAGGGCTTATTCTCTGGCCGGAAGAGGGGACAGCAGTGCTGGGAACAATATGGCTGTGAGGATAATGTTAGCCACTGGTTGTGCTGTTCCAGGCCTGGGAGAAATAGGCAAAGAGCCGCTAATCAGCCTACCAGGGAATGGAGTGTTCTGGTAGCTTGTGGAAGGAAGCAGGAGGAGAGGCAGAGGATCAGGGCAGCGCGGGGCGGAGGGGGTGGCATTTGTGTAAAAAGATTCATGAGGAGATTTATGTGGAAGTTAGCGCTGGGAAAAAGCCGCTGTTCTAAGTAGAATATTAATGGTATCCATTTTCTTGCCATCTCCTGCAGGAATGCTTTGGAAGAGCAGGGGGGAAAAATGGCCTCACAGTAATAACTGTTATTTATATACGAGAACAGCACTGGATAGATCAAAATGTGAGATTTCAAGGTAATAACTGGACCCTCGGAATCATCATCATCTATTTAAAACGCAATCTCCAGGCTTGCGAATTGATAGAAAAAAAAATGGCTCAATCCAGCCACGGCAGTAAATAAATTTGTGTTTCATTCTTGCGACTTGATTTCATTCTGAATCCAATGAGATTCGATGATGGGAGGGAGGATGCTGGAGATGACCTCTGACCCGCTCTCTCTAGCCGTCCAGGGGCAACTGTTGGATAGAAAGTTCTTGCTTCACTCCTGGTCACAGCTGGAGATAAAACAGTTGACAGAGATTAGGTGACTTTTAGAGTCTGCTGAGCATCTTCTAAAAGGCTTCTTCCAGAACCCTGTAATTTGCCGCTTTCCCACCTGCCAAGCTAATAATGGGTGGACATTTTTCTGGATTTTTTTTTCTCCTCATACGAACGACATCCATCTATGTATCTATTTTTTTTTCTGGAAAAGAATAGGAATCATTCTATAATACTCCATTGCAGTTTGGCCTCTCTATTATATTCGCAGGTCAGTTTATATAATCGATACTTACAACTGTAATGTGACTCAGGGTGCTGTGAGTTAAAGGCTTGGTCCTGGGCAGGGTGCTACTGAGAAGTAGTGAGGCCGGAGGTGAGGTTTTCTGGCCATTTGCAGGCCGCCCCTTCCCCGCCGCCTCTGCTTTTTTCCCTTCCTTCATGCATGTATTTGCTGCCATGATGCCGTCTGGTCACCGGGCCAATCAGTCAAAAACTGACACCCAAACCATGAGCCAAAACAAACCTTTTTGCTTCATAAGCTGGCAAGTTCAATTAATCCATTACAGTGCTGGGAAGCTAACTGACATAACAGCTTCCTTTTGGGAAAGCGTGCTCTTCCTTTACACAGGGATGCCCTCATTTAACGACCCATTTAGAGGGGCATTCTGGTTGTTTTATCCCTGGGTCTGGTGCTAGGAGCATTTACTGGAGTGTTTTTGGAGAATAACTCCTAAACGAAAATTAGGTGGAAGGGTACGGGCATTTTAAACTGGAAGCAGTGGAGCATTTTTGACGATGAAAAATGAAATCTGGTAACTTCTGTCACATCCAGTTCTTATGTCAATACCAGAGGGCAGCGCTGTGGGAGATCTTTCGGGTGCTCGTGATTTTACCCGTTCAGGGGCCCAGTGAAGCCTGGGAATGAGGTGGTGCTGGTTTGGGATGTTTATCTCCACCCCACTGATGATGGTGTGAGCTGGGGGTGTGGCAGAGCTGAGGGCCGTTCCCGTGCCCCCTCCCCTGACCCTCACCCCAGGCTGAGGTTCAAGGCCCACAGAACCGGCTGCCCCTAACACAGTACTGGGCTTCCAGAAGCTTTGTTGTTGCTGAGCCCAAGGCTTGCGTGGGTTTTCTGTGTCACTGCTGGATGAGATAGCGCCCCTCACGCATTCATGAAGCTATTGTGAGGACTGCTTGTGATCATTCTTGAAATACCGCGTTATAAAGTGCCACTGAAGTGCCAGTGTCTTTATTAATAATGAAATGGAGGTTTGTTGAGAGCTGACCAAATGTTCTTACCTGCTCCCTTCCTCCACTACTGTACTCAGGACCTAAAGAACAGGTGTGTGTGTGTGTGTGTGTGTGTGTGTGTGTGTGTGTGTATGCGCACGCACATGCACACGCATGCATACGTGCACACAGGTTTGCCCTTGGAGAAGTTCTTATACCTCACTAAGCCTAAGTCTCCCTTTCTGAGAGCTTGAGAGGCCCAGTTGCATAAGAGGCTCAGGCTCTGGGCCATCAGCTGCTTCTCTAGCCAGAGAGCAGCCATCCAGTTTGGTACACCTAAGCAGAAATAATCTTCAGATAATGTGGGCCAGGCTGCTAGGCAGAAATAGGACAGGCAGGAGGTAGATAGGAAAGACAGGTAGACAAGTAGGTTTACAGGACAAATAGATGATAGGTAAGTAGCTAGGTAGGAAGAAAGGGTAGACAGAGATGGGTAAGCAGGTAAGTAGGACAGACAGGTAGGTAGTTAGATAGGACAGGTATATAGGTAGGTAGATAAATAGGTAAGTTGATAGAACAAATATTCAGGCAGATAGGGAGGGAGGGAGGGTGGGGGGACAGGTAGGTAGGAAGTAGGGGGAGATAGTTTATCGAAACTGGATGGATACATGGCTCCTACCTCCAGATCCCTCCCCCCCTCCCCCCCCCGGCAGGGGGAAGGGTCTGTCGTCCTCAGAGCCACAGTGCATGGAACCTGAGTGAGGGCCGCAGGAGGTCTAGGAGCCCCAGAATTTTCCAGGAGGACACATGCGGGGAGACTGTGCTCACCCCAACAGGGAAGTAAAGGACCCAACTCGCTCTGCTCCACGCCACTCCTCTCCCGATAAAGGAAGACACAAGCAGACGTGTGGGCTGGCAGGAGGGCCGGCTTCCTGTGGTATCTGTCCCACTCACCAGTGGCAGATCCCTCTTAGCATTCCAAACACAGACCACCTCTGAATGAGTGAAGTCACTGCATGAAGGGATGAACAAACTAAGGCTTTCAAGGGACAGTCAAGGTTATGGAGCTGTAACCCCGGCTCTACCACTAGCAAGCTGTGTGACATTGTGCACATCACTCAACCATTCTGAGCCAGCAGGGCTCTCTGGTTCCTATAACAAGGATGGTGGTGTCTTTCTCAGAGGTTTGCGTGAGAGTTAAGTGAATAACATGCCTAAAACACAGGAAGTGCTTGTTGTGTCCCGCATCCTCCGACAGAGCAGCTCTTGTGACTAACAAGCATTCCCGCCCGATGACTAGGCCAGTGTCACAGATTGACATGTGCTAGCAACCCCAATGAGCCACGAGCACCAGGGTCACCTGTTAAGTAAATAAGCAATTAGAGGTGAGCTACAAGGTTCTTCCCCCAGCGAATCCGGTTTATCTGCTGGTTGGCTCACAGTAGTTGGAAGCTGATAACTGCATGTCCCTTGTTGCAGGGCAACTTCAGCTCTGTCCCCGGCCTGTCCTGACCTACCGCAGTCCCCTCCCCTCCTAGGGTTTGTGACAAACCGAGTCAGCATTCAGAGACCGTGGAGATGTCTGGAAGGAAGCCAGGAAATGATGGAGCAAGTCCAAAATCCCATAAACGGATTACCCTAGATGTAAAGTCAGGAGTGTTAAGGTGGTTTCGGAGGCAGATGAAAACCTTAGACAAATAGCTAAGGCTTTCAGAATTACTTTGGAAGTCCTGGGAACACTCCGGGAGGTGAAGGGGCGGAAAGAGGCGGTTGGCTGCCAGGGATCCCGCCTCGACTCTGCGTTTCTATTTGTGATACTGGGGTTTGAACTCGGGGGCTGGTGCTGTTCCTTTGCTTCTTCTGCTCAAGTCTGGTGCTTTACCACTTGAGCCACACATCTACTCTTGGCTTTTTGTGGTTATTTGGAGAAAAGAGTCTGATAGGCTTTTCTGTGTAGGCTGGCTTCGAACTTGGATCCTCAGATCTCAGTCTGTGTGGTTGTTTTGCTTAGCGACTTACTTGGAGCATAGCCCATTCATATTTTTACTATTGTGGTTAATAGCATGCATATTCCTGTTAAATAATTTAATCCAAGTGTATTACTAGGGTACTTCTAAGTGGGCAGAGAACTTGGCACAAAATCTTGGTGTGCCTCTGAACATGCAGTGCACGCACACACACACACACGCACACGCGCACACACACACACACTCAGTTTGTAACTTCTCTCTAAGACCCAGGGTCTTACAATCCTTAAAAGATGCACGAACTTGACCGTCTGTAACCTAAGCCTGTGATCCAGTAACTAAGTGGTTTAATTACGCTTATCAGAGCTACCCTGAGCCAGGCGCCTCTGTGGATTAATGTAGCTAATGCAGGATCCTCTCCAAGGAGCCTTGTCGGGGATGTGATTCTGCTCTGAGGAGTAGCCCCCAGCCTCTCCATTCAGTACCCTGGCCTTGGCTGGAGGGGTCTCTGGGAAGCCCCTGGCAGTTAATGCTTTGTCTGTCTGTCTCCCTCCCAAAGACTGTGATGTCTGCTGGCATCTCCCCCTTCCTCCTCCCCTCCCCTTCTGCCCCCTCCTGAGTGCTTTTAATTTGCTTGGAATAATTGGTTCTGTCTTCTTCTTGTTCCTCCTTTCACCTCGCTTTTATTTATCACCTTTAAACCTCTCCTTGATCTCAGCAGCTGTGAGGAGAAGAGACATCCGGGTACCTTGGGTGGACTGCCACGGGTGGGCAGATGGTTGCAGCGCCTGTGATCCCAGATTCCACAAGTTCCAGGTCTCTCTGTGCACGGGTGACCCCGTGGCTGTGGGCCCACGTCTGGATAGCACCTGGTGCTCGGGAGGGGAGAGAGTAGTAGTAGAGGAGAGGAAAGCAGGAAGGTATGAGTAGGGTAATGTATAGAAAGAGGGGAGAGGAGAAGAGAGGCGAGGAGAGGAGAGGATGGGGGGCGCGTGATCACGTCTTATGCTCTCTCTGGCTCCTGAGTTCACTTCAGGCTTTTCTCCTGCTGACAAATGTCCCCCCTTATGCTGTACTCCCACACACCATTCACAGTAGGACTCAGAGTCTGGGTCCTTGGCAAAGCCCTCCCTGGTGGCCATTAGCTGTTCCCAGGAGAAGATGAGGTTTCCACCAGAGCCTCTGGCCAGTGACTTGCCCTCTGCCAATGGAGGGAGAAGCCGGGAAAGCTACAGCTCCTACCTGCCTCAGAGGGCCGCAGACGGTCTGTCCGTCCTTCCCTGGTCACGCCCACGAAGCCCCTCGGCTTTCTCAGGAACATGTCAGTGCCCTTTAGGCACACGGTGCGTAGGCTGCGTTGTTGCTGCCTGAGCTGGGGAGTGGTGGGGGAAAGGAGGCGGAAAAAATGCAACCCTCCACCGAGCCTTGCGGAAGCGACCCACTACTTAGGGACTTCCTGTTCTTAACTCTTTGGTCTTGCCTCTTGGGTTGTTTTTAGTCATTTGAGCCTCTGCCTCCTTATGATGACCTTGGGATTGGAGATTGGCCAGGTGGGTCTATGTAAGCTGTGTGCTTGGGATGTCGCAGGCAGAGCTGGCTCTGTAGTACCTCTTCTCTTTTCTCTAGAGAGGTTTTGCCAGGGTCGCCCTCTCCCCAACATCTTCAGTGTTATGCTGGTCTGAGATGGCTGGAGAAAGACAGAGAGGATCCCAGAACTCCAGAATGGCCGCTGCTGGGCACGGGCAGCAGTGGTGCCAGGCTGGAAGGAAGCCCTGCCACTCTCCTGGCCCTGAGTTGGGAGGGGTGAGCAGGGGGTCCGGGACCCGCCCCCCCTTTGCCCAGCTCAGTGGTGCTACCAAGGAGCTATGGAGAAGCAACAGGCCCGTCCCTGTCCCTGTGGGGCCCATCCTTGTGAGGCCCTCTGCAGTTGGGGTCAGTGCAGTCATGGGGGGGGTCTCAAGCGAGTAAAGCAGAGTAAGGAATTGCTCGGGAGTCCCCAAGATCCAAAAGGCCCAGGTCCATACAACAATAGCCCATCATCCTGTGAAGGACGCTCACCGAGAGTTCAGGGAAATGGTTTCTTGTCGCCATGAGCACATCAGGTCATGGCTATCCTGGTCACAGATGATGTCATGGAAGTTCAGAGAAATTTCTGTGGCTGGTCCATTGCAGAGCTGGTTCATGATTAAGTCAAGATCTGTGCCCAGGTGTGCAGGTGCTGAAGAAGTCCATGGGCTGTAAAGCCTGTGTGTGGGAGAGGGCCTTACCTGTGTGTGGAGGGCACGGGGAGGGGAGCAGAGGCGTGAGCGCTGCCCTGGCCGGGCAGCCGTTCTCCAGGCGCAGGGCCCCGGAGGCCCGCTCACCAGGCTGGCCCGCCACGTGGGCTGCAGCTCGGCAGCTCTCCCTGGATCCAGCAGAGCCCCGCCTGTGGCTGCCGGCAGGAAGCGCGTGGCCAGGAGGCGGCGGAGCGGAGGGCGCTCAGGCCCAGGCGGGAGGCGTGACAGAGCCATTGCATTAAAAGAAAAGGACAAAGAAAAGAGCCACCTAGCTTCTTAGTGGTTCCAAGCCCCAATTTGCATCTCATTTGGGAGTCATTTGCATAGGAAGTCCTATCAGTAGCTTTATGAAATAAAATAAATTAAATGAACGGGCCGGTGAGGCTGCTAAGCAGCTGCTCATAAACCAGTGCTTTGTGAAGTTACTGCCTTGTTGGGGGGTCTCGTTAGCGCCCCCACGAGCCCCTCACTGTAAGGCTCTGGGGGTGGGGTTGGCTGTGGTTGACTGTGGGGAAAGGGCAGGTTTCAGGATACAGAAGCAGAGAGATGGGGTTCATACCTTGAAGGCGGCAGGGTCCCCTGGAAGAGCCTTCTCCTTTCCTGAGCCCTGCTGGTCTTCAAGGCTGGCTTTTGGTGTCCACACAGCAGGGCAATCCTGCAAGCGTGCCCAGGCTTCCTGGATCCCAGCTCCAGGATCAGGGGAGGATGTCAGGGGTGGGCCCAAGCATCTCTAGTGGGTAGCAGGGACAGGACCGGACGGGGCGGGGTGGTGGTGGTGGTGGTGGGAGCCCTTCTCTGGGGAGCTGGTAAGGTGCCAGGCCTTCCCTGCTGGGTACCAGGACAGCAAGTGCCCCACCCTCCCAGCCCCGGCCTCACGCTGAGGTCTTGGTGCATTCTGACCTTCTCACGACCTGGCTCTGCCCCGGGTCCCTTGGCCTGGATGCCCCAGTGTTTAATTTTGAAAACTAGTTCTTTAGACTCAAGATCTTGCTGTGCTTTGGCGGGGAGTCTTTCCCCGCCAAAGGTCTTTCCCAGGGCCCACCACGTCTGCTCATGCTCACAGGCCGTTTAACAAGGCTGGCCCAAGGGGCTTGCAGGGAATCCAGCCTGCAGTTTTCGCTCTCTCTTGTAATCATTGATTTGACCTTTGCCCTGCTCAGAGCAGCCAGGAGCACCGAGTGCAGAGTGCCCAGCCCTTCAAAGGAGCTGGGGTGGGACTCGGCTCCTGCCCTGGTGCAGAGCTCTCTTTCCAGGCTGGGTTGTCCCTGTTCGCATAGCCAGGGCACAAAGCAGTGCAGGGGCAGTGAGGTTCTGCCCGCCTCCTCTGCCTCTCCACCGCAGCCCCTAGGGACGGGGTCCTGCGGGAGCGGGGTCCTGGGTGGGTGTGGCTCATGAGTGGAGAGCCCCCCCACCTCACCCTCGGCTGAGCACAGGATGGGTTTGGAGAAGATGAGAAGACTGGAGTTTTGCCTAGCTTTCCTCAGAGCAGAGCAGAAGGGCTTCATCTACAGAGCCTGTTGGTGAATGCAAAGGATGTGCAGGGGGCGGGGAGGGGTCCAGAGAGGCTCTGGCTACAGCTGGGAGGGGGAGGAAGGTGCTAAACCCTGCGCCGGAAGAAGAGCAATCGACAATAATGCGTGGGGTGGGGGTGAGGAGAGGCAGGGAGGCAGGGAAGGAGGGAGGGCAGGAGGGAAGGAAGAAGTAGCAGGGAGAGGAAAGAGAAGAAGCCTCCGTGTACCTGAGGTGATTTGCTTAGGAAACAGGAAAGGAAACGGTCGAAGAGACACTGGAATCTGACTCCATCTTTGCCGTGAGCTAGCTCTGTGACCTCGAACAAGCACCTTAATTTCATTGATTTTCCATTTCCTCTTCCATGTGAAATTCTGGTTCTAGTTCGTGTCTGTTTCACTTTTGTGAAATAGATAAATAAGTACCATCCAGATGGGCCCCTCACCTCCCATCCACGAAGCAGTTTCTCTGGTAATGTTGAATTTGAATGAGAGGCTCAGTACCTCCATTTTCTATCTTTGGCGGAACAGCCCAGGTTTTTCAGTTCCAGAAGTACTTATGGAGCAGTCTGTCTACATCCAGTCCTGTTTTAGGAGGGTGTGATAGACAGGTAAACCACAACTCAGCCTCTTGTTTTCAGAGTTAGATGCTTGAGAAAGATGAAGAAGTCAACCTGATTTTTCCCGTTGGCATTTTCAAATCAGCTGTAACTGAGAAGGATTCCTATAGCATCCATGTGGCTCATTTAAAACACACAATTCAGTGTTTTTTCTTTTTCCTTTTTTTTTTTTTTTGGTTGGTCATGGGGCTTGAACTGGGCCTGGGCACTGTCCCTGAGCTCTTCAGCTCAAGGCAATTGCTCTACCACTTGAGCCATAGTGCCACTTCTGGTTTCTGGTGGATCACTGGAAATAAGAGTCTCTTGGACTTTCTTGCCCAGGCTGGCTTTGAACCGCAATCCTCCAATCTCGGCCTCCTGAGTAGCTAGGATTAGAGGCATGAGCCATCGGTACCCAGCAGTGTTTTTTCTTTTTTATCATAGTTATACCACAATCAAGTCTAGAGAATTTTCATCTCCCCCAGAAGAAATGGAGCCCCTTTGGCTATCACTCAGTACCTGCCCCCCAACCCCTCAGCTGTTGGCACATCCTGTGTCTGTACACGGGCCTGTTTGACACTTCATACAGTGGAATCCACTCACTTAGCATGCTGTTGTCCAGGTTGGTCTGCTCTCATGCACACGCCAGTCCCTGATACTTTCCATCACTGACACATTATACCACATGGGAACACCACATTTTATCACTCATCAGCTCCTAGGTGTTTGGAGGTTTCCAGTGCTTGTCTCTTATGAACAGTATGCTCATGACCATGGTTGTTCAGGCTTTTATGTGGACCTCTGAGTGCACACGGAGGAGTAGAATAACTAGACAATGCTAGAAATAGAATTGGGTGGCGTTTTGCACTCCCATTATTCCTTGGGTGAGTTCTGAGTTCTCTACACCCCTTCCCAGAGGGTTTTGGTACCCTGCCCCGCCCCTCCTGCAAGTCCAAGGCAGTGAGCACCTTTTCCTGTGCTTATTGGCCACCTGTAATCTTCTTTGAAGATTTACCTACTCACATTTTCTGCCCATCTTATTTATTTATTTATTTTTGTTTTCATAGTATTTGAGGATTGAACTCAGGGCTCTGTTCTTCAGATACAAGTTCTTTTATGTTCTGTACATATAAATTATATATATATTATATAACTTTTATATATTATATAATTGATATATAGAATATCTATGAATATAAATGTATAAATATATATGATTTGCAAATACTTCCTCCTATTATGTTGGCTGTCTCTTACTTTCTTGATGGAATCTTTTGAAACAAGGTATCTGAATCTGAACTTAAAATTTTCGTGTGTCACTTACAGCGCAACCTCATTAATTTGGACTCTTGTAATTGGAATTGGTTGGGGCAGGAGGTCACAGCCTGTGTTTTCAGCAAACAGTTATTGGGACTCTCTGGGCCCGGCCCTGGGACAGAGGTGAGGAGCAGATTGTGTGCAGCCTGCGGTCTGCAATGAGGAGGAGAATATGGCACTGTCTTGGCCAGTGGACCGGGTAGGAGTGGCGCAACCTGGCTCTCGGAGCCCTGGGGGAGGAAGACCTCGCTCTGTCAACAAGGGCGCCCTCCCAAAGGAGCAGTGGCAGAGGAGCTGCCTTGGGCCCCAGGGCCTCTTGATGGCTTTCATTTCTATGCTAACAGAGGACAGGGCTGGCCTCGCCCGCCCGAGCTCCTCACAGTGGTCTGGGGAGCTCCCACCTGCTCCTTGTTGAAGACCAGACAGGGCATTTTATCAGCTTCCAGTTGCAGAGTTACCATTGGCTCACCGGTTACCATCATCATTTACATAAGAAAACTGAAGTGACTTACCCAAGGTGACAGTTGTGTGCGATTAGCATTCAGAGAGATGTTTGTCACATCCTGCTCCATATACTGGGGTGATCCCACCAGCCCCCATTACTTCCTCTCCCCTCCCCTCCCCCCACCTCAGGATGCCTCCATGGATCACCTGTTCTGCCCAGAGCTGACGATTCCATTGCTGTTGCAATGGTGGGTTCTCTGGGTGCAGTGCTTGGATGTGTGTTCTCCTTCACCAGGCGTGTGCTTTGTGTGATACAGTGTACGATGTCCCAACCCTCCAGCGGAGGTCCTGGAGCCCTGTGACCCAGGCCACTTTCTATTCTCCATGGCTCTGGGCCCATCTCTAATTCCTGACCCTAAAGACCTCTGGATAAAATATCCTCCATCCCTTGTGTCTTTCCACCGTACCAGGAGGGAAGCCGAACTGCCTTCTATGCACAGGAAATCTCTCTCTCGGCCTTGGTTCTTTATTGCATACTTTCTGGGCCTTGACTCAAAGGGCAGTGTGTGGTTCACGAGGGACTGAAAATCATTTCTTATGCTTCCAGTTCTTTAATTCTTAAGCCAAGTTATCATTGCCGGGAATTTTCTCTCCAGAGGCTCCTGAGACACTTGAAAATGATTTTTCCAGT
The DNA here is from genome assembly GCF_000151885.1 of Dipodomys ordii. Taxonomy (NCBI): domain Eukaryota; kingdom Metazoa; phylum Chordata; class Mammalia; order Rodentia; family Heteromyidae; genus Dipodomys; species Dipodomys ordii. The sequence continues at coordinate 21,836,658 of NW_012267226.1, forward strand.
AGTCCACCCTGGGGAACCTTCCAGATTGCATTGGACACATGGCTGATTCCAATATCAAGGCTCCTGGGCATTTCTTTAATATATATATTTATGGAGCAGAAAGTGAGTTTGGTGGGCGTTGCCCAGCACCAGCACCGAGACACAGACGGGGCAGCTTCTCTGTGCGCTTTGTGCTGCTCAGGTAGCTCATCTCTCTGCCTTCACCTCGCGCTGCCCCTGCCACCAACAGCCCAGCGGTGCTCAGCTCACTTCCGGTTGGAGAAGTGAGGGGAACTGAGTTTTCTGTTCTTTAAGAAGGATCAGAATTTACTCCCAGTGAACCCAGTGTGAGCCTCAATAGCCCGAGAGCATCTTTTCTCGTAGCCACAAGAGTGAGTGCTATTTTGAGCGGTCTTCCCTCCTAACAGAGCGAGAGACTCAGAGGTGGCCTAAGGGGCCATTGGAGTCATGGCCTTGGCCACCAGACCCACCAAGGTCACTGATGATCCCTGAAAGCAGTACCTGTGGAGGGGACAGCTGTGGGGGGGACGCCTGGCGGAACAAGGGTTCTGTCTGCTGGGGGCCAGCAACTCCTGCCTGCTTCGGGGCTTTGGGAAGAAGGCGTGGTCTCTGGGCAAGAGCCCAGACATTTTGCTGATCTGGCATCACTTGGCTTGCGCTGGGTTTTTGGACAAGTCCTCTATCTTCTGTGAGGTTCGAGTGCCCCCTCTGTGCTCCCGGTCTTGTGGGGAGGGGGGCGGGAGAGGCAGAACACAACGCCCAGAAAATGCCACATATGGTAATCGTCCAGGAGGGCCCAGGGAATTAGTCTCTTTCATGAAGATCTGTCCACCTCCACAGCTATAAAAGGGAAATAAGCTGTCGGGGTCAAGCACAAGCAGGGGAACTGCAGCTCCCAGACCCTGCCTGTGTTCCAAAATAGGATCTGTATTCTGAGGAGCCCAGCATTTAAATCTGGGCTCCTCTCTCGGGCATGGAGCCACCCAGGGAGCACATGGCTGGTGGTACTGCCCGGCTGCTGCAGGCACAACTGGATGTGTGTGGTGGGGGGAGGGAGCCGTGGGATCCTTTCCCTTGGGAAGTTGGGGAGGGACAAGTCCTGCCACTCATGCTCCATACTCCAGCCAGAACCCTCAGGCTTCTCCCCTGCCGCCACCCCCTCCCCTTGGCGGTGCCCCTGAAGAGACCTTGCTGCTGTTTGCAGATCGACAGTTATCGCAGCCAGCAGAGGGGAGTCATGCAGAGTGAGGGGGGACCCCTGTGCGGAATTATCCCCATAGCTAATGATCTAGACCTGAAGGTGATATTAACTCCTGGCACAGGGGTTGGAGCTTGGGCTGGGATACCAGCTGGGGGTGCCCTTGGCCACCAAGTCACACTTCCGGATTCACATCCATGGGCATCCTTTATGGCTGCATGCAAGCCCTGGATCCCTCTAGCCACACCACCAGCAGTGACAGGCTGCCAAGGGCGGTGCCACGACAGGCAGACGGGACCCCAGGGTCTCCCCAACCTCCCCTTCAACCCCCTCTCTGGCTGTCTCCCTCACTTCCCCATCCTGGACACCCAGGAGGCCCCTGTACCTAAGATATGTTCTGTAGGAGCTCATTAGAAAGCGAGGTGCTTTTTTCTGGATACTACAGAGGGCCTCTATATGCATTGTGTCTGCCGTCCTCTTTTCCCAAAGGGCCTAAGCCAGTAAGTCTCTCATACACACAGATTCCTCTCTAGAGTCTAGTAAGATGCTCTGTGGTTTAGAGACAAAGGTGCCATCAGCAAGGAAGCCTGGGAAGTGCTGCGTGCCATGTCACCCGCCCGCCAGGCTCACAGGCAGGGCCCTGGCACTGCCCACGCCCCATGCCACCACTGCAGAGTCCACTATCGTGTAAGCTTTCCTGAGAAACTCCATGGTGAAGTGAACAACTTAGCTCTTGTTTCTGAGAATCGTCTACGTGTGAGATATCGAAACTCCTGATGGCGGGAGCGTGCCCATCTAATATGCATTCTGCAGCGTTCTCTGGAATAAACTGCTGTGGCGGCCACGCGGGGAGCAGATGAAAAGAATCATCTGCTGCTCATTGGCCTCCAACAACCATAGATGAATGGAATTGTCTTGGTGCCTTCCCTAATACTCAGGGGACCCCAGCACTCCATGAAATGTGGTCTGGGAAATGTGGCTTCTTGTGCAGTTTCATTAGCACTTAATTGACAGGCACTCTGCTCAGCACCTGGGAATCGGCGGAGAAGACAGCCCGGGCTATGATGGTGCTCAGCCATCAAGAAGGGTAAACACACAGTAAGGCCTCTGTATACCACCTTATAATCCCCATGAATTAATTTTTTAAAAGGAGCATCCAGAATGCTATGGAGTGGTACTGGATAGCATAAAGATTATTATCCAGCCTGGGAGGTTGCTGTCTATATTGCTATTGTCGCCATCTTTGTTCTATTACTACTACTACTACTACTATTCTACCATTACCCATGTTTAAACTCAAGGCCTCACACTTTCTGGGCTTGATTGACTGGATCTTTTACCACTTGAGCTATATGCCAGCCTGGCTTCTTGCTCATTATTTTGGAGATGCAGTTTCAAGGACTTTTTAGCCCAGGCTGGCCTTGAACTGTGATCCTCTGGGTCTTAGCTTCATGACTAGCTAGGATTATAAGTGCAAGCTGCCCGGGCCTGGCTTAGATATTGATTTTGAAATTAGCTGGGCACGGAGTGGAGAATGGGGAGCTTTGGGGAAGAAGGCATAGTATGTACAACTGAACAGTCTAGAGGTGATTTGGATCTGAAATGATTTTTTAAATTGCTGTTAAAAAGTAATCTCTAGTTTTCTTTGCCCCCCAAAACATATTAAAAGACTTTCACTTGAGATGAAAGTTCTATAATTTTATATGTCAGTCTTAATTTGTGTAATAAAAGTAGGGATCCTTTTGACTGTAAGTCACAGGAAATCCAAGCCCACAGCTACTTGCACATGAGGACATGGATGGCTCTCCACTGTGGGAAACTGAGTCATGGGTGACCGTGGCTAGCTTTCCTGGGGGCAGCCAGACCTCTGACTGTCCCCACCACGTCCTCTGTTGCCCACAGCATTAGCTCCATCCTATGGCTAGCTCTCTGTCCTGTCACAGGCCATCAGGAGCAATATTTTTCCCCAGGTCCAACAGGAGAGTGGTAACAGCAGACAGCATCCTCTCTCCTCAAGTCTTAATGGGCCAATTTGGATCACTAACCACCCTGAACCAATTACTGCCATGGGGAATGCCCGGCTCTGATCAACTTAGTCTGGGCTCTTAAGGAAAACAACAAAAGCACTGAGAAGGGAAATGGGATTTGAAAATTGACTTAGGATAGGGCTTGGCAAATTTTTTCCATAAAGGGCCAGATCATAAATATTTTAGATTTCGTGGGCTGCAAATAGAGCCTCTGATACAATCTCTTAACTGCTACTGAGGCACGAAAGCAGCTATAAATAGCAATTAAATGAGTGAGCATGGCTGTGGTCCACTAAGCTTTTATTAATGAGTATTAATATATTAATTTGGTATAATTTTTATCTGTCAGGAACACTCTTGATTTTTAAAAAAAATGTACCATAAGAAAAAAAAAGTAACAGTCTTAGCTCAAAGACTTATTACCATTCGGGGCTGGGAAGTTGGCTCAGTGGTAGAGTGCTTGCCTTGCATGCCTGAGGCCCTGGGTTCGATTCCTCAGTACCACATACATAAGCAAAAAGAAAAAAGCTGGAAGTGGTGCTGTGGCTCAAGTGGTAGAGCGCTAGCCTTGAGCTGAAGAGCTGAGGGACAGAGACCAGGCCCAGAGTTCAGGCCCCACGACCGGACCCCCCCCCCAAAAAAAAGACTTATTACCATTGCATGCGCTCACTCTGAACACGTACACCCATGTGTACATGCATGCACACATGTACGTGAGCACACACACAGACAGGTGCAGGCTAGATTTGGTGCATTGTTCGCAGTTGGCCAAACTCTTGACTTAGACTGGGGAAAGGTCTTCCTGGAGCAGGGTGCTCAGGTTCCCATACCCTGAGGAAGTGGTGGGAAGTCAGCCTCGGTCCCTTCCTCTGAGAGCATGGTGCTTTCAAGGCTATGTAAGAGTGTTACACGGAGCTCCGTGGAGGACAAAGGTCCCCACCAGTTCACAGGCAGGTCCTCAACACTCTTGACTGGGAGTGGCTGGGGCTCCCCTCCCAGCTTAACCAATGCATGGAGCATTTACAGAATTAATGCTTGAAAATGGTGGCCGTGAGTTGAAGCGTTTCCCTCTCACTTCTAGGTAGCCCCTAAACTGTGGGAGCAGGGGCTCCCACTTTTTGTGGCGAGACCCAAAGGACTTACTGCAATTAGTCAGTCGGTAAGTAGTCATTGAAACACTGCCAGGCTTTGCAGCCCCGCTGGGTGCCATAGCAAGGCAGGAGTGCGGCAGTCCTCCTTTATAGGAAAGGCATGGCGTCCAAAACAAACACAGACAAATCTTCTCCAAATCCTGCAGCATGGAGCTGCGGGGAGACCGCGGCGTGATAAAATGGCCTCGGTCCCCAGCATCTGTTTATGCCACGTAGTGAAAGTTAATGAGCGCTGACCCTAGCAAAACTGGGAAGTCAACCAAAGTTCAGCGTCTGGCTCCAGCCGGCCTTTCGGAAGATGCACTCCCTCTCTAGTGGCAACGTTTTCCCGTCCCGTTGCCACCCAGACGCTGTCTTCTCTCTGACCTTGCTCTATCCATACGCATCCGCCGTCTGCCGCTCCCACTAGAGACGGAGAGACTTTGAAAGCTCTGCAAACCCCTCTCTCCCCTACCCTGTCTACCTTGTAAAGAACGAGACTGCGTGTGGGGGAGAGGAAACCAACGATGTATCCAAGCAACCATTTGGTGAGCTGATGGGTGTGGAGCAGCCATCTCAATGGGCCCCTGGGCCTGTTGTGCAGGTCAGTGGAACCATATGACATCATGGCCGCTCCTCCAGTCACAGGGACAGAATGAAGTCAACGGTGGGGACCTGAGCTTCCGTGTGACTGGGGTACTTACCCTTCAGCTTTGCTCCCCACCCTCCTGGACCACGCCAGCTGTGGCTCTGGTGAGGCTGGATCCAGACAAACTATGAGGAAATGCCCGGAAGAGCTGCACAGCCCCAAACAGAAGGTGCCAGGCAGAGCCCCACCAGACTCTCCCGGGGAGCAAGGGCGAGGTGTTCCCTGAACCGCAGACCACACGTCCAGCCCAGAGGAGGGCAAAGACGAGGCTCCAGCCCACTGATGTGGGCTGTACCCAGAAAAACCACGGAGATGCAGATGCCCAAAGTTCGGGGGAAAGAAAGGGCTACTCAGAGCCTTAGGGCCCAACCATTGTGGGACCTGTTTTCTTTGTCTCCTTTCCTGTTTCCCCATAGGAGTACTGGAGACAGGGAAGTTTGTTTTCCCTGGGTGTGGGAAGAATGAAAGAGGGTTTGTTGTTGTTGTTGTTGTTTTGTTGTTGTTGTTTTTAGCTCAAGCTGCTCTTGAACTGGTGATGCTCTTGCATAACCCTCTTGAGTGCCGGAATGAACAAGTGTGCACCACCAAACTCCCCTTATACTATGTGTGTGTGCATGTATATAAGTGCACACATATGTACACACACATGTCCATCCCTGGGCCATATGTGTGCTTCATTAATATAGCCTGTTGTTCTTAGGTTACGTAAACAAGGCAACGCAAGATGAAGTCAACCACAGAGAAATACTTCATAGGGATGCAGTAAACACAAGGTGCGTGAGCCAGCTGCCAGGGTAACCTGGCACTCGGCTTCACAGTAAACATGTTTTCTAAGCGCAAGCCGGCACTGAAGAAGCACGGTGGAAAGCGTGGTGTAGCAAATACACAAGCTGGCACCGCCGTGCTGTGTTCTCGTCATCACCCGCTGCATCGCACAGGCGCAAGCTCTGCTCGCACAGAACTGGCAGGGCAGGGGTGTGTTCGCCTGGCTTCTCCACACACACCTGAGTCACATACCGTGCTGGGAGAGCATGAGGTCTAGAGAGCCGCTGGACATGGGAATTTTTCAGTCCTGTTATAACCGTCTGGATTGATGTGGATTGTGTGTGGTAGGTGACTGGAATTGCTTTTGTTCCGACGCAAGTCAGATGTGTGCTCCTTGAAGGCAGGGGCCACGGGCACATCCGTCCCTCCCGCTTTGCGTCCTGCCGCTTGGCGTAACATCATGGTGGAGGCTGATGGGTGACAAGTGTCCTTTTGATAGGAAGGAGTTGGAGTGTGTCTGGGTAAGGCTGTGCCAGACTCCCTGAAACCTTCCAGAGACACCAGGAATAGCTGACGGGAAAGAGGAACAAGAGCAACTACATTTGTTTTGAGGACCTAAGACTTGCCCTGTGTATATAGACAGGGATGAGATGAAAGTGAATGTAAGTAAAGACTTTTAGTCCGTATTTAATGATGCGTCCCCTGACACAAAGTTTTCACGTCGGCCTTTTCCAACACTAAATTACCTTTTGGATCTGCCAGCTCTCGTGATCAATAAAGTGAAAGCCAACCTCATTACCGTTGGATTCATTCATGGAGTGGGTTAACGTGTGGTAGCTTTCGCCGGTTCTGGAGGCGTGGAAATGAAGGCCACTGAATGACAGGTGTTGATGGAGAGTCGGGGGCTGGAGTCACATTTGCAGCCAAGTTCATGAGGCAGGGGTCGATGAGCCTGTGATCTCAATCAATGGGACCTCGGCACTCTACATTCTTAAAACAGGCCAGGCAGCGGGTGCCTTTGGCTCAGCAGCCCCGAAGCCCTATCCTGGAAGGAGGCAGGGATGGGAAGAAGAGTTCGCTTGGAAGATGCGGTGTGAGATGCCTCCTGAGTGACCTCTCATAGACTCTGGGGTGGACTCTGTCTCAGGTCCCTTCTTTCCCACGCTCCCTTTGCAGAAGCCCCGCCAGCATAGCACAGGGAACACCTCTTTTACTCATCTGTCAGCCGGGGAATGGAGTGTGGTGTGGTGGAAGGGGCACCAGGGCTTCCACCGTGGGTTCCTTTGTGCGTGAGAGGGAGGAGCTTGAGAGAGGAGGGAGACATGGGACAAAGATTCCCTAGGCCTGTCCTTCCTCACCTTGAGAAGCCCAAGAAGGGCAAGTGGGTCAGCACCTGGGCAACATAAAGCTGGGTGGGCGGCTACAAGGGGAGGGCAGAATATTTAGGAAAGCAACTCCTGTATGGGATGGTGGTGGAAGAAGGGAATTCGCTGGGCATGTATTCAGTGACTGCTAGCCCAGCACGTGGAGACCTTGCAGCCACACGGGCATTCAGAACCAGCTGCAGGATTCTCAGCTCAGAAGCCACAAAACTCTAGCTTTTTTTTTAATGTCAGGCAGAGTGGTTCATGCCTGTCCTCCTAGATCCTTGGGAGGCTACGATCGGGAAGATCATGGTTCAAGACCAGTCCTGGGAAAAGAATTCATGAGACTCCTCCAACTCAACCCATTGCCGTTCTAACTAGGATGGGGGCCCTAAAATAGGTGGATTGCTGTCCACGCTCAAGCCTGGGCAGGAAGTGGAAGTGGTAGAACACCCACCTGGCAGGCATGCAGGAGGGCCTGAGCTCAGACTCTAGTACTGGGGGGAGGAGTAGGAAATCAGCCAGTTGACTTAAAGGCTCTACTTTCTTTGCCATCATCTGTAAAATAATGCTTATGACAATGATGATGAAGAAGAAGATGACGATGATGCTATCCGTAGTACAGGGAAGAAAATCCTTCTTCTGTAAACCACGTAGCAGAAATCTCCAAATCAGATGATTGCTTCTCTCCCTCCTTGTCTGCTTTCCTTTCTCCCAGCCAGCCAGCTAGCACTTTCTTTAGCACATAAAAGGGTGATTTACTCTACAGAATATTGTGATATCCAGGGAGAGTGTGGGTAGGAAAGCAAAACGCTCTGAATTTTTAGTTTTATCTCTCAACCCATCCACTGTGTGCCCTTGAGCCTGTTTCTTCTGAACACTCACCTACAAAATAGGAATGATAATCGTTTACTATTATGTTCTACATCATGAAAAGATGAAAATGAGATAAGGCATATAAACCACTTGGCAAATGAAAAGGCAGGGTGTTTGCTTCGGAAAATTATTTTTAATTGTGACCAAATGCATATAGCATAAAACTACCTTAACTCTTTCCCCCTCTTTGTGGTACCAGTGATTGAATTCAGGGTCTCGTACTTGCCAGACGAGCACTCTACCGCCTGATCCACACTGCCGGCCCTTTAGCTTTTAGTTTTTGTACATAAGGTCTCATCCTGTGATCTTCCTCTCTCTGCCCCCTGAGTAGCTGGGGCATAGGCGTGTGCCACCATGCCTGCCCCTCATCTAACTGCACAGTTGTGTTCATTTCACTTACACATTTTGTTGTGCTGACATTCCTACCATCCACCTTCAAACTCTATACAGCTTGAAAACGGCAAATGTATGCATTCCCATTAAAGAAGAGCTTCCCGTTGTTGTTCCCTCCCCTCAAGCTCTTTAGCAAGTACTTTCTGCCCTGACAATTTGACTACTCTGTACCTCACCTAAGTGGAGCCACACAGTATTCATTGCATTGAGACTGGCTTATTCCCTGAGTTCCGTAATCTCAAGGTGTGCAGGTGTTTTCCCCTGTGCCAGAGTTTTCTTTCTTTGCATAATACCTGGTTGTGTGTGTATACTTTGTCCACCGATGGACACTTGAATTGCTCCTGCCTTTACATATGGTGATTAATAATGATGGCTGAGCATGGGTGGACAGGCAAGGGTCTGAGACTCTGTGGTGTGGGACATTCCCTTGGAGAATCTCCTCCACTGATTGGAAATTCGTTTTCCGACTTTGGGAGGAGCCCCGCGGCTCTCACAGTGGCTGCGCCATCTTCCATTCCCACCAGTCGTGCACAGTATGACAGTTTCGCCATCTCCTTGCCAACACTTCTCATTTTCCAATTTTTTGTTTGTATTTGATTCTGGTTTTCACTTATGTGGTTTATTTGTCAGAATATCCATTCTAATGGGTGTGAGACCGGTACATGATATTAATCATTTCACGCAGGTAATTCATTTAATGATGGCGCCTCTCACTTAAAACGGCAAAGTAAGAGACAGAGATTTTTCTTTTCAGCAGACCTGTCAAGTCCCATGCTGCAAGAAGTGTGTTTTAAAGCAGAACGGAAGCTCTTGCACACGTGTGTCCGCCACAGACTAGAAGACGGTGATGGCTTGTCGGGGCACCTCGTATGATGTGTGGACGGAGCTCAGTCCATGTGCCTGCGGGATCTTGTTTGAAGATGGCTGGGATTCCAAGCGCAGGGACTGCAGGGAAGGGGTGGGCTGGCGGAGGTTGCTGGGAGTAGTGAGGGAGGCCTTCGGTTGGAGGCTTGTTCCAAGATGCTGCTCCAGGCAGTCCTCCTGGATGAGCCTTGTCAGAGGCTCCCGGAAACTTGTGAGAAGTGAATATTGTTAGACACCACTCCAGCCTCCACTGAGTCAGAAACGGTGGGTGTGGGCCTGGCAAACTGTTTTAGTGGGTCCTGTGGGTGCTTCACATGCACACTCAAGTTAGTAGAAGGAGCTAAGACAAAGCAGCGGCAGACTAAGCTGCGTGGGTGAGGGCTCCACTGTGGATCCCAGAATCAGGTCACAGAGTGAAGTAACGTTTATGGGACTGAGTTCAGGGACCAAATGCCCACTACAGCAGGAATAAGATTATGTTTGTAAGCCCATGAGGTTATATAGGTCCACCTGTGGCTGCCTCCCTGCCTTCCTCCCTCCCTCCGTTTTTCCTGTCAGTCTGTACCTTCGCCACCGGACTCCAACACCTACAAGGTCGGTGTCTTACCTTGTTTCATCAACCTGGAATGTTCCCTCCTCCACCCCACCCCACCCCGGCTTCCTCCTCCTCTTTGTTCAGGTCCCTGACCAGATGGCATTGCAAATCGATAGAGGCAGACCTTCCCTGCCCCCCTCCATTATGTTCTCAGACTTCTTTTCCTAGCTCTTCTTGCTGTCTGAACTCGTTCTGTATCTGTTCCTCGGTATGTGTCTCGGCATCTGGGTCTCTGCTCTATTCACCACTCTTACATCCAGTGCTTGGGACAAAGGCTGGTACAAAGTAGGTAGCCAAGCTTGTGATCCTGTTCCATGGCCGTTGGGAGGCTCTGACTGAAGTGGTTCTGAGTGGTGCCGTGAGGCCATCATAGGTAGAGGGGGCGCTGGTGGCTCACGCCTGTAATCTCAGCTACTCACAAGGCTGAGATCTGAGATAGTGATTCAGAGGCAGCCTGAGCAGGAAAGTCCAGGATACTTTTACCTCCAGGGAACCATCAAAAAGCCAGACGTCAAGCTGTGGCTTAAGTTGAAGAATATCAGCCTTGAGCAAAAAGAAAAGCTCAGGGATAGCAGCCAGGCCCTGAATTTCAGCTCTAGGACTGGCAAAAAGGAAAAACAACAACAACAAAAAGAGGTGCCTTGTGGGAAGATTCCTCTTGTGGCTGTGTGTAGGTGGTGGAGGAACAACTGTTAGGGGTTCGAGTTGATAACAGTTTGACAACAGTCCGCACTGGTGTGTCTCAACTTGGGAGCGTTGGCTGTGTCCTGTCCCCCGAGCCGGGGGCGCGTCCAGCCGCCTGTCTGCAGTGGTTTTTAGTTGTCGCAGCTGGAGAAGTACTGCCCGTGCTGCTCTGAGCTCAGACTTCTGCAGTGCTCGGAGCAGCCTTACATGGCCAAGACCCCAGTTCTGAGTGGTGCTGAGGCCAGAGGAGTTGCTCTAAATGAATAAGAGAGAAACAAGCAAACCTGAGCGAATCCTTTTTAGTCAGCGAGAACGCTTTTGTCCCCATCGGTGCCTGTCTCTGTGACGTTAAGAGGCTTTGGCAGCGGAAGCAGAGGCCCCGCAGGCCTGTGCGAATGCGGGAGGGCTGCGTGTCTCCGCTTTCCTGGTCTTCCTCTGTCTCTCTTGGGCCTGTCTCAGGTCCCCCAGCAGGCCCTACATTTCTTGTTACCCCCTTTCCCCCTCTTCTCTCCTGCCTCCCTCTTTCCTTCTCCTTCCTCTTCCTGCGGATCTTTTTCTTCATCTTCCTCTTTCCCTCTGTACCTTTTGTCGTTGTCTCTCCATTTAGCTGTCTATTAGGAAGATTTGACGTTTAATGGGTTTATGGTCTCGGTCCTTAACTTTTAAAGTGGGTAATTGCATGGTCTATACTAAATTAAATTTATTAGCTTTTTACCTGTGTGCATATGCATATGCTATCTAAATGGAGCTTTTTTTTTTTTAATCCTCCACAGTTCATCTTCCAGTGGGGTTTTTTGGGGCTGTCTGCATTTTGAATGTTGTGACAGTAGCCGCTTTAGCGACTCTTTCAGCCAGCAGCTCTTTGGGGAGACTTATCCGTATTCGTTCAGCATAAGGTTACCCGGGAAGTACGAAGAAGGCCTGGTGCGCTGGATCCTGGTGCAGAATCTGGGCTGGGTGTGATCTCTTAACCCATTCTGCCTGCTCCTCATCTTGGGCAGAACACAAACCAAGTCTGAGAGTCCTTCCTCATTATCCCTCCAGAGATACGATCACCAGGGGGAGACCCGGGGGTCCCTGAGGACACCAGCTTAGCTAGCTAGCTAGCTTGAGGGAAAAGTGCGATTCTGAGAGAGGATACTGTTTCGGTGAAGGGTCATAAAAACCTGTTGGCAATCACTGCAGGCTCCTAGTGAGGCGATGTGACAAACAGGGCCCGGAGTCAGTGGGGCTGAGAAGCATTGCAGAGCCCAGCCAGTGTTCAGAGGTGAGCTCCACGGGGGCTTTGCCTGACCCCGGGCACTCCGAACAGCATCACTGGCAATTAGAAATCATTATTACATTGTGAGCTCCAAGCTTGACACATTTTGTTGATAGGACTCTCTTCCCTTCCATTTAGGAAAAGAGCAGAAGAGGAGCGACGACAGATTATCTGAGTATGTGTCAAATGAATGAGCGCATGCATATTTTATTCCTGTCCCATTGATGACACTTGGGCTAGACTTTAAACCCTGTGTCTTCCTGAGTCACTACTCCTTTCCCTGGCTCTTTCATTCCTCAGAGAGTGAGGATACCAAAGAAGAACGTATTTGTAGAGCTTTGGTCTCCTGGGAAAAGAGACAGATGACTGCAGGTAGGAGCAATCAAAGCAATGGCCCTTTGGGTTTCTCTAGCCATCTTTCTGGGAAGACCTCAACGCAGTTCCACAATGTCGTTTTCTCACGCTTGTGCTTTTTGTGGGGTGAGGAGAGACGGGAAGCAAGCTGATGCCTCCCTCCTCTGCTTCCCACTGTAACAGCCGCTTCTGAGCAGTGGCGACAGGGTCCCGAGTTGTAAACTCTAGTGGACATGACTCTTGCTTATTCAAAGCTTTGGTCAAATGGCTTGGGATCCCCCTGGGGTCAGGAAGGTGTCTCATGACTGATGGGTAGGCGGATCAGGTGAGTGGACTCTTAAGATGATTCTTGCCAGCTGTCCCGTTGGATTCACTGGTCAGTCTCCTCAGCACGTAGTATGTGAGGTGTTTCATATCGGTTGGTTTGGTATTGCCGGAGAATATGGCATGTTAGGCAAGAGCTATACCGCTCAGCACAGCCTGTAGCTGTGATCTTTGCATCTTTACCCTCCCTCTCCATCTCCTCGACTACCCATGAGTCTTTGCAAACAGAGCTGCTCTTTATCACATGCTCCTAACTGCATGCACCCCACAGGAGGCCCCCAGCCAATATCTACTCACTAGATTGAATCATCCCAGGTAAGGAAGCCGGCCCGGGAAGGGCCTCCGCTGGACCTCACACACAGACCTCACTGGCATCTCTGTACACACGGACAACCCATCGAGACTCGGGCAGCCTGCGTCGCTCCACAGCCCTTCTGCCTTCATGCCTGCTCTGTCCCACAACTTGTCCAGAAGGCTGTCACCAGCAGCCATTAGACAAGACAAATGGGCAGCTCCTGCTCGCTGCTCCTCCCCCGGCCTGGCTGTGTGTGCAGCGAGCTGCAAGCGTGTTTATGTGGGCACAGTGTTACCACAGTGGCATACCAGGCAGCCACAACTGTCCTGGCCAGGGCCAGCAGGGCAGAAGTTGGGGCCAGGGGGCATCTCCGTGACCATGCCTGAATACAGGGGGATAGTTTTCCCCAAAAGAAAACTGGGAGGGAGGTGGATGATGCAGGGAGAGAAAGAAACGTCAGAAGTGTAACTGGAAAGGCAGAGACCTTACACAGTGGCCAATGGATAAGGCACCGAATGTAGATGGAATTACTGCCTATGCCAGAGACTTGATTCATAGTTTTTTCCCCTGCAAGGGTGTTCATGACCATTATTTAGCTGTGGGAGTATGAAAGTAAGCCAGGCTGCGGACATCTAGCCATGAACACACATCAAGTGGCTCCAGCCCGGTGCTGAGTTGTCGGGGGACACGGACAGGAGCAGATGCAGCTTCTGCACGCATGGTGTGCTAGTGCCAGCAGCAGTCCATACCCAGGGACGTGAGCAGTGCCACACGGCACCGGGCAGCTTCACTCTCGCGTGCCTCTGCGAGCAGACTCGCCTCCTTCCCCTTGCTGCTCTGTGGTCGGTCCACAGCCCATGCACTCAATTGGGAAATTGGCAACTTTGGTTTAGTTTCACCATCCTATCGCTTTCTTTCCCAATGTGGCCACCAGTACATTAACAACAATAGCAACAACACACACACAGACACACACACACATTTGGGCCAGGTGCCACTGGCTCATGCCTATAATCCTAATGGCTTTGGAGGCAGAGATCTGGAGGATGATGGCTTTGGTTTGAAGCCAGTTGGAACTCCGGGGTGTTGGTTTATGAGCAGAAGAAGAGGAGAGAGGGGCGGTAAGGTGGTGGCCAGTCTGCACGGTGCCGTCTCCTCTTGCCCCGCCATCTTGAAGGAGAGTCATCTGTCATCCTAGGTGAACCTGTACTTGGCTCCAGGATCTTTCTCCGTTCGCCTTTCTGCAGGGTGTATTCAGAGAATGCCCTTTCCAATCTGACGCAATCAGCCCTCCCTCCCCTCTGGCTCCTCCTTTCTGAGAAGTCTCTGGACGGTGCAGCGCCCTAAATACTGCTCTGCTTCCAGGATGCTTTCCCTGTTCCCCCACCTGCCACCCTCGAAAGCTGTGCCCCTCCCCAAGGGCTCTCGCAGGTCCCGAGAGAGATCTCCTAATTGCCAAGTTTCATGCAAAGCCCTCAGACCTTCTTTTATGATTCTAAACTATTTAGGTCCTCTGGCCTAACCATGCTTCCTAATTTTCCCTCACATTTTCTCCCACGCATTGAGTCTCCAGGGTCTGAGCCTTGTTCCTCTGTTCCCCGTGGTCTCCACTCTGACTGGATCCACGCTGTCTGTTAGGTGGACCGTTCTCCCCGAAGATGCCCGGAGCATGTCCAGCCTGGGTTGTTGTCTAGAGAACCAGGCACCAACGTTGTAAGAGAGCAGTGTGCCTCACACTTCATGATTTCTTTGTCTAAAGCTAGAAAAGAGCATCCCTCATCTCTTTATCCAGGTCAGTGATGCCATCTTCTAAATGCAAGAGAGGCCCAGAGCCCGCATCCCAACACCCGCTCTGCACACTGCCCCCATTGATTGCTCTTCATTGACCCTGCCCTGTCTCTTTATCCTCACTCGCCTCTCATAGCCTAGACCATTAAAACAGCATCCAGAATGATCTTTCACATTTCCACTCTCTCCAGTGTGTCTCTCAGAGCAGTCACAGTGGAGAGCAATGCAAATGTCACAATGCCGCGTGTTCCTCTCACCTTTGGGGTACCACCGCCCATCCCAGCATCCTACTGAATCACACAAGCTCCTTTACCTCCAGCTCCCACCCCCCCTCCACACACAGCTTCTCCTCCCCGGGCTTCCTGAGGGCCTGGGGCATCAGCACAGGGCTTTCCTGCTCTTTCCCTCAGGGCCACCTCTTCTGCAAGGCTGGCAGGTAGAAAGCGTCTAGCATAGCTGCATTAGGGAAGTGCTTAAATACAGGAAGCCTGGCCCCTCCCCTGGAAGACTTTGGTTGCTCTTTGTGCTCCCTAGAAGTTTGTGATTCTCTTTCTAGAAGCACTGGCTTCATTGTCAGGCAGAGGTCTGGCTCACTCACCTGGGCTCAGGATGTTCTAGGGGAAAAAGGACTCCAGCCTTCCTGGGCCTGTGAATACCTGCTTCCTGGCGAAGATGTAGAACGAGTCCCTCCTGTCACTTGCTGTGCTGGGTTTGCCTGTTTGCTTGTGTGACTATGTACTCCTCTGGACCCATGGAAAGCAAGGACAGATCCTATAGTTCTCTGTGTATCTAGTACCTTTATTCAGATAGATGGTTCATTGTATTTGCTGGATTGATAAAGGCATGAATGAATGAATGAAGTATCAGTTACAAAGTTCAACACACAGTACTGAATGAATGGTATAGATAATAAATGCCTTGGGGACTGGAGGGAGTTAGATCTGTGTAGCTGGAGGTACTCAGGCCAGCTGGGGTGTGGGGGGGAGGGGGGCGGTGGGAGTTGGGGCAGGGCAGGGTAGGATTTGGAAATGGACACAGGAAAGCGCGGAGCTTTCCAGGAAGAAGAGACGACCTAGATGCAAGAGTACAGGGCGCGTGGCCGCTGTGTTCAGCGTTCAGCAGGGGTGACCCAGATCCAGCTAAGTGGCCACAGAATTGAGTAGAATGTGAGCCTTGCGGAGGCCTGTTGAGGCCAGGCCAATGGATCTGCAGTGGGGAGTGGTGTGTGTGCTGGTGTGTGGGCAGCTGTAGTGAGCAGGTGAGGGGGGGGCGTGGCAGTGATCAGGGAGCGGCTGGAGGGAAGCAGTGTTCCCCACCCCCACCCTTGCTTCCCCCAGGTCCCCATGACCTCCTAGAGGAGGACGGAGGGCCCCAAGGGGTGAGTGGGGAGAGGGCTAACAGTTCTGCCAGAAATCTGCACACGAGTAACTCTGCAGTTAATTGATGCTGCAAAGAAAGAAAGCACTCCCATGACAGTCTATTCGATTTGGGATACAGAGTTTGGAAAGAACTCGGTTTGGGGGAGGGTATCTAGTAGCTGCTAGAAATAAGGTATCTGGTAAGTAGATGCAAAATTGGCCTTGGAGATGAGAATTTGGGCTTTATCAGCTTGGACCCTAGAGTTGAGAAATCGCAGGGCAAAGGGCAGGTGGACTGGGGAATAGATCCAAATTTGGGGACACCCAAAACTAGGCTTTCATAGAAGGAGGAGAGCCAAAGAAGAAGTTGGGAACAGTAATTCTAGTGTATCTGTACCCCTGGCAACCTTGGGGTTCTCAAGCTTTTAAATTCCAGCCATTCTATAGTAATACTTCAGTATAGTTTTAAGTTGTATTTTCCCTGATGACTAATGATGTTAAACATATCTTCCTCCCACCTATGTTACTTCTTCGCTGAGGTATCTATTCAAATCTTTAGCTTATTTTAAAACTTGGGCCATTTTCTTATTATTGAGTCTGCATATATACTATCTTCCTCCAGTCTGCAGCCTGCTTTTGTTTTTGTTGTTTTTTCCCATTGTATTGAGCGTTTTTAAAAGAAAAAAGAGTGTCTTTTACAGAACAGTTGTTTGTAATCTTGCTCGAGTACCATTTACCAACTTTTTTACTTCATGGGATGTGCTTTTGGTGTCATGGTTAAGTCTTTGTCTAACTCAAGATCATGAAGTTTTCTTCTAGAGGTTTTATAGTTTTAGGTTTTACCTTTATATCCGTGACCTGTATTGTGTCCATTTTTACATATAGTATGAGACAGAATGTAAAGATTTTCTTTCCTGCTCAACAAAACTATTCAAATGTCCCAGCATAATTGGGTCAAAAGTCTTTTTTCCCCCACTTTGTCAAAAATCATAGAAGTCTTTATCAGGACAGAAATGTTGAGGGAATAGAAGTTGGCTTAGAATCCTACTAAAGCCAATGCAGAGTTGGCTTCAGCACTTGCAAAGCGTGTAGTTCTGCTGGATGAGGCACCAGGTCCCGGGGTTGGGAAGCACTGAATGGTGAAAGTTGAAGAATGAACTCATGGTGGAATGCGATGCCAGAGCTGTGCTCAGGGTGACTTCCTGGGGGAGGGGCTGTCTGAGGCAAGGGCTCATCCTGAGTGAGCCGGGTGATAAACGAGGAGGAGAGGGGAATGAAGATGCTCAGGCCTGCAGCCACCAGGGGAGTTTGTGGACACGCAGTTTGCATTTGCACTGTGGGAGCTGCACCGTTGCCAGAAGTCTAATCTGCCGTACCAAGGTGTGCCACTCAGGTTGCTGGTGAGGGCCAGCGGTGCTAAGTGGCCGCTCTGGCAGTTGTGTGACCAAAGACTGGTAGGAAGCAAAGGAAGTGGACTGGAGGCAGGAAGCCAGGCCAGAGTAAGAGGTTGCAGGTGAGTAGCTGGAGGAGGAGAAGGAGGAGGAAGAGGAGGAGGAGGAGGAGGAGGAGGAGGAGGAGGAGGAGGAGAAGTGATGAGTGCTATTAGGAGGATGAGTGAGACACGAAAGGACTGGGAGACAGGGCAAGGATGCAGTGTCTGGGTAGTTGCTGCTTAGTAAAACCTCCCAGCCGGAAGCGTGGGAGGAAGGAAGAGGGCGATTTAGTTTGCACCTTGCTGAGTTGGACACGCTCTGTGGACGTTTACCTGGGACATCAGCCAGCCGTGGGCTCTACGTGTTGTGTTTGCAGGGAGGCGGCCGCACATACCGGAGATTGTCTAGGAAGCACCTGGAAATAAGAGGGCTCTGCAGAGAGCCAGAAGAGCCCTCCGGACTAAAACGCAGGCAGAAGCGGAGCATCCCTGCAGGGATGATTGGACAAATAGAATCGTGGGTCAGGCACGGTCTCATGGAAGCTGGGGGAACTCAGGGGCCAATCACCATCCAGGATCAACCCCACCGGGGCGTGTACTTACCTCGCACTGGGGCCTGGGGTGTGCAATGTCCTCCAGTCGAGGGGTGAGCAGGGACGCTGGGTAATGGGAAGGCACGGAGAGACAGCGCTGAGTGGAGGACCGGTGCCGGATGAGTGATGGGGGCTGTGTGGAACCAGAGCTGAAGGACAGAGCAAGCAGCTGTGGGTCAGCTGGAGAGCAAAGCTAACCGGCTCCCTGGGGCTCAGGCCATCTTTTTTTTCCCTCTTGTTAGCACTGGGTTGTTATAGGCCAGGCTAAACAGCCGCAGGCGATGTTACAGACACTGCCTATAAAGGCTCTCCAGTGAAATCTCTTTATGCCATCCTTAAAGGAGCTGAGAGTTACGGAGGTGCCTGGAATTTTCAGCAGGAAGCCTCTGGAAAAGTCCAGGGATTTAAGGAGGCTGCTCTGCCCACCTGACAGGCCCAGGCTGTTGGGAATCTGTGGAGGGAGGACAAGCTCCGGTCCAGTTGGCCCGGGTGAGCAGCCAGCAGGAGCACATGGCCAGCCCCGGGTCCCCGCGCGTCACTGAGTTCTGTCTTCTGTCCGGCACCCAGGACAGGGTCCTCCTGCCCTCTACTGCTGGTGCCCTGCCCCTGGTGGCCTGGCACTGCTCACGTGCTCAGCAGCCCTTTACCGTGGGTCAGTGAATGCCCAGCATCGTGCAGCTAGGAGATAAGGCGATCGTGGTCCACAGCTGTCTAGGGAGCAAGAGTTGACAGATAGGCACAAGGACGTGTTCAAGTTGCTCAAAGGAAGGGGAATTAATATGGGATAGGGAATCCAGGAAGACTTGAAGGAAGGGTTACTCAGGGCTCTTATGGTTATCATTGTCTTTGAGTAGCTGGACAGGGGGGTTCAATTCACCGTGTCAGTCACCCCTCCCCCCAAGGGGCCAGGTTCCATTTTCACACATGTACATTGGATATTATAACTATTTCATCCTCCCTTGCACTTTCAGGGATCATTTGTAGTTTATTATTGGGGGCTTTTCAGATCCACGGAGCTGGGGACACACACGGGTACTGATGGACGCAGAGGTCTCCACCGTGGTGGTGCAGAGTGGGGGAGCCATCAGGAAATCAAGGTGAAAGAACCCTGGTGCTGGGGATGCAGGAGGGCTCCCTGGAATAGGGGAGTCTGAGGGAGAGGAAGAGGCATGGCCGGGAAAGGGGGTGAAGGAAGCATCGCATCAGCAAGCGCACAGCAAGAGGACAGGCTTCTGTTACCATGCTATGGTCCCAGAGCAAGAAGAAGCTAGAGGGGAGGCCTGAGGGACTTCCAGCCTTCCCAGCATGGGAGGTCCTGAGGTGGGTGGGCAGGGCACTGGCCTTGCACCGGCCCTGGCCCCGGCCGTGCTCATTAGGGCTGAGCTGCAGTGGGCAGAGCCGGGCCCCCAGCCCCAAGTCAGGTGCCTTCTCCAAAGCGGACACGGCCACAGGCCCAGAACAGAGGAGGAGCCTGGGTTTGGGGGAGGCCCAGCACAGAGGGCACCCTTTCCTTGAGCTTCTGACCCCAGAGAGAACTGGTCAGCGTGCTCAGTGCTCAGCTGGGGACAAGGGCAGGGTTGGTGAGAGGCTCAGGGTGAAGGCCGAGAACCCCCGGTGTCCTGGATCCAGAAAGGGGTGTCGGGGACCCCCAGATAGGAGGAACTGGTGTGTACCGAGTCTCCGTGGCCAGAACGAAGGGAATGTGCCCTGGTCTCTGCACACGTCTTCCTGTCTCAAGCCCACCCTTACTGACACCCAGACCTCCCAGCCTCACAATGGCTGCTGGCTGGCTTCCATGCGGAGCAGTCCCCAGGGCAGGAAGATGTGTGGGCTCGTGCCAGTCCTCATTTGGCAGAGGCTGGGAACTCTGAACATCCTGGCCTCACCCAGCCGCGGGGCCTGGGGGACCTGTGCGGACCCCGAGCATGCACTACACATTAAGTCTCGAGCTCACCGCCCTCCTCCTTCCCTCTGCCCCCTCACTGGGACTGCTGGGGGGGAAGTGTGCTGTTGGCTCACCGCCTGTTGGGGACCTGTCTCCTTGGTGTCCCCAAGAAAGCCCGAGTCTGCACCTTGCCCCTGGTGTCCGCAGCCACAGAATCCGGTTCCTATGTTCAACCTAATTACTCTGATCCCACTTTGCTTGATGCCAACCAACCAGCCGGCTGAGCTTCTGCCCAGCCAGACTGAGCTCCGTCAAGAACTAAAACCCTAATGAGACACAGAGCCCAGAATGCCAGGGGGAGAGGGAGCCAGGCAGGATTGGAGGGTCTTAGAAAGTGGATGATCGCTTGCCAAATGAGCTCCCGGTGCAGAGTCCCGTCCAAACCAGCTTGTAGGGAGGGGAGAGGAGCCACGGAAGTTCTCTCATCCCCTGTCCCCCTGCCACGGTCCCCCTCCCACAAAGTGTGACTGTTGGCTGGGATCCTGCACATCTGGGTTTGTATGAACACGCTGTCTTAACCAGCTCAGGCTTCATAATTAGACACCATAGACCAAGAGGATAAAACAGTGGGACTGGATTTCCCACTGGTCTCAAGCCTGGGAAGGTCAAGATCATGGTTGTAGCTCATTTGGTTTGTGGTGAGAGATCGCTTCCTGACTTACTGGTGGTTACCTGCTCCCAGTGTTCTGACACAGAGAGGAAGGGAGTGGGGAGAGACACACAGAGAGAGAAAGAGACACACAGAGAGAAAATGGTGCCTCTTGGTTTCTTCTGAGAGGTGCACTAATCATAGGAGATCAGGGACCAGCTCTTATTTCCAATTACAGTCATGTCGGAATTACGGCTGCAACTCATGCGTTGGGGGTGGACACCACCCATTGAAGTCTGTAGCAAGCACCTTGAATATGTCCTTCGCAAAAAGAGGACAGAGGGAACTGATTGGATCAGAACAGACCCTTGGAATTGCCTTCCTGCTGTGCGGCTGTGCATGCCTTCTGCCGTCTAGCTGTGGTCCTGCCCTTTGTATACTGGGTCCGGTGTGACTGAGTAACATAAACATCCAGGTCAAGACATTTCTGAGTTCCTCAGCTAAGAGGCAATGTGGGCATTGTATTAGTCAGCTTTCCTCCACCGTGACAAAACCCCTGAGATAAATCAACTTAAAGGAGGAAAGGTTTGCTTTGGTTCATGGGTCCGGAGAATTTCGGTCCATGATCACTTGGCCCTGTTGTTTCTGGGCATGCGTCAAAGCAGTGCATATGGCTGAAGTGCACAGCACAGGAAGCTGCTCACCCTCGTGTTCTCCAGGTGAGGGAAGGAGGGGCTGAGGTCCGAATACCTCCTAGGCCACGCCCCCAAGAGCTAACGCCCTCCCGCTCCTAGGCCACGCCCCCAAGAACTAACTCCCTCCCGCTCCTAGGCCACGCCCCCAAGAGCTAACTCCCTCCCGCTCCTAGGCCACGCCCCCAAGAGCTAACTCCCTCCCGCTCCTAG
>NW_012267226.1:21858151-21939348 GCF_000151885.1 Dipodomys ordii
CCCTCCCGCTCCTAGGCCACGCCCCCAAGAGCTAACTCCCTCCCGCTCCTAGGCCACGCCCCCAAGAGCTAACTCCCTCCCGCTAGATCCTCCGCCTCCTCGAGGTTCCCACCCTTCTCAGACGCCCCACAGGCTGGGGACCAGGCCTTGAGCGAGCATATGGGCCTTTGGGGGAACATTTAAGATTCAAACGATTAACAGGCATCTTCCGAGAGATTATTAATTAATTTTTATTTTATTACAAATGGTTTGTTAAATATTTAGTAGGTTGTAAGTGGGGGAACTTGGCAATTGTTAGATCCCTTGCCCAAAGGGAACGATAACCGTCTCCCATCTAAAATCTCACTGGGTGTAGAGGAGGTGTGGAGGACGCCGGGGAATGACTGGGAGACTCCCGTCTGTCCAGGCTCCATCTGTGCTATGGTTCGTGCCTTGGGGCCCATGTGCCTTGTGCATGGATCCTCCCCGCTCTGTCCTCCTCAGCCCAGGTCCCTGGGAAGATGGGTTTTCATGAGAACAGAGAGGAGCTGTGGTTATGACCACCTCCTTCCTCCAGCCATGCACTTGCTCTGAGAACGTGTGCAGGTCAGGAGATTCCTCTGACCCCCAATTTCTCACCTCCGTGTGAAGATAAAAGCCATCTTGCCAAGTAGTTCTGAGATTGAGACCATGCTTGCTCAGCAGCTATACCCGCATTGTGGATGAACAAATATGTGCTGACGAATATAAAACAGCCATGTTGTGGATCCAGGGCTTTCCTGTGACAAGGATGGACGCCATCGCCAATTCCTGACATTCTAGATGCTTCTGTCTTGTGCTCTGCAGATAGCCTCGCCATTTTTATTATGCCTCTGAGTGTGAAACATTTTCCCTATGTCAAATCTTATGTGGAACCCCAATATCTATTCTATGTGGGTCATTGGGATAGGTGTAGAGATCGATACCCTCAGACACTGCCTCTATACTTCTTGAAGGAGCCCCAGGGGTCCGCCAAGGAACACCATTTGAGAATCACTCTTTGACTCCCCATATGGTTCTGGTACTTCCCTAAGCTGTCATCCTGCTGACGGTTTTGGTTTCTCTTCGTAGGAAAGCACCTTGTTCAGGTCTTGCTCCCAGAAGTCACCGTGGTGGAGGGTCTCTGTATCCCAAGCCTGTCAGTCACACTTAGTCCTTTGCTAGTTAATTCATGGCCTAGGTCTTGTGATGCACCTCTATCAGTTCATGGGTGGCTCCCAGAGTACAAAAAATTTAGTCTTTATTACTCTGAGGCTAGGCATATAAATAAATCCACAAATCAGGAAAAGTACTTTGAAACGTTCTGTGTCCTGGTCTTTGATGTGTGTGAGGCATTAAGCATCAGAGCAACAGGCAGAGAAGCCAGCATGGGCCCCAGGCCACCTGTGCCACGGAGATTCAGAGGCTGGATATCACGTGTTTGTCTGCCTTGATTCCTCCTGTTTCCTTCAACTACTGCAGGATGAGTTGGATGTTTCTTTTTCTATAATGACTTCATTTGAGATATAATTTGCACACTTGTAATTAATTCACCCACCTGAAGTGTCCAATTCGGTAGCTTTTATTACATCCACAGAGCTGTGTTGCTATCACCACAGTCAATTTTAGAATGTTTTCATCACCCCCTAAAGAAACACCTTACTCATTAGCAGTCACTCCTCTCTCCTCTGCCCAAGTCCCCTAACTCTAGACGACCATTAATCTGCTTTTTGTCTCTATGGGTTCACCTCAACGAGACAGTTTTCTTACAAATAGAACCAGCCAATAGAGCCTTTTGTGTCTAGTTCTTTTCACTTAGAATAATGTGTTCAAGGTCCATTCATGTAGTAGTATGTATAAATACTTTATATTGTCAAATAATCATCCTGTGCATAGAAAAGAACACATTTTACTTACCCATCAGTTGATGGGCATTTGGGTTGTTTCTCCTTTTTGGTAGTTACAAACAATGCTGCTATAAATGTTGGTATAAAAGCTGTTGTGTTTGGATTTTTATTTGTGTAACTTCTTCTATCAAGAGAGTTAGGGATTTCAGTAGGGGATGTATGGAGTGCCCACAACATGCAGGATGTTGTGTTGAGCATGGCTGAGTGCATGCATTTGCCCTTCACCGTAGCCGGAGGTGACAACTCCCTAACCAGACAGGCCAAGCCCAGTCTCCGAGCTGGCATCCCACGTGCCCTGCAGAGCCCCGAAGCTGGGCGGGTCACCCACACTGATTGGGTAGGTTCTATAGGATGGGGCCACACTGGGCTGAGTCTCCCGCAGCCGTGTGAACTGCCCATGCTGTGTCTAGTGTGCAATGAGGAAGAGTTCAGAGAAGCCGCCCAGCTCAGCTGGATGGCGTGCTCCATGCATCAGAGCTGCGTGCCAGCAGCCAGCAGTATCCAGAGTCGCTCCACACTCCCCTAGTACAAGCCTCCTCCACATCTTGCTCACCTTGGGAAGTTGCTCACCAGGCCCTGAAGCCAATTTTCCAGGGACAGCTCACAGGTGTCTGTGCCCAAGGGGTAGGACCCCTGGTGGCTGGTCCTGGCATCACAGGGTTCCTAAGACACCTGGACTTTCTCATAAGCACCTCAAGCCTGTCTTGTTCCCTGATGTCACCTTGGAGGGACGTTTAAGTGTCCTCAGGTGTGTCAGTCACACGGTCACGGGCCTTTGGCCATGCCCCGCAGGTGGCTGGTCACCGCAGGTGTGCACAGACTTGGCTAGCTCATTCCCAGACGCTCACTTTATGGCCGAAGTCTTGGGCTGCACCTTCATTGGCCCCCTGAGCCCAGGACATTTGTTTTTGACTGTTCTATGAGGTTAGGCATATGCATATATTTTCCTGACTTGTGCAAACCAGCAGAAGTGCTTTGTAGTCTTCTGTGTCTTGGTATTTGATGTGTGAGATGTAAGTGTCAGAGCACTATGCAGAGGAGACAGCATGGGGGCTGGGCCACCCCTGCCACAGAGATTCAGGGCTGTATGTCACAGGAGTCAGTCTGCCTCCAGTCTCCATTCTTCCTTCACCTTCTGGCAGATGAGTTGTGTATCAGAATCCACTGTTCCATCCGCCTGCAGACCCTGAAGGTTTTTGTGGAGAACTTGCTTTGGGGATAATGCTGAGGTTGTCAAGGTGGAGAGGGATTTGGGGAGTTGCCTAGAAAGGAAGCTGGTAGTGCCGGGGGTGGGGCTGGAGAAAGAGGCGGGGCAACAGTAGTGGGTGTGGTACCAACTGTCTCCATGTGGTTGCCTGCCCACAGCTGCTATCTTGGACGACCCCATGGAGTGCAGCAGAGGGGAGCGGCTCTCCATCACCCTGGCCAAGAACCGCATCAACCGCGCTCCCGAGAGGCTGGGCAAGGCCAAGGTCGAAGTGGACATCTTTGAGCTCCTCAGAGACAGCGAGTACGAGACCGCAGAAACCAGTACGTAGAATGGACAGGGCCAGCAGAAGGGCCGGTGGTGTGAGCTGTCCCCAGTGCCAGCCCCCTGTCAGAGATCTCCACAGGGAAGGGAGAGAAACATGCACCAGGAGCTTCCTGAGAGGCTCTCGGTCTAGAGGAGAATTCTGGGTTTTCTGGTGAATCTTATGTAAATAGAATGAAGAACCACATACTCAATCATTCATCCACTCATCCATCCACCAGTTCATTGCTTTATTACACTGGTTCATCTCCTTCACATTTTGCGTGCAAATACCTGAATGAAATCTTGGGTGTGACTGCAAATTGTGGCCTGTTCTTTATGGTTGGTTTAGCCATTGCTCATCTGACAGTCTTTCTTTCTGTGTGCTATGGGCAGTGTTGTGGGAAGGAACTGGGACTTAGGAGTCTGGCCACTTTCTCTGGACAGATCATGTTATTCTTTCTGTACCTGAGTTTCTTCATCCGTAAAATGGGAGTGTTAGGCTCCACTTTGGAAGTCTTGCAAGTTGGTATGAGATTTAAATTACTTAAAATATAGAAAATCCTCAGCTGATTGATCTTTACAGACATAAGCAGTAAGTTGCTCCAGACATACACAGGGCAAGACTATGTAATGCTAGGCACTGGTTTTAATTTTAACAAAAGACTGAGAGCTGAATGTCATTTTCTTCATTTTAGAAAAAAAATTAAAGCTCACAGGTAATTTGAATAATTTGCCTAACCACAGCGCTCGTCAATGGCTGAACTGGCCGTGGTCCTGACAAATTCTGTGCACAGCCCTTGTAGTGCTTGTGTTCTCTGACACGGGGCTTGGTGACTTTACAAGATGAGGCCCAAGTGCGCAGGTGGATGTAGCTAAGCTGGGGATGGACAGCTGTGGTGTAGAAGGAACATGAAGGGGCCGTGTTGGTCAGCGTTGCTATCCTTGAACGATTGACCCCAGTGCTTTGGGCTGTGGAGACTTGCTTACCTCATGGTGACCAAGAAGCACACAGAAGCAGGAAGAGGATGGGCCAGGGTCCCAGCATCCACTTCAGAGACACGCCCTCACCGCCTAACTTCCTTCCACTAAGCCCCACCCACTAAAGGTTCCATCACCTCCCCGTGGGCACCACAAGGGCTCCTCAGCCCAGGCAGACACGGAACACTCCCTTTTTCCTTCAAAGAGTCTTCCTTTCTCACCCCACCTCTACCTTTAGTGGCCCTCAATGGCAAAAAGAAAAGAAAAACTTAAGTATGCCAGATATATCTGGTCTTCCAAATAAAGGTCTGGCAGTGCTGTGCCCTAGGCTGTTATGGGGTTGACAGAAAAGACATTCACCCCCAGGCACTGGTGGCTCACACCTATAATCCTAGCTACTCAGGAGGCTGAGATCTGAGGACCACAGTTCAAAGCCAGCCCAGGCAGGAAAGGCCATGAGACTTAACTTTAATAAACCACTCAGAAAACCGGAAGTGGTGTAGTAGTGCTCTAATAGTAGAGCACTAGCCTTGAGCTGAAGAGCTGAGGGACAGTGCCCAGGCCCAGAGTGCAAGTCCCATGACCAACCAAAACAAAAAGACATTCACCCCAGCCAAGATATTTGGGGGGGATGGAGTGACTCTGATACCCACCAACTTCTCTCTCTCTCTCTCTCTCTGGTTCTTCAGTGTTCTTTACCATTGGGCCCAGTGTCTCCCCTCCCTTCTGGCTGTTTTCCCTAACTTATTGGCCTCCCAGGCTTGATTCAGGAGATGGGTTTTGTAGTCATTGTACTTCTGGTGTAGTTCTGGACAGCATGCATTGGGAACAGTGTGGAATCAGGGTAGACAGCACCCCGGCCTTCGGACAGCTTGCAGTCTCTCCTGAGTGCCCCATTCAGTGCCTCATACCCCAGGTCCCCACATTCCATGTTCTGATTGGTCCAGCTCACCGGCTATAGGCATTGGCCAGGCTGTCTGCTGACTTCTCAGCGGGCAGGGTCCACTCCTGGCCCAGTAGTTATCACTGAGGATGGCTTATAAGTATAGAACAAGGCCATTCAGGTCAGGATTTATGGACGGAGATTGCTCCTAAAGAGGCTGTGGCATAAAAACACACCAAAGTAGTTGTTCATTTATTCACTCAATCAGTTAGTCAATAAATATTTGATGAGAGTTTATTGTACTTGATTCTGGGACAGTGAGGACGGAGCAGGGAGCAAACAAATGTCTGAGTTGATATGGATGCTAATTCCCCCATCGGGAAGACTCAGATGGTCCAAGATCCCCCAAAGAAAACCACAAGTACCAAGACAGCATTGAGTCTAGTCTGGCTGTAGGCTTTATTTCTGTCTCAAACCAGGCTTAAATTTCCAAATAGCTCTGTGCCCATATGTTGTTGAAAAAAACAGCTCCTCCCTCCTTTTCTTCCTTTCTCTGGGGCTTCCTTGGCAAAGCAAGTAGTGCATATTTGCCCATTGTGGACGGTGTCATTAGGAGGTGTAAATTTCCTCTTCCAGTGACCCAGGCAGCCCGACTCAGTAATGTCAACACATCTAAAATATTAAGCTGGATGGATCAGGGGAATAAAGGAAATGGATGTCTTTACTTCACATTGCAGGGCTGTGGTTATCTTTCTCATGTCCCCGTTTTAGGTGCCAGATATTTTATGAGCAAGTAGCCCTCTGTTCAGCTTTTACATCTCAGGGTGTTTGTGCCGTGACTAACTAGCATTTGGGAGAAAAGAAGCTTTTGGAATCTTTCTCCCCCAAAGTCCCTTTATCTGAAAGCCAGTCTGCTCACACCGCTCATTTGTAGACTGTTCACAGAAAGTTCTTGGAAAGAAAGCTCTTCCTCTGCAGTATAGGAGGGCAGATGGGTGGTGGTTCTGTGCTGTTGGCTAAAGCAGGCTTGGAAGGGACGGGAGGCAGGGTACCGCGGGAAGGAGCCAGGGTCGTGAATTTTAAAGTCACATTAACCAGGGTTAAAACTTGGTGATTCCATTGATCAGAGGTGTGGCGTGGACCGGGTGTTTAGCCATTTCACGCCCCAGCTGCTTCGCGTGTCAGATGAAGGCGGTGCTGATGTGAGCACACAGCAGGTCCGCAGCAAGGGCAGGCCTGGCTTGGGCCTTGGCTCTTGTTCCTCCCCGCAGGGCTGAGCTGGGGCGGGGGGCACTCTCCTCACCTCTTCCGCTCTCTCTCCTCTTCAGGGTCGAGCCATCCCATGGGGCAGCACTGTCTCCCACGCCCTCCCGGGATGGCTAGCATCTGGTCAGCATCAAGAGTAAAAGGGCCCTTCCCTTCCCTTTCCACTTCCCTGGCTTCTTGGAACCTGACAGCTTTGTGCCTGTGGAGGGTGCAGTGGGCCACCTCACACCAGCTGCCGCTCCCAGCCGCGGCCCGTGGCGTCTCCCCGCGAGCAGTGTGCCAGGGCCAATTTGCACTGTTCATTTAAAACCAGGACAGTGGCCCTCGGGCTCTGGGCAGTTCCCTCAGTCCCGTGCCCGTCACCTGGAGGCCTGGGACACTGATTCAAGGGGGTGAAAGAGACGAGGTGGTGACGATTCGGCTTGCGGAAAGCAGAGGCTGCCGTTGAAGTTGGGGCTGGAACGATCCGGGGGGGGGGTCCACAGCGCGGGAGCTCCTCACCTTTGGGATAGGGCAAGCGAGTGCCGGACGGCAGTGGTTATTTCAAGAATCAAAGATGAGGGATGAGGGAGTGCAGAGGAAGCAAAGACGCTGGAGACAAGAGGTCACCCCTCACTGACAGTGGCACAGGAGGCGGGGAGAGGGAAGGTATCACACCGGGCATTAATTAAGAGCCAACCTGGACACGGGAAAGATGGGAGGAGAAAGCCAAGGCTGGTTGGCTGTCTGGTTCTAGTAATTTCCTCTAGAGCATGAGGGGTCACTTGCAAAGCTTCCCCCGGGTCCGCCTGGGATTCATCCTCTGCCCTTCCGGCACTCCTGCCTCGGGCTGTTAGATGTTTGACTGCCCAGCTCGGCCCACACGCAAGGCCCACAGATCTGAAATGAAAGGGCCAGGCTAGGCCGGCAGGCCTTCTCCCCTCCCGCCCAGCCCGCCTTCCTCCCTTCCCATCTTTCTCCATCACAGCCTTCCTTTCGCAGGGAACCCCCACAGGGCTCGTACTCCCCTGTTTCATAGATCGCTGTGTCTCCGGCAATGATCATGTTAGAGCTGAACTAAATGCCGCCCCTCTACTACCCAAACACCTGGAGGCACCGCCTGCTGCCATCCGAGCCAGTTTAAGGCTTAATTTACTGCAGAAGCCGAGGCCTGGCGGTCCACCCCCTCCTTCCCCTCTGTGGGTCTCTTTGATGCCAAGTGGGCCGTGAGCTGTGGGCGTTGCCTCTCCTGGACGCTCAGGAGTGCTCGGATCGCCAGGGCCTCGGACGTGCCTGGTGGGGGCACAGTGCCAGGAGTGATGATCTGGCTCTGCAGGGCCATTCCTTCTGCATGGGCTCCTGAGCTTCTGGAAAGTTCTGTGGGCCTGACCTGCAGAGATTTGGTGCTCCTCGGATAAACGAGGGGCTAGCTCAACAGAATACATAGGGGAATGAAAAAGGAAGAAGCTGGAAACCAAAGTCAGAGAAATCTTGGTCTGTCATTTGACAAGCACTCCATGCCCCATCCCCTGAGTGGACCACGTCACATGCGCGTGCAAAAGCGGACTCGGGACTGAAGAGAAATCGTCTCGTCCGGGGATCTCACTGTACAAGTGGGAAAGCTGAGACCCCCCTCTCCTAAGCAAAAACCTGCCTACTTGCAAAGTAGGTGGTCCAAGGTGTGCGAGTGAGTGGTTTGGAGCTAGGATGCAGGGTGAGTGGATTGGTGAGGCTCGGGGGTGGGGGCGGGCCCCGGAATGTTCAACAGGTGGAGAGAGGGGAACAAAGCACCAGGGGAGAGGGCACCCTAGCCTGGGCAGAGGCCTGAGCCTGGAACGGAGGGGAGAGGGTTGGGGTGTGGCGATGGGTGAGCGGGCCTTACGGGAGAGTTTCCTTGAGTAGGGGTGAGGGCCCGGGTGGGCAGCGTAGACCCGCACTCACTCTGGGGCTGGGATCAACTGGATGCACCCTGAGGCGGCTCTACACCAGGCCTACACTTTGTTCTTCCATGTCCTTCTCAGAGAATAATTTAAATCCTCTCCAAATGGGAACAGTTAGGATCCTCAGTGCCAAAGGTCTTGACGCCCCTCAG
Source organism: Dipodomys ordii (assembly GCF_000151885.1). NCBI lineage: Eukaryota > Metazoa > Chordata > Mammalia > Rodentia > Heteromyidae > Dipodomys > Dipodomys ordii. Next base: position 21,866,767 of record NW_012267226.1, read on the forward strand.
GCCTCGCCGTGGGATGCAGGGCCTCCGCCCTCACATGCCCCCTTCCCTGGCCAGAGGCCAGCATGTCCCATCCACTCAGCCCGCTGTCCACCCACGGACAGGTGTGGACCGAAGGTGCTCGAGCAGCTTTGGCACAGACTGGGGAGGCTGTGGAGCCAGCGGGGCCTCGGGGCGGTCGGCACGGTCGGCACACCCCCTCCATCCTCACTGCGTGGCGTGTAACCGGGCACAGAGGAGGCCTTCCTCGTGAAGTGTCTTTGTGCAAAGGACGCCGAGTTCTCCCGGCGTTCTCTGTTGCTCGTGTCTGTCAGCCCCACAAAGCTGTGATTGTTGACCACCTGGGCTCTGTGAGCGGCTCAACCAGTGCCACCTTGTCAGTCACAAGGACCTGCCTCTCATGGCTCCTGGGGTGCACTCCTGTGGACAGTGGCTGTGCAGCCAGCCCCTCCCAGCCTGGCTGCTCCTGCCTCAGCCGCTCCTGCGGACTCTCCCCGTCCAGCCCAGCTCCCTCAGGGCACGGGAGCCAGGAGGAGGTGGCCTTCGGGAGGAAAGCAGTCCCTCCTGTGGCTTCAGCGCTCCATCCTGACCGTCTATTCCAACGTCTGCTTTCCACCGCTGCTTTCCTGGTGGCTGGAAAAGTTTGTTGCCATGGCAATGTCACTCCTGTCTCCGGCTCCCTCTCCTGTGGTTCCCTGGAGGCAGAGGTGAAGTTGGCTCCCTCCCTTTTGTCTCCCCCTCAGCCCACGCGGGAGGCCTTGCCTGTGGACCCAGGGCTGGGAGCTCTGGCGTGGAGGCCCGGTGAAGATGGGCCCCACTTAGACAGGGCAGCCTCCTGCACAGGGAGTGAAAGGCTACCCAGCCCCCCCCCACCCCGGTTCCCAGCAGCCCCCGGCTATGGCTGCTGGTAAGTTAATCGATCCGGTTCATTGGACATTTTGAGATTATTTCAGTTCAGTCCAGCACGTAGCTGCAGAGCGATTTCTTTTTCTCAGCATGAACATCAGGGGTCCCTGTCCTTAAGGAGTTTAGGATCCAGTGAGAGAGACAGACACCTGGACACAATTGCAGGTCTTGGGGCCTGGTGTGTTTAGAATCTAGAACTTTGGAGACAATGGAAATGTCATGTGATAAAATCTCTAGTAATGTCCCATACACCAAAAAGTGCATGCTTGTCTTCTGAGAGCTACGTATTGTTATCGCTTGAGTACCCCCTACCCAGAGTGCAGGGGGCCACAAGTATTTACATATTCAGGGTGGAGGGAGTGGACTTTGGAAGATTTGCATAAACTGGCTGAGCATTCCTAATCCCAAACTGGAAATCCGACATCCAGAACATTTTAAGTGTCACATTAGCACTCAGAAAGTTTCATTTTGGAGTTTGGAGTTTGGGATTAGGGACCCTTAACTGATAAATGGCTTCTACATCTCTTTAGATCTGATTTTGCCATCAAACGAGTTTGATGAGAAACATCCAGTTTCTGAGTCTCGCAAAATGTGACGTTCTTTAAGGAAGAACTCATTTTGGGGCGAAATGGATCAATAAGAGGTTGCCAAGCAGAAGAGCAAAGATTGGGTATTGACCATGGTTGACTGGGGGGTGCTTACGAACCCCTTCTCAGAAAAAAAATGCTTTAAAATGAATAAAATAGAATGAGCCAGATGGCCACGGGAACCATTTGTGTAGAAATGCAGTTAAACTCCTTTAAAAGCAAAGTATTAATGTCTGGGCTTCCTTATTAATGCATGAAGTCGCCAAGTCCAGAACTGAGTCTAATTGGTAGACTGATTTTTGAAGTCGTAATGGAGATAAATGGCATCTTAGGGTGTCTGTCGCGCTGTGACATGATGCCAAAGCACTGTGATTGCTGTTGGTAGCAGTCGTGGTTAGCGGTGATTGTACATGCCCTGTGGTTTATTGCCTGTAGTTGACACGGAACGAAATACATTATTTCAGTGAGTGTTAGAATCTTTCCCAGATGTCTGCCCAGGGACCCCCGGCTGAGGCCAGGTAACCACGTGGGCGCAGACTCAGGGAGGACCTTCTAGGTGGCCCCTGGGAGCAAGGGGGCTGGGGAAGCAGAGCCCTTGGCTTTTACTCATCATCTGGAGAAATGTTTCTATCGTGACGAGCTGGTGCTGGGGTTGGGCTGGGGGGCTGAGTGGTTGAGTCTTCACCCTGCTCTTCACCCTGTCTTCATATCTTGTGAAATGACAATGACGGTAATATAGCCACTTGCATCAGGTGATTTTCAGAATTAAATAACTTTCCTGAGCAGGGCCAGGATGGGCCATAATTAGTGTTCCATAAATATTGGCTTTAATCATTTCATTTTCCGACTGTTCCTTGAGGCATAATACTCCCTGTATTTGCCTTGTGGTAGCCCTCATATAGACATGCATATAATTTTATGTCTTGCTTCTTTCTCTTAATATTGTTGCATAAATATTTTTAATGTGATTATAAACCGTTTGTGTGCATCTTAAAGGCCGAAGTAACATTCCATTTGGGCCGCTGACTCACACTTCTCCCTGGGATTAGATACTGAGTTTGCCTCCAGCTTTGGGTGCATCGCAGTGCTGCTTCAGGCATAGACTTGAGCCCGTGCTCCGTGCTGAGGTCACACAGGGAGACGGGACAGGTGCCGTGCCTGAGGAGAACATGCAGGTTGGTATTTTAGGATTGTGCCTTTTCTCGCTGCTTGGAGAGGGACTTGGAAATGGAGAATCCTGGAGACAGAGAGGCTCGGTGGAGAGACAGGAGGTGAAGGGGAGCCAACCAAAAGTCGGCAGTGAACACAGGAGCGGGGTGTGGCTGGGGATGGTCAGGTTGGATGAGGGGACCCGGCCCGATGAGTGGGGAGAGGTGAAGAAGCATGCAGGGTGACTCTGGCTTTGACCTTGAGCGAAGGACAGCAGCCAGGTTAGGAACATTGACTTCAATGCCCTGGTAGATCTGCAGAGTGTAAATCCGACTCTTCCCTGGAAGTACCTGCCTGAGCTTGAGCGAGTTTCTAGCGTTTCCGCAGCCTCCATTTCCCCATCTATAAAGTGGGGATTTTAAAAAATGAATCTTTGTCATAAAAAAATGTAAGATCAAATGAGACTGAAAACACATAGCAAATACGACGTAGTGGGGGGAAGAACTGGGCAGCGTGCAGGGTGCCATGCTGAGTGCTCTGTGTGTGGTACATCACGCTGATTCTCACAGCGCCTCTGCAGGAGAGCTCCCGGTAGTAGGCGAGTTTTATAGGTGCATAGGCTTGCCCTGAGAGGCCCAGGAACATTTCAAGTCCTCAGAGCTAGTAAGCATTGGCATGGAAACTTAGACCCAGAGTGCCTGGCATCTGTGTATCACGGTCTAAAGGCAGTGCTGCCCGCTAGCCATATTGACTGCAGGAGGCCAGGGGAAGCCCTGTGGTTCAGCAGGTAGGTGGAACTTGACCCCCTAGCCCAGGGCATGGGTTGGAAGGCAGGAGCCATTCCTGTGGGAAGAGGGTGTGGGGGGGATGGGGGTGAGCTGGCCCAGGGAGAGGGAAGCATGGTTCAAAGCTGAATTGAGCAGTGGGGGAAGGAAGCGATGGTCAGAGAGCTGGATGGAAGTCAGGACTGCACAGGGTGATGAACCAGGACAGCCGTGCAATCAGCACATCAGACGCTGCAGAGAGAGAGAGAGATGAGGACCAGGAACAGGTCACAGTGACCCCGGAGAAGGCCGATTCAGTAGAAGGAGGTTGGCAGGGAGATGCCGGCTCCAGGGGGAAGGTAAGCGCTGGGTGCAGGGAGCGGTGCTGGCAAATCCCATGGCCAGGAGCGTGGAGACTGGACGCTGAGGTGAGTCCGGAGGCTGGAACCCTGAGGCTGGCTCTGGCCCTGACTTGGCTGAGTAGCTCTAGGATGCCCGTCCTCTACTGGTCCAATCAGGAGGGGAGACCCCTTGCTGAGGCTGTTCTGGGGATGTGGGAAGGATGAGGAGTTGCAAGCACCTGTCAGGCGGGAGAGTGCTAAGCCGGCTGCGGGTCACTCACGTAGAAATAGCACGTGCTCTGCAGAGGCCCTCTTGATCACGGAGACCTCGGAGATGTCCGTCTCTGGTTCTGACGCCATGCAGCCGAGACCCCCTGGGGCGCCCCCTCGGCCCACAGCCCCGCAGTCAACTAACTCCGTGAGGCTCTAGGTTCCTTGAGGAGCTTCAGGCTGAGCAGAGACCTTGCAGGTCTGCCGTTGATATGGTAAATGGCAGCTCTGGGATTTGAACCCCCCTGGCATTTTACCATCTCACCATCTGAATCTTGCTCGGGTGACCGCTTGGTGGTCTGGGCGGTGGCGAGGATGCACACGAGTAGAGAGAGAACCCAGGCTGCAGGTGGGGTTTTGTATCTGTCTCCATAAACCACCGTGCACACTCCTGGCCTGGAAAATGGCTGTACCTGATGCCTAACGTCAGGAAGAGGACAACGTGTGTGGAGCCACACATCTGCCTTTGTAGACAAGGATATCACATGATAAGGGACTTCGGTGTATATTCTGAGGGACAGCACCTAACTTCCAGTGCCAAGTGCCTGTGTTTTCTATACTTTTTTTTCTTTTGGGGGGCTAGTACTGGGACATGAACTCAGGGCTTGGGTGCTATCCCTGAGCTTTTAGCTCAGGATTGGCACTCTATCACTTAAACCACAGTTTCATTTCTTACATTTTGCTAGTTGATTGGAAATAGTCTCACAGACTTTCTTTCCTGGGCTGGCCTTGAACTGTGATTCTCAGATCTCAGCTTCCCGAGTAGCTAGGATTACAGGTGTGTGCCACCAGCACCGACTCAACTCTATTATTTTAAAATATTGAATTTTTTCTCCTCCTCTTCTGGCTGTCTCATCCATCCACCCATCCATCCACCCACCCACCCACCTACCCACCCATCCATCCATCCATCCATCCATCCATGAACATGAGCTAGCCTAATATCTAGAAAACATTGTACTAGATGCTGGGGAAATAACAGGTGTCTGTTTAGAAGTAAAGGTGTCTCTGTGCTTGTCTGGAAGTGGCTTGAGATCAGTGAAAGGAGAACTCAAACAGCAAAGCAAAGTAGATGCAGTTATTTACTAAATATCTTAGAACAGAGGCACAAACCAGGGATTTGGGGGGCGCCAGGCAGGGTTAATTTCACCAGAGGAGCCCAGGAGAGTCTGGGGGCCTGGCAGGTGAGCGAGTGTCTAAGGTGAGCAGCGAGGGGCACCTGCCCAGCAGAGGAAGGATGAGGTCTCAGGCACGCGGGTTGGGAGGACCGTCCCTGACGTGTTAGTGCAGGATTGAGCCGGCGCACGCAGGGACAAGGCCGGGATGTCAGATGGAACCCCTGTACGCCTCTTGTGCTTGATTCCTGTCTCCCTGGTTCCACAGCCCTGTGTATCCACTCCTTTTTAACTTCTCACCACATTCTTTGGGTCTTTCGGCATCATCTTGGCTACCTGTGTCTCCTACTTGTCTGTCTTCCTTCCCATGCTCTTTCCTTCTGAGGGTGCTGAGGGAGTGAATACTGGACTCATCTCAACACTCTCTTTCTGTCTCTCTTTCTGTCTCTCTCTCTGTCTCTCTCTCTGTCTTTCTCTCTGTCTCTCTCTCTCTCTGTTTCTCTCTCTCTCTGCTGACCAGTCCAGTGGGGCACCTATAGTCTCTTTCATTAGCTTTTGGTGATAGCCCAGACAATTTACACACCCTGTTGGCTGTGGCTATATGTTGTCATAACCTGGGTCATTTTCTCATTTAATACTCTCCATAAACTCCAATAAAACTGTCCTTGAGCCCAGTAGTCCAGTGGGAGGGGAGAGCTGGGCTTTGGGGGGGGGGCTTGAGAGGTCTGAGGGAGGCGTGGGGTGACACAAAGTTGAAAGCACTGAAGGCCCAAGCCTAGGCAGGGCACAGGCTCTGTCCAAGCTGATGTGTACCTCGTTTCCTTCCCTGCCCCTGCTGACGGCTGCAGTGTGCCAGATCCTCCCCAAGGGAGTGGTCGCTGTCCTGGGACCGTCGTCCAGCCCGGCCTCCAGCTCCATCATCAGCAACATCTGTGGGGAGAAGGAGGTGAGTGGGGGCTGGTTGGGAGCCTGGGCCCGGGGCCCCAAGGCATCATGGAGCCTGAGGGTTGGACGGGCCCTTCCTCCATCCCAAGTGATGGAAGAGGGAGGGGCCTTAGCCAGCAGGACTTCTTAGGTCGGATTCTTAGGGGCTCATGGTGGCGCCTTCCAGAGGGAGGGAGGCTGATAGAGTGGGAGCCAGGAGAGGGGCTGAGAGGGAAGCGGGCCCCCGTCTGTAGTCTGGTCCACAGGGGCGTCTCTGAAGTGGTCTGTTCATGCATTGGTAGTGGGGATTCCCATGGGGGAAGAAGGCATTGCTCCATCTCTTTGTGAAAATTAAGTCTGAGAGCCTCTGTCTTGTAGATGGGGGGAGGGGGAGAGGGGGAGAAAGAGAGACACAGAGAGGCTTTATTTTGCTTTCTTCCTCATCCACCACTTCTAGTGCTTGCTCTTTGAGACACGATACTTGTCCTCAGCTCGGACATCTTCTCCAAGTGATACTAGGAAGACCTTGGTCCCCCACTCCCTCTTTGCCCCCCTCCTTGATTCTCCTCTCTGCCTGCTCCCCCTCTACCTCTCTTCCCCACCCCTAACCACCCTTTCCACAATCCTCACTCTATACTGGAGCTCTGGCTGAGCCCTTGATTCCTAAGGTCTCCCTGACCTGCTACGCTGGCCCCCACGCCACAGACTGGCCGGGTCACACCGGCCAGGGAGCGGCAGACAGTTAGCCCACGCTTCTTGTCTGATCACGTTCCTTCTGGAGCAATCTTTCTTCACTGTTCCGATTATGCATGTCTGTTAATATTTTATGAGGCTGAACTGCCTTACACAGATCCTCTGCTCTAGGGAAAAGCAATGGAGTTCTCACCATGGAATCCAGACTTTAAATGCTGCTAACGTTCTCTGTGGCCCTTGTAAACTGTCAGCCTCCTGTCTACTGCTGTCCACTCCACCACACCTTGTGACCACCCCCCGGGGTGCATTTGCAAAATTGCAAATTGGTTATGGAGAGACCATTGACAAGGGTGGGGCTGGGCCATCCCTGCCTGGGCCCACAGAGCAGCTGGCTGCCGCTGGCTGCCTCTGGCTGCCTCTCCAGCAGCCTTCAAGATGGCCCTGTGCTGGAGACCACCACCAGCTCCCCTTAGCACTGCGTATACAGCTCCCAGGACCCTGTGGGGACCCCCTGCACGTTCAGGGAGGAAAGAAAGAAGATATTACCTAAGAAGGCGTTTCCTGAATATTAGCTACTGAGCCAGTCCCTCCTTTGCACACGGGATCTCATTGAGTCTGACTGAGTCCCAGAAGTACCTGTGGTTGTCTCCATTTGAATGGCGTTTTTGGACTGATTAATCAGCATGACCCCCAGATCACCTGGCAGAGCAAACCTCCATCTGCAGACTCTAAAAGCCCTGTGTCCTTCCTGAAGGACTCTTCCCCCATCTCTGGCCAGGATCCCTAGGTGCTAGGGAGGGTCCCCACCCCACCCCATTGTCAGAATGCCAGTGGACAGCTGCTGAGCTGCTGGAGCCAGCGGGCCACAGCGAGAGGCTCTGGTCAGGGATGCTCCCAGGTCTTCACCGCCATCCTGCCCTTTGTGGCCTCCTTTTCCCTCAAGGTGCTGGGTGTTCCTTGCAGACAGAGGGGGCGTGAGGGCGCAGACCAGCCAGAAGAAGCCCCTGCCTGGCGGCGGCGACCACACCCCACAGTCAGCTTTCCTAACGCATCAGGCTGTCGTCAGCTCTGTCCTTTGCAGTCTCTGCTGGAACCAAATACAGCCGTGCTTTCTCTAGGGCACAGGGGCTAATCCTAGTTGAATTCAGTAATTTTCTCCTTGCTTTTTTGGTAAATCCTTCCTCTCTTCCCTCCTCAATTTCAGAAGAGCTCTGGCGTCTCCCTGAAACATAAAAGGATAAGGAAGACGGTCATTCCATCTTCCCTGACTCATACGCGGTGGGCCTGGGCAGGCAAAGAACACATCTGTAACCATTTCTGAATAATACGTTTTAGAAGCCAGCCAAGTCACCATCAGGAGCGTCTTTCTCCTGTCTACTTTTAATCTCACTTGCTTTCTCATCAGTACAAATTCACGTTCGGGCTCAGCTCTGGGTACGAGGGATGAAGGTGGCAAAATGAAATCAAAGTGGATGGCAGCTTAGTACATTCTAACTTTCCTATTACCTACCAAATGGTCTCAGCTGCCAGCAAGGCTGCCATCGCAGACTGTTAATATCGCCTCCCCGGAGAAGGGAGGCAGAAGGCAGGGTAGTGTCCCCCCCCAGAAACGTCAACAGCATGTGCGGAGGGAGGCTGTCATACCTAATGAAACACCAGTGCAGGTGTTTACTTACCTGGCTCTAGCCAGAGAGTCCCTGGAAGGTTCTTACTGAGAACTTCATTCCCACATCTGCCAGAAACCATCACCACCCCTGCTTCTCCCTAGATTCACCCAGCAAGACTCTGGGGAGCGAGTTTGAAAACCTCTGGGCTAGGATGAGGGGACGCTGCCTCTGTCCTAGGGTAGGGCATGCTTTCTCCCGCCATCTCTGCGCTGTTATTAACTACACGTACAGTAGTGTAAGTGTGATGCTTTCGAGAGCAGTCTCTCTCGCCATCCAGCAGTGGCTGGTATCTACTCTACCAATAAAGACCTCTTTGTTTGCCTTCTCAAGCCCCGGACTCGATGCAAAGGGCTTCCTGTCCTGGGTTTCATTGGGGATGCTGCACTAGCTTCCTCTACGGGCCGGGCCACGCAGATCCCGTGCGTGTCCCCTTTTCCCACTGGCCCAGGCCTCGGGCATTCTGCACAAGAACCCACCCTGGACTTTGACTCCCTCATCTTGTTCTGATCTTTCTCACTCACCGGGGTCCTCCCTGCTGCCCCTTTTCTGCTCCTCCTGCCAGGTCCCTCATTTCAAAGTGGCCCCAGAAGAGTTCATCAAGTTTCAGTTCCAGAGGTTCACGACCCTGAATCTTCACCCCAGCAACACTGACATCAGCGTGGCCGTGGCCGGGGTCTTGAACTTCTTCAACTGCACCACGGCCTGCCTCATCTGTGCCAAAGCAGAATGTAAGTGTGCCCTGGCCGGCTCGGCCCCACACCGCCTGGCCCCCGCTCATCTGCACCTGGGCTTCCTGTCCTCTGGCTGGATCATGGGGGGTGAAGACCCACAGGTGTGGGCATGCTCGCATGTCCCCAGGTGTGTGTACACATGTGCACAGGTGTGTGCAAACAGTGCGTGGCCCAGGGGTGCCCTGTACCTGGTCTCCCCGGGCATGGCCAGCATAGAAGCGAATTAGGTCATAGGAAAGACTGGCCGACTGCCAAAGTCTTTTTACATCCGCAAACTCAATTCCCACATTTTCAGCCTTATTGTTAAGGAGATACAAAGCGAGAGAGCGCCGAGCGGGGAGAGGGAGAGGGAAAACACAAAATGGAATGCATTTGTACCTGATGGGCTGCAGAGCTGCTTTCCCCGGGGAGCAGGTTTGGCTGCTGGAGCAAGGGCCAAGGTCAATTCCTGATAAGGCTTTTTTATTTTATTTTATTTTTTCAAATGCAAGGTTTGGGAAATGCATTTTGCTCTGACTCCCGGACAAGGCGCGACATCAATTGAGTATGAGATTTAGCTAATTTAAGCCAGCACCTCCCAGCAAACCTGGGCCGTCACGTGCTCTGAGGCAGCTGGGCGCAGGTAACAGGCTGCAAGCAGGTGATGACCTGTGGGTGGAGCTCAGGGAACAGTCTAACCCTGCTATTCACCAAAGGGGAAACGGAGGCCCAGGACCCTATAATCTGTACGTGGTAGAGCTGAGATTTGAACCCACACTCCCTGGATCCCCGTCCAATGCACGGTCACCTGTTTCTCAAACTGGGTTCCTCTGCGAGGTCTCAGTGGGCCAGTGTCATTTCCCCAAGCCACTTGTGGCCATTTACCTTTTAAATAAAAGGGATAATTCAGTTCCTTGTTCTCACCGGTCAGATTTCAGGTGCTTGGTAGCCAACCACGTGGCTAGAGGCTACCAGCCGAGCAGCCCAGTGCACAGCCTGCACAGAAGCCCAGCGCGTGGCCAACAGTGTTTGTGAACAAAGACTCCCACAGCCCTGCCTTTTGTTTCTCCCTCCTGGAGATTCATGACACATGTTGGCCTGGGCCATTTGGGAAGCCATGTGGCCAAAACAACCACTCCCCTCTTCTCTAGTAATGTGGACTGTGATCCCTGAAGGATGCTACAAGGACATCCACAGGATGTTAGCGTGCGATCAGAGGATGCTAGCGTGCGATCAGAGGATGCTAGCGTGTGATCAGAGGATGCTAGCGTGCGATCAGAGGATGCTAGCGTGTGATGGAATGTAGAGAAGGTACATTGCACCTGATGCCCTTCCATGGGTGACATCCTTGTACCAGAGAATGGGGAAGTGCCGCCACCAGTCCCCACAGGGCTGCCCTGAATTGGCCCACCTCACATGCTCAGAGACCGAGGGCAGGGCTGTTAGAATATGTCCAGATAAAGGCTGGCCTACTGTCTCCTTCAGTGCCGAGGATAATGTCTCACCAACCCAACAGGAAGTTCTTCGTTGTGTCTAGCCACACATGGTCCCTTTGATGTTTAGGCTGAGCCCTGTTTCCTCTGCTTCAGCTCTTCCCGGGCTTGGGGAAATCCTTCGCACAGATGTTTGTTAAATATCTGCTGTGCACTGGAGCACGCTCTTCTGAGAGAATGATGGGCATCTCTTGACATTCAAACAGTGCCTTGCAGAGGGCAAACCGCCCACGCCATGTTTTCTGGTTTTATCTCCTCTTCTCCAATCAGCGAGAGCTCAGGAAAGCATCTGGGAGCTCAGGTGAGGCTGCTGGCCCATGCTCAAGCCAAGACTCTTGGGCTTTCCGACCTATAGGCTGGGTCTTTCCCCTCCATGCCACCTCCTGTAGTTCCCATGATCTGCACTGGCAGGAACAATGTCCTTCAAAGGGCAGAGATGTCTGGGGGGGGTGTTCCCCATAGTTGCTGGACTAGGTCTGCGAGGAGCAGAGGATGCCCAAGCACAATACAGACCACCATGCCCCAGGAGCCTCGGCAGCCATTCCCTGCGGCTGCTCAGAGAACTCACCGCGGTGCCTGCCCACACTCTGCCCTGACCCACCAGGGCCCGGGAAGGAAGGTGGGGCCGGGCTGACGTTCAAGGGTAAAGAAGAGGAAAAACGGAATCAAAGGCTGAGGAAACGAGGGGCTGAGAGGAAAAGCGTTCTGAACTTGGAAAGAGGCGCTGCCATCTCCTTTATTAATGCTGGGCCGAGAGAATTAGAAGCATGAATCTAATTCTATTTTCCAGCCATCAGAATTAGGCGAAACGGAGATCATTCCACAGAGGATCATGCCACTTACTTTCCACCTTCCCCAGCGCAGGTGTTTTAATAAGCAGGGTTGGGACCAAATAGAGGCATAGTCTGAATTTCATTATTTTTCTTTAATGAGGAAAAAGTCAGAAGATGTCCAACTGCCTTTTTCTGATGAGGCTGGGAGAAGAGACGGGGTGAATGGCTCTGGCGAGGCAGCCTGGTAATCTCCGTGGAGCCTCAGGGATTTGGCTGTTTGGGGGCTCCTTTGTTGAGACCACCCCTCCCTGCCGTTGAACTAGCTGTTGTTGTCCTCAGAGGGGAGCCAGGTGAAACATGGTGTATGTTCACCGGCCATCTCCATGATTCAGATCTTGGATTTCTTTATTCTGCTGGGCCTGAGGCTTGGGCTCAGGGCCTGGGTATGGCCTCTGAGGTTTTGTTGTTTGTTTGTTTGTTGTTGCTGTTTTGCTCAAGGCTGGCATTCTACTACTTGAGCCATGGCACCATCTCCAGCTTTTTCTGTTCACATAGTACTGAGGAATCAAACCCGGGGCTTTGTGCATGCTAAGCAAGCAACTCTACCACTAAGCCACCTACACAGCCCACTTCTAGCTTTTGAATGAAAGTTGCATGGACCTGCCTGCCCAGGTTGGCTTTGAACTGTGATCCTCAGATCTCAACCTCCTGAGGAGCTAGGATTATAGGCATGAGCCACCAACACCTGGCTTACTTTTCTTTTAAAATGCTTGCTTTGGTGTTTGTTCATGTTTTAAGACATTCTGTGACTACAGCCCTGTGTCCCGAGGTCTTGTGCCTGTGCGATCTTGGGGAAATGACTTCCGCTCTCCCCAGGCTCCATTATCTATAGGATATAACAGGATCAAAGTTACCCATGCCCAGTCTGTCTGAGGGGTCTGAACCATACGTCATCGGCAGCGTGGAGGTTGTGGTCACCCCCAGGAGAGCATAGGTGTCCTTTCTCCTTTCCTGTTTGAGCGAGACTTGTCCATGACTTAGAACCAAGGCTCAGTTGTGTCCCCGGCCATCCTGGTGGGCATTGAACGCTGTCCAGGGTGCTGAACAGCAGCAGCTATGGAGCTGATGAGGAGGACGTGTCCTCCAATGGGGCGGCAGTGGGGTGGGAAGAGTGGCAAGAGGAGAACCATCTTGGCCGTCCAGCCGAGTTGCTCCATCATTTGGGAGCTGTGTAAGCTGAGCAGCTTCCTCTGCTTCTCGGAGCCTTTGTTTAAATTGGGTGGGAAGGTCCCTGGGCCGGGGCATGGAGACAATTTAATTGCTGTAATTGTTGTCCTGCGACCCTAGCTGAGGCCCTGGGGCTGGAGCATGGGACAAAAGTGAGTGATGGGTACTTGGAGCCCTGTGGCAGAGTAGCTGGGGCAGTAGTTGGCCTTTCCCCCTCCAGCCCCCAGGAGGTGCTGGATCACAGAGATGTAAAATTAACCATGAGCCTGTTGTTCAATGGGAGGTGGCTGCGTATTAGTGAGCACCTACTGTGTGCCGAACACAGTGATGATGATTCTTATATGATCTCACTTAAGTCTTAAATTCTCTGTGAGTTAAATCCTTAATCTCTCCCCCCCCACACACACTTGTCATTTAAACCATCCTACCTCTTGATGATCACATAAGATGGGCTCTGTTGTCACTCTCATAAGCATGAAGAAAGGAGCGGTCAAGTCTGCTTCCAAGGTCATACGGTCCCCAGCCTCAGCGACTGCCTTCTCTCCTCTCCCCTCCGACCTCTGTGAAGGAGATCCACACCCCTCCTTTCATCGTGGTGCTCACCACGCTCCTCCATCCGCGGTCTCCCACAGGACTTGGAAGTGCAGCCCTCCAGGGGATGCCAGGCTTTTCCAGGGCCAAAGCCCTTCACCGAGGGACCCAGCCAGCGGAGGCAGGGGAGGCTGGGCAGAAGTAGATGTTTTCTACATTTTTGGTTTCTGACGCCAGCATCTTGTAGATCCGCCGCAGGCCCGTCACTTTGGTACTTGTTCCTTGTCCTGTGGCTGGGTCTGACCCTGACTGTGCTTCTCACGCCTCTCCGGGTCCCCCTGCTGTCTCCCTGGACTCCTGCCTTCCAGTTCCGGAAGCCGGCCTCCCTCCTGCCTCCCAGAACAGCCGGCCTGCTGGGCCTCTCATCGATCCTTCCTGAGCGAGACTAATAGGCTCCCTAGGTCCTTCTCGGTCTCGGACTTGGCAGGCAGACCTGCAGCTGGGCCAGTGCTCTACAGAAGAGGAGGGCTGGGGGAGGAGGGAGGAACGAAGGGGGAGAGGAAGGGAGAGAGCGAGCAAATTCTAACTCCTCTGGCATCACCTGCCTTTGCTAAGATTTCTTTAGTTTCATTACACAGAGGTGAGGAGAATGACAATTGGAAAATGTCACACTGTACTGTTAAAATCCGAATATACTTTTGTTTGTTTGTTTCTGTTTTCTGGTGGTGATGGCGGCACTGAGGACTGAATTCAGGGCTGTTTGGCAGCTGGTCTTCCGCGTGAGCCATGCCTCCCAGCCCTTCTTAGCTTTTTTTTGTGTGGCGGTTTTGTTTTAATAGTCTCATATGTGTGCCGGGGCTAGCTTTGGACTGTGAGAATCCTACCTATACCTCTTGTGTATCTAGCTTATCGGTGGTGATGGGCCTTGGTAGCTTTTTGCTGGTGCTGGCCTCCAACCTTGATCCTCCTGCTCGATACCTCCAGAGTAGCCAGGCACACCGGTGGGGAAGTCTGCCTTTGGAGCTCCGTGTGGTTAAGTGCCAGAGGAGAAACACAGACCGCTCAAGTTCCAGTGCCCAGCATGCCGTGGGATGTTCATGGCGTTTTCTTGCTCTTATGAAATGGAGCGTCGAAGAGGCCAGGAGACCCTGCCAGAAGAGGATAACTGCATTTGAATCCACATCTCCTGGAGCCTAGTTGGCAGGAAGTTTTCGGCGGCATGGCAGCCGAGGAGGAAATCTGCCAGTGTCCGCAGCAGCCCTGGTGGGGGCCGGGCAAAGAAGGGAAGGGAGGGGGGGGGGTCCATCTTGTGGCCTGCACAGCGGGCTGTTCCAGAAACCTCTGTCCAGGAAGTGAGCTTCTCCCTTCCCCACCACAGCCCCCGCTCCCTGGAAAGCCTTCCGAAACCGGGGACGGGAAGACCAGTGTGTTGCCTGCATCAGTGAAGGAACCCAGGCTCCAACCCTGCTGCCTCAACTTGTTCCACAACAGCCAATCAGGCCCAGGTCCCTGGACCTGCCCAAGCACCGTCTGTGCTGTCACTTGCTTAGTTCCTTCTAGGAGGTTCACTGGACTCACAGGAGGTGAGAAAATGGGGCTCCTGGTCCCAGCCATGTCCTGCATCTCTGTGTGGCTGGGCCGGCCAAATCCCCTCTCCATGACCAAGAGCACCTTTGCAAGGGTCGCCGTCATTTTGTTTCTGAAGGGTCAGCGGGGTCCACGAGGTCTGTACAGCTCTAAGAGAGAGATCCCACTGTCCACAGCCTGTGAGGACAGGGACCCCTGCCTGGTAGAAAACCAGCCCTTCCAGCAAGGAAGGCAAGCTGCTCCCTCCCTGCCTCCCACCTCCTCGCAACTGCAGGGATTTTAATATTTTAGAGGATTGTTGTAAGGACTTACAGGAGATAAGCCATGTAAAAATTTCAGCATATTAGCTAGAACATAATAAGGTTTGATAAATGTTACTCCTGTCATTGCTTAGGGAACAAATGCCTACAATTTTTTTCCCCCAACTGGAATCGAGACCACTGGCTGGGAAGGTGGCCTTCCCGCCTCTTGCCTGCCTCTGCAGGGAGGGAGCGGAAATAAGACCCTGGGTCTCAGCCGCATTGCTTGGGAGTGGAGGAGGAGACGGAAGGAGTATCCTTGGCACACAGTCCATTTCCCATTTGGTCCTGGGTCTAGAGTCTTGCCTGCTGGTGTTGAGTTCCGTGTCTCTTCTTTTGTGACCTATTATACCTGATCTTTGTGCAACCAGCCAGAAGGTTCTGAGAACATCACAGGGTTTCTATAGACTCATTTTCTGGTGTTGGGATCCTCAGGGAAGTTTGCCCTCCTCCCACTTCTAGGATGAGAACAAAGGCTTTTTTAGAGCTGCGTGTGACATTACTGAGGGGTTACCATGTGCCGGAGCTATTGCTCCCACCACCCTGAGAGCTGAGGTAGAAACAGCCCAGACAACTGGCCCCATGAAAAGAGCCTGGAAATGGGGAGAGAGACCTCCGACATGGACACAGTGCTTTGCAGAAAGGGGTGGGGGCTCTCTACCCAGCATTCTCCAGGGAGCCTTGGCAGCCACGTTAAAGGACACCCTAAGGGCATCTCAAGGTCACTGGAGAGATGACGGGAGCTAAGGTGCATTCCCTTATTTTAGGTAGGAGAAGTGAAGCCCAAAAGCCAACAGGGAGCAACAAAGCTGTTCCGATGGGGGTGTTCCTCGCTGCCAGCCCCACCCCTGCAGCCATCACCCGCCTCACCCTTCCCTAACCTCTCTTGCCTTCGTTGGAGTCACAGGTGTGGTCTTGTTCTTGCCCAGGGGTCCAGGGAGGCAGCCCCGCAGCCCACAGCTTCTCCTCTCTCCCTCTCCAGGCCTTCTAAACCTCGAGAAGCTGCTCCGCCAGTTCCTCATCTCCAAGGACACGCTGTCCGTCCGGATGCTGGACGACTCCCGGGACCCCACCCCACTCCTCAAGGAGATCCGGGACGACAAGACGGCCACCATCATCATCCACGCCAATGCCTCCATGTCCCACACCATCCTCCTGAAGGTGAGAGTCGGGCCGGGCAGGGCGGGCACGGTGCAGGCCAGGAGCCTCCTCCCTGTCCTGCGTCCGGTGTCCTGAGCCAGGCTGCCCTGTTTAGCCCTGGGCTAGATTTGAACCCTGACCAACCTCGATTTCCCTTTCAAATGATAGTTCTTGAAAGGAAAAAAAAAAGGCTGGGGGTGGCTGCCTAGAAGTGTTTATCAGCCAGACCCAGATCCTGGGCTGGGGGAGAAGCGGAAGGTCTAGGGTTCTTGTAGGGCTGTGGGCTCCTGCAGAGGCTGAGGAAACGGGAGTAGCTCCATGTTTTGGACAAGCAGCTGTCATGCCAGAGTGTGTGGCTTCGTGTCAGCCCCAATACCTGTCCAACGTTTTCCAAATCGCTGTCTACGCGCATCCCCCGGTGTGGTCCTTCCCGTGGGGGCCACAGATCAGTGCGCCATCTTCATCCTGTGGACAGAGAAGCCCAGGCTCTAGCGGTTTTGTCCCAGGCTGGCACTGGACAGAGCAGAGTGGGGTCTTCAGGGTTCTCTTCTAGCCTCAGGTCAGGCAGTGAGGGGGAGGGGGTGGAAGAGGCAGGGGGCGGGGGGAGGGGGTGGATGGACACCTGGAGGGAGCACTGGGCAGGGGTGACGTCATCTGGCACCAGCTCCTGGACAGGTGGTGGGCTTGGCATATCATCAGAGAGCAGGCCCTTCATCCTAGCCCCTCTCTGGGCCCCGGACTGCCCCCCCAACTTCGCTAATGCCATTTTAATTGCGTATTTTTAAACACACCCTGACATCCTCCACAGGGGAGCGAGCCTTCTCCTGGTTAACGGCGTTCAGCCTCGTAGATACTCCGATGGTCTCCCCCCACCCCTGCCTCCCTCTCCCCTTCCTTCCTTCCCTCCCTCTCTCCCTGGCTTTTTTTTTTTGCCAGTGAGTTAATAGAGATTTGAATGAGTTCTCTCTGTCCTGAGGGCTGTCCCTCAGCCTGTTGCTATAGTAATGTTCCACCGCACCAAAGCCACGTCTGTCTGCACGCCTGCCCAACCCCTCTTCCTCTTCTCCGCTCTCCAAGACATGTTTCTCTCCTCTTTTCTTCCATCGTCACATCTGGGGCTGCCATCAGAGACAGGATCCTTCAGGATAGAAAGTCCCCGTCCCCCCGCTTTCGAAGGAAGCGCAAGAAGGTTGAGGGTGGTCCCTAGGGAGAGGGGGTCCCTGCTGGGGGCTTCAGGTTAGTGTATAAATGGCCGGGGAAGGCAGGAGATAGAGCTGGCCAAAGCACCCCCTAACTGGATGCCTAGGGGGCCAAGAGCCCTTGGCCCAAGAATCCTCCCTAACTCCTAGTGTGTGAAGCTGGGCCCTGGCGGTATGATCACGTTCATTGCCGAAATGAAAAAAGCACCAAGAAGAAACTGGAAACCATCCTCTCATCCACCGAAACCACTCAACTTCGTGTGTCTCTGCTTCCCGCCCCACACATGTTTCCCCCAAATTATTATGACACCATGTAAACTTTTCTGAAAAAAATTTTTGGAGCTTAATTTTGTGCCCTGTGTGCATTTTCTCCATGCCATTAAATACTTCTCTACAAACAGTTTAATGGCAGTATCATCTCCTATTACATCGATGTCCCATAATTTATGTAACTAGCCCTTTAGTATTAGAGAAACAAGCTGTTTCTAATCTCTTGCTATAATAAATAATGCCGAACGCACGTCTTCATACATAAATCTCTATGCGCCCTCACGCCTGTTTCTCCAGTGTAAATTTCTAGAAGTGAAATCCTGACTTAAAGGTGTGCATTTTAAGGATTTTTTTGTCCTCAGATGATGTGCCAGATTGCCTCTTAGAAATCTGGGACAGTTTATACCCACAGCCACCAGAGCACAGGGAGTTTCTTACACCTTTGCTGGTATGGGGAATTTGCATTAAAAATGTTTCTGTGAGCTAGGTGCCTCGTAGCTCACACCCATAATCCTAGCTACTCAGAAGACTGCTGTCTGGAGGATGGAAGTTCAACACTAGCTTAGGCAAAAAAAAAGGTCTGAGAGGCTCCATCTCCAAAGTAACCAGCCAGAAGCCAGACTGGAGGTGTAGTTCAAGTGGTAGAGCACCAGCTCTTGAGTTCACCTCTTCCCACAAATCCTCCCTCTAGATGATTTTCAGGAGTGTGGGGTCGGGGTAGTAGAGTTGTAGAGGGTCCAGTATTGTGTGTGTGGCTCTACTTTCTAAGGCAAATCTGCCTATCACAAATCCTCATTAGCAACCAGCCCTTCTGGGTGCCCAGTGGCCAGCTTTCCTGAGCCCCCTGGGGACCCAGGCCCTGCAGCTCCACTGCCCCAATGAGCAACATGATCAAGGAAGGGCAAGTCTGTTCCTTTTGTTCCCTGACACTGCCGTGGTCCCGGCAGACAGTGCCTCCAGCGAGCCTGGCCGTTTTCCCCTTGAGCTTCCCTCCAGCTCTGCGTTCCTCCCTCCGGGGGTCCACAGGGCCCTGGCGAGGAGGCAGGCGGTGCGGGGAGCAGCCCTCAGACAGTCTCTTGACTCTGCGAGGATTTGCGCGGCAGTAATCCCCTGCTTTATTGAGCGGCTCTTCCGGCAAGGAACTTCATGTTTACCCAGAGTTCAGGTCTTCAAAACCAAGGATGGCTTGTGGTGGATCTCTAGGACAGCACATATCACAAAATGGGGTTTTAACAGTGCCCCCAGCCCTCTCCAGCTGTGGTGCCCATGGATTCAGGCAGCGAGGCTGTGAGCTGGGGCAGGGCGTGGGTGGAGGGTGGCATCCTGCCCCCACCGCACCACCGCGGGAGGATGGGGGAGGCACAGCTTGTGTGGAGGGAGGGAACGGAAGGGGCCTGGCCACGAGGCCTCGGGTATCTGTGTCCCACAGTGACTGTGCCCTTGTCACCAAGCTGGGACCCCGGTGATGGCACACCAGGCCCTGCGGCCAGCTTGTGAGTGCTCCCATCAGAGTGCTCAGCAAGTGTCTTGAGTTCCTTGGGAGACAAACACCATGGAAATGCAATCGGGTCCCAGTCTCGTTTCTCTCCCATCCACCGAAACAGTCATGACAAGGACGCTGTCCCAGTGGCCCCCGGGGCTGCAGGAGATATTATGAAAATCTAGCCCACTGTCGGAAGGGATGAGGGCTCTGGAGAGAGCCCGGCTCATTATTTACCTGATCTCCTTGTCAGTTTCTATAGTACCTGTCATGCTCAAAGCCGGGCACGCTGACAGGGAAGGTTGGTTAGGGGTATTTACGACAGGTGCAGAGATCAGACAAAAGGAAAGCAGTTCTGAAGCCTTAGTCTCCTAGCTGTGGAGGGGCGCCATGCTGCCGGGCTGTGATCAAGGACAAGACATGCCACAAGTAGCTTGTTCCTTCCAGGGAGACAGGAGCAGAGTTTGCGAAAGATCTCTTGGTTCCTGTATTACTGCAGGTGTTGATGTTCTTGGGTGTCTCCGTGGGCATCACCTACAACCACAGGCTCTTATCTACACCCCCAGCCTCGAAGCGGGTTATACATGTAGTTCTGTCAGTATTGTGATCCTCAAGGGAGAGGGTGGTTTGGTGGAAAATCCTGAAGGTAGGCTGTCTGGCTTTGATGCCATCTCTCTCATGCACGCCCCATGTGACCACACAGAGGTGACTTGTCCTGTTGTCCTGATGTCCCGTCCATCTTCTTTGCTATAATTGGAGATGGAGAATAATAACAGGCCCTCCCCCATGCAGAATGCTTTATGATGCCTGGCACCGACTGAGCAGTGGGTAAACGTTGGCTGTTGCTATTGTTAATGATTGTGGAGATAATTATCCTAGTTCTGTTTTATTATTTGCTTCATTTCCCTTAAAGTCATTCCAGTTCCCATAATATCCAGTTCTGTTCCAGGAAGCATGTTGAATCTGAGCGTGGCAGCCACTGTGAGTGTCATGAGACGTGGGTCGGAACGGGGTGAGGGGGAGGCCTTGCTCTGGAGGCTGGCAGTGCTTGGTCTGATCTTGAGATCAAAGGTAACCTGAGAACCAGTCCAGGTGTTCCGCTCCACCCTGTCCTGAAGGGTGGCAGGCCAGACAAAATGGCCGATGCCTGGAGTCCCTGCTGCTCCTTTGCTTCCGGTGAGGGAGCTTCAGGTTTCCTTTCTAAAACCCTTCTCTTTGCTCTGCAGGCAGCTGAATTGGGAATGGTGTCAGCCTACTACACATACATCTTCACCAACCTGGTAAGGTGTTTTCACGATCTCCTTCTTGGTATAAAGTGTTGTCAGAGTCCGGGTTAGCCGGTCATGGCGGGCTGAAGCCCAGGAGGTGGGAGGTGGGTGGGGAAACAGAGGTAGAGGAGCCGAAGCCCTGTAGAGAATCTGGCCTTGCAGACGCATGTTGGCATAGGATCTTAGGGAGATTCTCATCTCAACAGTTCTTAGCCCTGGGAGCCAGAGAACTCAGACCTCTCCGGCCTCTCCATTCAGATGCATCCCTGGTTCCTTCGGGTGACAGGGTGGTGGCTGAACCACCTTGCCAAGTCCGAGTACTACCTGAAGTCTGACCGCCCCATCACCAGTGCCCCACCCTAATTCAGAGGTACTACTGAGTCACAGCCAGGACACAAAGTCTCTGGGTCTTACGTTGTAGAACTGGACGTTCCTCTGGGGCCATCTTACCCCTTATTTTATAGGTGAGGAAGCTGGGATTGGTCCAGGTTTTATTCCACCAGGTGTAAGGTTGAGCATGACCAGGTGCAGCTGTGTGTGGAGCCCGGTCACCTCACCTGAAGTGGGGTATGAATGGTGATGTCACAGCTACTGTGATGCAGAAATCACATGACTTTGTGTGCATGAAGGATTTTGAAATTGTCAAGAATACGAGGGGCTTTGTGACACATAAAGACAGTTGGGTCAGACTGGAAAGATGTCAGAAAACAAGATTTTTAAAAACAAGGTGTCATGTTTTTCAAACTCTGGAGTACCTGTGACACTGTGAAAAGTTGCCCATCTCTGAAACCTGCTGCGGCAGTGCTGCGGGTTCCCAGATCACTAGAGTGCACAGCAAACCTTGGCATTAGATAGATAGGACTTAAAAATCTGGTTTGAGTAGCTGCTGGCGGTGTGATTCTGTGCCATTTCCTTAACCCTCCTCAGCCTCGGAGCTCTCTCGTGTAAGCAGACACTAGTCGTATCTGCCTGAGGAGAGAAATTAGCTCACGACACGTGTTTAATAGAAGGTCCATTCTTCTTCTGCTTCTTGTGGGTTAAACATAATGAGTGATGTACATTTTGCTGTCTTGTATGTAATACCCTGTAGAAATGGCTCCTACGCGGCTACTTTGTTTATTTCTAGAGACTAACCAGAATTAGGTGGTTGGGTTATCACGTATGACTAAATCCACCATTGGGTTTGTTTGTATTGGTGATTACTGAGCATTTGACCAGCGCGCCCCCACCCCTGACTCATGAGACCTCAGATTGCTCACCGATTCCTTGGTTCACCTGTCACAAACGCATCTGGCTGACGGCTCCGGATTCGGGTGGGTGATCACCCATCCCAAGAGACACACTGATCCATCACGAATCTAGCTTTCAGCCACTGTTCATCTGACCCTGTGGAAGAAGTTTGTCTCTGTCTGTGTGGGGGCAGCAGGGTGAGGGGCCACAGCAGCCCTGGGCCGTGGGTGACACCAGGGAGAGAGCCTAGGAGTGGGGGCTTGCACTTGGTTATGGGGTCATTGTCTTGCTTGTACCCAAAGACTCTGGGCCTGCACAGCTCTCGTCCTGGGTGTGCACAGGACTGTTAGAGACGCGCTGGGTTTGTTCCACTTCATGTCTGCAAGACAGTCTCTAGTCTCTGGCCTCTGCTAGCCTCTGGGTTTGGCTGGGGGAAGCTGCTCAGCCAGACTGATGAAGTCCCGATTGAGGACATGATGAATTAAGGGCCCTGGGGCAAAACCCCGCCTGCCACAGGGACAGCAGATATGGCCAGTGCTGTCTGAAGAGGTAAAGGAGAGCGCTCCATTTGCAGTAATAAATCTGGAGGGATTATCCAGCTACTAATGAAGCCAGGGAGAGCTGCAATCACTGCCTAATGGAAAAGATAAAACCGCCCTAATCTATTGTTGGAGGATAGAGATAGGCAGCGTGCCCATGGAGGGAGCTTGTCACTCGCTGGAGAGAAGAGTGGAGATTGCAGGGTAAAAGTCAAGATGTCTCAGGGTGATGAGGAAAAGTAGGAAATCACTGGGCACTGGAGCCAGGGGGATGGGCTGCCTGTGCACTGGCTTGTGCTACCTGCGTAGCTGCATGCTGCCACCACCACATCACTACCCCCAGCACTACCACCACCACCACCATTGATACCCCCAGCACTGCTACTACTACTACCATTACCAACACCACTACCACCACTGATCACCACCACCATTATCATCACCACCATCACCACCAGGACCATCACCACCTTCCCCAGGATCATTACCCCCACATCCTCCCCAGCAGGCCTCATCTTAGAGGCCAAGGTACTGGATTGATGGTGGAGCCGCTGCCATGGCTTCAAGCCCTGGCCCTGCATGCACAGCGTTAACGCCATCATAGCCAGAGTTGATATTTTTGGAACGCCTTCTCCCGTAGACGCCCTGAAGTGAGTGTCCCACGGTGATTGTCTCATGAAAGCCTCACAGCAGCTCTGGCAGAGGAGCCGTTGCGGTGTCAGAAGCTGCAAGCCACCGTCCATACAGCCATCGTGTACTTGAGATAGGGAGCCAGATCACGAACACAGCCAGTTAGCTCTTAGCCAGTGTATGCCATCTCCTTGCTGGGCTTCCATTCTTCATCTGTATGTTAGAGGCTCACTAGGGGCTGCCTGAATGTCTCTACGGCCCGGGGCAGGCTTTGTCTTCCCTGTGATTAGGGGCATTCCAGTTCCCAAGCTTTGGTGCTGGGAATATTTCCCAGAGATGGAGGTGTGGCCTATTGGCTGGAGGCCCGTGTGGCCCACGGAAGAACTTTCTGTTCACCAGGCAGCTCCTTGGATTCACAAACTGCCGTGAGCCCGGCAGTGATAGATGGCCCGCGGGCCCTCTCTCCATCGTGATTGGGCGGAGTGGATAGATGCAGTCCATCTTCCTCTTCTGGGCTCATTTTCTTGTCAAGCAGACCTGAGCCTATATTTATTTTTCCATAGGTTGATCAGAGAGATTAGTTGTAAGTAATTGAAATTGCTAAAATTATTACAGAAAGGGGACCTGGGGCAGATGGAGGGAGAAGAAGCTATGGAGTCTGGGAGGAAGCGAGGATGTTACCATCCCACCCTTCTCCATCTTTCTTTGGCAAGCCAGCCTCATCATCTTTCAGATGCTGTGTAAATGTCACTTCCCCAAGAGAGGCCTCCCTGACAGGCCGCCAGGTCCAGTCTGCTAGCCCACAGCCACGCAGCACCCTGGGCTCTGCGTTTTGTAGCCTTCCTCTCCAGGGAGGATTCTTTTCACCTGACCCCTCCCTCAGACCCTTGAGATTTATAAAAGGAAGACCAAGTGTGCTGTGTCCAGCCACTGTAGCCCCTGGGGACTACGGGAGCAGAGTAGATGCTAAATGCATTGTTATCGAGTAAATGAATGGAACGTTGCTTCGCGTGCTGGCATCCGGGCTGGGAGGGCTGGGCAGATGAGATAGTGTGCCTCGTGATGGCGAACAGGAGTTCAGCTCGTACAGACAAAGCTCTGCAACCCAAAGAAGCCCAGCCAGGGAGCCCTGGGCCGCTTCCCTCTTCCCACGCTGCCGCTGCACTTTCAGAACCAGACAATAACCAGAAAGCTCTCGGGCCCGGATGCCCTTCCTCCCATTCTGGCCTGGATAGATCTGGAGTTCAGAGTCTACAGAGCCATGGGGGTGTTTCAGTCAGGATCTGAGTGTGGGTGATGTCCAAGCCTGTGGCCCGGGGCCCACACTAAGAGGGACCGTGCAGGTGGAAGGGAAGAAGACATCAATGAAGACATTTGTGCTGGGCACCTCCCTCACCGGAGCTGCGTCCCCTCCTGGCCAGCCCACACCCCCCCCCCCTTCTGGGCCCAGAGTCTGCAGTGCAGTCTCTCCCTGTGGGGTTTTAAAGATCATCATGTGATTAGTCCTGCCCCATCCCCGTGGACAGGTGCACAGGGGCGAATGACCCTCGTCCCAGTGTTACGCTAACTCTGCTAACACCGAGGCATCCGTGGAACCAGCCAGAGCCAGCCAGTGCCCCACGCCAGAGGGATCTTGTGGTTTATTCTGAGCCTTGCTGTGCTGTGCAGTGATGTGCAGGTGTCAAGTCTGGAATTAGAACGACGACGCCTTCTACTCCTCAGTTGGTTGCTAGTAAATAAATATTTTCTTTTCCTTTCTCCTACTTCCCGTCCTGGGGCCTTGGTTTTCTGATTTAAAGCCTTTACCTTTCCAGAACACCAAAGGTACCATCAGAAAAAATTCAAAATTAGCCTCTCACTTACTTAAACCAGAGTTCTTGGGACATTTGAGCCTATTCCATATTGTTCACACTTTCACTAAAAATGAAATAATATACTTTGATCCCTACACATTATACATATTCCTTAGTACACACTCACACACACACACACACACACACACACTCACACACACATGCAAAGTCACAACACTCACAGATCTAGCCAGAGGCTATGGACCGCCAGTCAGACAACTTTCTAGTAGCAGAACGATTGATTCTACAGTGTAGTTTATGATAAAAATTACTAAGATGCATGCCCACATATTTCAGCTTTATTTCAGTTTTGTCAGAGAACCCCTCTGCCTACCACAACATGCTTTGGGGAATAAATACATTTTTAGTGCAACAAGGATTAGAGTAATGAAGGAAACGCTCCTCCCTGCCCCCCAACCCGCCACCCCCCCCATGTCTGTCTAAGCTGGGAGGGTCCTGCCTGCCCCTAATGTGAGTCACAATAGGTTACAGTCCTGCGGTAACAGGTGTCTCTGATGGGGGAGCTGTGACACCCCCCCACCCCCGCACTGGACTTCCTGGAGATGCTGTGCTCAGAGCTGCATGCTCTGAGCCTTCTCCCTCTGGATGCGTTTTATAAACTGGGTGCTTGGAAAATGGTGCATTCGGAAGCAGTGAGCAGGGAGAGGAGGAGGAGGTTTGGGAGGTATTGGCTGGGCTGTGTATTTTGCCTTTGCATGAAGTTCCTGAGCCTGAGTTATAGTATGATAAAAATGATAAGCCAGCCATGATGAAGCAGCTTCCCTGTGGGAAATGCTGTAATCAAGGCCACTCACTCAGAAAATGGCTGCTGAGTGCCTGCTGGGTGGTGGGGAACACAGGGCCGGCCCGATGTGGGCCCACAGGGCCTGTCTCCACAGGGTCTCTGTCTAGCGGAGCTGGGTGTGCAGGCCCAGGGCATTCAGCACTTCTGTGGAGCTTGGAGGAAGGCTTCCGGCCAGGGCTCCTTTCTTTCTGAAGGGATGGCCTAGAGGTGAGAATGGGATTGTGTCTGTAGGTAGACTCCATTGTGCTGCCTGTCCTGGCTGGAGCCAGGGGTGGGAAGGAGAGGCAGGGCCAGAGTCTGAAGCAGGAAGGTTCAGGTCAGACAGCTGTCTGTCTGCTGTGTCCTTCATGGACATCTTCAACTGTGGATTTGTCCTTGTCCGTGACCATGGGGTTTTTAACTCAGACCTGAGAAAGGAGGAACTCCCTCCCAGAGGTGGGCCACTGTGATAGAGGATGCCAGGCAAGGGCTACCCAGCTTGAAGGTGTCATGGGGAGGAGGAGGTTTGCATTCGCTGCAGCGCTAGGGGGCCTGGGCCATCACTCCGTCTGCCTGTCTTATTGTGACCCTTCACAGAGGGCCACTCGCTCCCCAGAACTTCTGAAATATTCCCTGTCCTTACTCTATAGTTCCCGGGATGGGCTTTGAACCAGGGGACATTTGAATGAGGCACTTGCCTTCCTTTGCTGCCAAGAATGTAGATCCTCACCAAGTCCTGTGGGACAGAGCGGCGAGGAAAAAGGCCTCCGCTCTGAGGCCTTCCCTGACCAAGTCTACCTCTCGCAGCCTGGGAGAACTTCCAAGATCGGCCATGTCTGAGCCATTGAGTACATCCCCCAACCTGCTCTCTACCCATAGCAGCAAGAATCCATGTGTGAGGACACTGACAAGCTGGCGAGGGGGGGAGGGGAATGACCCATGATGTCAGTGATTGGGGGGAGGGGGTAGTGACACATGGTGTCAGTGATCCCAGACCCTTCCCAGGCCTGCAGAGCCTCCAACCTCAACGTCACAAGTCAGGAAGACTTCAACAGGGTGTGGAGGCCCAGGGCAGAGGGGACAGAACAGCTGTACATCATAGAAACCAGTTATCAAACAAGCTCTTTGGTGACATTTGACCAACATCACGACAGTGAGGAAAACTCCCATGTGGCTCCCAGGGTCAAGTTTGAGATATCTGGGTATCATCCATTTAATGGAAGTTGGAGCTTCCTTCTTGTATTTGTCCTGGTGCACAGTGCATGCAAATACCTACGTGCACATGTGCATGTATGCATGCATGCATACACACGGGCACAGGAGTGTGCCCGTGTGTGTTGGTGACAGAGTGCGTCAGGCTGTATGTGGGAAATAAATCAAATTGAAGCAGGCTCTGGGGAGTGCCCTGGCATGGTATCTCTGGAAACATAATGGAAACGTCTCCTCTGCCCAGGCCTTCTGTCTGATAGAGCTTTGGGGAAGAGGGAGCTGGCCTTGACCTCTGTCACAAAGTCGTTAAAGATTCAGAAGTCTCATTAATTCATCCAGACATGCCAGGGCCTTTCCTGCCTCTGATTTAGAAGAGTTGGCAGTTGTCCATAGTCAAGAGAATCCTTTAGTAAAAGTGGATGCATGTCAACCATAGCTGCCCCTAGTTCCAGCACCTGTAACTCAACAATCTTTCCTCTTCAACATAATCCTCATCTCAGCTCTACAAAGCAAGAGAGGGCGAGTTCAGCGAAGTTTGTGAGCTTTGTGGAAGGTTCTGTAACCACGTGGTACATGAGAAAATTTGCCTTTTCCCAACCCACATCTTGCCCTTATCAAACCGATCTTTACAGCTTTCTGTGTTGCATTCATTTTCTATTGCTCTCTAACAAATTACCAGGACGCTCACAGCTTTACACGGCAGCATTTATTAGCTCCAAGTTCTGAAGGTCGTAATTCTGCTCGGCATGAGTGGGCTCTGCTCGGCTGAAATCAGGGTGGCACTGTCTGTGTTCGCATCTGTAGCTCCGACTCGTCTCCCCAGCCCAGGCCTGCCATGAGCCGGCTTCATTTTCTCGAGGCCGTAGGGCTGACGTCTCTGGATTCTGGCTGGCTTTGGCCTGGAGAGGCCACTCTTAGCATCTTGAGAGTCACGTCTGCTCTGTCTGCTCCGGCACTTCAACGGTGGCCCCCCCTGTAGTGCTGCTGTCTCTCCACTCACCACAGCTCCCCGACATCCTGTCCAGCAACCAGCCATGTGACTGGGACTTGTGGGCTTAGGACAGACCTGCCAGGATAATCTTTAAAGTCAAATGTACCACATGGCAGAATCTGATCACAGGAGTGAAACGCATGTGCACACACACCCTTCAGGGTAGGTACCATTTTAGAATCACATCCATCCAACTTGCCACCTGTGTAAACTTGTTTATTTCTTGTCCTTTCCCCTCTACCAACCTGGGGAAAGGGTAGACAAAGAGAGGTGTCACCAGAGAGCCGGGAAGAAGGCATTGGAGAGAAATCCCCAGATAACATACCAAGATCAGTGGCCCCCACTGGGGAATCTATAAACTGAACCCTGGGGGAAGAGTAAAGGGAGAAACAGGGGACCTCAGCGACTACACCAGGGGTGTACTGCGCCCTGAGGAATGGGGGCCCTGTAGAGAGGAGCATTTGGGATTTAATGAATGTTTAGGAAGCATAGGGAGAATGAGAACAAAAGACATTATGGCAAATCATATTATTATTATTATTATTACATTATAAGTGCTATTGTATTACAAGCACCATTAGGAGTAGCAAGTGCTGTTATTACGAAGCAATCCAGCTTCTCCAGCGTGCGGCTGCACTCAGCGTCAAAGTCATCCACAGCTCAGTTAATCGCCCCGACTCCCCCCGTGAGGACAGCTCTAGTCACAACCCAGTGGTAAGTGCACACTGCTGACCCTCAGGAAACCCCGCTGTAACTCACCCAATGGATCCCAGAGCTGGGCCTTCTACCTTGGTTGGAAGATAAAACCGTTTCTGATCGCATTGCTCTCTTGCTTAAGAATCTCTGGGGACTCTCCGTGGCCCTGAGGATAAAACCCAAGCTGACCATTTATGCACAGCCTCGGAGGAACTTGCCTCTTGGCTTTCTGCAGCCTCGTTCTCCATGGCCCCTGCACCTCCCAGCTAGAATGAGCCTCTTGCAGTACTGGAATGTGTCTTACCTCCTCTCTCTGGGGATCTCCACAGGCTTCTGTTTGTGTCTACCACCGCCCCTCCCCCTTTACCTGGCTCCCTCTGGCCCATCATTCAGCTCTCTGCTTACAGCCCAGCAATTCTGACAGCAGGAGCCACTTCTGATGTGCATCTGGTGCCTTTTGCTTAGTACTCTCCAGGGCTCCCACCAAATAAGCACCTTGAGGACAGGACCTGCCCATCAGCGAGCTTCCTGTGCTCTGCAGGGACACAGATATATTGAGTGAGTGAAGGGCTGAGTCAGAGAAGCCAGGAACAATCAAGGAATGTCAGTGGGTGAAGCCAGCTTCCTGCTATGGGAGCCCATCTGAGAGCCTTCTGAGAGATGGAGCGGGCAAAGCCAATGAGGAGGCAGAGGTCACTGGTGGACAGTCTCTCATGGCTCCTAAATGACTCCTGTTCCCCTGGGAGATGTCAGGTGCTTCGGGCATCTCTAATGCATTGGGGCTGGGAAAGGACAGACTCGCCCTCTGGGGTGTAGGTCAGAGTCCTGCCCAGTGGGTCCCGAGGGCAGAGGACCACGGGGTAATGAATCAACACCTGATGGACCAAGCAGACCTGCAGGAAAGTGCTCACTCTCCCTCGCCTGAGAGATGGGAGTGGCACAAGGGGTCTACCAGTTTTCATGCCAGTTTCACTCATGCACCGTTGATGGCATAGTGAACAGCTACTTGTTTAGTGCCCAGAGACACAGAACAGTCTGCTAAATGCAAGATGAAGAGTCACAGCCGCTGCAGAGGTGGTGGGAGGGGTTCCACCCCGCCTGAGTCCTCCTCTTCCTGGGAGCCAGGGACTGAATATAGTCTTTGCAGAGCTGGGTCCACCCTGGCGGGCGATGGCAGGAGATCATTAAGTCGCTTAATGTATGTAACTTGAGCCCTTGCTAAGCACAGGCACCGGGTATGATGCCAGGGACCGAGCAGCCAGCCAGATAGAATATGCTCTGCCTTTGAAGTCTTGTTTGTGGACTCACATGGGGCAAGAAAAGCAGAGAAAGGACAGAGTTCCTGGGAAGAATAGATATGCACGTTCAGGTCACGGGAATGAATGAATAGGAAGCATGCCGGGAGAAGAATTCAGGAGAGCCAGGAGCTGGGAGGTTTAGAACCAAATCTCCCATTAAATAGAACTTACTGACAGGTATGAATTAGCCTCGCAGCTGCTACTGTCTTCAAAGACCTATTACACAAAAAGCAATCTTCAGCCTGCAGAGAGCATAGGCTTTGATGCAGATAAATAGACTGACAGGTACCACCGTTAGGTGAACCCTGGGGGGAAGGAGAGGACACAGAGGTGCCCAGGAAATTCTGGGCTTTGGGTGGCTCAGGAACGGATCACATCTGGAGAGGAGAACCTGGGGGCATCTTAAAGGCCAGGATGCCTGTGTGAGATGGGGTGGGGGGGCATTCTGACAGAGGACCCCATCCGAAATTCATTCAGTCAACATCATTGACTTCTCTCTGTGAGCGACACACCAAAGCAGACACTGATACAATGCAAATGCATTTGCTTCGACTGGCATCCGGTCTTGGAGTGGTGGCTTGTGACAAGCCTGCATGGTAGAAAACTCCAAGGGAAGACAAGTGGTCATGGAGGGGCAGTGGAGGCTCCGTTCTGCCTGGCTGAGGTGGCAGAGGAGGCCGGAGCCGGAGCGCAGAGAGGCAGACAGGAGTCATGAAAAGACTTGATGTCTAGCTGAGGAGTTTGTTCTCATCCTGTGGACAACCAGGAGGATTGAGTTGGGCATCACTGGAAGTTTACGATCAGATTTAGAGTTTAGAAACATTTCTCCGGCCATAGCACGGTGGAGGAAATTGTTGAATTGCCAGACTAGAGAAAGGGAAACCAATTCATCCACCCTGTGTCCAGAAATAAGCTAGTCATGATGAGAACGGGGCTTGAGGTGCTGGGGGAGGAGGGCAAGGATGGAGTCAGGAAATGCAAAAGAATGAAGATGTTGGCTAGGTGCGGTGGCCCACAGCTGTAATCCTAGCCACTTGCAAGACAGAGATAAGATGATCATGATTCAAGGTCTGCTTAGGCCAAGAACTTAGTAAGATCCTAACTCAAAAGTAAACTGGGAATGTTGGCTTCTGCCTGAAATACCAGCTACTCAGGAGGTAAATCATGGTTCCAGCCCTGCCTGGACAAAAGCTCAAGACCCTATCTGGAAAATAAAAGAAAGCAAAAATGGCTAGGTATGTGGCACAAGTGGTAAACTGCATGCCTAGCAAGCATCAGGCTGAGTCTGAACCACAGTGAGGCGGGGGGGGGTGAGAGAGAGAGAGAGAATATTCTCAATACAATGAATGATGAGATGTGGATGGTGAAGGGATGTAAGAAGTAGATGTGGTCCAAATTATTGGCAATGGGTAGTGGTGACATTCACAGGTGGGAAGAACAGGAATTCAAATGGAGTAGTAATATAATCCTTAAGATTTCTTCCAGTACTCCTACTTCATAATGGTAGGTTAAGAAACGGGAATCATTGATGTTCTCAGGACTCCTGGGGTTAGAACATTTTAAGCTGTCAGTCACAGGGAACCTCGGTGAGGAGATGCGCAACACACCGTCTCCATGGGGGCCTTACCCAGGGCCGGGCACGCAGCAGGGGGCGGGGGACAGTCAGATCCTTCCATGTCTGATACTGGGATCTTAATCCTATACCTCTGTCTTACGGGGGTAAGATGCTTAGCTCCTAGGAGCCTTAATTCTTTCTTCTGTGAATAAAATGTGTCCTGTGTGGGTGTGGCCTGGAAAATCCAAAGAGAATAACAGTGTGCCTCAGAGCTGGGTATGGAATGGGAACAGATGAGCTCTGCTCAAAAGT
This sequence comes from Dipodomys ordii, assembly GCF_000151885.1. Taxonomy (NCBI): domain Eukaryota; kingdom Metazoa; phylum Chordata; class Mammalia; order Rodentia; family Heteromyidae; genus Dipodomys; species Dipodomys ordii. Next base: position 21,898,254 of record NW_012267226.1, read on the forward strand.
GATGTTTGCGATTGGGGTAGTTTAGAGGCCAGAGATGGAGCATAGAACAGAGGACCAAAGGCTGAGGCCTGTGTAAGCAGCAGAGATACAGGGGACTGCCTAGAATCCTGATGTTAAGGCACTGACAGAGCAGCACACATGTCTACTAAGAGAGCGTAGCTGGGTGCTGGTGCTCACTCCTGTAATCCTAGTTACTCAGGAAGCTGAGATCAAATCCAGCTTGGCAGAAAAGTCCGAGAGATCTTTAGGCAGACACTGCTAGTGAAGGTGTGGTTCAAGTGGTAGAGTGCCATCCTTGAGGGAAGAAGGCAAGTGAGACCGCTAGCTCCGGAGTTCTCCAGATAGATAGGGTCTCGTGCTTTTGCCCAGGCAGGCCTGGGACCTTGTTCCTCTCCCTTCTGCCTCCTGAGTAGCTGGTATTTCAGGCGTAACTAACTGAGCTATAGAGCCAGCTCTGAAGTGAAGTAAGGACCCTCACAGCACAGCTGGTCCAGGTCACTCATTTGGGGGAAGGTTCCATAGGTCATAGACCTGTCAGATGATTCTCTTGGGAGGTTGCTTGTAGCCCCCAAAGAAGAAGGGAGCTGGGGAGATTCTAGGGCCAGCCAGAGCTCCTGGCCTTATGCAGAAGTAGAAGCAGCAGCAGAAAGAGGCCACCTTCACGGCAGAGCCCCTTCTTCCCCATTGCCTGTTAATGGGGCCTGAAAGCACATGGAGGAACGAAGTCCTTGAGTGGGTTTATTGCAACTTCTAAAAATACTAAGAATGCAGGGAGGCAGGGTGCCGCTTCCAAAAGGCACAGAGCTTTCCTCCGCCATCAACTCCGAATCTCACAGCGGGCCTAGGATGTATTACTGCTCTATTTTATTTATTTTTATTTTTTAAACAAAAATAAGTATTATGAGTCCCAGTGCACTCATCCTATGTTTGAATCCAGTGAAGGATAAATGGAAGCCAAGCATAGAGCATTGGTTTTTCAAGTCGACGGGTCTGGATTTGGATCCAGAGCCCCTTTCCGCTAGCCTTCGCGACCTTGGGAGAGGCTCGGTGCTGTCTCCACCCTGCAGTTATAAAATGGGAAGGTCATCTCCCATGGCTCCCAGGCCCCTGGGCTGCCGGGAGGGTGGACGGAGATTGTGTGTGAGCTGTGCTGAGGTCTTCCTGGAACCCAATCCCGTGCCAAGTACAGTGCAGTGAAGTTATTGCCACCTTGCGTTGTTATTGTTATGGATGGTTAGGAGATCTGACCTTGAACTCCAGCCTTCTTGTCTTGACACAAATAGCCTCACCAAGCAATGAACCCCTAATAATGACTTGGCAAAACTTTTCTTATTTGACAAGTAGCTAAGAATAGTTTCTTCCAGGGGGAGGGGCAAGAGAAGGGGGGAGGAGAAGCCTTTGGGCAGGGATATTCCCCTTTGTAGGGGGCCAGGTTTGGCCTGGGAATCAGGAAAGGGGAGGAGCAAAGGACTGCTTGCCCTCTCGACCAACACCTGCCGTGGGTGGTGGGACTGGACGTGGAGAGAGGAGAACTCCATGTCATGAGGCCCCTCTGCGTGTCAGACACACCTTTTGCTTTCCGTCCATTGCCCTGCGAGGTAGATCCTGTGGGAAATGAGTTTCAGTCAGAGCCCTGCCCCAGATTACCGAATGCAGACGTGGCTCAGACAGGCTGTGAGCCCAGGACCATCTTATCCCCTGTATTCTTTCTGATATATGCTGCTGTTCCTTGATGAAATCATCTCCCTGCAGAGTGCCAGGAAGAACCGTCAGCACGGTCATCAGCAAGGTAGTGGCCACAAGTCCCAAGGACAGAGGCACGATCACCGATCACCACACAGGGGAGATGAGGAAGGGGGGGGGTGGGAAGGGAGGAAGGGATCTGAGTGATAGGCAATTGACTGGGTGCAGAGTTTGAAGAGATGGCAGCTGGGCTGCCTGTGATGTTTCTAGTGTGGATGTCTAGGAGAAAATCAGTGTGCTTCCTAGGTCTGGAATACAGATAAGAAGGGGCAAGTGGGCAGGAAGAGCAGACCAGGGTGCCACTTTTCCTGTAGCTCGGGTCAGACTGACGAGCTCATGGACACTGGCTGGGCCTGGGCCTTGGTGTCTTGCTTTCCTCCTTGAAGTCAGCCAGAAGAGGGATTGTTAAATGCTCTTAGACTTCAAGCGCTATTCAACCCATCTTGACCTGCCCCAAAAGGTTGACTAACCCAGCTCCCCACTTCTCAAGCGGACCCCTCTTCCTTGGCTGACCCCTGTCCGGCACAGACACTCATCTGGGACCAATAGGTCAGAGAGCGTACCTTCCCATCCACTCACCTCAACACCTGGCTCCCGCATTGTGCGTCTCATGGTGTTTGGACAGTGTGTGGCTGAGGCCCGGCTGCCCCTCTCAGAGCCGTGGTGGCCGCCCTTGTCCAAGTCTTTCTCTTCCCCTCGTCTCCCTCCAGCACCACCACCGCTCTGGGGCCAGTGCCAGCTCAGCTCTCTTCTCCCTGCTGGTCTCTGTCTCCTGCCCCAATGGGAAAACAGATCTGCCCAAAGATCCCTGTAGCTGATCAGTGCCTGTCTGTAAATCAGGGCTTTGGAAGCATCACACCTTCAACGCTTGGCTGAGGTGCATGGCTGTGGTGACGGGTCGCATGGTCCTCAGGCTGTTACCCAGGATGCGTTCCTTCATTCCAGGGTAACCACACCCTGTAGTCACACGTGGCTAGGACCTGGCCTTCAGCTGTAGTCACGAGGTCCTTATACAACATTGTGCACAAAGCATGTTCGTATACACACACTCTTTTTGTGGTACTGGTGTTTGAACTCAGGGCCTCATGCTTGCTATCCACAGTGCTACTACTGTACAACACTCAAGAGTTTGGTCTGGGGAGGTGGGGGAGGGCAAACTCTATTTCAGGATCAATAGATTTGGGAAGTCCGAGATTAAGTAAAACTTAAACACTCTGCTTCACGGCAGGAAGCCTTTCAACCTTTAATGTGTGCGTGGATATGAGTCTTGGAAAGGAAAAAAAAATACAGTATGCAAATGGCTCCTAACCTTATTTGAGAATGGAGCTGTGTTTTCACGAAAGTTGCATCTCGGAGGAAGTTTTGAGGCACACACTGTGAGAAGCGCTGGCTGAGAAGGTTTTTACTATACATAGATGACTGCTGGGTAGATGTTCCTCATATTCTTTTAGAAAATAGACTTCAGCAGGCAGCAGGAGAGCCTAAGTTTAGACGTAAAGAATTTCCTCACTGTAAGAATGCTTGGAGAGTAGAATCCCAGAATGTCCCGGGCAATTGCAGTGAAAGACAGCACCGTCCCCTTTCCCGACCTTCTGCAGGCCCTCTCATGGGCCGTCATAAATAGAATGAACCGCAGAGGAAGCCTCTGGAAGCCTTTTCATCTAAAGCAGCTTTTGAAAGTAGCATAGAGTTGAGGGATAAGAAGGCAGGAATTCAAAGACAGGAAGACAGACTGGCTGACTTCTGGACAGACGGTCTCTAGGTGCCTGCGATTACCGCATTCATCCTCACTCTGTCAGAACACGCACTGAAGGAAGTGCCTCCCAAACTCGGGTTTCTAAGACAAGTGGAACTAGAGCAGAGAGAGAGGGCAGTGCTGCCCAGGTCGTGCAGGAACACTCCAGTCACAGTCATAGACCTGATTCCTTCTCACTCACCAGAGAGGATGAGCCCTTGCGTCGCTCTTCCTTGTTCTTTGAAGCCACACAGGAGGTTGCTAGTGTTACTGCTTCCGTTTAGCAAAATGAAGCCCTGTAAGGTTAAAGACCTTGCTTAAGGTCTCACGTCCAGCTGAGAAGGCCCTTATCCGCTCAGCCTATCTTCTAGCGGGTCTGGACCTGCCAGACGTCGGGGCTTCACTGCCACGGGCTGCCGTCCGTCAGGCTGTGCGTCAGGCTGTGGGATGAGCACAAACATGAGGCCGTGAGCCCGCCCACACTGCAAAGACGTTTTCCACTTCCCACCATCCATGGGCAGCGCGGACCCTTGGTTTCTCCACAGCAGCCTGGCTCTGTGCCTTGCCAACTGGGTTTCTTCTCATTAGCCATCTGGCCCCTCGTGCCTGCTAGTAGCCCACAGCGCGTGGGCAGCTGTCCTGTGAGAGAGACAGGGCATCATATCAGCCTAAGAATCAGTACGTTCTCTGGCACGTCCGGGTTCCTCTAATGGGAGTATGACAGAATCCAAAATACACTTCATCCCCGTCCAACTCCACGCCATCAGGGGTCGGTGGCTCCAAAGGAGTCTTTGTAAGTCCAGCATGCCAGGCAAAGCCGATGAGAGGCCAGGCGCTGGGCAGGGGAGATGGGAGCGAGGAGGCACTGGAGATGCCAGGGCCTAGAGGAACAAAGTCTTCAGAAAAGAAGGCTGCCTGAAGGAGAAGTGTGTCTCCACCGTGCCAGGAAGCAAGCCCGAGGCACCTGCCATCTGTCACTTAGAAGGAACACGTGGCGGATGTGAGGCCCAGAAAGATGGCCTGAGCCACGGAGGAAGGCGTTTTTCCAGGAAAATGTTGCCATACGCATCAGGTCACAGCCCTGGTGTTCAGCCTCCAGAGGACACGTCTGGCCTCCACCAGGCCCCACGCGCACTCCGTGTTTCCTGCCATCTCCATCCAGTGTGTCTTGTACCTGCCTTGCTGACAGGCTGCTCTGCTGATTCCTGTTCTTACTCCCTACACCTTGACTTTGAGAGCTCCCAGGGGAGCAGCTGGCTGTCATTCCTGGCCCCCTGGTGTCCCAGCACACTTTACTGCGGTCCCTTCACCCGTTCCTCCTCTCTAACTGCGTTCTCTATTTCTGACCCCTGGGTCTTTCCAGGAGTTCTCACTCCAGAGAATGGACAGCCTCGTGGATGATCGGGTCAACATCCTGGGATTTTCCATTTTCAACCAATCCCATGCTTTCTTCCAAGAGTTTTCCCAGAGCCTCAACCAATCCTGGCAGGAAAACTGTGACCATGTGCCCTTCACTGGGCCTGCGGTAAGTGCACCCCCACCCGCACACCAGAGCTCCTCCTTGGAGCCCCTGGGCCTCTCCACATGCTCTCTGTGGGCTGGCCACTAGGTAACAGGCCTTTCCTTCTCAAGTCCCAGCTCAGAAGGGCACGTGTAGATGTGCTGGGAAATACAGGGTGGGGGGAGGAAGATCTGAGAGTAGTGGACCTAGCACACTGAGGTGGGTCATGAAGGCACCACAGAGATCTGGAGAAATACAGTTCAGAGCCAGCCCTGGCAAAAACATTCGTGAGATTCCATTTCAGCCAATGGTGAGGCATCTCAGTGCTTGCCGCTCATCCGTGGGGAAACGCAGGTCAGATCGTGGTCATAAAATGAGACCTTCTCCTGCAGTGAACCAACAGAAAAAGGGCTGGTGGAATAGCTCAAGTGATAGAGTGCCTGTCTAGTAAGGGCAAGGCACTGAGTTCAAAACCCAGTACTACCAAATAGTGATGACGATGATGATGATGACAATGCTGCTGCTGCTGCTGCTGCTGCTGATGAAGACAGTGGTGAGAGAACTGTGTGAAGGCAGCCAGTTGTCAGTAGTGATGTCAAGGATCCATTACTGAGAAGTACCTGAGTTTGTTATTCAAGAGTCTCACTATTAAAGGGCCTTTCAGTCGGTAGAACACGAAACATTGAACAAAAGCAGCAGGTATTGAGTTAAGTCCTAGTCTTAGACCTAACTAAATAAAAGCCCATTTGGAGTAGATCTGCTTTCTCACTTACAGACAACGAAAATGAAGCATGGGCTGGGAATAGGGGCAGTGGGTGGGTGGGGATGAACCTTTTGCCGAGCAAAACAAGACTCGTGGCTCCCCATCCAGTGCTCTTTCTGAGTGGCTCATCCAGGGAGCTTCCTTTTGGCTGCCCCCCGACCCAGGTCCAAGTACACCCATGTGTTTGCCCTGGCTGTGTGGAGTGAATGTAACCTTTTCCTTGGCCATTTTGCACTTACTGGTCAGCCATTTTTACTCTGTGAAGCAAGTCAAGTAGCTTTTCTGTTCAGTGTGTTGAAAGGTATGTTCTCAGGGGCCTGGGCTGCCTGGCTTTGTAGACCTGTCCTGCCCGGGATCCGCATCACACTCCGTGTGATGTCAACACAGGAGGTGTCAGCTGAGGTGGACCTGTGCTGCCCCCGTGACTTCCTGAGGTGACCCTCGTAGCATCTCTGGCTTCCAGGTAGTGAAACTGAAGCTAAAGAGGTCAAGTGATTCTCTCTAGGTCTCGCAGCTAGTGACCAGAGAACCCAGGGTCCGAGCCCAGACTGTACCATGTGCTCCACCATGTTTACTTGTAACCACTGGTGCCGTTTCAACCACTGCTTGCCCCACTGCACTGTAACTGGCAAAATGAAAGGAGTTAAGGAGTAGGTAAGAATGAGGAGATGGAGATAGGGGACTCAGAGGAAGGAGTCAGGCCCAGGAGACAGCAATGGACTTGAGTTTCCTCCTAGAGCAACAAGTTCTCTAATGGGCCATACCAGCCTTTGATAAGATGTGCCTGGAGGCAAGGCCTTCACTAGACTCCTACACCGGAGGGCTCTGACTTGGTAGTGGGCAACATGGTGACCAGTGGTCTGACCATGGACATAGTAACCTGTCACCAAACCCTGGGTCCTTATGACTGTGTAGGCTGATGGGACTCTTAGCGGGGGAAGTGGAGACAGAGCTCTGGGAAACACGGGGAATCTTTGATCCAGAGAAGTAGGCTGGGAGAGGTAAACGGAGTGCCTGCGGCAAGATGTTCTACTCCTGGGACAGGTGATAGTCCTCAGGAAGGACGTGAGGCTGGGCTGGAGTCCTGTAGAGGGCCCCATGGCATGGCTGGGCAGCGAGGGGCATCCTCACGCCAGGGTCAGGAGCAGGATCCGAGCCAGCCGCCCGTAGGAACGCCCGCTCTCCTGGGCCAGCCGAGGAGTTCTTGTGGTGGTCATTCCAACGTTCTAATGAGGCGCTGCTGGGCCTGGAAGGCTGTGGGCAGAACACCGCCCTACACTTTATACGTGTGGCGCCTGGCCTGGTGAAATTAAACATCCTCTCGTTGTGATTTTGGTTTTGCTCTGCCATGGACGATCCCATCGTCTGTGCTAGTGAAATCCTTTCAAGGACCAACCCTGGCAGTGGGCGTAGCCGCTCACACAGGCGGTGGTCACTTGTGGGAAAGAACAAGTGTTGGGGCGCCAGGCCTAGGTCCAAACACTGGCCTCACAGGTTTCTTGTCATATAATCTTAAGTAGTCTGAGTCTCTTCCTCCTGCTTCCAGGTCTTAGATTCTTTATCTGTAACATTTGGCTGAGCACGCTTGACCACCCTCAAAGAATGACCATGAAAATAGAATGGGGATAAGATCCAGTCTTCAACTCTCCATTATTCACTGAGTAACTTTATGTGACAATCTATACACCAGATGCTAGACTAGGCATTAGTGAATATATCAGACCGCTTTTGCTGCATGAATGCTACATAAATAACATTCACAAATCTCACTAGCACACAGGACCCATTAATTTTGCTCATGTGTCTGAGAGTCTGCTAAGGATTAAGGTCACACAACAAATAAGGTTGTCTTGTTTAGGCTGGGCCTGCCTGGACCGCTCTGTTCCCTGTACCTCCCCCTTCTCTAGAGCAGCATGCTATCTAGAGCCTGGTGCTGTCCCAGCAGAGAAACCAGAAACACAAGACTGCTCAGTCCTAGGCCCCATGACAGGCAAGCTATGACTTCTTTCACCTCATTTGCTTGGCCAAAGTAAGGTAGATAATCGGTCGGAAAATGCAAAGATCCCGAATGTGTGACTACCAGTAAAGCTAACAGATGGGGATCCATCAGGCAGGGTCTCTGTCCTTTGAGGAAGACTGCTGCATGTTCTCATCTAGGAAAGGAGTCCCTAGAGTTGTGCTGCTCCAATGGGTCAGGTTTTCTAGAAGGTTCCTATGACTGCAGAGGCCAGGGGAAGTTTTATAGAAGGTAAGAAAGTAAAATCCCAGTCATGAACCACATTAAGATGCTTTGGTCAACCACGGATCATATACCCAGCAGTGGCCCCGTAAAAAGTGTATTGCTGAATGACTTTGTTGCTGTCTCAGTTTGTGTAAGTGCACTCACTGACATTTGCAAAATGATGCACTTGACTAATGACACACTTTACAGAACATGTCCCTGTCATTAAGCCTTGCAGGCCTGTGGCTTCTCATTGCTTAGGTACAAGACTCTGGGGGGGAGGGGGGGTGGAGGCAGAGCAGCCTGCTGGATAGATGGGAGATCTGTACTGTCTCATCATGAATGAGACCCGGTTGTTAGAACCCAGGCCCAAAGTTCAGGAATCCCAAGTTAGGTCCAGCCACACTCGCCCCCAGGTACCAAATCAAGAGACATGGTACAGGTCGGAGGAAGGATTACATGGCAGCCATGGGCAGACAGCACTTCAGTATGTCCTCAGCCTTCAGACATTGACTTCAGGGTCTAAGAATGGCTTCAGGTTAGGTAGAAATGGGGACAAGGAGTGAGAGGAATGTGTGTGGTTGAAACAGTCGCAGGTCGCTGGCATTGGCTGCTTGGCCACCAGCTCAGTCTTTGTTTCTGGAAGAATTGCAGAGGTGCAGTTCCTGTGCACTGCCTGTTTGTGGGGCGGGTTGCCTCCCTCCCAAGACATCCTGTCCATCGCTCTTCTCTTCGGTGGAGCCTAAGGTGGCTGAGAGTCTCTGCCCAGAGAAGAATAGCTCAGATGGAAGGGCAGAGGTATGGAGTTGGTGGGGGAGGGCCCTTTCCCACGGGGCCCAGCCCGAACGTCTTTTCAGTTGCTTCTCCCTGGGCACTCAAAGAAGAGACGGCCCTGCAATGGAAGCCACTTCGGGCGGCTGAGCGGACAGCAGCCCGGCCCCGATCCACTCTCCCGCTTCTCACACGCCCGGCTCACAAATGCTTGGGGAGGGGGCTTCGGGCCGCAGGGTGTGCTCTGTGGGGTCCCTCCTGGCTAGGAGGATGTGTCAGGCCCCAGGCCGGGGGCTGGGGACGCTGGGGATCCCCTCGCCAGTAAGAAGCAAGTGTGTTCTTTCTTGCACAGGAGTCCTGTGTGCAGTCGCTGCCCTGGCAACCATGGCGTGCCACGAAATCAGCACCAGGCCTTCTTTTCATGGTGTTCTTACCAATGCTTAAGGACAGTTGCCTTCTTCTGAGGGTGGGGGGAGATGAAACTGGAGCCCGGGTGGGTTAACGCTGCTCAGGTTTGAGCCTACATCTGCTTCTCTGCCCTGGATGACTTCTGGCCTTGGTGGTGGGCACTGTCTGTGGGGAAAAGGAGGGGGGGGGGGAAGAAGGGAGGGATGCTCCTGCAGTGAGTAGCTGCTCGCTTCAACAGCTTACCTCTGGAAGACCTCTCCCTCTCTCTCTCTCTTTCTCTCTGAGGGTGGAAAGATGCCCACCAGTAGGCCGGCTCAGCAGCAGTAGGCCAGCTCTTTCAGGACAATGGAAGGCTGGAAGGTGGAGTGTATTCCAGGAAAACACAGCCCAGTATCTCTCCCCCATCCCACGTTGTGCAAAGGCTGCAGCAGCCCTGGCCTCAGTGGCACAGGCTCTTCCCTCCTCCTCCTCCTCCTCCTCCTCCTCCTCCTCTCTGGCCTCAGCCTCCCTGTGCAATCAGCTCTAGTGCTCTTCTATGCCTCATGATGGCATGTTGACAGGAGTCCAACTTACACTCTCTCTCTCCCCCTCCTTCTCCCCTGCCCTCCATATTCCTCATCCTTTCTCCACCTCTGAATTTTCCTCCTTCCCCTTCTTCTACCTCGTATGCAGGCCCCCATGTTTCTTCACTTTCGCAGTGGTCCAGGTGGGTCTTGCAGGACAGGGAGACCAGCTGGCAGGCGGGGAAGGGGGTGCTGGGCGGATGGGAGCAGGGAAGGCACACGCCCAGGCAGAACTGCCAGGTGGCCCGCAGCGGGCCGCAGATGTGCTTCTTGCCTGAGACAAAGCGAGCAGAGAGGGTGCTGGGAAGAGAGACGCACACCCAGTGGTTTCCTGTGCTGTTCCCATTCATCACGCCGCAAAGAACGAAAATGGTGGGAAATCATTAAAATTACAGATGGCTAGATTAAGTAATTAGAATTTGGGCTAAAGCAGATGTTCGTAATTAAGTGTTTATTTCATTGAATAAAATCCAGATTGTAAGAACGATTCCATGAGATTTTAATGATGCCCACCCTAGAATTATATTGGGGAGCAGAGTTTAAGTTTAGAGAGGTTCAGGGACAAATGGGCATCCAAGAGGATTCTGGGAGCCCAGTGGTCCAGGGACAGGGGGAGACGGGGGGTTCCAGGTGTGTCTAGAAGATACTCTTATTTTCGTTCAGGAGGCAAGGGGACCCAGCCACCACTCCCTGAGTCGGAATGGACCCATCTCAATTTAGACCGAGTCTTTCATTCCCCGACACAATTTGCAAACAGCTCAAAAGAAAATAACAATGAGGAAGCAAATGAAAATATAAAAACAAGAGAATCAAGGGTTCCTTGCCAAACATCATTCTGGTGCCAAGAAAAACGAGAGGATTTTAAATGAGGACTGAGCAGTTGGGGGGCTTGGTATTTAGAAGAGACAGCGACGGGGACAGGCCGAGATAGCAAAGAGAGATCTGGGAAACACAGGGGCGGGATTGCAAAAGGGAAACAAGATGGAAGCAGAGGGAACGGGGTGGGGGGAGCAGGCGGCAGGAATGCCACCCCCCCCAAGTGAACTCAGACGTGAGGCTGGGGTGGGGGGGGAGACAAAGACTTGGTCGTATAGAAGCCTCGTTTCCCTGACTGCCGTTCCCCAGTGCTTCCCAGAGCTAAACTAGTAAATAGCAGCAGAGGGAGAAAGCAATTAGGAGAGCAAAGAAATGCTTCAAGATGGTGGCCTGGAATAAAGCAGGCAGCCAGCAAGCTATTAGAGCCTGGGAGAGAGCTGGTGATGGGCGGACAAGCTAGGGAGCGTGAGAGGCAAGTTCTCAGAGGAGAGAGGAAGGTCTAGGTGAAAGGCCTGTGTGCATAGCTGGCCGCAGCCTGCGGAAGAGCTGTGTGTGGTGATGGGAGAGCACGCTGGGGGGGGTGGTCCTGAGGCTGGAGCTGCGTGGATGCTCAAGGCATGGCAGGTGTCAGCTCCGCTCAGCCCAGAGCCTCGTGGGGGCACGTGCCCTAGGCCACCCCCCGGAGGCCCGGGGGAAATGACAGCTTCCTTGTCTCTGCCTGCGGGCACCCCAGCTGGAGTTGTAATGACTAGAAGCCCTCGGAGAATTGGGAAGGCCCCGCAGTTACAGGTGTCCAAAGTCACTGCAGACAGCCACACACTGGGCTCTCCGCATCCTCCATCACCTGCCAGGGAGACCACAAGCCAGACTAGCAACAGCTAGGCGGCAGGCAGGAGCAAGCTGGGGAGGCCGGGAGGGCAGGAGAGAGGTGGCCAGACCAGCTTCCTCGGTGTCTCTCAGACACACAACTCCCTGAGGAAGCAGGACTTTAAAGGAGGTGGGACCCAGACCTCCCTAGGAACCAGCTAAAAAAAGTCATGGGGATCCCCAAGAGGTGGGGATCCCCAGGACCTCCGTGATGGTTAGGATGCTCTCAGCTTCCAGTAGCAGAAACCCAAGGTATTACAATTCCTCGAGCAAGGCCAAGTGTGGTGACCCATGCCTATAATCCCAGCTCCTGGAGAGGCAGAAATAGGAAGTTGGAGGTCTGGGGCCAGTCCGGGCAAAAGTGGGAGATTCTATCTGAAAAAATAAACAAAAGGACTGGGTGTGGTGGCTCAAGAACACTGTCTTCACAAGCAATAGGCCCTGATCTCAGTCCTCAGTACCATCAAGAATTAAAAAAAAGAATGAAATGTCATGTGCAGACAAGACCACGTGACGTTCCTCGGCGTAGCGAGCCTCCAGAGTGATGGCTGGCAACCCTTCCCTGCTTGGTCAGGGCAGGGGGGCGCGGGAGGCGTCCTGCAGGGGAGAGAGCCTTGAATCAAGTAGAGGAGGAGCTTGGCGGCCACGGGGAGGAGCAGCAGGGTGGGAAGAGTGGAAGAGAGGGGTGGAGAGCAGCACAGGACTGCGGGGTACACAGGTCTCCACGGTGCTGACCATGGAGCAGGCGCCCTTCCCAGCTTAGCCTTTAGTCACAGGCAGAGGTGAGATGAGGGGGATGGAGAGCCGGGAGCAGGGGTGGGGAGCGGGGGCTCAGCAGCCGCATTGGATGTGTCTGTGGAGCTGGAGCAGACACCATCGCTACAGGATGTACTAGACAAGAATAGCATGTCCCCTTTCTTCCCCTCCTGTTTGTTTTCTCTCTTCCTTGCCCGCCTCCTTTTTTCTTTCCTTCTTTGTGTGTGCTTGCTAGTAGTAGGATTTGAACTTAGGGCCTGTCCCTGAGTTTTTCTTTTGGTCATTTGTAGGGCTTGAACTCAGGGCCTTGGCGCTGGCCCCAAGGTTAGTGCTCTACCACTTGAGCCACACCTCTTCCCCCCCCCCCCCCGTAGTTAATTGGAGGTAAGAGTCCCATGGACTTTCCTACCTGGGCTGACTTTGAACTGCTATCCTCAGATCTCAGCTTCCTGCGTAGCTAGGATTACAGGCATGAGCCACTGGTATCCATCTTCTCTGCATCTTAATCCTTCCCTCCATCTGCCTCTCCCAGCTGTCCTCAGCTCTGCTGTTCGACGCCGTCTATGCCGTGGTGACTGCAGTACAGGAGCTGAACCGGAGCCAGGAGATCGGCGTGAAGCCCCTGTCCTGTGGCTCTGCCCAGATCTGGCCACACGGCACCAGCCTCATGAACTACCTGCGCATGGTGAGGAGCGGCTGAGGGTCAGGCCCTGCCCTGCCCGGGGGACTGGGAGGTGGCGGGGGGCAGCGGATGCTGGGTTGTAAGGCTCCAGGCTTCCCCAGCACAGACCTGTACGCAGTCACCCGCTGGGACCCCGGTGGTCTCATGGATCCCATTTCCCCACTAATCTGTAAGGCCCACTGAGCATAGAAGGCAAGCATATTCCAGAGGCAGCCGGCCTCGTCTAGTAGACTATGAAGAGTCCTGAAGTCTAGGCTTGGAGCCTCAGTGCTGCTTGGCTGTGGTCTTCACACAGCTGGAAAGGGCCAGGCTGGAGGAACCTGTGACAGTGCTGGGAATTGCTGGCTGCAGACCTGGAGTTTGCCTACCCAGAAGCATCCTCACTTCCTACTGCCCAGAGAACCAGTCCAGTGACAGCCCAGGACTACAGGGGCATCGTCTCAAGCAAGCATCCCACCTGGTGTTAGCTCATGGAGTTAGTGGGTTTGGGGTGTTGGGTGTAGGGCTCCTCACCTTCGCACCCAAATGCTGTGCTGGGAACAGGCAGCCGAAGGAGTCTTGAGACCCTTGAGTCCTTTCTTAGGCTTCCCCAGTTGGCATGTGTCTGCCCCCCAGTGCTTGGTGCTAAGTGAACAAGGGGCCTATTTGGTGCTGTAACTCACTCTGTCTTGGACAGGTAGAATTGGAAGGTCTCACCGGCCACATTGAATTCAACAGCAAAGGCCAAAGGTCCAACTATGCCTTGAAAATCTTACAGTTCACCAGGAACGGGTTCCGGCAGGTAAGCCTGCAGTGCTGCACCCATGGATTCCTCCTCTTTGCTCCTTTCTCCTGTGTCTTCCCTACCTCCTTTCATTTCCCTACTTCACTCCTGCTCCTCCTTCTCCTCCTCCTCCACCGCCACCACCTCTTGTTCTCCATGTCCCCGATCCTGTCTATGGGAGGAATCTGGAGCTGGACAGCCATGCCAAGTCCCTCTCTGAAGGTCTCCCCCCTCCTCAGCCCTCTGGCTGCAGGGAGGTTTGCACTTTGGACCGCATGCGTGGGAGCCAAGTGCTCCACTGAGCCAAGCCTCCGGCCATTTTGTTGATTGATTATCTTTGGGACAGTCTTTCTTTTTGATTGATTATCTTTGGGACAGCGTCTTACTTTCTGCTCCAGCAGGCCCCTGGATGTTGATTTCCCTGTTTTAGGCCATATATTTGGGATGACAGGCGCACACTACTAAACCTGGCTTCTTTCCTTTGAGATGGAGTCTCACAAACATTTCTGCCCCAGTTGGTCTTGAACTGTGATCTTGAGGCCCATGGAGACCAGGTAGTGGGTAGGACTCTTCCTGGAGGATTGCTCTTCTTAGAAAACAATAAGAATAAAGGCACGGGTGGCAGATTAACTGACTTTTTTGCTCAGTCTGGCCTTATACTATGACCTCCCTAATTTCTGCCTTCCAAGCAGTTGGGATTACAGCCGTGTGCCACCACACGGGCCCAACCACATGATTTTTAAGCAAGGACAATAACCACCATTTTGTATATGTTCCTGGATGGGGCAAGCTGACATGGGGATGGAGTATCACAGAGCGGTTGTTCCTTTCATCTAACACTCATTTACTGAGCACATACTGTGTGTCAGGCAGGAAACAAAGCTGAGAATGGCAGAGAGACAGTTCACAGTGTGGTGAGGGAAAGTGACACAGAGGTGCAATTTGGGGCCATTAAACTCAAATCATGCCCTGGGGCTCATCTTCCCTGAATAAGGAAGCAGCCAAGCTGCGGGAAGTTGTCAGTCTGCTTGGGAGAGGGGGGGAATGGGAAGTGAAGCTCCATTAGTCATTCTTGCAAGGTAATATTAGAATGGCACTTCTGTGTGCGGTCTCCCTTCCAGATACAAGTTTTTTTTTTTAATTGAGGTAAAGTATCTGTATCTAGTAGGACAGATGACAGGCAAAGAAACACATAGGTGACATGGTGGCCGTCAGGAGGGGCAAGTGCTTCCTGAGGAAAAATGCACCAGGGTTGGGAGAAAACAATGGCGGAGAATCAGGCAGGTGTATGCTCCCTAGAACCCCGTCTGGACATTCTAGAACCTCCCCTTGATCTCCAGCCTGCTCTAGTGACCTGGGCAAGAGCTCACTCTCTTCCATCTCCCCTCCTATCCAGCAGCAGCAGCAGCAGCAGCAGCACCCACCCTCCCTTCCTCCCTCCTCCCTGATCCGCCCTCTACGTGGCAGGCCATCTGTCCGGAAGTCCCTCCTCTCTTGCATTCTGCTTCCACATTAGCGGCCACTTAGCCTGGCCACTCAGGCCACAGGCCTGCCTGCGTCAGCCATAGGAATCAATCCCTTCAGTCCTCACCCCTACCTTATCGCTCCCAGACAGAGAGTCTGTCTACTCCAGAGTTTTCTTTGTAGCAACCATTGCCCACTCCGTTGGCGGGTCCATTGGCAGTATACAACATATAAATGTGCTCGAGAATAATCTGTGACATTGGCTTGGAAAGGTGTATTCTGGGCAGGAGATGGAGGCAGAAGAGGCTTGGTTCAAGGTCAGACTAGGCAAGAGGTTAATGTGCATAGTGATGTGTGCCTGTGATCTCAGCTAAGTTAGAGGTATATAGGTAAAAAAAAATGCATGAGATCTTATCCGAAAAAAAAAAAAACCTAAGGCAAAAACTCCGGAGGCATGGCAGAGCTATTGCCTAGTAAGTGCGAAGCCCTAAGTTAAAAAAACACCATACCTAATTCCCAGGCTCCACAGCGGTGCTTTTGATTTAGCAAAACTGGGTGTGCTCAGGAGACGGCTAGTTTCAGGAGCATCTGGACGAATGAGTAGAATATACGAGGACCCCGGCTTACCTGCCCTGGCAGTAGACATGCCGAATATTTAGAATTTCTTCTTCACTCCCCCTCTGTGCTGTGTGTGCCAGTGTTGGATACACTTGGCCTCGTGTGACCACGAAGAGGACAGTGGCTTGACCTTCAGCTGTCCTGAGGGATGCACCCCTGGCTGGTCTTATGAAGTAGAGGGCGAGATGCCTCCTGATGACCCATTTTCCTTCGCCATGTCTGGCAACTGTCCTGCTGCGTGGCTGTCTGGTTCGGAGGCTGGGAGTACCGAGCAGAGACTGCGTGACCTGCCGTGGGCACGGATACAGCTCTGAAGTGCTGGTCCCCAGGTCCCACCCCAATCACGGCCCAGCATTGCCTCTTGATGGGCAAGGATGGAGAGATGCTAGGGAGGGGGAGAGGGGAGTGCGGGCGTCTCTCCCAACCCCATCCAAGGTGGCGCTGGCGGGCGGTGGGGGGGGCAGGGTAAGGGACTATCAGCTGAGGACATTTGGTGTACAGACCACATGGGTGCATGGCATGGATCAAGTTCAGTCCTTCGGGTGTTGGGTCCTAGCTCACTACGAAGACCAAGGAGAAGGAGCGAGGCCGGAGTTCACGCTCGGGTTTATTTATCTTCAACGCCCAAGGTCTGGGCTTTCCTGCTCTAGGCTTTTCCTTGCTCCCTTGATGACCCCCACCCCTACCCCATTCTAGGCTTTTCCTCACTTCCTAGACACCCCCTCCCCCACGCATTCTCCTCCTCCAAGTCTGCTGCTTCATCTCCACTCATGGCCACGGATGGCCCTTGTTTCTAATGGCCTGCCAGGCTGGGCTTTCTTGACTAATGGCACCGCGTCGTGTGGCCTTGGCTTTATTCTTTCTCTTCCATCTGGGCGAGTGACTGCTCAGAGCTGGGTTTGATTATTTAGAAAGCACCATGCGGGGACCCAGTGGGTTGTAATTGGTAAAATGTCTGAACCAAATGCCATAATTCCTGCCGGTGGCTGATTAAAGGATTATTACCATTTTAAAAATAGTCTTTCAGAACTCAGGGCTATTTTTTTACTATTTAAAAAATTACTATTTTGATTGGGCTTAGAGAGTGTTCTCTGTCTTGGGCCTCCGCTGGAGGCTGTTCTGGAGAATGAGTCCGGTACGGTGTCCTGCCGGTCACATTCCAGAGCTTGGACTACCTCCTGGTGACCTATTTATGGGCACAGAAGTCTTCACCCCTCCATTTCTGCCTGTGAGACCAACCATGGCCACTAACCACTATATGTTGAGTAGCTTTAGAATAGCACTCTCTCCCTTCTTGTCTGTGAAAAAAAAATCCTCTTTGAAAGAGGCTGGGAGCCACTCGGGAGGCAGAGATGAGGTGGATTGAGATTTGAAGCCAACCCATACAAGTTAGCAAGATCCCATCTGAACATATCTGTGGGTTTTGGTGGTACACACCTGTAATCCAAGCTACCCAGGAGGCATTGGGAACAGGATCTAGATCCAAGGCTGCTCTGGAGAAAAAGCTCAAGACCCTCAGAAAAAAAAAAAAAACTAAAAGCTAAAAGGGCTGGGGATGTGGTTCAAGTGACAGAATGCTTGCCTAGACCTGAGTTCCAAGAGAAAGGAAGGGAGGGGAAGGAAGGGGAGGAGAGAGGAGAAGGAAGGGAAGGGAAGAAGGAGGCTAGGAGAGAAAAAAAGAGAACAACTCTAGAAGGCCCTTAATTTCCTTCCTTTAACTTGGTCTGAAGATCAGAGAGTCTGAGCAGCCCCCAAGTGGCTCTGTTAGTGCTGTACTAAGCACACCTTTCATCTGAACATGGGAAATGGCTTAACAGGCCCTAATTAAGCCTTGGGGTTTGACATCCCCAGCTAAAGATGAGCTCTCCTTTGTTTGCACCCCTGTCGGCTCTCTCTGTGTCACAGGGCATTCCTCAGTAGACAGCGGCCACAGGCAAACCCTCCACATTTGGCCTGCGGGATTCGAGGATGCATGGCCCCACTCCCGCTGTCTGGAGTTTATGCGTATGCCTCCATCCAAGCAAAACCAGATCTGCTCTCTTGCGCTTGCCTGTGGTGATGTGGAGGGCTGGCGCTCCTGACATCATAATAATAGCTTAACATTTATCGTCGCCTACATGACGTTCCGTGCTGGGTGTTGTGCATACATATTTTTAAATGCCTATCTTCTTTATCAATGCTGCATGAAAGCTCTCTTCTCGTAGGTGGAAAAACTGAGGTGGAGAGATAAGAAAATGTTCCCATGATCACCAAGTCAGGAAGTGGCAGACTCAGTTGAGTGAGGAGGGGCTGCCGTCCTCAGGGTTCAGAGCCTTTGCATTAGAGCTCAGGATATGTTGATCAGGACAGCTGTGTGTGTGTGTGTGTGTGTGTGTGTGTGTGTGTGTGTCCGCATGCATGTGTGTGTATACACATCACACACGCACACATGTACCTGCATACTTGCACATGTGCATGCATGTGCCAGTACTAAGGCTTGAACTCAGGGCCAGGATGCTGTTCTGTAGCTCGTTCATTCCAAGCTCTTTCATTCTCTCTACCACTTGAGTCAAAACTCCACTTTCTACTTTCTTGACTGGCTTTGAGCTGCGATCCTCAGGTCTCAGCCTCCTGAATAGCTAGGATTCCCAGTGTGAGCCCCTGGTGCCCGGCTTCTCATTTAATCTTCAACTCCAGTCAAGGACATTCTATCTTGGGCCCATGATGGCCCCCAAACTCTCCTTGAGAATCTTCTGGGCCGGTGAACTTGTCATCTCTTTTGCAGCACATTCCAGATTTGTCCAAGCACTGGATCAAACTCCACCTCCTCGATCTGTCCTCTGGAACAGCCAGGAAGATTCCATTGCTTCCTTCTCAATTACCAGTCCTTTAGATCTCCGCCGTTTGCTTTCGCTCCATTCAGTCTTTCATTCTGGAATTTAACCTAAGATGTTTTTAACATCCACTCTTTGTCAAAGACTGGAGGGTTGATTATGCAGCGTTCACTTAAGAACTTCTGAGCTTTGGGGAAAAGGCAAAAATTTCAGCCAGCTTTTACCGTGACGGATTCTAATTATGCTCCTCTTATTTTCTCCTTCCCTGAGTAAGTAGTCCATACCCTATCCCAGCATGCCATGACTTGTAGCTCCCTTACCCCAGATACTGAGAGGTGTGTCTAGCACTCCATGAAAGCATGAGGTTCCAGACGAGGCTGGCAGCCTGGGTCTCAGACTCTTGAGTTCACCGCTTGCCTTACGCTGAGGCTAGTTTCTGCTTTCCACATTAGCTGGCTCCCATTCTAAACTCTGAGCCCTGGGGTCAATTACTTATGCTCCCAACAGACTCAGCCAGTTCTGTGCACACGGACTTTTCTTAGAAGCCAAGCCATCCATTTTTGGACCACTGATCCAGTAACTTTGTTCCTATGGAGACAGAAAGCCCAGTGGAGCTGGCCAGAGAGGGCTAACAGAAAGCTTAATGAATGGTAACTGCACTTTGTTTTTCAAAGCAGATGTAGCTCAACTTTCAAGGGGCTACGCTGTGGAATGGTGTATGTGAGGACCTGGAGCACCGGGAAGGAATGGAGCACTCAGATAGGACCTGGAGCACCAGGCAGGAATGGAGCCAGAGAGGAAGGGAGCACTCAGATAAAAACTGGAGCACCAGGCAGGACTGGAGCACTCAGGAACTAGAAGACTCAGGCAGGGACTGGAGCACTCAGGGTCCTCTCTGGAAGAGAACTCAAATCTAACTTCATCCCCCTCGATGCCATCTTCCCCTAACAACAGTCCAGCAGAGGCAGACCCGACCCCTCTGGGGAAGGGGTCCTCTGATAGGGACAGAAGCAGCTGCAGTTCTTTTTTTTGGGGGGGGGTCCGGTTGTGCGGCCTGAACTCTGGGCCTGGGCGCTATCCCTCAGCTCTTCAGCTCAAGGCTAGCGCTCTACCACTTGAGCCACAGCGCCACTTTTTGCTTATGTGGTGCTGAGGAATCGAACCCAGGGCCTCAGGCATGCAAGGCAAGCGCTCTACCACTGAGCCACCTTCCCAGCCCCACTACAGTTCTTATTTTAGCCTTGACAATGGGGGCTTCTTGACTTGGGAGGTGGTTTGTATAGACCTGTGTGTCCGGGGGGGGGGGTGCTCCTGTCCCTGCAGCCTGACTCCTCCCTCCACATCAAAGCCATCAAACACAGAATAACACAACACTCCAAGATACCCTGCCTGCCAAATGAGACCATGCCACCTCTGCCCTTGGGGCGTTGGAGAAGCAATGTGAGGTCCCCCGTCCCTGACACCCCTGCCCTCTGCCCAGCCTCTCTTGTCACACGCCACCTCTATCCATGGCAGTGCTCAGAACAGCCCTCAAGGCGCCACCAGGCTGCGGTGAGGAAGACATTTGCAGTTTGAAGACAGCACTTGCCACAAATACACAGAGCCTTTGAAGCTGCGTTTGCCTGGCCCTGGCCCAGAGCACTGGGGCGGTGTTTGGTTGCTGGAAATCAACAGCCTCTCGTGCCAGTTCCCCTGCCCAGGGACAGACCCGAGTGCCAGTTCTCCCCCACCCCCAGGGACAGACCCACAAGCCCAGGCCAGCCTCGGGCGCGATCTGGGCCCTCCCCCAGAGCCCCACAGAGCAGGGCGGTGACTCGCTTTGATAAGGAGACGCAGTTGGCAAACTCATGTGAGGGATGTGGTTTGGGGATGCTATGAAGGTGCCTGAGAAATCACTTATTTCTTCTTTTTAAATTAAGAAGCAGGGAGACGGGGAATTGGCACAGGGCTCTAAGTCATTGATCCCCTCGCTTAGAAGGTCGTAAGTTCTTCTAGCTGGAGGTCGGTCAGCTTGGCCCATTCTCCTTCCAGACAGGGATAGGTGAGACCCTCACTCCTGTGTCTGAAGCCTCCCGGTGACCATGTTTGCCCTCAGAGTGAGATGCACCAGGCTTGCTTCTCTCTG
The DNA here is from genome assembly GCF_000151885.1 of Dipodomys ordii. Taxonomy (NCBI): domain Eukaryota; kingdom Metazoa; phylum Chordata; class Mammalia; order Rodentia; family Heteromyidae; genus Dipodomys; species Dipodomys ordii. The sequence goes on from NW_012267226.1 coordinate 21,918,863, forward strand.
GTCCTCCTCTCCCACCCTGCCCCATGACAGATACCCGCTGCGTATGACAGCCCAGGCTTTTGCCCAGCTAGGCCTGCAGGCATGCCCAGGCCTCTGTGCCATCTCCACTCACCTACGCTCAGCTCTGGGCGTGGGCCTACCCCTAGAGACCTCGTGCAGCAGTGAATAAGGGGCTGGGGCGTGCAGAGCCGGCCTTGCTGGGCCGGGGGAGGTGGGTGTGTAGGGCACTGGCTTTGGGTCTTGAGCAGCTTAGAGCCGGCAGAGATACCTGGACAGCCCCAGGAGTGGGGTGTTGTCACGGGAACCTTCTAAATCTCCCGCTTCTCTACTCGCTCGAGAGAGCTTTCATGTGCCAAATGTTCCATTGGCCCAACTGTTTGTTCTGGCATTTAAAAATTTGAAATGAAGGGAGGGTCTCCTCTGGCTCATTAAAAGACTCTCCAGGGCCAGACAATGGCCCAGCCATTCAAGAGGTAGATGGAGATCAGCAGGACTGAAGATCAAGGTCAGCCTCAGCAAAAAGTTGGGGAGACCCTATCTGGAGAAAGCTAGCACCTTGTGGTTCATGTCTGTAATCTCCTCTGGGCAGAGGACTTAGGATCCAAGGCCAACTTGAGTAAAAAAACAAGATCTTGCCTGAAAAATAAGGCAAAAAGGGCTGGGGGCATGGATCAAGTGGTAGAGTGCCTGCTTAGCAAGGGCAAAGTCCTGAGTTCAAAACCCAGTACTGAAAAGAGTAACTTTCCAGCACCTTTTCCTGGGGCATAGAAGAGAGTGAGATCAGCCTCCCCGGCACTCAGAGACCAGGGTCCAGGAGCGGAGGCCCTGGCTTTGGAAGGACGAGACCTCGAGCCTTCCTCCTTCCCCCCCTACCCGGGGCCTCCTGCTCATCAGCTTTGGTGAAGAATTCACTCACTGCCGAAGCCGATTCACACGCCAGCCGGCAAGAAAATCACAGCTACTCAAGTTTTTGAACAGGGTGCTGCTTCAGGGCAGAGGAGCAGAATCTGAAGGCGCTGCGTTTTAAGTCTGTTTCTTGTAACGTGCCCGATCACGCTTCTCTGGGGAAGTCTGCCAGCTCCCGAGCACTCCTTGCCCTGCCTCCGTAGCCAGCTCCTGCCTGGGGGCTAGAAGAGGGCGGCCTGTCTCTTGGAGCAGCCTAGGACAGCCCAGCCAGCTCCCAGGAGAGAAGAGCCGGGCATGGACTAGAGGTGGGGCTGCAGACAGGCAGGTCAAGGAGCAAGGGGGGAGGGGGAGAGGAGGGGTGCAGAGGCTGGGCGGGTGCAGGCAGGGTGGAGTGAGGAGAGGCTGGGGTCAGCGGCAGAGCTCAGGCCTGGGTCCCAGCGCTCCCGTCCCTGGCCCTCCATGTTTCTCCATCCTTTTGCAGTAAAATAGGGAAGATGAATGTCATCATATCTGCTTCATGGGTGTCATAAAGTTATTGAGATCAAAATGAAACATTGTTTATGGCAGGGCTCTCAGGATTCTGCTACATTGTGCAAATTTTAGTTCTGTTGTCTCACAAGGAAATGTCTAACTATATATCTCTCTATCTTTGTTTGCAAGAGTCCCAGAATCTCATTTCTAGCCTGGCACACACCACGGGGAAGGACATAGCAGGGGGAGGGGAGCACTGCCCGCCCCCAGGGCTGCAAGGACTGGTCCATGCCAACCAGGCCCCGTGTAAATCCAGGCTGCCAGCCCAGGCAGCCCCTTTGCTGCTGGAAGCTTTTCACCACCTCCCCACCTTGCTGCTCCTTCCTCCTTCCTCCCCGTTCCCTGGCATTGAGTCCCTCTTAGCAGTGGTTCTGGGTGGCTGGAGCCTTTCCTCCTCCAGCCCAGCCTAGCATGGCACTGCTCAGACAAGAGCAGCTGATAACCCCCAAGTCTAAACCTCCTGCATCTTCCCAGAGCTTAGTGAGGCAGGGTGGGGTGGGGTGGGGTAGAGGCACCTGCTCTTCCCTACTGCAACCTATCACCGGGCTAGGGGCTGGGGCTCCATTCTCTACCAATCACTGCCGAGACTGAGAAGCCACGCCCTCCTACCCACAATCCCCCACACTCTTGATTTCCAGGACAAGGGAGTAAAGACTTCCCTCAGCCTGGAAGCTTCATTTAAAACCCTGGGTTCCCTTGGCACCTGCCACTCAGAGCTCCAAGTCCTGTTATTATTACAAGTGCTTTCTCACTTGGTGTGTGGACCCAGGGGAGCCAGGCAAGCCCTGTCTGTGTCATGATTTTTGGCTGTAATTTTCTTAGAAGATGAAAAATCTCCAGCATGGTCCAGCTCTTAGCCTTCTAGGGCAGAGGAGTCTTTCTGTTGGCCAACTCTGCCAGCAGAAATATGAAGGAGATGGCTGGATCGTCCCTAGGTGCTCAGAAAGAGAGAGTACGCAATCTTTTTACTATGTTTTTAAGAAGAGGGAGTTGAGGAATAGGCAAAGGAAATCATTCGATTCAGTTATTTTCATTTTTGTTTTGATCACTTTTATTGGAATTCTGTGGAATAAACATCCCTTCCGACCTCCCTTAGAACTTGTGTCCACACAGAAACAGAAGAGAGATCTAAGCATCTTCCAGTCCTACTTTGGGAAGTTAACTTCTGAAAGCCTGAGGCAGGGGGGATGGGGGCAAGTCCATTAAATTAGTGAGCCTGTCATCGATTTGTAATCAGAGCTAGCAGAGCTGGCTTGTGCTTTTCTCCCATCCTCGTTGATACTTACCGATCACTGGAATCTTTGAGGACAGCCAGAGGGGACTTATTCTCGGTGAGAAGTGACCAAGTTCAGTGTCACTCCCTAGAAATTGGGGATGAAGGATGGAAGTTTGAGCACCTTTTGGCCAAAGCCAAGTATCCAAGTACAGACAAGGACAGTGGATCCTCGTTATCTGTGGGTTCTGTATTTGAAAATCTGACTGCTTGCTAAAGTCTTTGTGTAAACCCCAAATCAATGCGCATGGCAGTTTTGCAGACAGCCAGAGTGGGAACACATTTGAGTGACCTGATGTGTACTCTCCCAGCGGAGGTTGAACTGGGCAAAATTCTGTCTTCCTGTGCCAGGCTTTAACTGTCAAAAAGCATCCTTTTCATGGGATATTGATTGTCACATCTTTGTGCTCCCCCCCCCAGTTATGCTTCTGTTAAAAATGAGTCCTAAATGCAGTGTGCTCCTATGTACAAGAAGGCTGTGGGGGTCCCTACAGAGAAATCCATCCTCAAGAAGCCATGTGTGGGTATCAGCTGCAGTGCTGTTGTTTGGTGTTAGTCTATCAGCAGCCTGTGTGAAATGAGGTGTTTGTAAACAGAAGCACGGGTAAAATAACAAGGTTATATATGAACGGATTCATAGGAGCCTGTCCCCATATTCCCCCCGAGAGCAAATGTGTGAGGCCACTTTATGAACCGGAACTGCTAGGAATAAGGAGGATCAGCTGCAATGAGTCTCAGCCAGGAGGGGAGACCCGCTGAGCACACCTAGAAGTAGCTGCAGTTTTTCCCACATGGTCTTTTCTCTCTGAGCTCACTGTCCTGCTCTCCTGCTCTTACACAGTGAACTAGGGCCCTTCCCTTCTCCTGCTTCTTCTGCTTCTCCTGCTTCTTCTGCTTCTCCTGCTTCTTCTGCTGTTGTAGAACCTAGATCGTACATTCCTGGGGTCACGTTTAATACTAAAAGATCGGTACACTAGTCGGTTTGAATCTTCACAAATGCATCTTTATGAAGAAGAGTCTGTGCTCGGATACCTTCAGTGTTAGGGAACTCACTACCTGTGTGGACATCCTATTCCATGTTGGAAAGCTCATACTATTAGGGAATTCTTCTGCTGGACAGACTGTTAGGAAAAATGGAAGAAGGAATAAGCCAGGCTCAATTCTCAACAGGCTAGGAGGTACAACAGCGAGAGGCACAAACCTTTCCGTGGGTATGGAGGTTGTGCCAAGGAGGTTGGAGATGGGCCTTTATGGGGTCTGAGCAAGGAGACAGAGGCTGTTGAAAAAGCCATTAGGGCTGGGGGAGGCCCATAATGGCCTGTTGATGGCCAGGCTTAGGTCGGGTTGCCCTGTTTGCATCAAGCAGTCTGCACGTGTCTGGTGTAATTGGGCGGGGGTCAGACCTTCACAGACGTCTTCCTTGCTGAAGCTTCTTCCTTTGGTCCTTCGTTCTCCTTGGGCCCACATAGCTGTTCTATCTTTTTCCTGATTGCTTCTTCTCAGAAGCTCAGAGTGGGCTTTGGGGGGACAGGTTGGAAAGGGGTCTTCTCATCCTGATCTAAGTGGCCATGTGCTCTTCCTTTGTACCTGTTTTCCACCTCAGAGTTGCACACAGCTGTTCTCGTGCAGCCAGGTGATAGAGGAGTCCCCAGAATCTGAGTTCAAGCCCAAGTTTAGTCCTTATTAACTGTGTTACTTGGCCTCTCTCGAGTCTCGGGTTTATTCATGTATCCAACGGAAACTGGTATAAAAGTACCTGTGTTAAGCAGTTATTGTTTGTCTAAGCCTGCGTTTCTCAGGTGGAAATGGTAACAGGGTTCTTACACAGAATCAGGAAAGCGCACGTCCCGGTGTCCCCACAAGCAAAAACATCAGTAAGTGTTTGAAGATCTGATTCTGGAGCGGAAGGACTGGCTCTGCTGTAGAATTCAACTCCACCCCCCCCCAGGGAGCTGGGTCCCCAGTGGTGCCAAGTGTGTGGAACAATTGTTGAAATGTACATAAAATATTAACAGTTACTGTAGGCACACACACCTATGGAAGATGTGAGGAAATTCCTCGGGCTCTAAAAATGAATCCCCTTTTACCTGAGAGAGTACAAAGGCAAAATGACAGCCCAGGTCTCCAGGCAGGAGAGGGGGCAGGGGGGTTGTACACTGTAGAGTCTCCAGGACTTTCCATTTAGCAGCAGCAGCATCAGACCCAGGAACGATCATTAGAGGACTTCCTGGACCTCCAGGATTCGTCTGTGATAATTAGGAAGGAAACCAGAGCCTAGGGCTGGGGACCTCAGGTTATCTACTGCTAGCTCTGGCAGGAAGCAGTGCTGGATCTCTGTGGTCAGGATGCTAGATGAGTACTCCCTCGGTGGCCTGAGCTACGCGGCCGGGCCAGGTGTCAGACGCTTAATTCCATTATGGTTATTGCCTCCCCCAGGACCATGGACAGCTCCAGACAAGCCGGCAGAGCCCATTGATTCGTCCCCTTGGCCCCACCAACTTCTGATTTAAGCCTTCCTCCCAAGCATTTCTTTAAGCTTTGTCCCCCGTGGCTCCACCCAGCGGTCTTGAGTACAGGTCCCAGGGAGACAGGGACTGGAGGCGCTTCAGCCTCAGGGCCAGCAGTGACCACCCACACTGAGAAGGAAGACAGGATAGACGGATGAACTTACAGAGGAGCAGAAGCACAGGCAAGTTGCCCTGGGCATTACGCCGACGCTGGGGCCGCGTTAGATCACCGCCCGTTGTCATAACTGACTTCTTAATGGTAACACCGCACATTAAGGTAAAGACGCATATTCTGTTTAAGAGGACAAAGGGACTTGTCATTCCTTTAGAAGGGCTTTTTGGAAGAATGCTTTTGAATGCATAATTAAAATCTCCACCATATAGTGCTTAGAGGAGCAGAGTGATTATTAATTTATATAGATCTGCATTCCTTGCCGTTGTTGGGGAAATCCTACTTTCTAAGCACGTAAGAAGCACATCCCATGTCGGTAATATTTACCTAAGCTTTCGTGTCTGACGAAGCCCTCCTCGCAGAGCCTGTTCCTTCTAACAGCTCAGATCAGCCCCTCGGAAGACCTCACGCATGTTTTAAATATTGAGATCCCACGAATCGTCCTATTTTTGTCTACTCATCAGTTCTGGGATTTGGATAAATTATTAACTGGGGTGAACCAGACACTCGTGGCTCACACAGATAACGCTAGCTATTCGGGAGACTGAGAGCCTGAGGATCAAAGGTTTCTGTCCAGCCTGGACAGAAAAAGTCCTCAAGATTCCCATCTCCAATTAACTGGCAAAAAACTGAGCTGGAGGTATGGTTCAAGTGGTACAGTACCAGCCAAGCAAGACAAGGCTATTGAAGCCCTGAGTTTAAGCACCATTCTAGCAATCGTGTGTGTGTGTGTGTGTGTGTGTGTGTGTGTGTGTGTGTAATTATCTAAGTGACTTTCCTTACTGACAAAGTGGGGTGCCCACTTTGTCAAGTGGCAGAGCCGGGGGCATGCTGTGCAAGGGTAGACACTGGTGATGTGCTGAAGAAGGCTGACCCCAGCCAGCCCCCATTCTATACCTCTTCCCAGCTTCTTGCTGGCTCTGATGGGAGGGTCGACACCACAGAAATTGGCAGGTGCCATAAATCAGGGTCTCTTGTTTTTCCAGGAGAGCCCGTTTTTTAAGCATTTCCTGGCTCACATGGCGGGTACTCAATGACGATTTATTTCTCCCTCTACCTCAGCCTTTCCCCGTGACCCTCTTTGTCATCGGAGCTGCTTGCTCTGTGTGCTGCTGTACTGCAGCTGGCCTCAGAACTGCCATGGCTGGTCTCCTCTGCTTTCTGATTGAGTCCATTTGGCCGGGGAGTTTCAGCATCTGCATTTCTAATGCAGATACTGCTCCTTCAGAGCCCAACCTCTAATCCTTCTGGTAAACGAAGTCCCCAGTGAGCCCGGCCCTGCCGCTCAGGGCCCTGTGGCACGTGCTGAGTGCGAGTACTGCTCTCCCCAGAGTCTCAGAGGCAGTCATTTGTACGTGAATCTCAAGAGATGGGGGAAAGGGGCTCAGAGAGACTCGGTGACTTATGTGCTGTCACACAGCTCATTCACAGAGAAGACAGGTGACAGCTAGGTCCAAGCACGGGGGCAGTCGCCGGGGTGGCATGTGTGAAGGGAAGCTGGACTCAGGTGGGCTCACGCTAACCTAGTGGGGTCCTTTCTTCTTGCCGGCATTAAGGTAGGAAGCTGGGCTCCTTGGCTCAAACCTGTAATCGTAGGTGCTGGGGAGGTGGAGGGGATGAGGGGATCGCCTGGGGATAAGGAAGTTTGGAGTGAGGACTGGGTGTGTTTGTTGCCCTGCTGTGGGGGAACACACCTCTGGGCACAGTGGTGACAAGTGGGGGGCACAGGAGGTGGATTGGAACCCAGCAAAGCGAGACCCGGCCTTGAAAGACACTGGAAGCCAGGCTCTAGTGGCCCACACCTGTCACCCTAGCCACTCAGGAGGCTGAGATCTGAGGAGGGCAGCTCAAGCGGGAAAATCCATGAGATTCTTACTTACTTCCAACAAACCAGCCAAAAGCTGGGATGGAGGTGTGGCTCAAGCGGTAGAGTGCCAGCATTTCACAAAAAAAGTTAAGGGACAGTGCCCAGGTCCTGAGTTCAAGCCCCAGTACCCAGTACACACACACACACACACACACACACACACACACGACTAAAGGTGTGGTTCAAGTGGAAGAGCACCTCCTAGTGAGCATGAGATCCCAAGGTCAATCCTAGTACTACTGCCCATTAGAGAGAGACAGACAGAGAGACAGACAGAGAGAAAGAGACACACAGAGAGAAGCAAATGGTACTGAAATTAGCAGTGGCTCTCTCTCTCTCTTTCCACCACAACCTTGTGGACGAGCACAAGCCTGCACATGTGGGCGGTGTTGACCACTTACAAAACAGCTGTTTCCACCGGAGGCTTTGGGGCGGGAGTCAGCAGGGTGGAGCAAAGGGATTTGGCTACATGCAGAGGCGCAGCTTGTCAGGGATGAGAAGCCACCCTGCCCACGCTGGCACATGGGTAGCATCACAGGTGCCCGGGGGGTGTGGTGATTAGCCCGTATCCCAGGGCACCTGGCTCTGGCTCTCTGCTTCCTTCCCACTGCCTTTTTGCAATTACATTGTGCCAGGGAATGGCTGCCAAACCGCTTTGTTGGATCTGATGAGTTTATTAATTTCTTGAGGGCTAATAGGTGGGTGGGTGGGAGAGTGCATGGCCGACTGGAGCTTGGGGGCTAATTAGTCTCTTTGCCAGGTCCCCAGAGGTGAGGGATGGGAGGCTGTGCTGCTCAGGCTGTCAGTTCTGACTCTGGATGAATCATTTCCATCGCTGGCTCCTCGCTAGCATCAGCTGAAGGAGGCCTTAGCGCAGGCTGTTAGAACCGGATTGCTGAGACCAGCGGAGGTGGGAAGGTGGTCAGGGGGAGCTGCTGTTAGAACCGGATTGCTGAGACCAGCGGAGGTGGGAAGGTGGTCAGGGGGAGCTGCTGTTAGAACCGGATTGCTGAGACCAGCGGAGGTGGGAAGGTGGTCAGGGGGAGCTGCGGTCTTCCCATGTAGGCTCAGGGCATCTAAGGAGTCGTCCCTGAGCATCCGGGTGCTGACATCCAGCCGGCCGCTCTTTATGTGTGAAGACCAATGACAGAAAGCCGTGTCATCTGGAGTTCACACTGGCTGGCGGAGGCCCTGAGAGCCGCTTCCTGGGAAGCCTGCTTGTTCCCCACCCTAAGTCTGCATCAGGGAAGACACAGATGTACGAGTCAGAAGACTGGGTCCAAACCTGCGCCACACATACCTGGCAACCTCAGGAAAGCCATTTGATCTCTCTGAGCCTCCATTTCTTCCTGAATGAAATAGAAGCACCACAACAAGGCCCAAGGATGACAGGAGGATTCAGAGGTGCTGGAACAGGCATCTGGTACCACAAGTGTCCAGTAGCTATGACCCTGTCCCTCTTTATGTGCAAATTCCTCACCTCCCACCCTTTTTCCCTGAAGAGAAGGGGAAGAAGACAAGGTCAGGCAGTGGTGAGGCCTGGCTGCTCAGTTTGGAGCGTCTCTGGGACCTCCCCTCCCTTCTGCCCATGCTTGCCCCTCAGGAGCAACCTGCCCAGAGGGGCTGCTGGCCCTCCTGACTCCCAAAGCCCAGAGGAAGACGCTGGGAGTGGCATAACTAAGGCCAACTGCTTTTGTCGTGAGCCCTGTGGGCTAGGAGGGGAGACGAAACTGTGCGAGAGAAGGCGGGAATGTGTGCCTGAGGGTGTGCGGTGTGCAAGGTGATCTGGGGGAAGATTCACTGGGAGTTAGGGGCCCAGGGCTCAAGCTTCAGGCCTGTCCGCTGACCTCTGATTCTTTCTCTGAAAAGTGGGGCTGGCTGGCTGGGCGACCACACTGGGTCCGGCTCATTTGTGACCCTGCACCATCTCGGTTCATGGGGCCAAGAGTGAGCCATGGCTTCTGGATGTTGGAGCTTCTAGAAGAGAACACAGAGCGTATCCCCGGGAGCCGTCCCACAGGGCATCTTGGGAGTCGCGGGAGTTTCCCAGGGAAACTCCCTGGTCCTGGAGATGGCTGGTCCAGGCAGTGTATGGGTCTCATCAGGGCTCCAGCCAGCTGTCAGCTGTCTCTCCTGGCTGGTCCCCTTAAAGGCTTAGCCACAGACATGACTGACCAGGGGCTCCCACTAATAGAACTAACTCTATTGGGAGTCTGTGTCTCTGTTTCATATATTTACAAATTGCTGATATGTTCTCTATATTTCCACATTGTCTGCTCATAACCTATTTATCTAGGGATTGTATAAAATCTGTTCCAAAGGTAGGCCTTCATGGCTAACTTCTGTAATTCTAACTGCTTAGAAGGCTGAGAACAGGAAGCTCACAGTTCAGGGCCAGCCTGGAAAGAACTGTGCCCTTTCAGTTGATAGCAGGGCACAGGGGTCTACACCAGTCGTGCTAATTACAGAGGAGGCTGAGATTGGGAGGATCACAGTTCCAGGTCAGCTCCCACAGAAGAGTTCTTGAGACTCCATCTCAGGGGCAGAAAGCTTGGCGTGCTACCAAGAACCTATCAATCATCCTGGCTATGATGGGATGCCTAAAGCGAGTGGATCGTGATCCAGGCATGCTCAGGCAGGAAGAGACTGTCTCAAAAACAGAGGGGCTGGAGGCATGGCTGTGCAGTATAGTGGGAGGCTCTGAGTTCAGACGCCAGTATGAAAACAAACGAACAAACAAAACCCATGTTCCATTGGAACAAATAAGCTAATAATTCACTACCTTTGAGTTTAGTCTTGGGAGTAGTCCAAAGTCTATATATCATACGCTTAAAAACGGGTCAAGAGATCAGATCTCAGGTTAAGTGGTTTTACCACAGTAAAATAAAGCGAAAGGCAGTACAGACAAAACACTAGAGAAGTGGAAGGAAACCTTACTGAGTGCCCGGTTAAATCTATCTTTGACCCCACGTGTCCATATCACCCCCCCCCCCGCCCCGTGTCAGGCGGGTGAGGGTACTTTCTCAGGAGGGCTGGAACTTTCCTGAATCTGTGGCCACCCATCCAGGCCAATATTGTCAAACTGGAGCCCTTGCTACCTGTCAGCTCTGAGAAGAATAGAGGAAATAATGGTGGTGATGGGCGAGCTCAGGACGGGAGGGCGGAGGCTGTGGGGGACTTTGGTGACTTTTCTAAACCGTCCCAGCCAGCCAAATAACCTGCCAGGCCTCTCCTCACATGTTTATCCATCTGTACTCTCAGCCATTCATTAAATAAAGACCTGGGATCTACCAGCTCCCTCCACCCACCTCCTTCTCGCCCAGATAACCGGGTTTCTTGCAGCCACACAGCACAATGGCTCATCCCTACCCCAAAATAATGCTGTTCCTGGGAGCTTACTCGCCGCCCGAATTGGGGGCTAGGGGGAGAGAACTTCCGTGACCCACGTTCCATTCCTGATAGATCCTCATTTCCTCGCCCGCCTTTTCCCAAGTCGTCACTCCTTTCTTCTTACCCTAGCAGCCCTCCTCTTCCCCCAAGCCCCTGAACCCTGTGTGAAAGTCTCCTCTGGGAACGGCCCTCCTCCAGGCTCCGCCCTGGGCAGGCGGGTAGCCCGGCCTGCAGCCCAGGCTCCTCCAGCCTCTCCGTTCATCTCCGCAGATTGGCCAGTGGCACGTAGCAGAGGGCCTCCGCATGGACAGCCACCTGTATGCCTCCAACATCTCGGACAGTCTGTTCAACACCACCCTGGTGGTCACCACCATCCTGGTAAGCAGGTGTTCCTGAGCTGCTGCTCTCCAGGGGCCATGGCCTCCCGAGGCCAAGAGCTCACAGGCTTCCCAAGAAGGGAGCGCCAATCCCAGCAGCCAGGCCCGTTTATGACAGGGTAATTGCACGGGAGCTGCGGTTTCACATGGAAAGGATATCTGCTGAGTGAGCAGTGGAGGAAGAGGGAAGGTTGGAGATGCTACCACTTGGGGGTTCCTCCCTTCAGGGAACCCTGAAGGCCGGCCAGAGCTACTGTGCCAATCCCCGGGGAAGGGACTGCCTTCTGACACAGGTTGGAGGAGGGGGGGGCCTAGGGGGCCCTTAGCAATCCCATTGCTTGGCACCTGCCATGTATAAAACGAGGCTCCCACTGCAACAAACCCAAGTGGCCACCTGACTGGTTTTATACGGCTTCTTTCTCAACTTCCAGATGGTTCTGAGAGTTCTCAATGAACCCACAGGGCAAAGGACCATCTGCCTTTTTATTCGATTCAGTTCTATTCAATAATTACCAACTCCACGCGTCCACCTCCCGCCCCCGGCCCCTGCCACGTGCTCAGCCGTGGCGATCACGATGGATAAGGCTCAGGCTGCGTCTTCACAGACGGGATCACTTAGCAGATGGGAGCAGCCAAGTGCACACACAACCAAGGGGTTTCTTTTTTTCCCTTCCGCCGCCTCTCCTGAAGGCCTCATGTTTTAAAATATCTGTCGATGAAGCCAGCTACATGTATTCAGCGTTCATTTGTTCCTCCACCCCCTCCTCATGGTAACTAATACAAAATGTATTTCCCTGCTCGACCCAGCATCTTGCCAGCAGGAGATAAACTGTCTTGTCACACTGATATTGAATATCAGCCCAGAGCTGAGATGTACACAGTGCTCAGCCTCAGTCCAATAAATGTGCAAGGCGCAAACGTGTCCGCTTCTCTTAGGTTCTTTGAGATCATAGAAATTGCTCAGGGACTTCCACTGTGACCTTCAAGAGTGCCTGGGGCCCAGGAACCTGTGTGGGATTATTGATCTACTGCAAACCTCAGGGGATAAAAGTCTGGAAAGATGCACAAACCTAGAGTCCTGGCAGAGAGAGCCCCTGTTCCTGCTGGCCACCAGTGGCGCATACCTCCAGCCCTAGCTACTGAGGAAGTGAAGAGAAGAGGATCACAGCTCTAGGACAGCCAGTGCAAACATTCCTGAAACACCATCTCAACAGAAAAGAAAACAAATGAGCATGGCTGTCATCCAGCTGTGGGGCAAAGTATGAAAACAAAGATTGCTGTCCAGGTCAGCCTAGGCAAAAAGCAAGCCCCTGTTTTAACATTAACCAGAGCAAAAAGAGGAGGAGGTGTGGCTCAAATGGTAGAGCACCTGCCAGGAAAGTACAAAGCCCTGAGTTCAGATCCCAGTTCTCTGAAAGGAAAAGAGGAAGGGAGGGAGGAGAGAAGAGGAGAGGGAAAGAAGAGAATAACAAAAAAGCCTAAAATGAGCTAGGCACTGGTGGCACACATCTATAATCTTAACTACTCAGGAAACTGAGATCTGAGGATCATAGTTCAAAGCCAGCCCAGGCAAAAAAGTCTTTGAGACACTTATCTCCAATTAAGCAACCCCAAAAAGCCAGAAATGGAGGTGTGACTCAAGTGGTAGAGTACCAGCCTTGAGCACAAAAGCTTAGGGACAGCATCAGGCTTAGGAAGTGGGAAAGCTGAAGGATAAAAGATGGAGCTGGCTAGGCTGGGAAGGTAGCTCAGTGGTAGAGTGATTGCCTTGCATGCCTGAGGTCCTGGGTTCAATTCCTCAGCACCACATAAGCAGAAAAATAAAAAGCCAGAAGTGGCGCTGTGGCTCAAGTGGTAGAGCGCTAGCCTTGAGCTGAAGAGCTGAGGGACAGCGTCCAGGCCCAGAGTTCAGGCCCCACGACCGGACCCCCCCCCAAAAAAAGATGGAGCTGGGAGGGGACCCCTGTGTGCTAAGAGCAACGACAGGATAGAGGGGAGAGAGGCTCGGCTGGAGCAGGCGAGGAGCCAGGCACAGAGGCTTGGGCGGAGGAAACAGCTGCCAAAGCACACAGAACAGTTCAAGCCCCCAGAGCTTTAGTCCTCCTCAGCCCAACTCAACCTTAGCTTATCCAACCCTCCCAGCTATCTTCTCTTACCCTTCTGTCTACCTAGAAGGTCATCTTTCCCCTCATCTCTACCTGTGACTGCAAACCTGACACTTGTCTTCCTGTGTCTGGCGTGTTTCACTTAAGGTGGTAGTTTCGAGTACCATCCACTTCCCTGTAAATGATACATCTTTGTTCTTCTTTACTGCTGAATAATACTCCATCATATATGTGTGTGTATATATACATAGATACGTACATATATATATACACATACAGATGTACATATACTGACCCCCCACACACACATATATTTTCTTTATCCATTCACTATGTGTGTGTGTTCTTACCACCCCAGCCATCTCTACAGCTCTTACCCGTCTTACATTTCCCTGGTGATAGGTCTGTGTAGAATAAGCGAAAGGGTGAGAAAACAAATTGAAGAGAGAAAGGGGCTGAGGTAGGACAGTGGGAGCCCTGTGGGAGCACTTAGAGGATCTGGATCCAGGGAGGGTCTGGTCACCACCGCTGTGCGAGACCGTGGCGGAAGCCGGGCCGGGCCTTCGGCCTCCCCTCCCCTCTGCCCCCTCCCGCGCCCCCCCTGCCACCCCCAAGCCCATCCATCCCATCCGGTGCGGCTGGGACGCCAGGGCTCAGATGAGAATGACAGCTGCCCAGTTTCGCTGCAGGAAAACCCGTATCTCATGCTGAAGGGGAACCACCAGGAGATGGAGGGCAATGACCGCTACGAGGGCTTCTGTGTGGACATGCTCAAGGAGCTGGCGGAGATCCTCCGGTTCAACTACAAGATCCGGCTGGTGGGGGACGGCGTGTACGGCGTGCCCGAGGCCAACGGCACCTGGACGGGCATGGTCGGGGAGCTGATTTCTCGGGTAAGAAGATGACTGTTGGCCTTGGCTGATGCCGGGGGCTCACCACCCTTCCATTCGCCCATTCTCTTGGCTGCGCCGGCCTGGGGCTGGCCACAGGTGCCTCGCTTTGGTGAACAGACCGCCGTGGCCCCAGCCCCACCCTAGGCTTTGATCCACACACACAGATCTGTGTTCTGTCTGTGTATAACCCCGGTGTTCGCTTTTTTTATTGGGTTGATTCTGATGATCTTGTTGCTGGTGAACATCCCCGGCTGAGCTCCAACCGGCCTGGGGAAGGAGGACACACCCACATCAGCTGACTTGAGATTCTCAAGGGAGAGGGGGTAAATAACAGGGGAAAGAGCTGACTGGTCTGGAGAGATGGTCACATGGTGGTGGTGGTGGTATTGCTCCCTAGGTTGTCTCTCCTTTTGTTGTTGTTGGTCGTGGGGCCTGAACTCGGCCTGAGCATTGTCCCTCAGCTCTTCAGTTCAAGGCTAGCGCTCTACCACTTGAGCCACAGCACCACTTCCGGCTTTTTTCTTTTTATGCTTATGTGGTGCTGAGGAATCAAACCCAGGGCCTCATGCATGCAAGGCAAGCGCTCTACCACTGAGCCACCTTCCCAGCCCCGGTTGTCTCCCTTTTGCTGCCCAAGGACCACGGGGTACTCGGACCATGCTGTAGGTTTTCAGGGTAAATTCAGAGACTTGATTAGAATGCAAGTGATTGTCACCAAATGTCCATCTTCTGATAGCTGAGAGCAAGGATAGAGGAAGTTCTTCCAGGGGGGCATCTCTTGTTTCCTGTGTACACACTATTAACAACTATAACCTATAATTAAATCAGGGCTAGTTCACTGTCCATGGTTCTGCTGTGGATTTTCAATTGCGGAGGGGGGCGGGGAGAGAATGGGGATCCAATGCAGGAAATACAGACTTTTGGTTCTTGGTGTGACCTTGACCTTTCTCATCTCTGTACTTTTAGTGGTGAAAGGAGCGTCTTTGGTCTCCCCAGTGGGTGCCGATGCATGCCCAACTTCACACGCAGCACTCCTGACCTGCTGATGCATGCCCAACTTCACATGCAGCACCCTGACCTCCCAAACAGACTGTTTTGCGTCTTTTCCCCACTTCACACAGGAGCAACCTAAAACTCAGGGAGTTCAGTGGCTTGTTCAAAGCCACATAGCATGAGATAGGGCGAGATCTTAAAGCCCACCCCTGTATTGAGCTCTAATCATGTGCAGCATTACGATGTTTTGGCCAACATCTGGTGATGCGTGGGACAGTTCCTTACAATTCTATTCAGGGGTGATGTCATGGCCATCTTAGTTTATCTAAGGGCTCTGTGATGTGTGCGCTGTGAAGAAATCACCATGTGTCCATGGTGAAGCAGCCCATGGCTGTAACCTTTTATAGGCACCAAACTTGGAGTATAAGATGCAAACTTTAAAACCCCAGTCTTTGAGCACAGACACATGGCTGAAGGTGCTAAGAAGGGAGTGTGGACCTCGGGCTGTGAGTTCTGTCCGGATGGGAGCTCTATGAGAGGTGTTTAAGAGCGGAGGTGCTCGGGCGTTTCCGAGACAGTGTGGGCAGCGTTCTTGATACCGCGGTGGGGAAAACAATGGCCTTTATCAGAGTGTGAGCCACACTGTGAGCCACGAGGAGGGACTCAAGACCACAGTGAGCTGCTGCAGAAGCGCGGCCTTGCTCACAGAGAGAATTAGCAAAGGGAGGCTGACAGTCGAGTCAACCAGAAGGCCACAGGAGGCCCAGGGAGCCCAGGAAGGACATCCCAGGGGTGGGGATGGCAGGTGGGGCCTTCAGCGGAGCCCCTAGAGTCTCTGAACCGCAGACCCGCCCTGGGTGGAGGCCCAGGCTTCTGCAGACGGGGAATCCTTTCTCCACAGCCCCAGGACCCCTCCTGTGTGTTCCTGTTGCCACTGCCAAGGCTGATTCAGGTGGGGAGCCCGAGGCAGCTGGGAGACCAGGCTTCCTCCCGACTCCCTAGGACCTGGTTCCTCGGCCCCGTCGAGCAGCTGGGGCCCAGCCCAGTGACCAGGGACGGAGGAGCCAGGGCTCAGCCCTCTGCTTGTTAGCTCCTCATGAGCTCTGACATGGACCCGCAGGGGAGAGGTGCCCGGGCCTCACGAACGTGGGGCTCCATATGGAGTGGCTTGGATAATCAGACAGGATCTTGTCTTCAGCAAAGACAAGCTGTGTGGGGAGGGTCTCATCAAAACCTGGAGACATGGTGTAATTAACTAATTTGTTCATTAAATCAGTAGTTATTGAACGCTTCCCATCTTGCAGACATCGGAGAAAAGTAGGAACAGAATAAACAGAGACGCTGCGCTCATAGATCTCCTGGAGCGGGGAGCGGAGGAGGAGCGAGTCCTTGGGACGGAGCACGGCCGCTTTGCCCGGAGGCCCTGTTCTTTGACCCTTCTAGGTGAACCGGCTGCCTCCCGATGCTCCTCTTGTCCCAGCACAGAGAATGAAATAAAGCCCATTGTCAGCCAACAGTGGAGCATGGAAATCGTTGCTTGAATCAGCCACGGTTTCTTCTTGGGGTCCCGGGCTTCGGTGCCAGCCTTAAGGTTCTCCTTTGGGTCTGGGCTGCTCCTTGGGAGCTGCACATGTGGCACTTGGGTGGGGTAAGGGCTCCCCTGGCGGGGGGGGGGGTTAGGGCATGTGTCAGGAATGAGGCGCTGGGCTGGGTGAGGCCTGGGCTGCCCACCCTGCGTCCCTGGACAAAGAATGAGGTCAGCACAGCATCAGAGAGGGCGGCCAGTGTTAGGGGCCCCCAAGGAAGGACCTCGGTACTCACGTCTTTGGAGAGGGACGAGGGCAACCACTGCCTTTTTCTGTAGAGGAAGGACAGAGGACAGACAGACAGTCCTAGAGCCTTGATCTGTCATCACTGACTGCCGCTGATGGTGACCAGGACACATGGCCCATTAGGACGGTACAGATGGACAGGGCAGGGGGAGGGAGGCAGGGCAGGGGGAGGGCAGCCTCTCCCCCAAGGCTGAGTCGGAGCGAAGGATGAAGCTCCCGATTTGGGGGACATCAGTTTGTATTTGTTTCACCCAGACCAGCTTCACGGTACACTTTTGAGTCCTGCTTGGAGGAAGGAGGGCACCCCACCAAGAGAGCCCCCTCTAGCCTCGAAGCACTCTGTTGCCACTCAGCTCCGCGCTGGCTGAATGGCACGTTTAGGTTCAAAGAGAAAAGGCTTCGGGAGGCTTAGATTGGAGGCTCATAAGCCCTGGATGTCACACTGCTCTTACCAATGACATTTTGATTAATTGAGTGGAAATGAAGCTGGAATGCCTCCTCCGACGTCCCCTCCTGGGAAGGGACTTGGCCAGAGACCTGGTGAGGGTGGCTCAGTCCACTGGAAAGATGTGCACAGTTACTTTGCTGAAGTCAAAAAACAACTAGTCCTCTGGGGTCTCTTTTCACCTTGAAGCCAGAGACTTTTGACCGCAAATAGGTCATAGAATTTTACTCAGCGTTCCTTAAAATAGAGTAGCTGATCCAGAGATCCAAGCAGTTGCCGCTTCCCCACATGGCAGCTGTGTTCCGGGGAGGGGGTGAATGTGGCTTGTCTTCACCTCTTTCCCTTGTGGTCACTCCTTTGCTTACTTCATTCAGGTGCCTTTTGTATGGCAGGAGGCTGAGGGGGAGCAGTGTTGAAGTTCAGACCCAGGGCCTCCACTC
The DNA here is from genome assembly GCF_000151885.1 of Dipodomys ordii. NCBI lineage: Eukaryota > Metazoa > Chordata > Mammalia > Rodentia > Heteromyidae > Dipodomys > Dipodomys ordii. Next base: position 21,936,594 of record NW_012267226.1, read on the forward strand.
ACGGGGCTTGCTTGTCTGCTCAGCTGGTGTGTTACCACTTGAGCCATGCCCATAGCATGGCTTTTGGTTGCTTATTTTGGAGGGGGAGTCTTGTGGAGCATTCTGCCTTGGGCTGGCTCTGCATTACCATCCTGGGAGTTCATCCAGCGACTCACCTTGCCATGATAATTCCCACCTTCCCTGCCAGCTGTCTTGGGGAGTGAGCGGAGGTGGGGGCGGGGCCTGCAAAGGAAATGAGAATGTGTGCATTAAAACACCTGAAGCTTTCGAGGAGATGAGCTTGCTCCTAGGCAGAAGACAGGCAGTGGGAGCAGATTTGTGGGAAGGGCAGAGAAGGAGCAACACAGTCTTGATGGCTTCCAAGAGCACCTTGACCCCAGATCCCACCTGCAGGGTAGAGGCCCAGGACATCTCCTGCAGGCTCGGCCACGCCCTGGGCTCTGGTCTGAAGTCACGCATGCGTTTACCAGCTCTGCTCAGCAAACAGGGACTTAGCATCTGCCTTGCTCCTCAAAGGGCATTCTCATTTGCCGCCTTAAGGATCTTATTCCTGGAACTAAGACCTGACCCGTCCAGCTGATGTGCTTCCTGCCTTTGACCGATGGCTGTATTAATTCAGCATTAGATGAAACAAGACACCATCCCTACTTTCACAGAACTCTCATTCTGTCTGCACGGCACCTTGGAGTACAGTTGTGTAGGCGTGTACTATCTAAGGGGAGAACACAGCTTGAAACCCACCCCTTCCTCTGCTGCCCAGCCCAGCATGCGCTCTGGTGTGGGATGGGATCCACCTGTAGACTTGCTTCCTGAAAAGATACCTTTGGCTTACCAGGCCCTGTGCTCAACAATCTGCTGGGAGAGTCCATTTTTATCATTCATACAAAGGCCTCAGTTCTGTTCCTTGGGTATTAAAATAGTAGGAGGCCATTGCAATAAAATACATGCAAAATAGGATCAGGTTTGGAATTCTGTTGGAACCCAGAGAAGGAAGGCAGCATGGAGGCAGGCGGGCAGGCAAGGCTTCAAAGCAGCGCGAAGGAAATTGCAGCGATTGTTTATTAAATACCTGCTGCCCGCCAGGCATTTATTACACATCACGTCTTCCCTGCAAAACAATCTCATAAGATGAATATTATTCACATTTCATAATGAAGAAGCCGAGGTTAATTTTGGCTTACCGGAGAGGCTAACTCAGGTCACCCAGCTAACAAGTGATTGATCTGGAATTCACAGCCAAGTCCATCCACATCAAAGCCCACAGCCATTCTAGCACACGGAGATGCCTCCAAGCGGTGCAGCAGTTAGGTTGACCTTGATGGACGAGTCAGAATGTGGCAAGCAACAAGAGGGAACGAGTTGCAGGCAGAGGGAAATGTGCGGGGTATGTGCGGGACACATTTAAGGAACGTGAATTGTTCACTGTGGCCACATCAGAGGCTGAGGGACATCTGCCAGCTGCTCAAGGTGACCTTGATGAGACAGAGTCCAGCCAGGTTATGAAGGTCATCATAGATCATGGTGAGGAGCTCAGACTGGGTTCTAAAGGTAGGGAAGCCACTGGAGGTTTTTCAACAGACTCCTACGGAGTCTATCTTGGATGTTGGAATGAACTAGCCCAGTGGTTCTCGAAGTGTGGCCTTTGAAGTGTCAGCATCACCTTGAACTTATCACAAATCCAGACTTGAGGTCCTTCCAGACGTACCAAACCAGATACTTAAGGTAGGGATGTCAGTTTGCAATTGAACAGGTGATTCTGATGTTTGCTGGAGTTTGAGAACTTCTGATTCCCAGTCCAGTTAGAGCTGGAGAACACTGACCTCCAGTTCAGCTGGGGTTTGAGAATGCAGATGGATGGATGTGTGGATGGATAGATGGATGGATGGGTGGATGGATAGATGGGTGGATGTGTGGATGGATAGATGGATGGATGGGTGGATGGATGGATGGGTGGATGTGTGGATAGATGGATGTGTGGATGGATGGATGGATGGGTGGATGTGTGGATGGATGGATGGAGGAAGTAGGGGAGAAAGGGAAGAAGAATAACTTTCATTTATTATTGCCTCTAATTTAAATATTAGAAAACCAAGGCTTGGAAGTTAAGAAATTCATGCAAGGTCAAGTGGCAGGGAAGTGGCAACGCTAAGGTTCAGACTCCAATTGACCTCCAGTGTATTTTACCTGCTGGGCCAAGCCCAGCCTATGTGTTCTTGACCCAGTGGGGCAGGACCTTCGTCATCATCATATATATATATATATATATATACACACACACATATGTATGTATGTATCATCCTGCACTGTGGCTCCCTGTGCAGCCCCAAAGCCCGGCCCTCTTGTCCCTCCCTTTCCTGTGAATGAAGATCCCTGCTTCCACTTGTGCCCCTTTCTCCTGTCCTCAGCCACCCCTGGCCAAAAGGGCTGGCGGTGTTCCACCCACCTGTGTGTCACTTGGCCTTTCTGACTCCTGGCCAGAGGTGTTGCTCGCCTGGGAGACTGATTCACACACTTGTTTTGTTTGGTTTTCTAGTGAGCTTTGGCTTTCTGAGAGCATGGGTGGGTGGCCAGTCTGGAGTGGCCGTGCCAGGGGCTGTTTTGGTAGTGACAGAGGCAGCTGTCCGGAGTCCACGGGGCTGCCCCAGGTGCAGGACTCTGGCATCGCCCCCGAGCCCCTCCAGTGAGCCTCTGCCCGGCAGGGCCGGCCAGGCAGCAGAAGGAAGGCTGCGAGCGAGCAGGCAGGCCAGTGGACAGG
>NW_012267226.1:21945173-21983363 GCF_000151885.1 Dipodomys ordii
GGAATCGAACCCAGGGCCTCTGGCATGTAAGGCATGCGCTCTACCGCTGAGCCACCTTCCCAGCCCTACTTTGGTTATTTTTAAGATAGAGGGCTTTATGCCAAGGCTGACTGGAGCTGACATCTGCCCTCCTGGGCCTCCCGGTGTGGCTGGGATGCCAGCTAAGGGCCTGTGGCCTTTGCACCTAGCTGCTGCCCTCTCTCCCCCCTCCTCCCACTGCATGGCTGGAATGGCAGGTGTGCACTGCTGCACACAGCCATCGATTGAGATGGAGTCTTTCAAACTTTTGAACTGAGATTCCCCCATCTTCAATTCCTACGTAGCCAGGATTACAGGCTGGAGCTGCTGTGCCCAGCACCATTGGTTTTTTAAAGGAAGAAGGATACAGTGAGATCGTCTCAGTGCAGAAGTGAGTGTTGCTAGAAGGATGCCAGCGAGCGTGGTTTATGGAGCACCTGTTACGGGGCTGGCCCTGTGGTTGGCGGCGATACGGATTCTCTCAGCGTTGTAAGGACTCCCCAGGTGACCATTAATATCCCAGTTTGTAATGAGAAAATAGGTGTAGCGGTGACAGACCAGTGGTGGTCTGTGGGGAGGCAGGGCTGGCCCAGGCCCTTGGCCTTATTCAGGAGGCCCGCAGGGGTGTGAGCCGGGTCAGGGCCGTGATATCAAAGGTCACCTTGCTGCCTGCCGGCTACGGCTGCCCTGGGGGGATCACTGCCAAGTGCAGCTGTGTATGTGGCGAGGACACAAGGACCACGGTGAGCATGACCCTTTCCGGCCCCTCTCTGTTCTGGTTTGTTCCAGAATATAACCTCACAAGACGAACTCCCTCCCTCTGAGTCCTCGCATTGGCTCAGGTGCCGGTTGGCTGTGCAGCCAGTGCTAGCTCCAATCTGGTCCTGGAAAGACTTCAGAGCTTTCTGGTGGTTCTTCAAGACATCACACCTCTGATCCCTGCTACCACTCCAGCCTCTTCCCGGGCCGCTCCCTCCGTCCTGTGGATGAGCAGCCATTTTGATCGCCTTCCAGCCTCTGGAAGGTACTGAGTTCCCTCTGCCTCAGGGCCTTGACACCTGCCGATCCTTCCACTGAGAGTGCTCACCTGCTAATTCCTGCTCGGGTGACTGAGTCTCATCTTGGGAAGGGCTCCAGGGCCCCCCCACACCCCGACTCTGTCCAACTCCGCTCTGACCTTCTTCCAACCGCAGACACAGGCGGTATATTTTGACAGTTTGTGTCCACCTCCCTCTCGGGACACTGGGCCCTGCCTGTGTTTGTTTTCCCTGGGGCTGGTGCAGGATGGAGACAGAAAGGGACTCCAGGTGGCAGAGAGCACTGAAGAGGAGGGCCAGGGCTTCTGCAGGCATCTGCTACCGCCTTGAGCGCCCACAGGCCAGGCCAGACGCAGCATGGCACCCGCCCCTGCACATCCCCCCCAGCTCGGCGCACCGGTGCCACCCGGGCCCAAATCCTCCCCGCTCCCAGGGCAAGCCTGGCTTGCCTGGCATCCGCGAGTCATCCCAGCCCCGCCCCCGGCCCGGCCTGTCACTGTCCCGCGTCCTGTCAGCGACTGCAATGACTCCGGCTCTCGGGAGACAATTACCTCGAATGAAGCCTCCAGGGATGCGCAGTGCAATCCTGTTCTGTGTCGCGTTTCCTCATTCTGACGGAGCCTCCCAGAGCTTTCCAGAGTTAAATAACACAATTACGGAGTTAAATAAATGGCAGCAAAAAGAAAAGAAAGGGAAAAAAATACGGGGGGAGTGGAGGCGCGTTGAGCCCCAGCAGCGGTGAAACCAGACAGGTGGACGCAGCGCCGGCAAAGGAGAGGGGGCCACCACCCCCCCCCCAGCGGAGGGGCGGCCAGAGGGGCCAGGAGAAGCTGGGCGCGGGAGGGGCGTGGGCCCGGGAGAGCGTAAAACGCTGGGAAGGAAGAGACATGCGAGCTGGGGGCAGGAAGGGGCTGAACCCGGGCACAGTGAGCTTCTGGACCCCTCCAGACCCGCCGCCAGCTCACCGCCAGCCAGACGTCACCTCAGGAGGCCTGTGTGGACATGACCACCAATGTCCCCATCCATCATCGTCACCAGGGTCACACCCCGTGCCAGAGCACACCCGTGTCACCACCAGGGTCATACCCCGTGCCAGAGCACACCCGTGTCACCACCAGGGTCATACCCCATGCCAGAGCACACCCGTGTCACCACCAGGGTCACACCCCGTGCCAGAGCACACCCGTATCACCACCAGGGTCATACCCCGTGCCAGAGCACACCCGTGTCACCACCAGGGACGAGGGACGTGTGCAGAGCTCCAGCCTTTCCCCGTCTCCCGGCAGACCCTGCCCGGCCGTGTTGCCGGTGGTCTTCAGTGCTTCTAGATTCCTAGCCCCAGGGTTCAGCGCCGAGCTCCTCACAGGGTCCCTCTGCATGGGTCCCCCTAAAGTGCGCTGCCTGCCTGGGGCCTCCAGTAGCCGCACGCCATTCTCCTTGTGTGTCTGCGCCCTGCTGCTGAGTGCTGCCATCTTTGCAAGCAGATAGGGCCCTGATGATGGGAAGCGAAGTGCTGTGGCCTCCAGCCAGGCAAGGCTGGGGAGGGCCAGACAGGGCCGGACGGGGCCAGGCAGGGCTGGGCAGGGCCGAATGGGACCGGACGGGGCCAGGCAGGGCTGGGGAGGGCCAGACAGGGCCGGACGGGGCCAGGCAGGGCTGGGCAGGGCCGGACGGGGCCGGGTAGGGCTGGGCAGGGCCGGGCAGGGCTGGGCAGGGGCGGGAGGTCTTTTAGCTGGAAACCAGATTAGCAAACTCCGGTTGAGCTCCTTCATGATACAACTCCAGACACCATTCCAGAGGGTTGGGAGCTCTGACAGCACAAAGCCACTGGTGTCCGGTCCGCCGCACGTTCCCCTGGTCAGCACTGCCATCCCAGCGAGTGGACCAGGGGCCGAAGGCGTTGGATGGGTTTCCATGGCGCCAGCCGTTGCTAGCGCTCATTCAGCCCCAGCCCCGGGGCTTGTTGCTTCCCCTCCAAAGGCGGCTGTATGGCATAATGTCTTTTTAACTAAGGTAAAAGAAAATGAGTGCACATGTTCAGGAATAGTCTGATTCTGTGTGATTGTTACAGACACCCCGGGGTGCACTGAAACCAAGGGAGATAATTACTCTTCTATGCTGAGTCAATTAAATGTAAAAAAAAAAAATCCAACAACAACAGAACCCACCAAACTTCCACGGTTTCTAAATGCAAGCTCCTCGCTGCCTCTTCTCATGCCCGGGGACCAGGGATGGAGCGAGAGCCCTGGGATCAGAATCAGTCGGGTGAGACCCCCCAGCACGGACAGCGAATCTCATTTAGCGCAGTGTGGAGAGGTGTGTGCCTCTCTGAGTGGGGTTCACGCTGGCCCAGAGCCTGTCGGCATCTCATTCGCCTGTGTCTGGGAAAGACCCCAGTCACAGGATCATAGGATCCAGCCCGTTCCTAGCACTCCCCCCCCCTTCTCCATCTGGACATATGGAATTGTTTTGGCATGCATACTCTCATTGTTGGCCAACTTCTATAAACTCATAAAATGATCTCCAAATTCCAATCCGAAGTTTGCCCTTTGTAGAGGAAAGCTGAGTGTGGGAGAAGGAAGTTGGAGGACAGTGTTTACTTGCCTAATTGATTTGGATCCTGAAAACATAAATAAATAGATCACCAGAGAAGGGACCAGATGCTATGTGTAGCATTTGTTAATGCTATTTTATGTTTTGATTTTCTTAACCTTTTCCTTCAGTTCCTTCCTTTCCATTTTTGTAACTCTTTTTTGGTGTGTTTTTGTTTGCTTTTGCAATACGGCGATTCAGACTCAAGGCCTCGTGCTTGTTAGGCAAGTACTGTACCAACTGTTACCCCCTCTCCACCTTCCCCCTACGCACACACCTTTTCTTTATCTTCGTAGGTTATCTCAGATAGAGTCTCATGCCCTTCCCCCACAAAAAAAGCAGGCCTCAGATCTCAGTCCTCCTCCCTGTGGCCTCCTGAGTAGTAGGGATGGATATTCATGTTCTTCCACAGCCTCTCCTCCCCATGGGTCTCAGGCTCCGCTGACTCCAGACTGTGGCACCCTGGTCCTCCAGGCCTGGCACCACCCTGCTGGGTGGCATTGTGTTCACTTGTGTTGCTGCGTACTTCTGTGGGCTCACAGTCAGTGCCAGCATTGAGAAGCTGAGGTCCTAAGAGAAACCCTCTAGGAAGCCCCCCACAAATGAAGGGGCTGACGGGCTTGGCACCAGCCCCTCTGCCGCCCTTCTCCCCTGGAGGACAGACATGAGCCCTCGTTTGGAGTAATGCAGAATGAGCCCCTCACGGCTTCCCTTCTTTATGAAAAACGTATCTGAATGTATCTCATGTAAGGGCTGCTTAACTTTCCAAGGCTTTGTTCGCCTGTGTTGGATCACATGATTGATTTAGGAGCCGGGGCATGAGTTGAAAATGGAGGACTGGGGTTGAGAGGTAGACGACACCGCGATCTGCCCGTAGAGTCCATCCTTCCTGTTCGGGAATCGTTATTTCCTTGGGAGCGGCTGAGGCGCAGGGTGTCCACCCCTGCTTTCTTTGCCATGGTTTTCCAGGCCAGAATCCCATCAGAAGCGGGCACTTGGGGTGTGCGAGCAGGGAAGAAAAGAAAGGGAGGGCAAAGAAGAAAGAAAAGCAAAGAAGGGGGCCAGGGAGCCCTTCACCACAAAGCCTGGCTGTTCCACAGACCCTGCAGCAGAGACCCGGCCCTTCGTGATTCCTCCTCATCTGCCACTCTCCTGCCCTCTAAGTGGCCGGCAGCCAGGAGGCCGGAATCCCAGCCCCAGTTCTGGCAAGGCTGGGGCCAGCCTTGTCACCCTGATATCCAAGCTCTTCTCCTTAGTTTCCATCCCCTCCATGGGAAATAACTGTGGTGGCTTCTCCTTTCTGAGGCGCCAGCATTTTATTCCCCCCCCCCCAGTACCTTACCACCCAGGCTCCAGCAAAGTCAGACCAAGGAAGCCAACAATTATGCTGCAATAAGAAGCTTCAATCTGGAGACCCCAGGAGGCTGCAGGCTGCCCCCTGCCCTCCCCCCTCCCCCACTGCTACCCCAGGACATTTGAGACTGGGTCTCAACATGCTGGTCCCGCCCACTTCCATCACCCGTGTCTCAAGAGAGCCATCTCATCGTCCTTCCCAGCGTGACCATCCAGATGTGAGCTCTGCTGGTCTGTCAGGGCCAGGCCAGCAGGCTGCAGTCCCTGCTCCTCAGCTCCTCAGCAGGGTGCCCTGGGTCCCAGACGCTGCTGCGCCCTCGCCGCACACAACCACCGGCTGATGCGTTTTTTCTGTTCCTCGCAGAAAGCAGACCTGGCTGTGGCCGGCCTCACCATCACTTCCGAACGGGAGAAGGTGATCGATTTCTCCAAACCCTTCATGACGCTGGGGATTAGCATTCTTTACCGAGTTCATATGGTAAGAGACTGATTTTATGAGCAGTTATGTCATTAAAGTTATTTGCATGCAAACACTGTGTTTTATGGTAATAATGAATGACTCACAGAAATATTTGGATTTCAAGACTTAAATGCAAATGTGTTGGGCTATTTTTTTTCCCTCCCCATCCGCCGTGAGAACGTGTGGAGAGGAGGGCTGGAAAAAGCTGTACTTGCGAGTGTGCTGGTACACTTTGCTTCTTCATCTGCACGAGAATAGGCAAGCAGGATGGGTCGCACTTGGTGGCCTGTGGGGTAGTGACTGACCTCTCTGATCGCTTGGCTTCCTTCTAGAGACAGGACCCGCGTGCCCGTAAGTCTTCCCACACGCTCCAGGATTTCCCTGCTTCCCAGCCCATGCTTCTCCCCTTGGCCATGTATGTGATCGGGGATTGCAGACTCCTCCTTTTCTTGATTGTTTGTTCTGAGCCCTACAGAGCAGATCTAATTAATTCCGGCTAGACCTAGCCTGTTGCATTCCCTCGTAAAAATTAAAAGAAAAGGGGAAGCTCTGTCTGGCTAGGTTGGCCAGAGTGACTGTCAAAATGAGTCTATGAGAACACATCACCGGCAGCTGAGGATGGAGCTGGGTTTGGGGGAGGGGGGGGAGAGAGTAGGGGAGAAAGTGGCCTTCACCCAGGAGGTCTTTGTTTGTTCTGTTGGTGGTTAATCATAGCTGACTTCTAGTTTATTCATCTTACCAGTTCTGACTCATTCTGTAAGGCACTTAGTGCAGGGCCGGGCCTGGTGTCCATCCTCCGGGCTCTGGAACGGTGGTCTGGGCCCTGGTTACCTCTGCGCTCACTGGGCAGTTCCCCAGCCACTGCCTCCCACCTCTCACCACCCACCCTGCCTGAGGACAGTCCAAGGGCACCAGAACACACAGCCTTTCTCCAGGCTTCCCGGCCATGGCCGGCTGCACACCCACAAGCAGGCTCGGGCCTGGATGTCTTGATCAGCACAGAGGGAGCTGCAGCCTGGCTGCTGGCCATCTGCAGCCATGGGGCTGGAGCAGCTGATGGTTGTCAGTCTGCCCACCGACAACATCTGCTCTCAGGCTTCTCCGTGTCTGGGCCACCTCGGCCCTGAGTAGCATTGCTGGCCACCTCCACACCCCAAATCTCCACCTGTGCACCTAGGCCCGGTGGTTCCTATCAGCCACCAACCCACACCCATCCATACTCCCTTGTGTTCTTCCCAGGATATTAAGTTGGGGGCCAACTTGTCTAGGCTAAGTCAGCCACTAGTCTAGTTGCCACGATGAAGGTATTTTGGAGATCGACTAGTGTCTATCCTGCATTGACTTCAAGGAAGGAGATTACCCTCAAGACGGTGAGTGGGCCTTCTCCAGGCAGGTGAGGGCTATAAGAGAAAATGCTCAGGTTTCTTCGAAGAGGAGTTCTTCCCATGGCCGGAACAGATTCTGCCTGAGTTTCCAGCCTGCTGCCATTTTGAACTTACCAGCTCCCATAATCATGTGAGCCAATTTCTAGATAGATTGATAGATAGATAGATAGATAGATAGATAGATAGATAGATAGATAGATAGATAGATAGATAGATAGATAGATACATAGACAGAGTGATAGAGTGATGGATAAAGTGATGATAGGTAAGTGATAGAGTAATAGATGGATGGATATACATTTACATATGTATATATATATATAGAGAGAGAGAAAGGGGGATGGATGTAGATAGCTATAGATAGAGATTCTCTCCCACTGGGTTGTGTGGCCTCCAGTCTTGTCAGGACTCCTTCCTTTCTCTGGGCTCCTCTTGGAGGCCCCGATATGCCACGTAGCTGCTCAGATCTGATTTATAACGGAGCCAAACGGAGTGAAAAATGAGTGCTGGCATGAGCAGTTTACGCTGAGCACGACTGACAGTTTATGCATTTATTCAACAAATATTTATCGAGTGCATTCTGTGTGTGAGGCACTGTGCTTCGAAAGTATCAAAAAGTCAGCTCGGGAGAGAACAAACCTGAACTGACTAACACAGAGGAGATCAGGTGAAAACGAGTCGGAAATGAGCCCCACTATATCTGACGCAGACGTCTTAGCAGAATGGCTAATGCGAAGGTCTAGACAGGCAGAGATCGCCGGGGCTTAAATCTAAGGTGACTTAGAGGAGTTAATATGACAGTGCCCAGTTAATGACATTAGGTGAAGGGTATTCATTATGTCATGAGTTTTCTCTGCTCGATGGCCATCTTTCAACAAAAGCATGGTTCCTTTGATGTCATTTATACTTTAGAAGGACCTAGCTTTATGTCTGATCACCTGATGGATGACTCCCTGTTACCAAAAATGAGTATGCAGTGATGATTAAATCCATGTGCAAGAGAAGTTAACACACAGGAGTTATTTGTTTATTTATTTATATTTTGGGTGGTACAGGAATTGATTTCAGGGTCTCCCTCAGTGCATCTCTGAAGCCTAAAGCTGGCAAGAGATAACTTGTGAATTTCCCACCATCTAACATGGGTTATCAAGAGTGGAATAGGAACTAGTATCCTTCCCTTCATCAGGAGATAATCTGTTTCTGCTCAAGGAGTCTGTAGGACCAGCACAAGAATAGCATCTTTCTCTGTTTACCACTTTCTCCCTGAGCAGGCTGGCCAAGGAGCCTGGCTTTGGCATTCACTACTAGCGATCTGTGTACTTTGTAAAGCAAGGAAGGGAAGGAGAGAAAGGGAGAGAGGAAGGAGAAAGAGGACCGAGGTGAACAAGAGTCATAAAGGACTCTGTGGTCAATGCGCCCCATCTTTTCCCCTACCTGAACCACACTAAGCCCCGAGAACCAAGGTTTCTGTTAGCAAGCCCTTCAGCATTAGCATCTAGGAATAGATTGACGTGTTTTCCCCCCTGTCATTCACCCACATTGATCTTGAGAACAAAAAGAGCTGGGACCAGGGAGACCAGGTACCTCTTCTGCTCAGGCCAGGCCATAGCTGCCACCGAAACTCATCGCTTGCTCGCTCATTCGCTCTCCAGCGGCTCTCATCCTGCCTCAGTGTCACATCCACTGAGAACGCGTTGCGATCCCTGGCTGGGGCCAGGCGTGCTTCTAGAACTGCGCCGGTAGCCCAGCCTTTCGAATCCAGAACTTCTTATGGTGTTTGCTCCAAGGATGAGAGCTGAGTGATAGGACCTCCGAAGTTCAAGACTCTTGATGTCCCTGGCAAATTAACTTATTTCTTCCTTACTGGGAAGTTTAGCATTTAATATAATGGTATATCTCCCAGGACATTTTGCATTTGAGGGTTTTATGGTATTGATGCATACAGTGAGGCTCTCAGTTGTGTATGAGTAGAGGAGAGAGAAGAGCAGAGGAAAAAAAAAAGAAGTTGTATTTGACATTAGAGCAGATCATGTCATTTTCTGTCCTTTTTCCCTCCCTGCCGCAGCAATTTGCCTAATGATGTTTTGCTCAGACTAATAGTAAAATAAGTGTGTGTTCCTGGTGCACAGCCTGACTGGCGTGGCAAGGAATCGTTCTGGGTGCACCACACGCCGACCTGGGATTCAACACTTGGCCCAGAGAATTCCCTCCGTGTGAATAAATCTCATCTGAATAATTTAGTGCCGGCTTCTTCGGAGAGGCTGGGTAGATGTGGAAGGTATTTGTCTGTTGACTAATAGCTGGTGATTTATGAAGCACTTCCCGCGCAGGCTCTGGGTCAGTTCAGCCGTGGCCAGGCAGGTGGGTAAGGCTCATCGTGAAGGAGCCGAGCACCGCAAGCCGGGTCAGGGCAGTGGGGAGAGGACAGGCCACGCCGGGGTGCTGTGGCGTTGATGCCAGATTTTCTGTCTCCATGTCTCAAACACATCCAACTTCCTGTCTTCTTGGGAAAGTGCCTTTGCCAGTGTCTCTGCCATGCGTGAGATGATCTTTCAGGAGCCTCTGAGGATACAATCCCTGATCCCTGCTAGGGGATATCACGCCAGTCAGAGTATCCAAGGCTCCCTGGAAAATAGAAACATACCATTTCTGGCAGTTCTGTCCCGTTCTGCCTTTCATGAACAAAAGACGTCCTGCTCTCTTCTTTAACTCAGCTTGAGTATTCTTGCTCAAGAAAAGCAAATAAAAAAAAAATGAGTCGGTGATTAAAAAGTGAGCAAGAAGTAAATGCCATCAGTAAATTAATGAATGCATGGCATTGCTGCATTTATTACCTGTTTTGTTTTTTTTTTTTCTCCAAAGATCTGTTTCATTTCAGGAAGACTGTCTAGGAAAATGGAGAGCATTGCTAAGTAAACCAGTGAATCATTTCTAATGCTGCTTAATACTCTGTTATAAAGAAATAGAAAATGAATAGGATTCTATTCCTTAAAGTTAAGTAACACGATAGCTCGTCTAATGGAAATATGGGTCCCTGTATATGGAATTGTTTTAAAATTAATTATTTATTGAGACCTGAGAATCTTCAGGTGTCTTAACGTTATTTTAGTAATGCTCATGTTCACCTCTCATGGGATAGTAGTGGTCCATTTGATAAAACAAAATGCATTTGGGGGGCTGAGTGACTTGCAAGTCAAGGTCAGTGCCAAGAGAAGAACTTGGGTTTCCTCCCGTGCGGTTTCCAACCCACAAAGTGAAAATATGTATGCTAGCATATGGGTTATATAGGCCACAAACCATCTGGGTGTTTTTAATGTGGAGAAGCACTAATTGCTTGCCTCCGATTTCCTCTTGGAGTCAGAGTTAGGGTACATGCTAAGTCAACATATGCAAAACAACTCGGTGGGTGGGCTGGGGGGGGCATGCTCCAAGAGTGGAGTAAGAAATGCTCGCTTCAATCTCCCTTCCCAAGAGTCACAGAGAGACTGTTTCCTTCCCTCGTCAGCCCCAGCAAGCATTCTGGGGACCTCTGACCACTGCTGGCAGTAGGCTCTTTAACAAGAAACCTCTAGGCATTGTCATTGTGTCTGGAAGACCGTCAAAAGCACACAGAAGACACCGACAGCCCTCTGTCATTGCTATTGTAGGGCTGGGCTGAGGCCTGGAGAGAAAGAGTGAGCGTTGGGACTCGATGTCTGAGAAGTGACGGCGATGTCCCTTGCCCGTGTGCCAGTCCGGGAGAACTTGCCACACACCTGGCCCACTGTGCCAGTGACTTACTTGGAAACATTGAGGCGGAACAGAGTTCTGAAGATTGCAGCAACTGTGTCCCGGGAGCCATCTTTCCGAGACAGACGTCTACGATAGCCCTGATTGGTTCCTTAGAGCGTCCGGCAGTGCTCTTTTGATGCATGAATTATAACCCCTGGAAACTCCAGGAGTTATATACAGAAAGCGACTCTAGCCAGAGGGCATTCATCATCAACCCCGACATAATACCTGCCACCACAGGACCAAAAAAAAAAGGTATTTCTTACCCACTGCAGGACTTCAAAAGGTAGTTCACAAAAGTTCCTGTGTCACAAGCCATCTCTTCTCACTCTTCATTGGACAGAAAAGAAGCATTGCACACAGAGCTGTAGCTATCTGTTAACATATTCAGTCCTCAAAACAACCCTGTGGGGGTTTTGTTATTACCCACATGTTGCAAAAAAAAAGAAACAGAGACACAGAGATTAAATAACTCGGCCCAGCATCACACCACTTATAAGCAGTAGAGCCACGACATCCTGAGCGGCGTGGCTGCAGTCTGTTTTTTAATCTACTTCTTGTCCTCCTTGACCTGCTCCAGTGTCCCCATGCATCTGGCTTGACTGGGAGAAAGCAATTTCATTCCTATTATAAGATAATCATACTTTACCTCACCTGGAGTGAAGTGTCAGTACGTTTGCAAGTAGGTTCTTAAGGACAAGAGAAGCTCTTTGCATGGAAGAGGAGTTCAGTGCATACATCACGGCTGTATGGAAAGTCATAAAGACCCTGTCAGTCAAAGGACCTCCCCCAGTCACAATCACAGTCAGCTGGTAGCCAGCCTTTGGTTTTTTGTTCCACCACAGAGCATCAAGGATGCTAATCCTGGTGTGGTCAGTCTGAAGTTCGGTCCCAAAGCCCCGGGCATCTACTGTCATCTAATTTTCAATTCTACCAGCAGCGCTTGACCTCTCCCTGGCATTGGGGCATGGATCGAGGGCTATCTCTCTATAGAGACATGTATAAAACACCAATTATCTGCTTCCAAAGTGGCTGTGTTTTACCAGAAGGAACAGACCCAACTTGCAGTCAGCAGTTATATTGATTGTATAAATCAATACAGATGCCCATAAATACCAGAGTCAAAAGAAATGACGATGAAGATAAATAATCCATAACACTTACGAGTCCTTTAAGAGGTTGGAAGGATCGAGGAGGTGGAGATTCTAGGGACACTGGGGAGAAGTCTTGGGATGAACGAGGGAGTTTCTGAGCGCAAGTTGCAACGATTTAAGAGGAGAGGAAGACTTGGTACAGATGGTATTCGAGTGGAGTATGGCATGCTGATGGCCCAGCTTGATGAATGAACACTAGAGAAACCAAAACCATCACCAGCGATTTGAGCGATGCACTTACCCTCCCCGAGTCTCAGATATTCCATCTGTCAGCCGGGAAAATGAAGTCTGGAAGTCAAGAGAACATAGTGAAGAAAAGTATCCCATCGTACGTCTTTTGGGGCTTCCAGAAAAGCTATTATTTGGGAGAAATGCCTGTGGCACGTGACACCTGATTTTCTCAAGTGCCAGTAACTCAGGTGTCCTTTGGGAAGGAAGCAGTCGAAAGCATCCACACAGGCAAAATGGTAAGTGTGCAGAATCTCTCAAGGAACATATGTCTCCTCTGCATCATGTCAGTCTAAGCCATGGTAGCATAAGCCCAGGCCTAACTCTCAATGGACTGCCTGGCCCTTGTTCCTCTGGCTGGCGTCAGCCAATCACATACGCGATCAGATATTGCCTGAACAATAGGACTGTTAGGTTCCTAGTGGAGCTGTGTTTAAGTCTAGGTCCTTGTTTGTGCAATGTTTTATAACCTGGGTCTCCTCAATTGTGTTTTTTGTTTCCCCGCGGTTATGTATCATCCCTTATCACCTATAACCAAATATGGCAGCTTTAAATAGTGCTGTCATTTTCCTCGATTTCACTCATTGTGATATAATCAGGTATAGATTTCTGGCATTGAACCTCTAATGGGGTTTCAGATTTAGAAAGCAACAATAAAAGATGTTGTTTTTGTCTCGCTATCTCACAGTTCAAACACAGGGAAAAAACAGTCCCGAGTGACAGGGCACAGAGAATTCAGGTCCATTTGCCCAGAGAACATCTGGGGCGAAGGGTGGCCCCTGGAGTGGACCAAGCTAGTGCTTTCTACTGCAGGAGGTCTGTAGGCAGGATCTGCTCCTTTGTCTCCTTCCAGACTCTCTGTAACGGGTTCATGGTGCTCTGTCTTCCTGTGTCTGCCGCTGGCTCTTGGTATGATGCAGAAGACATGGTCAGCCTGTGATCGATACTGGATTGACCACATCAGGGCCTCTGATTCCACTGCTCTTGTGTCCTGTGTTTCCTGTTAGAAATTTGACATAATGGTGGTACCAGACATGCCCAAATGTCTGTTTCCTTCCTTTGATGACTGGGCTTCCTTCCTCAAACGCTTGCATTTTCACAAGATTCTGTGCAGATCAGCACACATGCATGCACCACGGGGACGATGCTTGCAGGTGGTTTCGTTGGACTCGTCCCTAGCTCGTCATGCTGGGAAAGCAAACCTGCCTCAGAGAGATCACCTGAGAGGTGGCTGCTGTGTTGCTGAATGGCCACGAGGCCCCCAGTAAATGCCCCCCTCTCCCCGCCATGCCTGGCAGAGGGTGAGCTGTTGATATCCTTTGCCTCCCCTGAGCTGTGGTCTGGAGGGGGAAAGGAAATCCGTTTCCCAGGTGCGAGAGGAATGGATTCTTTGAGAAGGGATGGAAAGCCATCCAGAAGAGCAGGGGGAACCACCCAGGACTGGGACCCTGTGGACACAAGAGGGCTCTGCAGAGCGGTGTCTCTCCACCTGCTCCGTGTGCAGCCTTGGGAGTGGCAGTGTCACATCTCGCCTCCTATGAAATCTGCTACTGGATCAGTTTAGCGCAGCATTGGCAGAAGGGGTTCCCATTACTGGCTTTTTTTCTCTAGTATTTGCATGAAATACCTAGATACTGATAGTAAGTTGTTCCAATGACGGATAGAATCATGAGCTTGAAGGCTTACCTGTCCGTGGAATACCTGAGCTTCACACCAACTTCCAGTCTCCTCCATGGACCTCCTGGGATCCAGAGACCATAACATGGTAGTGTTTTCCACTCTGAGCGGTCCTTGGCACCATCCAGACCAGTAGTTTCATGGCTTTGGAAAGGGCAAGCCAAGGACAAGACAGAGGCCTGGGTCAGGGATGGGAAGAACACTCCGCATCTACAATGGCGCCCGCCACTCCACTCTGTGGGTGTCAGATCACCCGGTCATTTACAAAGCTAGATGTGTTTATTTTCCTGTGCAGTCTCCTCATTGTTCAATACTGGGAACTATTACAAAACACTGGCCAACAGACGAAGTCAGTCTGTGGGCTCTGTGATCCTTAGACCTCCCGTGGGATTTATTTTTTCTGATCTAGTCCAATTCCAATTGTGGCTAGATAGGATCAGGGACTTACCCAAGACCATACAGCTAAAGATGGAGCAGATGCCTCACCTGTGCTGCTCATTCCCTTTGCTTTCCTGTGAATGAGGGTAGGCGCTTGGCATCCGGGCTCCGCCCCTGGCCCCATCCTCTGGTGGTGCACGTCTGTGGCCGCGTTCTCACACGCGCGTGCGAGGCCGGGCTGGGCCTTGGTCTTCGAGTCAAGACAATGAGTCTTTGGGTCCTAGGTCTTCTACTTGACAGCTGTGTGACCTAAGAAACATCTTGACTGCCTCGGACTCTGTTTATTCCATTGGTAAAACGAACCTAAGAGAAGATGCCTTCCCAGCCTGTTTCCAGGCCTGCTGAGGACGCCTCACTGTGTGTGAGATGACCTTGCAAGAAAAGATCCCAGATGCCTGTGGCATTAGCACGCTTGTGAGAAAGATGCAGGGGTCAAAGAGGGATGCCGAGGTCAGATGCCCAGAGCTCAGAGATGCTCCAGAGCCCATCCATGCTGCCCCAAGAATACCGTGGTGCAGCGGGGGTAGACAGGGCTGCTCCACTTGTCGGATGCAAACCTCCCTCTCCTAGGAAATGGTCCGCCACCCAATCTGTGAGCTCAGAGTTCGGAGCAGCCCCCGCTAGACCTTCATCCCCAATCAGCCAAAGAAATCTAGATCCAAACCCATACTCTCCAGATGCCCTGCCCTGCCCTAAGCCATTTTGACTGACAGTGTATGGTGAATCTTGTCTTCATTTCCATTTCTAGGGTCGCAGACCTGGCTATTTCTCCTTCCTGGACCCCTTTTCTCCAGGCGTCTGGCTCTTCATGCTTCTCGCCTATCTGGCTGTCAGCTGCGTCCTCTTCCTCGTGGCTAGGTACTCTCTGCTCCCCGTGCCTGTCCTCACACCGCCACCTCGTGTCCACATCTGGGAACTGCATGGGGCAGGGGTGGGAGGAAGAGAGGGCAGTTGAAAAGACCTTGGTGCCAAATGGGAGGGATGGGAGAGGAGCTCGGGACCTGAAATGCTGTCTGCCCAGCTGTCGACTTAACACTGCCCATCCATCTGGCTGCATGTACCATCCCTAATGTGCATGACCCAGACAGGAACACTTGTCTCAATTTGCTTCTGCACCCCTGCCCCTTGCCCCTTGCCCGTCTCCATCTCCCCCCCTCCAGCCACCTTCCCTGCCCCCCCTCTCCCCATCATTTGTGTAGGAGCCTTGGGAAAGAGGGGAGAGAGTGAAGTGGTAGGAAAATCACTCTGATTAAGCACTGTGCATTTGGCTGCCCTGGAAGCAGTCCTTGCCAGGACCTGCCACAAAATGCTGAATGACAAGAAACAGAGCCCGCAAATCCAGAGGGGCGGGGTGGGACCCGAGGCTGCGGTGACACCGGCCAGGGAGAATGCTCTTCTGCAGAGCCAGGATCGGCCCCCGAACACACAGCTGTCCTGTTTGAAAACGTCAGTGGAGGGAGCAGGTGGCAAGGGTGTTGGATGATCAGGGTTGAGCTGAGACACATGGTCAGGACAGACTGTGGAGAATACACTTCCCCTGTCCCCCAGAGGCTGGGGACTGACCCAAGCCCTCTGGGAGATGCCCAGGAGCCTCCTGAACCTGTGGCTTCCCATTGATGGCCATGGCTGTTGGTCTCTGAGCCTGTTACGGGCCATCGGTCCAGTCTGGGCTTTGGGATCGCTGACTCCCTCTCCAGGAGCAGAACCAGCCCTAGTGGCTCCCATGCTGCTCCCTCACATCCCTTACCTTACTGCAGTGGACCACCCATTAGGTGAGAGCAGAGAACAGCTCAGGAAATGCTTCTAGAAGTCTGGCGGGGACTTGGTTGCAAGTGATGGCGGGGCTCCCCTCCCCAGCACATTCTCTCTGCAGGCAGTGTGTTGTTTTCATGGATGGGGGAGGGACACATGCTCCACTTAGCAGAGGCAGAGCCCCGGTGACTCTCAGGGTACTAACCCCCCTGTGAGCCCCTGTCTTGCCCAGTGGGGCTGAATCACTCTGTGGGTACCTCTTCCCAGAGAGATGGAGGTCAAGATCCAAAACCGTCATCTGCCGCCCAGCAAAGAACAGCCATGGTCACCAACCGGTAGTCTTCTCCGGCTCTGCGTTTGCGGCTGAGGTGCCACCTACCCCCCCCCCGGGGCCCGTAGGCATTGCCACTGCCAACGATCTGTTGTCAGTGACAGCTGGCGAGGTGCCGGAGCTCGCAGGCTGTCTGACACTTACGCTCTCCACTTCGCAGTGCTGTCTGCCACCACTTGCAGGAAGCTGTCGGCATGTGCCTGGCTCCACGGCTCTGAAATTCACTCCAGCCCCTGGGCATAGTTCTCCATCCACCTCTACAGCCAGGAAAGGGATCTTAGCGCTTCATTATCTCTCCCTCACGCACACTCACACACACATACACACACACACATGTACACACAAGCATACTCAACCATATTGAGCCCAGGATAATTCTGTTCTACAGTGGAGGAATGCAAAGGCTCCTGGAAACTCCCAGAGGTTTGGGAGACAGCCAGAGCCACCCCCCCGGCCCCCAGACCCCTTTATCTGGACCCACTCTATTCCAATCTCATACTCATTTGAAAGAGGAAATGGAAGCAGTGGCAGCCCCTGTCCCCTGGGGCCAGCCCCGAGGCCCGCAGAGGAGCCTCCTTGGTAATTCTGCTGAAGGCTGAAGGTTGGGAACTGTGAAGGAGGACAAGGCTTTTCAAGCCCTAGGAGTCCCTGTCTGAGGGCTTTGGGACAAGAGACAAGTCACTTCCTAAGTTTCTCATAACCTCTCTGCTTCCTGTCAGGGGGCTCCAGTGATTTGATGTTGGAGGTCCATATCACAATGCATTGGGTAGCTGGGTGCTGGTGGCTCACGCCTGTCATCCTAGCTACTCAGGAGGCTGAGATCTGAGGATCCAAGATTCAAAGCCAGCCCGGGCAAGAAAGTTCATGAGACTCTTATCTCCCATTAACTGCCAGAAAACCAAAAGTAGCGCTGTGGCTCAAGTGGTAGAGCATTAGCCTTCAGCTGAAGAGCTGAGAGGCAGCGCCCAGGCCCAGAGTTCAAGACCCACGACAGACAAAAAAAAAAAAAAGAATTCATTAGGGAAGAATGTTCCTTTGGTGAAAGAAAAATGCCACCAACTTGGTTCAACAACCCTCCCCTTCTCTTTTTGCTTGGGAAAAAGGCAAGCCCCAGCCACCAGGCCAGCTGGGTGAGGCCCGGAAGGAGAGCTGCCTCCTCTCTGGGGCCTCCGCTCTCTCGGGCCTCTGTTCCCTGTGCCCGCCTTCTCAGCACTGGAGCTTGCTCCTCTCCTCCCACAGGTTGACGCCCTATGAGTGGTACAGCCCGCACCCGTGCGCGCAGGGCCGATGCAACCTCCTGGTGAACCAGTACTCCCTGGGCAACAGCCTCTGGTTTCCCGTGGGCGGCTTCATGCAGCAGGGGTCCACCATCGCCCCCCGGGCCTTGTCCACCCGCTGTGTGAGCGGCGTCTGGTAAGCCCCCCCCCCCCCGACCAGGCCGCAAGGGGTGGGGTAGCAGGACCAGACCGAATGGGGAACCGTGGGGGATCCTGAAGAAGTCCACTGTGGCTGCTGATTGACAGAGAACTTAGCAGCCCAGCTGCCCCTAAAGCCTTTTACAGACCAAGCTAGCATAGGAGTATGGGGCTGGCTGCCGGCTCAGACAGTTGGGGGCCACTTTACCCCCTGCTCTGCAGAGTCAGTGCAAAGAGGAGGTAAGGGAGCTAGCCCTGACTGCACAGCAAAGCAAAGGCAACTTCTTGTCCTGCAAACAGCTGGCAGGCATATGCAGATATATGCAAATGTGAGTCTACTGGGAAGTCCCTAGAGGAGGAGGGTGGGACTTGAGGCCTGGCCTCCTGGCTCACTGTCCAGTAGGTGTGGAAAATAGAAACTCCTATACACTCAGAGATGGGCAGATGATTCGGCGGGCGGGAAAGCTGTTTGGAAACATGAAAGTGCTGCATCCATTCCATTTCCTGATGGGAGAATATGGGGGCAGGGGAAGCATATAAAGCCCGAGAGGCAGGTCTGCAAAGTAAGAGTTTGGGATCATCTATTAAAAATCAGCTGTTGGTTTGGACTCCGATGTGTTTAGGGCTTAGTAGCGTGACCCACTGTTTCCTCCTCAGTTGGTTGAAACTAAAGGAAAAGGAAAAACGGTGCTTCAGTCTTTGAGTTAGGGTTGATCTACACACCTCACAAGCGTGAAGCGAAGCAGAGCAAACACGATTCCCATTTATAGACAGAAGAGCGGCTTTGCCTACGACCTCTCAGGCAGAGCGGGACCTCCCCGGCTCTCTGGTACGCATACCGCTGTTGCTTCACTCCCATGAAGGAGGCCTGCAGGAGTTCCTGGGGACATGGCAAAAGGGACAGTAGGGCTTCCTACTTGGCAAATTCCACCTGGAGGCTGCCAGCCGCAATGCGTCGGCTGGCCGTGTCTGTCTACGTCACGACATTGTCTTGTGAATTCAGACCCTCTGAATCAGAGTCTGATTCTTCTTCATAATTTGCTCATAGATCTGTCCACCTTCTTATCCATGAAAGAATTGAGATACATATCCATCCTGTTGGCCTAGCGGGCAAAGCTTACTTAACCTACCGAAGTGAAAAAACAAAACAAAAAAACCCTGTTAAAGGCTTTAGCCTGTATGCTTCCTGCATTGCAAACTTATTCTAATTTTTGATGAGTTCTAGTAACTTAATAAAGCGATCAAGTCTGGGACCACATGGCCATTGTAAGAGTATTTTCAAATTCCAACGTGTTAGCAGTTCAACGATATGGTGAAGCAGTCTGTTTTCATGCGAGACTTTGTGCCATTAAGATCTGTAGAACTAGTTCTGCAAGAAAAATTCACCAATGCGTTTCCTGGCAAATCATTGTTTTTCTCCGGGCCTCAGTTCCCTCACCATCAAATCAGGATAGGAGATTGGCCTCGCTGAGTGATAGGGGTCATGGAAGGTTGTGGAGGTAGTTCGTGGCAGGACTTAGTATGTGGCCACGTGCATCCGAATGTTGGCGTAAGCACCAGGAGGCAGGGCAGTAGGCCCGGCTCCAGCTCTGAACAGAGCCCTCTGGCTGGTACCCTTAGCTCCTTCACCAGCTCATTTCCATGGTCCCTCAGACTGTGTCCTGTGTGTGGACCACACATCTTTGAAATAACAACCAACAGTGACTTCCTTTCAGAAATTGAAACAGGGGAACCAGTGGTCTTCTTTTTGGGCAACCTTCACGAACTCGATTCATTTCTCTTGACATCGTACACTCCCTCGGGAGAGAGGCACTGGTTTCTCCTCTGTCTCGGTGGGACTGGATTTGGGGGCCAGGACAGTGGGGGCAGTGCCAGGGCAGTGATGACTTCCCGGTCTTTCCTGACCAGGTGGGCCTTCACACTGATCATCATCTCATCCTACACGGCCAACCTGGCTGCCTTCCTGACCGTGCAGCGCATGGACGTGCCCATCGAGTCGGTGGATGACCTGGCTGACCAGACCGCCATTGAGTACGGCACCATTCACGGAGGCTCCAGCATGACTTTCTTCCAAGTAAACCCATGTGGCTGCTCACCGACATGGGGGTGGGGGTGGAACGGAGTCAAGATGTTTGTCCACTGGAGATAAAAACATCGTTCCTCATCTCATCCTCTCCTTTGAGCATCTAGTTTAGAGACACAAGTGGGGCTACAGTCTCCTCCTGCGCCATCGAATAGCCCCAGTAGGAGGTCCCTAAACCACTTCCGGTTACCTTCAGCTTGTCCCGTACATGAACAATTGTTGGTCCTCGAGATGACTTTAGGTTTATCATGGTAGGACTCTCCTTTTGAGTGCAATAATTACATGTTTATTTTATGTGCATTTGGATATATGCGTGCATTCCTTGGGAACCAAACCTGTAGTTTTATTTCCATTACTTCATAAGAAGGGGCTACCATGCACATTTAGATCTCAAGTGGTGAGTTCAATGTTATAGATAGTACCTAGACAACATGGGGTTAAACTGATACACAAATGGCTGAGGTTAGCAAAACAGTAGATAATAGGACCTGGTATGATCCATTTCAGGCTGATAGATCTGAAATAGCAATGCTTTGGCTTTTTGGGGATTTCCTTGCAAAGCTCAGGAGAAGGCCCTGCCACAATAGAGAAGTCTCTGTCAGACAAGCTGATTGATCACCAAGGCTGACAGAACTAGGCCACACAGAATCGTAGTTTTCATATGCTCCAAGATTTCTAGGGAAGTAGATTTCCCTTGGGGCTCTTCGGTGTCTAACCAACCTAATATCCAAGCAGCTGATTTCTACATAAAGCAAGCCCAAGGCCTTCAGCTTTCTGTTTTCCATACAAGTCTCCACGCTGGTAGACACAGAGACCAGGGAGAGTTTCACGTAAACATGGAGTCTGGACAGGCTCCGGGGAATTGTCTTGCTATTGATAAAGCTAAAGCCAGCATCCAATATGTGGCTGTTTTGGGTTTAAGGTAGATAGAAAACAGCTGCCCTGCTTCCTCAGGTGGCATGGCTGTATAAATCCTGAACGAGTCTGAGCTCACTGCCCCACGCTGAGGGACAATGGAGAGATACAACCAGGACCAATCCTTGTACCAGAAAATGGAAGTTGACCCTTGAAGACCAACCCGTAGGCAGAAGCCACAGGGCCTTGAGCTCCTGTGGTCTCTTGGTCTCCTGCACAAGACACAAGTCAAGATCCTCCTCTGCCACGAATCAGTGGCAGGAAAAACCTTGAGCAATGACTCAAGGGGAAAAAGTCCTTGACAATAACGGGACCAGGGAGTGGAGGACGGTGGTGGTCGAGAGGCAGAAGGGCCAGCACTTTAAGGCTTTGATTCCGTCCCTCTTGAAGGCAGCAGTTCCTCTCTGTGTTCCCAACCCTGCTTCTGTCTTTTCTTCCCCCAGAATTCCCGCTACCAGACCTACCAACGCATGTGGAATTACATGTACTCCAAGCAGCCAAGCGTGTTCGTGAAGAGCACGGAGGAGGGGATCGCCCGGGTGCTGAATTCCAACTACGCCTTCCTTCTGGAGTCCACCATGAATGAGTATTACCGGCAGCGGAACTGCAACCTCACGCAGATCGGGGACCTGCTGGACACCAAGGGTTATGGGATTGGCATGCCCGTCGGTATGCAGGAGAGGAGCAGCCTCCCGGGGTAGCTGCCGTCCAGGTCCAGGCAGGCCTAGGGTCCTTAAAACCACTGGACACAGAATTGAATTCAACAACCCTTGTGTCTACAAGCCAGTTTAACACATGACTTTAGGCTGGCACGCTTAAGGTTAACAAAAACACTAACCCATGTACTTCTACTAATAGCAATCAGGTTTAACCTGTAAGTATTAAGAGTTAGTGGATTGGCTATTTAATTGATTCCCTATTCTAATTTGTGTGTGTGTGAGAGAGAGAGAGAGCAGGTACTGGTGTTGAAACTCAGAGCTGGGGGCAGTATCCTTTGGCTTTTTCTCTCAAAGCTGGCATACTACCACTTGAGCCACACCTCCATTTTTTGGTTTTTTAGAGGTTAATTGGATCTAAGAGTCTCCCAGACTTTCCTGCCTGGTCTAGTCTCTTGAGTAGGTAGGTTTACAGGCATGAGCCACAAGCACCGGACTTAATTGTAATTTTTAAATGCACATTGGCACCCTTGACTGTTACTTTAGGGATTTGGTCCCTTCGGTCTCTTACTTCCATTCTTTTGGCCTTTGTTGTGTTGATTAATATCTTTACTGGCAGTGGCAGAGGGAAGAGATAGCTATTGTCAAATGAATTAATGTGACTGGTAGTTAGCATCCCCAGTGGAAAGTGTATTGCCATGATCATGGGAGATGGCGCTTACGATGTTTGTGGGTTTCACTGATCTGTCTAAGCCAGTCAGCATGGGTAATTGAGAATGGCTGGAAACGCGGTTGGCATGCTGACTGGGCACCTGGGAAACTGGTGGATGGTGTGTTGACTGGACACCATCCACCTTTGTTACAGGAGGGTACAGAGGTGTGCTTTTCACACTTGTGCTTTTTGATGGGCATTTACACCTTGAGCCTCCCATTGGTGAGCAAGCTTCCACCAGAAGCTGAGGGGGACAGGATTAGTGGCTGCCAAGATGGCGGTGGGACCCAGCTGGTGCCACTGAGGGCACGCCTGTAGTTATAGGCATTTGGGAGGTTGAGATTGGGAAGATCACTGTTCTGGGCCAGCCTAGGCAAGAGAGTCTGTAAGACTCCATTTTAACAGGAGGAGCTGGGCATAGTGTTATGCTCCTGTCATCTCACAGATGGCAGGAAGCACAAAATAGGGGGATCACAGTTCAGATGTGTACCTTGGTGGGGGGCAAGATCCTACCTCAACACTAATCAGTGCAGAAAAGGATGGTCCCAGACAGGTGCCCCAGATGGTATTGACATACAGCCTTTTGCCACACGTGCACTATTGGGGGCCCCTACCGGAGAGGGTTACGCTTGAATACATGTGTCCTTAAGCAAGGCAACAGGGGAAGCAGCAGGAACTGAAGTCATCAGAGCACAGATAGATGCACTTTCCCTAACACAAAGCTCTACACATTACAGGATTCAGGGGCAGGAGGTATGGCCTGAGTAGTAGAACACCTTGTGAGTGCTAGGCCCCTGAGTTCAATCTCCCCAATTCTGCAAAAATAGAGAGATTTCTATGTCCTTCACACAAGGACATAGAGAGCTCCATGGACCCACACTGGACATTGAGCCTCTTGAAGCTTTGATGGAGGATTTCCCAGCCTCCAATCCATTGCTGTTTACAAAGTGTCCAGCTGGAGGTATTTTGTTGTAGCAGTGGAACAGGCTATCCTTTACTATAATCTCTCTGGAATCAGGATGGCTGGACTCTTCAGAAACAGGCAAATAAGTAGTAACCAAAATGTACCATCACATCAAAAACAGGAAAATGGCAGGATTCATTTATACCTGTGGCGTGCAGTGAACGTAGCCACAGAGTCAGACAGACCTAGTGTTAATGCAGCCTGGTTATTGTCCCAGGAGCCTTCCCTAGGTTGTAGACCTTGAGTTCCACAATCGCCCTGCCCATAACCCCCTAATGCTGTTGAGCAGGTGATTTCTTCAATGCTGATCAGAAGCCAAGCACATGAATATACAGGCAATCCTAGGAGTCATCCCCAAACTCTGTAGATTCTGACACTAGCAATTTTGTAAATCAGAGACCTTGTTCAGCCTACTCGTAAACCTGCATATCCTCTATTTACTGTCATATTTCATCAATGTCGGTTACAGTTTATGGGCAACAGATATGGGCTCCTTGGTTCTCATTGGCTGACATTTCCTTTTAACATGGAGGAGTGAACCGTGAAATGAACTTAGGGCATACCTTGGTGATAGTCCAGTGATTAAATAAATTTAACCTAAATGTCAAGGGCTTCAAAAGTTTTCATGAGGAACTTGACTCTCTCTATATATATGTATATGTGTGTGTATTAGACCAATTCTAGAAACTGTGTGTGTGTGAGAGAGAGAGAGAGAGAGAGAGAGAGAGAGAGAGCGCAATTCTAGAAACTTCCATCAATAACCAAGGAAAGCAGGGAGAAATCCATGTGGCTTGTATCTGGCATAATACTGTTTGCACATGTGATATCTCACTTATGGCTCCCCTCAGTAGATGGCAGGACTGAGATTCACAGCAGGTAGGTTGCCAACTAGAGAGGCTGGCCTGTCCCTGGGGTGCCTGTCTCCAAATCCAATTTGGCCCTGGTTCACATGGGGCCTGCCGCTAGATGGGACAGGATGGGTGGGAAAAGGTGCTGTGAGCTGCTCCAGGTTCCCATGAGAGGCTGGGAAGATTGCTGCACAGCACAGTACAGTGCCCTGAGGTTATGCATGTGTATCATTCCTAAGTAAGAGGGAAGGACATAAATGCAGAATGAACAATGTGGTTGGACACCGGAAAATGAAGAGAAACTGAATAAGGGAAAGATGGGAATTTTATCAGGTGGTTTAGGAGCTTAGAAAGCCGGAGTGGGCAGAGTAGCCTTTCATGCAGCCGCTGATGTGCTGTGAGCTTGAATTGAAAGTGCCTTGAAACTGCTTGCCATGCCTTGCTGAGCCAGACTCTCATCTCTAAATCTGCAATGTTCTTTAGGCTAACACCTAACCACATCTGTAGAGCAATTTGCTCATAAATCCATTCATTTGCCGCAGGTGCACGCTGGGCACCTGCTTCCCCTGAGCCTGCTTGCGAGCACGCGCATCCGTGCTGCGGGCCTGGCGAGCATGTGGGTCCACGTGCCTGGCAGTGTGTGTGTGTGTGTGTGTGTGGTAATAGTAGTAGTAGTTGTTGTTGTTGTTGTAGGAGGGAGGCTCTATTGTGCGAGTCTACAGCCTTGTTAGAAACACAGGATCTCAGGCCCTGCCCCAAACGTATCGGAACAGAACATGCAGTTCAACAAAATCCCCAGATGATCCCGTTCAAATGCGAGAAGCACTCGAAATAACACTTGGTTCGTTCCAAGCTTCTGCCAGACTCCTCCACCGCAGCCCCTGTCGCTCCGAGGCATCTCCTGCCCCAGACCTTCATGGAGCTTGGGCAAGGAAACCAACGGGCAGCTGAGTTGTTTTCCAGCATCTTGGCAGCCGTTTCTCAGTGATCTCAGACCTCAGCCTGCTGTGGGGCATGGAGCGTTCCCCAGTTTCACTTAAGCCTGTTTTTGTGATTAAACCTTAATTCCAGAACGAAAGCCCCTTGACCGCACGCCATCAGAAAAATTCAAAAACAAATCATACTGAACAGAGAAAAGCCTTCTGTTAGAAGAGGGAGGGCAAGTGGGGGCACGGGCGACAGACAGGGAGCGGGCTCTGCTTAACTCGGCTACCAGGACGGGGTAGCTCCATCCACATATATGAGTGGAAACTTCCGTTCTCTGTTGACAGTCCTGCGGTTTGAACTTTTAGCCTTGCACTCACTAGGCAGGTGCTCTACCGCTTGAGCCACATCCCCCACCTCTTGTATTTTTTGCCCTTTTAATGTTGGCATCTGGAGTTTCAACTCAAGGCGTCATACTTGAGGCTAGCTTGATACCAGTGAGCCGCACCTCTAGCCCTGTGTTTGGCTGGTTAATTTTAGGATAGTTTTCTTGCTTCCTGCCCAGTACCTGAGCTATCGACCTGTTAGCTTCCCTGTTAGCTGGTGGGCCCACAGGCTTGAACCACCATGCCCAGCTTCCCTCTGTGGAAGCAGAGGCTCAAGAGCTTTTCTGCCCAGGCTGGCCTGGAACTGAGATCTTCTGATCTCAGCTTCCTGTGCAGCTTGTGTGGGCGGGGGGGGGGGGTAGTGACAGGTGCACACTGCTCCTCAGAGCTCTCAGTTAAGGAGCATCAAAAGCTTTTTCTGCCCAAGCTGGCCTCTAACAGAAATCCTTTCATTTTCAGCCTACCAAGTAGCTAAAATTTCAGGTGAACCACCAGGGCCTGTGGCTGGCTTCTTTAGTTCTTCTTTAGATAGGGTCTTATACTTTTTTGCCTGGAACCAGCTTCCAATTAAGTGGCACCTAGCAGCCACCATGCCCGGCCATAAGAAGAGGCCTCTGTTCTGCATTGTCTGGTGTAATGTAGTGACTGCTGCAAGGGCCTGACAAATCATTGAAGTGGACATTGGACAGTTGACTGGGTGGTTCATGTCAGAGAAACAGAAGCCGTGGCCTCCTGGGGGTGGGTGGGCAGCTCTGCCCCCAGCTTCCAAGTGATGATGGGCATGTTGCGTTGGTGGAATGGGCCCCCTTTTTAATTTAGAAAGTAGGGGTATCTGGAAAGGGAGGGAGGGGGTGACATACCTGAAGAGGCATCGTTTGTCCCGGGCTGGGGTGTCTGGCGGTGGGCTGGGCATGCAGTCAATGTGTCTGGCAGGGGAGGGGAGGAGAACTGAGAAACCTGAGCAAAGCTGGGCCTGCTGTCTGCAAAGGAGGTGACGGGGTAGGTGGGGGACCACAGCCGTCTGGGGGGAGGCCCCACAGCCACCTTGGGCCCCTTCCCCAGGGCAAGGCAGGCAGAATGGCCAGAAGGAGACTCACATCCTGTCTTGGGCTCTCCTGTGACCCCTGCAGGCTCAGTTTTCCGGGACGAGTTTGACCTGGCCATCCTTCAGCTGCAGGAGAACAACCGCCTGGAAATCCTGAAACGCAAATGGTGGGAAGGGGGAAAGTGTCCCAAGGAGGAAGACCACAGAGCTAAAGGTGAGCCTGCATCAGGTGAGGGGGGCTGCTTCCCTGTCCAAATTCCAGACAACGACTTCCAGAACACCCAGCAAAGAGCCTTGAAGGACACGGGGCCTAGGGCTGCGTGGGGCTGGTGCCATCGACATCTTGTGTGCTGTAGGCACCGAGCACCCCCGGGTACATACCTCCTAGAGGTGCTCCCCCACCCCTGGTTCCTGAATCTTCCCCTTCTCATCTCTACCCCAGCCCGGATCCCATGTTCTCCCACCTGGACAGGTGCCATAGCCCCATCGGCTTTTCCCACTCTTGTATCTCAACTAGTGAATTCTCCACTAGCGATCAGGGTGATTCTGTTTGAAAATGCAAATTGGATTGAAGCACTCCCCTGGACGAGCCTTCTAGTGGCTTCCCATTTTTCTCAGAATACAATCCAGAGGGCCAGCCCATGGACATTTGATTGCATGAATGAATGCTCACTCTATTGGGTTTAATGGAGAGCAGCTGTATACATATACAGCAAAGCGGGTGAGGGCTGGAGAGCCCCCAGCATTTTCTGGTGGGGAGGGGAACGTGTATGTTGGCTTGCACTGGTTATAGCCACTGTAGATCGGTTGAGTCTCTGTTGCTTATTTTTAGACACCTGTTTTTCTCAAGTATCCTGGTTTGGACAGTAAATCATATGATCACCCTAGCAATCTACCTAAAGACTTGCTAAAATATGCAACAAATTTGGCTGTGTGTATCCTCCCCGAAGAAGGAGGTTGGGAGCAGAGTGAGGGCTGGCATGTGCTTGTCTTTCGCTCAGCATGAATGATTTTCCCCAGTGAGAGAGTGAATAAGCCACTGTGTGTTTCTAAGTGTCTGTATGTGGATCTCTATCTGGTAAAGGAGAAGGCTCAAGAATGAGAATCTAAGGAGCAAGTCATTTGTAGCGTACAGGAAGCCACATGCTATAATAAAGACCACATTACCAGCGTGTGCCCATTCGTCAACACAGGCAGATGGGCAGATCCCATGTGAACCTCGGCTCTGCCCATTGCTTCTCTGTGAGCTTAGGACTGTGGACTGCTGAGCTCTGGCTGCTTTGTCTGTAAGGTGTTGAGGGGAAGGTGGTGTGGACTAGCACACAGCCCACTGTGAGCGTGGAAGGCATTACCACCACGACTGCTCTGTCCTCTGAAAATGAGCCTTGCTGTACTTCCCGCCTCTGGGGTAGCTTCAGTCTGGCAGCTGTCTGCTGGGGAGTTATTTTCCAAGGTCAGCCTCTTGCTCAAGAGGGCAATGCGGAGGGGGTGAGGTGGCGGGAGGGCTGGGAAGCAGACAGGCCCTCAGAGGGACCCTGTATGGGAGCCTGGGGCAGGTGTCACTCTTAGATTTCGCGGGGAGTTACAGGAGTTACGCAGACAATGTTTTGCTTGTGTCTGGAGTGTGACAGACCCCAGAAATAAATGACCTGTCAAGTGGAGTGGGACTTAGCGTGGTGCCTGGGCATTCAGGAAAGACCGGGCCCAGCGGAAGGCACCAGACAAGGGCGCTGGAAGCTAAGTGTAATCAAGTGGAGGTCGGACATCTCCCCTCACCCCTGTGCTATGAAGCAGGTCCAGAGTACACCCGGGGGGAAGGCAAGAACTAGAGAAAACACTGTATTTAACTGACTCAAAGCCTGCAGTGATGAAGAAGTCTTTGTGTTTGGCAGTCAGGTGGAAATGGAAGCTTGAGGTGAGAAATGTGGTTCATTTATAGAACAGTGAAGTTATTGGCGTTTACAGTTGTCAGCTTTCCAAACCCTTTCCCATCCCATTGAGGTTTAAAGAAGCTGACGGGACAGCCAGTCTCAGGGTGGAGGGAGGAAGAAGGCAGACAGGGGAACAGGGAAGACGCCACAGCCAGCGTGAACAGGCGGCTTCTCTCTCACGCACGTGGGGACCAAATGTTCCCTGGTACAGAGAAGAACACCAGCAGATGAAAAGGAATCAGCGCCAGAGGAAGTCATCCTGCCCAGGTCCCCGTGTTTGGAAAGACACCTGGGTCTGACCAACCTGACCCCGTCACTTGCCCCTCCACGGCTGTCCTTCGGAACAAGAGGTTGAGCTCTCTGAGTGAGAGACAAGGGCTGAGAGCAAACCACCACGAAAGCCAGGGCGTGGCTGCCAGCCCAGCCACAGCAGCTAGAGCCAGTTCTGTGTGGCGGCCCGTGTCGTCATGGCTACAGTCCAGGCACACGTGACTCAGAGAGTCTGAAAGCCTTCCTGGCCAGGCAGGAGTCCCTGTGACTTCTTTTAAGCCAAGCAAGAAGCACTAGCCCAAGATGGAAGATGCCATTGTTTCGTTTCTGCCTGGCATGTGAACCATCTAAACTATAACTCACTCCTCAAGAGACTTGGGAAAACAGGACCGGTGTGACCTGAAAGATCTCCTCTCTGAGGTCTTTAAATGGCCACCAGGAATCAAACCACGGAAGCCTTGTTTCCTTGTGCTTCAAATAGCATAGAGGGCAGTAGTTTGAACCTGCTTTCACGTGGCTCCGCAGCGGTCTCTTCTTTTTATCCTTTGAGCCCCTTGGCTTTTTCATGTGCCTACAGGAGGGAGAAGAATGTGGAACCAGCAGAGAAAGATGGAAGTAAAGAAGAGTTGGGGGGATATTTTTTCAGAGACCTTGGAAACCGACAGTGGCTATAGGCACTTTGGTTTCAATTAAAATGTGTGAGACAACACTCGGGGGCCTCACATAATCCCTGTCTGCTTTGTTATCCTATTAAAATGCAAAAGATTTCAAAGGAAAAGAACTGGTGCTAACCCCACTTCTAATCCAATAATTGCAACCCAGGCATCACTGATTCCAATGAGGAATCCTGACATTGAGGTGATGCCACCCATCTTTAGGGGAGGGTAAGGAGGAGGAGGAAGTGGTAGTAGTGGTGGTGGTGGTGGTGGTGGTGGTGGTGGTGGTACTGGGATTTGAACTCCGCCTCACGCCTGATAAATTGGTGTTCTGTCACTTGAGCCACACCTCCAGGCCTGATTTTTGCTGGTTACTTTGGACACAAAGTCTAGTGACCTTTTCTACCAGGGATGACCTTGAGCTGAGATCCTTCAGTTCTCAGCCTCCTAAGTAGTATGGATTACATGTGTATGACAGCAGCACCCAGCTAAGGCCACCTAGCTTGAGCCTTCTTGCCAGGCCTTCCTTGACTATGGTCAGAACCACGCATTCTCTCTTGGCTCCATCTCTCCTCTTAACCCCTTCACACACACAGGCAGAGCTTCTTTATAGAGCCACAGAGTAATGAGATTGCAGGTCGCGTGGAAGGCTGGAGATTACGGAAGGAGCCAGGTCCGTTCCGAGCTGTTTCACGTTCTTCTCTGCCTTTTCAAAGTCCCGTATTTATTTATTTTCTCACTCAGCAACTCTAAAAGGAAATATTCCCTAGCCACTCACAGATTCGGCATCCCCAGCGCAAAGAGATAGGATTACTGAAGGCTTGCAAGAGCGGTTGCGAGACAAAGACAGTGGGTGAACTCCAAAGAAGTGAGATGCTTTTATCTTAAAAAAACACAAGCTCACAATTGGGCTTCAAAGCCACAAAAATCCTCCATCAGGCTGTGAAAATCGGGGTGGGGCCCCTCTCAGGAGTGGAAACCAGGCCAGTGGCATTGCCTTGGAACCCCGGGAGAACAGGAAGTGTGCTGACCAGCTCAGTGGGAATGAAAGCGTGAGCCATTTTAGCAAGCGTGGGGAGGACTCTGGGATGCTTTCCTCTTTCTTCTCAAGGGGCCTAGATTGGGCTTTCGGGCTTCTCTGGTTTCTCTGGAGAGCACCAGACTGGAAACCTGAACGTGTGAGTTGGATAATGTCTCCGAGTTACTCTGGAGGGATCCTGGCTCTAATCAAATCACATTGATTGCTGAGAGGCAGAGACACGGCAGGGGAGGTTGCCGGGAAGCCTGATCAGACACCGAGGTAAATGGTGACCCACTGAGTCAGTGGCTGAGCAGGGCGGTAATGATAAAGGCCACAGCCCGTCTCTACTTCAGACCCAGCCCAAGTGAAGTCAGTCCATCACAGATTCAGACATTTGACCACATACATTCCGCAACACAGAAGGGGGTTTTATACATGGAATGTATAGCTCCCATGGCGAATCCCTTTCCCGGTCCCTCCTCTGGGATTTTCCTGGAATGAATCCAGTCCCTCAGGATGCCAGGTGCAACCTAAGCCTTAAGGTATCCTTGCAGCCTATGGGGATACTGAGAGACAGGGAGGGGTGGTGTGAGGGGTGGAGCCCTGGCTGCACCTGGCTGAACCTGGACACTTCCACTTGTCATGCTGTCATTGAACCTCGAGCGGGTAGTTGGCTGATTTCTCTGCACCTCCGTTTTCCTTGGTGGGAAAATGTAGTTCCAGGAAGTGCAAATGTCCGAGGGCACTGTAAGGATTGGGTTCAAACAGTGAGGAGTCTTGTCGTGGTAAATGGTCATTACAGGTTAGCTTCGTATTTATGAAGACCATGGGCTGTAGGGTCAGACTCACTGGGATCTACATCTCAGCTAAACTTGCCAGAAACGTGGGCAACTTCATTTCTCTGAGTTGCTGTTTCTTTATAAAATGGGGACAATGGGTTTCCTTTATAGAGATTTGAAGAAATGACTGTCATGTCAAGTATTTTTTTTACAGGAGACACTTGAACTTGTGTTATGATAGATGGTTAAGTACTGCTCCCAGAACTTATATCTTGATAAACTGAAAATATCGTATCAACTGTCCTGTTTCTCCCACTTCTTTTCTTTTAAATTTACTTTTGGCCATTCTGGGTTTGAACTCAGACCCTCTCATTTGCTCTGCTAGTATTCTACCATCTGAGCCATGCCTCTAGCCTAACCTTTTTTTTGTTCATTGTGAGGCTTGAACTCTGGGCCTGGGCGCTGTCCCTCAGCTCTTCAGCTCAAGACTAGCACTCTACTACTTGAGCCACAGCACCACTTCAAATTTTCTGGCGGTTTATTGGAGATAAGAGGCTCACAGACTTTCCTGCCTGGGCTGGCTTTGAACCGAGATCCTCAGATCTCAGCCTCCTGAGTAGCTAGGATTACAAGCCACTGGCGCCCAGCTTAGCCTAACCTTTTGCTGTTGTTGTTGTTTGGGATGGAGTCTTGTGGACTTTTCTATTTGGGCTAGCCTTGAACCATGATCCTCCAGATCGGAACCTCCCTATTAGCTAGGATGACAGCTGTGAGTCGCTGGACCCAGTTTCCTCTTCTATTTTCTATATCCTGTGCTCATTTATCTCTCACAACTCTCTCTAGAGTCTGCGAGCTCTTTTCAGTGGATGTCACTGTGAGAGGGAGCGGCAGCAGCTTACTGTTTCACAATCCTCAGCACGGCTTGTCGTCATTGCATTTTTCTGTGCGCCTGGGCCACTTGTGTATGAGCATGGGCGTGTGGTTCTGAGATGGATTACTGGAAAGCAACGTGGGTCTTGGAATTTATACTCTTGCCAAATGCTCTTCAGGGGTCATCATGACCCAGAGCTTCAGCCCCTTGCGCAGTGCTCATGGCAGCTCCGTAAAGATGTGTGGACTCACTTCACAAGGTTATTTTATGCTGTCTCTTGCTGGGATCACGCCCCGCCCTCTATCTGCGTGCTCTCTCTACACCTGCCTTGTGACTCTTGTGGCCTCTGCCTCCTCTGTTCAAAAGGAGCTTCCCTTCTGTGTCTCAGGGGCAGATGGCCGTAGTGCTGCCTCCAATTACAGGAGGGTTTTACGACGGAAGGGTACAAAAAGAAACCTAGAAATGGTTCTTAGCCACTCAGAACGAAAGGAAGAGTAGAAGGCAGTGTGGAGCTTCGTGTCTTCCCAAAGGGAGCCCCTGTCTGCTGTCATGGCCTGCTGAGGTGCTGAGGCCAGGAAAGGACACTGGTGACTATGATTTGTATTTGTAGATCATCAGTGAGTGCGCAGCCAGCGGTTTGCCGGGCGAGCCCAGCTCTCTGTCAGCCATTGCAGGCTGCTGGCTGAGGCACCGATGAGGGGCAGGCAGAGACTCAAGTATCAGGACAAAACCCCAGAGTTGAAGCCATCTGTCGGAGTGGCTTACGTGGGATCCCCTGTGAGGTGTGAAGGGAGAAGATGACTCCATGGCCTCGGGTACCTCTTGCAGGTGCCGAGGCATCTGTGAGTGCCGCAGAGGCCCTGCAGGCAGTGGGGGGGGGGTGAGGCCACGGCAAAGGCCCTTCTGATGGATGGCTGTGTGCTAGGGAAGGCATTCAGCTCCTCGGAGGATGACTGATGATGGTGCTAAACAGAACTGCTGCCCTCCCCAACGCTCCCTTCCAACTCCCCGATCCATCTGCTCCTCAACTCCGACTCTGCCAGCAATCTATTCTTGTTCCACTTTCCAATAACTCACTAAAGGCATGAATGGTATACAAGCTTCCCCCCTAGGACACCGAGGCCACTCAGCCAGGAATGGGCAGGCTAGGGCCAGTGCCCGTGATTCACCTGCTGGTCCTGAAGGGCGGGAAGCCAGGGACGATGCCTGGGGCTGCTTTAGTGACTTATGGCTCCTACCAGCATTCTGTAGAATTCTCAGCTCCTCCAGGAATGACCAAATCAGTCACCCCGGCAAGGTCACAGGTCCCTTTCTTCTCGGCACCTCTGTCCCATCTGGTGTGGGGGATCCCGGTGGCATCTGCCTGGAGTCCTCCATGTAGGCTGTTGGGTTTTACCACTGTCCAGAATGAAAGTTAGTGCAGGAATGAATACCTAATCACAATATGGAACGAGAGCTCTTGATAATGCAGGCCTCCACACCTGCAGTGCCGTCTTTTGGATTTGTTTTTGTTTTTACAGTAGTGGGGGTCTGAGCTCAGTGCTTTGCATTTGCTAGACAGGCACTCTACCGCTGAGTCACACCCCTAGCCCTTTTTTGCTTTATTTATTTGTCAGATGGGCCTGACAATCTTTCCGTGGCTGGCCTCTGCCTCCCAACTAGCTGGGATTACAGAAATGCCCCCATCAGATTTTTACATTTCTTAAAGAGCATTCTGGGTGGCTGCGTGGAGGGTAGAGGTGAGGAGGAAATAGCTCTAAGCAGGAAAATTATTTCCAAGGCTGCTATAATAGCCAACCAGAGATGAAGTAAGGAAGTGCTCGGATGGAAGGGGACAAGGGTAAAAAGTCTAAAATTGCTTAAGAGGTAAAATCAGCAGGACTTGGTAATCGTCAAGTGCCTGGGGAAAAGCAGGAGACCAAATGCAGGAAAATGAGGATAGAAATGTTCCCAAAGTGATCAAAGGAGATTGGTAAGAGTAGAAGAGAACCACGCTCAGGGGGTTTCTAAAAAGCCAAAAAGGAGACAGGGTTGATGGAGTCCACTGCTCAAAAGGTTATATGAGATCAGGATGAGGAAATTTCCAAGAAGATTAGAATCTAAATGGTATGAGTGGTTTTAGCAGTGAAGACAAAATTGTATGGGATGAGAAAAGAATGGGAAAAGCAAAAAGTATGTTCAGCAGCACAGAGTCATTTTCTCCCATCAGGTAGAGAAGACAGAGCATCGTGAGCCTAAAAGCTTTGTTGGGCATCCGTAATTCTATGTGAGGTGGGCCTTGGGGTGGGGGGCGGGGGAAGAGATTGGCTTCCAAATGCAAAAGGAAACCTGCAAAATTAAATTAAGACATGTTTAATTAAATATCTCCAAAATGGAACATTGTTTCAACTTCATTAATTTTTAAATTTAATATTCATAAAAATGTTATCACATTTAGAAACATTTGTGGGGGTGGGGTCAGGTTTTTCTCATTTTGCAAGCATTCCCTGGTATGCACGGTGATTGCTGAGAAATCACAGCCAAGGGCTATCTATGATTAACTATTTCTTGCCATTCAGTAATATAGAGAAACAACATTTCGAAACTGGAGTTTTACCCAAGATGTAGACACATTTTCTTCTACCTGCTTCTGCGTGGGAAAGGCTCTTCCAGGATACGCATTGAAAGGACTTTCAGAATGTCTTAAAGAGCTTCTGATGTAGACAGGTCTTCCCAAAAATCTGGCCCATGGAAGAAAGAAAGATGTTGATTAGACAGAAAGGGAGTTTTTCTTTTTTTCCTAAGAAAGGAGAGACATGAGTGGAAAGAGCCACGTGGGAGGGAAAGATGGGTGGCAAGTGATAGAGAGGAGGCAGGGGACACAGCAACAGCCGAAGTGACAGGGTGCCAGAGGGCGGGAAGAACACCGTCTCCAGAAACAAACGGGGATGTCCTTTGAGGGACTCCTATTCTTTCTTCCATCTGATGGAGAGCCACCCCAGGGATGGGGAGTCCGGGGTCTCCCAACACCTGAGTAGGCGGCACCCTTTACCACTGCAAAGGCTAGCTGGAAAGACGGGTCCTCCTAGGACATACCCTTCTCCCTCCTTTCTTACCCCCCCTAACCCATTGGAGGTAGCACCGGC
Organism: Dipodomys ordii; assembly: GCF_000151885.1. Taxonomy (NCBI): domain Eukaryota; kingdom Metazoa; phylum Chordata; class Mammalia; order Rodentia; family Heteromyidae; genus Dipodomys; species Dipodomys ordii. Next base: position 21,979,971 of record NW_012267226.1, read on the forward strand.
CTACAAACCTCTTGGGTTCCAAGACATGCTCCCACGATCAACGACTCTTTTATCCAACTGGCCCTGGTGACTGAGAAATGGGCTCAAAAACCCAAAGGATCTTCCTCTTGAGAATGAGCCCCTTGGATTATTCAAAGTAGGAGCACCTGCATTTATTTGCTCAAGGCACAAGAGTTGACCGTACGTATGGGACTGCAAACCAGAACATATGGCCTGTGTAAAAATGAATTTATCGTGTGAACTCTTGGAACCATTGTCAGCAGATTCTCAGAGAAGCTGGCACGTCTCTCAAGCTGTATTATTTTAAATCACTTGGGGATTTGTGAGAGAAAAATGGCCAGGCGGAGCTATTTTTCCAGTTTTCCTAGGTGTGGAAGGTAGCATTTGATTTCTGGTCCTCACTGGGATGCATCTGGTGTGAAGTTGGCTGGACAATCACATAGCACCATGTTCTTTGATGACCAGGCCAGCCTTGGGATGTGGGAGATTGCCATCTTGCAGGGGGCGTCACCATTTTCCTAGATAAAAGGCGCCATCTGAGTTATGATTGTGGTCCTTGTGGAATCAACATGTCACGTGTCAGGACACGTCCTCTAAAGTCTGGTTTCTCAAATGCCTGAGAAAGGGGTCTGGTTACCTGGAATTTCTATTTCTAGCAAGCTTCCGGCCAATGCAATGGGAACCATGGTTGAAAATCAGTCTAGTGAGAGTTTTTTTTAAGTTTGTTATTTAAAAAAAAATGTTTTCTAATTAAACATGAAATGTTCCTAAGTCAGAAACTTTTGGGGCACTAAATTCATGCTGAAAAAGTTTTAGATTTTGGATTTTCAGCTCAGGGATGCTCAGCCTGTAACACGTTGACCCTCTGAAGTATAATGTGTTCTATCCGTGGTGAGTCAGAACAGTTGCTTTACATCATAGAAGCTCAATGTTAAGAACATTGATAAACGATTTTAGAATTCATGGATATTTTGATGTCCTGTCACTAAAGCCTCCTTCAGGATTGGCCTGGGCCTGTTTCGCAGGCTGATTGCTGCTTCCCATACCCAGATATTATCTTACAATATCTAGAACTTCCTCCCTGCCTCCCATATTGCTCCAAACACCCATTTTATTTTGTTTTAACATGAATAACAAAATCTCTTCCAAGAAAGGGAGTCTAGACAATCTACAAGACTCAAGCTGTGAGCTGTGGCATTTGCCTTGTTGCTAACTGATGTCTTCCTACTCTAATGTTCATTTGTATTTATTCTCTTACAGGTCTGGGAATGGAGAATATTGGTGGAATCTTTGTGGTTCTTATCTGTGGCTTAATTGTGGCCATTTTTATGGCTATGTTGGAGTTTTTGTGGACTCTTAGACACTCAGAAGCAACTGAGGTAAGTTCCAAAGGGTGTGTCGTGCTGACAATTGGGTTACATCCACAGGCTCTGGAGGTATTTCAGGCAGGACCTGTGGACTCCCCAAGGATGGTACCTGGTACAGAGCCATGGAGAGAAACCCCCCCTCCCCACCCCAGAGGAGGAGACCTGAGCGATGTTCTATCACGTATTGACCGTGCATACCCTGAAAGGGTGCCAACCTCACAGGCTTCTAGATTCTTCTTGATACAGCCCAGCAAATACACATGTGAAAATGTTCTGTGTACAACAAAACTGTACAGAAGCGCACGCGTGTGTGTGTGCGTGCGTGCGTGCGTGCGTGTGTGTGTGTGCGTGCGTGTGTGCGTGCGTGCGTGTGTGTGCGTGTGTGTGTGTGTGCGTGTGTCTGTGTGTGTGTCTGTGTGTGTGTGCGTGTGTGTGTGCGTGCGTGTGTGTGTGCGCGTGTGTGTGTGTGCGTGTGTGTGCGTGCGTGTGTGTGTGTGTGTCACGTTACTAATGGAGAATCTGACCTCAGTCCTTCCATTAAGTCTCTTCAAGATACTGCACTTGAGAGGGGAGAGAGCATAGAAGAACAAGAAGTGTCTTTTGTTATGGATCTGGAGAGTTTCCTTTTCAGCTCAGGGATGAGAACTCATAAGAAGGTTTCTGGGCTTTGGAGTTTCATAGACAGAAGTTCAAAGTCTCAGCCAGCAATTTACTGCTCAATTATTCCCAAGATGTAGAGCCTGTCTGAGGCACCACCTGCACACCTGTGAGAGAGCTATAATTGTAATTAATAGTGATGCAGGCCCATGGTTCTTCACCTATAGTCCTCAAAGCCACACAGCTTGGAAGATTCCAAGTTCTTTGTGAGTTTGATGTAAATGCATGGAGCCACAAAAACTTGATGAGCATTCATGGTCTTTTGCCTCATTCAGTGTATACACACACACATTTTCCTGTAGAAATAACAATGTGAATGCACACACACACACACACACACACATTTTCCTATAGAAATAGCATAGGGCTTGAATGTAGAGTTTGCCCAAGACAGCACTGGGTGTGGTACACCTTGGTGCATTTGATTACATTCCTAAAATCTAAAATATTTGGTTGGATACATGACTTGAGCCAAGCATTTTACCTTAGGTGATTGTGGATTTAGGAATAGTGGTGAGTTGGATGTTGGTGGCTCACACCTATAATCCCAGCTACTCAGAAAGTTGAGATCTGAGGATCGATTCTTTATCTCAGGTAAACTATTGAGAAAAAGTGGGAAGTGGTGCTGAGGTTCAAGTGGTAGAGGGCTAGCCTTGAGCACAAAAAGAGGCTCAGGGAGCGAGCCGAAGCCCTCAGTTCAAACCCCAGGACCAGCAAAATAAATAAGAGTGGGGTGGTGGCCCTTGTTTTAGTAAAAGAACGCATCATCCCCAGCCATAGCCAGCTCACTCACAGAGCCAAGAGCTGAGGGGGTGGGCGGCGGGTGGGCGGCGGTAGCTCAGGCCTGTGACCCCATCTCTAACCGTCAGAAAACCATTGAAAGCTGACCAGGGGCACAACGCTCAAGACTCCCTTCCAGAACTCAGCTAGAGGGACCGAGAGCTGTCCATCCAGTGGTATAGCTCAGGCCCCATAAGCAAAGCACAGGACCCTGAGTTCAAACCCCAGTATTACCCAACCCCCCAAAAATGTTTTGATTTTAAAATGATTTAACCTTTGGGTGAAAGCGGGTGGTTGGTGGACACAAGGGAGCTTCTTCCTCAGACCCCAGCCACTGAGCTGGCGGAGGTGGCGGTGAGGTCGTCTTTGGGGTCCAGGGTGAGCTTGCAGGCCGGGATTCCAGGCCCTGTCCCTCATCATGGGCGGGGGGGACCCCCGTGGGGACCCAGGCCGCCTGTGACACCCCCCCCCTTGTCCGTCCCCTAGGTGTCCGTGTGTCAGGAGATGATGGCCGAGCTCCGGAGCATCATCCTGTGTCAGGACAGCGTCCACCCGCGGCGGCGGCGCGCGGGGCCGGGCCGCCCTTGAG
>NW_012267226.1:21983554-22011070 GCF_000151885.1 Dipodomys ordii
CCTCCCCGGCGCGCAGCGACGACAGCCTGGACTGGGACAAGACCACCACGAGCAGCGGGCCCGAGTAGCCGGGACAGGCCAGCCCGGGGCCCCACCCCGAGGCGCAGGCCCGCGCAGGCCCACCGGGCCCTCTCCACACTTGGGATCCAGCCACGAGCGATCGGAGACACCCCCCCTGCCTGGTCGGGGGGTGCGCATCCCGCCAGTGGCTGGGGAGGGGCGCGCCCAGGCCCCGTGGCTCCGTGGGCCTGTCCTCTGCCCAGATCACACGGGTCTGGGGTGCAAGGAACTGATGGCATTCCCACTGCACCCCCTTCTTCTCCTCACGCCTCCACAGAGGGGTTGAGGGGGGGTTGTTGTACCCTGGGTCTAGTTCTTACTGGAAAAAAAAAATTAAACGCAACAGGGAAGTTTTTTTTTTCTTTTCTGGATTTGTATAATTGTGTTCCTGTTCTGTTCTTTGCTCCCCTCTCTCTCTTTCCTGCTTCTCAGTTCTGTCCTCTTGTTTTGTGGCCTTTTGGTTGGATTGGGGAGGGGGGGAGGCTGAAGTAGGGATGGAAAGCTAAATGACCCTCATTCCTTTATTCCTTTGTCCTGAATTTTAGGATGGAGTCCCCAGTGTGTCAGACTTCGGGTGCTGAAGCTCCCGGGTTCCTGTGGGAGTGGGGACCCCCACCCCCCGACCTGAGTGCAGAAGGAGGGCTTGTGAACCAGGAGAGTCTCGATTAATGCTGTATCCGGTTAATTCTTTAAAAACTCCCCAAGGCAAGGCACCCATCGTTTAATCAGAGCGCCCTCAACATGCCTGGGGTTTCCAGGGCTGATATGTTTTCTTGCACTTGACTTTCGCCGTTACCAGATCGGGTTTGGTCTTTTGCAGTGAGCTCTCTGAAGCCAGAGAGGGAAGGGAAACACCTGCACAAAGCATGGGGAGGCCGTGTGCAGGGGGGTAGGTGCTGTTCCCAGGCCAGGCCCTGGGAACAGCAGTGTGATGCCAGCTCACAGAGTCAGGACAGGCCACTGTGTGTGTGTGTGTGTGTGTGTGTTGGTAAAACAACTATATCTTTTTTTAACCAAACTTGGTAGGGTTGTAAAGCCCCATCCCCAGGGCTGTCATGGATTGGAGGGATTCTTGCTATCACACATGAGACTGGGTACAAATATGTGTGTGTGCGTGTGTGTGTGTGTGTATGTCCATGAAATGGAAAGACCTTATGGAATGGAGAGTATTGGACAGGTTCCTGGAGAGAGGTGGAGTCTCAGCCAGTCACAGGCCTGGGAACTAGGAACCAGGAGTCCTGGTGTCAGTGTGGGCAGTGGCCCCCTTGTGTGGCTTTTGGCAAAGCTTTGAACTTCTCCTGCATCCACAGACAAGGAGTTACAATGCTTCCCCTGTGGTCCAGGGATGCCATCACCGGCTCTGCTGGTGGGAAATGGACATGTCCAGAGCACAGCTCTGACACTGGGGTGGGGTGGGGTGGAGTGGGGGAGCAGCCCAGCACCAGGTGGACCTTGGCGTGTTTCACGCAGAGTTTCCGTGTTCTGATGGAAAACAATTTCTATGCAATTTCTGATTGTAAACTGAAGACAATTCAGAGGGAGAGAGAGAGAAACAAACCGCCGCCACCGCCGCCGCCTCCATCTCCATCTCCACCGCCGGCCGCCGCAGCCAACTTGAGTCGAGTTGTCCTCACGTCACATCTGTTCCAAGTGTATAAATGCCTCTGTTCTAAGTGTATAAATTAGGGACGCTGGGGGCCAGGACAAGCTGAATTCCATGTTTTTGTCATTTGAGGAGTCCAGCGTCCTCTCTGTGCTGGGACAGCGAGTTAGAGCTGGCATCCTGAGGGCCCAGTGGACCCTGGTCATTCCTCCACAGGATGCCAGCATGGTCCGAAACTGACCTCGCTCATGAACTCGAATCCTTTGTCTCTTTAACCTTCCAATGACAGCAAGCTGTGCGGGACACTTGAGTATTTTTTTTTTTAAACCTCACCTCAAGCCTTGTGGAGAAACGTGGATTTGGTGGGAAGGGCACCAGAAGGCCACCTGCCCACACATCTCAGCGGAACCATGCTGCCCGGCCTGTAGCACATGCCACGCTTCTTCTTACCACGCCAAACGTGTACAGTGGGAAGGGGTTTTGTCCTTTTTTTTTTTCTTTTTAAATCTCATTTTTATGAGCAGGCTCTCTTGATCAATAGCAAAGTTTTTTTTTTTTAATGGATGGGAGAAATGAATGTCCTCATGTATCATTTATGAAGTCTCCTTCCTTCACCGTGTGGAATGAAGATAAACCTGACAGCACCAGGCGGTTTGTCTCAGCCACCAGCCCAGCCCCGCGCCTCCCTCCTGCTGCTGCGTGAATTCGCCACCAGCTCCTTCTCATTCTTGGTTTGTCTCCACTTTTCTTTTTTTAATCTGTCGGTTGTCGGCTTTCTTTTCCATTGTCTATTTTCTATGGACTCTGTGTGTACTGTAAAAACCAACCAGACAAACAAAAACAGTTTTTTCTTGTCTGTTTATCTTTCTTCAACTGGAATATTTACAATAAAACAGAAACAAACCCTGAAATGTTAGCAGCGGGTAAGAGATGTTTCGGTGTGGCAAGGGTGGGTCTCTGTAACTGCCCGCCGGACAAACAGGTGTGTCTCCCCCTTGGTCTCTCTCTTCCTCCCCCTTCCTCTCTCTCTTCTCCCTCTTCCCCCCCTACACTCCCCCACTCTCTTCCATTCTTTGTTCACAACTCAGAAGAGTCTAGGTGACATTTCAATTTTTAGTCCTGGGAGCTTGAGCCAGCCACCACCCCCACCCCCACCTGCTCCCCACCAAAAAAGGCGGGGGGGGGGGAGAAATACACATGTTAATGAAGTTCAGGATTTCTGGGGTTTTGTCTTCCTAAATGCACTCTTCGGTGAATAACCATCTATTGATACCTCTAGTAACTCTAGTCAGATAACAGCCCAGATCCCAGGGGGAGCTTGAAGATTACATCAATTAAAATATAATACTTTGCTTTATTTCTTTTAATTGCTCTACAGGGCCCCAACCGTCACCAGATCTCTGCCTCTGAACCCAGGTGGGGTGTAAGTTGAGCGTGTAGATGGCCGAAAATCTTTTGGCTTCCTCTGCAGCCAGTGCTCATATGAGGATATTCATCCTGGGGACGGGCCAGCCGCCCTCTTATTGGTTAGGTGAGACTGAAATATCATGATAACCAATCCACTTGGGGCCGCTCTGTGAACGTTGATTAGTTTTGGATTCCAAGGAGTTGAATTTTCTTGTGGAATCCAAGGGGGACTTCCCTGTGCTGTGTGAGACCAGAAAAGGGTTGGGGAGTATTTTGGACGCAGCGGACTGGTGGCTGGAGCACAGCTTGAGAGAATGATTTGTTACCTTCCTACCAATCGGGTACACACATCAAGGTAAACCAGTCTGGACGTGATAAGGGAGATTTGATTCCTCCACTGGTTGTCAGCCCTCTTTGGTGAGTAACAAAGAGGCCTGTTTGGAGAATGAAGAGAAGGAATCTTTTCATAAAGATTTTGCTTAAAGCTAGTACTTCCTATGGGGCCTTCTCAATAGGAAAAAAATGGAATCTTAAGTTGCCTTGAGATTTGAGTAATTCCCATCTCTTTCTAACAAAGGTGACATTCTCTTCACAGGCAAATCCCACACCAGGGCCAAACTTCAGAATACCCTCAAGGGCATTAAAATTGTGTGCCTCAAAGACTGCTTATGACATACTTTCACAAGATTCTTCCTCCAGGGAAGAAAATCATAACCTGGAAGGAAAACAAAAACAAACAACCCAAGTGGTTTCAGCTGTCATTTAATAGCAAGTAGGGAAGAAGAGAGTCCTGGCACAATTGTTAGGAGTCTACCATTGACAGTTTATTGATTTCACACTAGCTTTCAAATCCAAAGGATGGATGAAAAATAAATGCCAATGCTACCATGAAACGAATCATCGAAGTTGTGCTGGAATCAGGGAAGAAGGAAGTCTACAAATGATGATGCAATAGAAAACGACTTCTCTGACTACACATGGAAGCTGAGTGTTTAGTATGACCGTATGTTAATGATGTATACGCGTGTACGCCTGGTTCCAGGCTGGGGCTTTGGTGAAACTTGCCAGGGACAAGGGTGCATTGTGCTGCTAGCATGGCCGGGAACTTGACCCTATTTGCAGAGGAGATCTTAATACAGACATTGGTTCTGTATTACGGTAGGTGGGGGTCAAATATGAACATGGAAAGATTTTCCTGCTAGAAAATTTTGCCAAAGCATCCTGCCTACCGTTCTGCATTTTGTGCCTCATCTAATGTCGTTCTTTGGCTACATCAGAGATGTTGAAGGGGAAGATGGTTGGAAGATCTTGTGTGATGGTGCCATCTCCCCCCTTCCCTCTCCCCCCCCCACGCACACACTGGTGAGTTTAGAGAGGATCTTTAGCTACCAGCACCTCAATTGATTTGGTGGGAAATAATGAGATTAGCAGTCTGTATGGGAGGGCAAGACTTACCTGTCAGAAAGAGTGAAAGACATCCACAAAAGAACAAAGAGCTGGAGCAAATGGTGTGGCTCTGTAGGCTGTGTAGAAACTCAGAGGATCTCCAGGTCCTGGGTGGTAAGGAGAGCAAGGCAAGGTTGAGTGCAGAAAGCACTTGTTCAAGTGTTTCTGATGTCTGGGCAAACAGGATTTTGTTTCATGTCCCTTGGAATGAAAAGAGTTGATCATGTTGAGTTCAGTCCTTCTCTGACAATAGATGGTTTGTCAGATGGGCACTTATGGCTTACCACCAGTAAACCTAGTTCCTCAGAAGTCTGAGATCTGTCCATCATGATTCAAAGCCAGCCTGGGGGAGGAAAAAATCCATGGGACTTTTATCTTCCAGTTAACCGGCAAAATGCTGGAAGTGGAGCTGTGGCTCAAGTGGTAGAGCATCAGACTTGAGTGGCAAAAGCACAAATCCCTAAGTTCAAGCTCCAGTACTGGCACGTGCACACACACGCACACACACACGCACACACACACGCACACACACGCGCGCGCACACACACGCACACACACATACACACGCGCACACACACACACACACACGCGCGCGCACACACACACATACACACACACGCGCACACACACACACACGCGCGCGCGCACACACACACACACACACAGATGGTTTGTTTTTGCTAGAGTTCTCCTGCCCTCACCACGCCATTCCTTTTGGAGGAATTCGGGCTCTGCTATGACGCGTCTTCTGTTTTTCTGCCCATGTTATTTAGAGTCTCAATACTACCCCATCCCTAGGCTTTTGTAGGTTGTCTTAGTGGAATTTTTCACAGAGACAGACAGCTTTGCCCTACAGCATACAAAAAGGCTGACAAACGAGCAATGACGCTCTCTCAAGTGGATTATGAGCTCTTCTTAGGGAAAGGATCAGTTTTAAAATTGGGCGGAAGGAGCGTGAATACAGAACTGAAGATGTGGAACCAATGTGAAATTAATACAGAACAAAATCTCCCAAGTCCCCGATCCAGGAACAGTCAGTAACTGTCTTCCTTTTCAACCCATTAAACCATCCTGTTACTCACAGCAGGAGTCCGCGTGGGAAGTTATTCTACTCAGATTATTCTGATTAGATTTTTAGTGGCTTTTCCATTAAAAATAACAGAATGGATCCTCTATTTCTATACCATCTGTAATCCTGTAACACCAAAGGGGCTAGGAAAGCATTTTAAATCAGGGAAACTTGGATTAGATGCAAAGGTGAGAAGAGTCGCAGGCCGCATTGCTCTGTGAGATGGCGTGTGGTAGCCAGCAGGCTGATGGACTTTCACACAAAGGAGAGACGAAAGTAGTTCTGTACAGGGACATGGTTTGTCAGCTGCTTCCCATTCCTTTTATGTAAGCTCAACTGTGTGTGTGCGTGTGTGTGTGTGCATGTGTGTACAGAGGAGTTCAGCATAGACATGAAGGTTCCAGATTCCTGTTCCTGTCTGTCTGGTATATGTGTGTGTATGTGTGTGTGTGTACACGCATACATGCATGTGCATGTATGCTGAGGAGTTCAACATAGACATGCAGGTTCCAGATTCCTGTTCCTGTCTGTCTGGTTTATGGGAGGTGTGTGTGTGTATGCATGCATGTATGTGCATGTATGCAGAGGAGTTCAGCATAGACATGCAGGTTCTAGATTCCTGTCCCTGTCTGTCTGTCTGGTTTATGGGAGGTGTGTGTGTGTATGTGTGTGTGTGTATGCATGCATGTATGTGCATGTATGCAGAGGAGTTCAGCATAGACATGCAGGTTCCCATCTGTCTGGTATGTGGTGTGTGTGTAGCAATTAAGCACAGACGTATAGGTTCTTGTTGGTATGTGTGCATCTGTATTTCATGAGTGGGTTTGTGAGTATATGTGTTGGAGCATGGTGTGTGTACTGGGGTATGAGTGTGTAAGTGTGGTGTGTGTATACGCGAAGATGGCATATGCGTGTTGTGACGTGGTATGAGTATGTTTAGTGGTGCAGCACAGTGTTCCTGGTGTGCATATCGAAAGACAGAGGCCCGTGGCTCCTCTCCAGCTTCTCCAGCTTCCCGTCAGCACTGCTGGGGCGAGTCTGGCTTCCGTTGGCTTCGTTCTCACAGCATTTATTTCTGGCTGGACTGCGCATGGATGCCTGAGGTGAGAGGTGGCATTTCCTGCTCTCAGCAGAGCAGTAGCTGGTCTGAGCTGACTCTGCAAGCCCTCCCCTCCCCTGCCCCGGCCAGCTGGCGGGCATCTGTCTTCCAGCCTGAGGAAAGGACTGGCAGGTGGGTGACATGTGCCACGGCATGAGGGAAGGTAGCTGGTGAGGACAGGCGTCCTGCGGCTCCCCGTTTATGCCCCAGGCTTCCCCGTAGCCCTGCCCACCTTGGGCGGGAAACCCTGTCCAAAATGGCCTGACATTGAACTTGGTAACAGTTGTAGGGTTTAATCGGCCAAGAGAGTACACAACTCAAAAGCGATATTGTAATCTGGCCACCTTGGCTTGGGTGTACAGAGCGAGCAGTAGATTGCTAAGGCTGTGTGATGTTCAGATAACTCCGGCTTCTTCTCTGGTCATTCAACCTTCTCCAGACCGCTGCGAGGCTCCTCTCCCACGCTCCCCACTGCAGGCGACCCCCACCGTGTGTAGCTACCAGCTCTTCCTGCAGGCGACCCCTACCGTGTGTAGCTACCAGCTCTTCCCGGGCTCTTCTTCTGCGCCTTCACTGTGCCATCTGCCCAGAACGCCCTTCCCACTCATCTTCCATTGCCAGAGCTTAGCCATGTTTAGGTCCAGCTTAAGGGTCGCCCTCCCTCGGCCCTCTGTGAATCTCCACTGCCCCCTCCCCCAAGTGGGGGAGCCTCCCCTCTCCTGACCCTCCCCAGCCTCTTTATGGCCTCCATTGCTTCTGTCTTAGAGTATGTGTGACACCGTGCTATCTCCACTCTTCCCTCCTGCTGGAGGAGGGCCTTTGAAGTGTCACCTTCCCATGGAAGGTGTCCTGGCACACATTACGTTCCCATGCACGAATGCATGAACGAGAGCGGCAAACCCAGCTGAGAGCAAATGCACATAAAGATGCTGCTGAAGTACAACCCCGTGACAGGGATATATATGCCTGTGATTTAAAGCAACCAGGCAAAGAACAACTTCATCATTTGTGATAAACAAAAATATGACTCCGCCCATCTTACTGGGCATGAACCCTGTCTGGAGAGCAAGCCGGTAACATTTGGGGGCTAGTAGGGAACTGGCTTCGTTTCCACCAAAGTTAGAATTCAGCCTTGCAGCTCCCAAGTCAGCTCTGCAAAATCCAACGGCCTTCTCTCCTCATTATCCTAAAAATAACTGATGTCTGGGCTGGGCCTGATGACTCATGCTTGTGATCCTAGCTACTCAGGAGATGAGTATTCTGAGCCAAATAAAGTCCACAACATCCCATGTCTACCTATGTTGAGCACGGTAGTACATGCCTGTCATTCTAGTTGCGTCCAGAACTGAAAATAAGAGGATTGAGACCCCATGGTATCAATACTCCAGAGCAGAAATGACTGGAAGTGTGACTCAAGTGTTAGCGCTCCTGCCTAGCAAGAGCAAGGCCCTATGTTCAAACCCCAGTACTGCCAAAAGCGAGCCAATAAAAAGCAGTTTCTACCCCAAATAAAATTTCCTGATCTTGGTTCGTGGTGTATGTGTTTCAGTGGAAGGCTAGCAAAGTGGTGCTTGCTGGAACATGGTCTTCTTTACTAAAAACTGTCAAAATCAACCTCTGGTTCCTCGTTACAAATTTCTCCTAGGTAGTTTACTTTGAAAAATGTGAATGCATCAGCGTGGTTTGAAGGGCAACAAGTTATAGTCCTGGCATTTAGACTGCCTACTGTACAGGGAAGTCTGGCCCGTTTTGACAAGTTTAGAAAAATGTTGCCATTTTCCTAAGTGGTAGTGTTCAGACTAAAGAAAAATGGCAGATAACTGGGCACTACTGGTTCATGCCTGTAATCCCAGCTATTTAGGAGGCTAAGAATGGGAGGAACATGGTTCAAGTTCAGCTTGGATGATAGAGTTCTTGCTGAGAAAAATACAAGGCTCTGAGTTCAAACCCCAGTATTCCCAGAAAGTGCAGGGAAGGGGCGGGAGGGAGGGAGACAGTCAGGGACAGCAGAGAGGAAAACCCTGGAAGGTTTACCGATTTTTCATTAGCTTTAGCTTTTTGTTGTTGAAACAGATAAGTTACTTGGCTTTTATAACTTGGTTTCTCTCTAATATTTTACATTAGCTCCTAAAGCAACCTGCGTCTATAACACCCAAAAATCATCAGAGATGCTACATACATTCCCAGAGATGGAATTTAACTAGAAACATCTTTAAATTAGGGTCTCTGACTGTGTCTATTATCATTATTAAAAGCAATGGGAATTAATAGATTTTCTTATAGCCATACCAACCCACCAGGACAGTTATTTGGTTGAAGTAAACATCTGATCCTATGCCTTTTAAGAAAATAATGTTTAGTAATCAAAGAACACCATGGAATGGAAACAGATAGTAAATCAGGCTCTTGTAGATCTAGACCCTCACACCTCCACTCAAATATCTGAAGGCTTCTCAAGCAAGTGGTCAGAGCCTCACCCAGGCCTAAAACTGAGAGTTCATCAGTTCAAGCCAATCAACCTGTATTAGTCGACGGTATGCGTATGCCGGTGGGAGGGAGGGAGGCTTGTGGACCCGGCCAAGGGTATGAAATGCATGCCATCAGAGGGGGAAAGCCAAGAGGCTTTGCATTCTGTGTGGTTTCTAGAACTACTTGTGTAGTTTACTGAGAGGCCGAAGGCCAAAGTAATAAGGATCAAAACAAAGCAACCCGTTCCTTGTCACTGTAAGTATGTGAGTCTATGATACAGCTAGATACCAACGAAAGCTACCAACAGGCAGAGAGATTAGGTAGCATCCTTCTGAGGAGCCCCTGGAAGAAAGACATAAGCCATCACAATACACCTGTGTGTGCAGGTGCTGCAGCAGTGAATAGATCCATTGCAAATCACACAAACATGCACACACACACAAATACAATAAAACAAGCATCTTTCTCTTGAGGCAATTACAGGTTGCTTCAAAGATTAATCAATCTAAGTGTGAGAGAAAACATTAAATAAGTAACTGTAAGACACTGCTTAGAAAAAAGTGGTATATGATGAGGAAAGAGGGTCTGAGGCCTGGCGGAAGAATCTGAGGTGGTTTTTCTCTAACCCTCCAGTAAGCCCCAGTGGAGCGCGTGGGTCTGTGCAGGCTAGTTCCCATTCTTTTCTTTCTTTCTTTTTCTTGAGGCCACTCATCTCAGAAGGCCCGCTGTATTCTAGACAAGCAGAAGAAACCAGAGACCGTCCCTTTTCACAGGAGAATTGCACAGCTAGTCTTCTCTTTCAGCTCGGGGACAAGGAGAGGATTCAGATCTAGGTAGCCTTGTTGTGGATGTCTTTCTCCCGTGGTAAACTTACCACCACAAAGGGTTTTCAACCTTATTTAAACATTCTCTGACTCTTTGAAGGGAAGCGTATACCAGTACTCTCTGCTCCTCAGGTATCTGGTCGCTGTGGCCACAGGGCTCCAAGCTGACTGGAGCTGAGTGGCTGACCTTGGCTTTGACAGGCAATGTATGAGGGATGCATGGGTGGCCGGGGACCTCTCAGATGGCCTCCCCTCAATGAACAGTTCCCAGCTAGTCAATCGGGGCATAACAATCCGGTCGGTGTCGGCAGGGCTGGATTGGAAGGATTTCCAAGTAATCGTATTGGAGAATTGCCTTGGGTATAGAGAAATGGATAATATCAAGCTGCATCTGGCACACTCTGCGAAGGTACTTGCGGCTTCTCTGATGGGATACCCGCCCCTTTAACAGCTCTAATACTTCCAAACGAAATGAAAATTCCCATCTTAGCAGTCATTAAGGCTCCAATTTTATTTCTCATTATTAAACCATGATGTTGGCCAAAACATTTAAATTAAGCAAAATGAAGAGATTTATGAACAAATTGGAGTCTAGGTGAAAAAAAATATTCAACCCTAATCCACAAAGATTAAGCAGGACACAATCACGAAGTTATTGAGGGAACTCAAAAAAGAGAAGAGAGAAAAAATTCAGCGTTAACAGAAAGAAATGTTCTTTCTTATTTTTTCCCAAAGAAAATTGAGTTTTTAGGTTGATAATTTCATGCTCGGTAATACCCACATGATTTGAGAAATGTTGGAAGAAGACTTAAATGGTATTTTAGTCTCCATGCAAAACTAGAGGAATATGTCAGATGGCTAGCCCTACGGGGCCCGCAGCCTCCTATGGAGAGGGAGCCACGTGATGACAGCAACAAGAATGATTTTGTATCCCACAGCCCTAAACACAGAACCCCGCTCGCTGGCCAGCGTGGAAGGCGAAGATGAAATGTGTTTGATCTTCTGTTTCCCCGCTGAGGTGGGTATGCCAGAGGAAAAGGTTTTTCCAGCTAGCGGAGGGCTCAGGGGTAAAGGACGGGACAGGTGCCAATCAGAAACTGCCTTTTTCCTGGAGGAGATTCTTGTACAGGGGCACACTTAAGTGGCAATTGGAAGATGGAAGGTTTTATGGCCAACCATCCAAGCCATCATCTTTCTCTTTCTGTTTTATTTTATTTTGTAAAGCAGGGACTTGAACTCAGGCAGGTGCTCTACTACTTGAGCCATCCTCCTGGGCCTTTTTTGGCTTCAGTTCATTTTCAAATAGGGTCTTGAATTTCTGCCTGGATGAGGCTTAGAAGGTATGATCCTTCTACCTATGCCTCCTGTGGTTGGAATTATAGGTGTGAGCCACCAGTCCCGGCCTTTCATTAAAAGCATCTTAAACTAGGCATGGTGGCAAAGACTGATGATCACAACATATGGAGAGCTCAAGGCATCCTAGGCTACATAGGAGACCCTATCTCAAAAAGAGAGGGAGAAAGGGAGAGGAGAAAGAAAGAGAAGAGAGGGAAAGAAAGAAAAAGGAGAGAAAGAAGGAAGGGAGGAAAGGAAAGAAAGGGAAAAGGAAAAGGTCTTAACTCAGGCAATTTCAGACCAAAAGCCATCAAGAGTATTCATAATCCCGTCTTTAGGACCCAAGGCTCTGCCCGCCACGGAGGAAGCATTTGTCTAAGGGACAAGTGAGACATCAATTGCTCCTAGGGGCTTTCTGAGACAAAGACGCTCGCTTACAATTGAACATCAAAGCTCACCCCTGTCCACAGATACTGTGTCTTCCCTGGACACCTGCAATAGTACTTGAACTTGTCATCCATAGTCATTTCTTTGGGTTAAGAAAGTGTACTACTGAGTTGGTCAGTTGCCACCTAATAGCTTAGACAGGTCAGAAATGTAACAAGGGAAAGGTCAACTTTGATGGAGATCACACAGGGCCTGCAGCCAGGAAAGCTTCCTTGGGTGTGAGGGGGACGGGGGGGAGGGGCGGAATTCTAGCCCCAGCATGGAGTGCCAGAGGCACTTTGTAATGTGGGAAACACTGGGTAAGGTGGGAAATCTGGTCCCAGAGTGACAGGGTATGGAAGGGGTCAGAAAGGAGGGAATTGATATTTCTCTCAAGTCTGTTGTGTTTGGAGCCTATGCTAGGGGTTTTGTGCAGGTTTAAATTTCAATACAATTAACTCTGGTACGGCTGCTTTATTCTTGTTTTGCAGCTGAAGAATTGGAGGCTAATTTGTCCAAGCAAGTGGTTTCCCACACTGGTGGGTGCTGATTTTGACATTTCTCTAGAGGTGTCATGAAGGACACGGCCCGATCCAAATAGAGAAAGGTAAGCAGGAAGGGGGAAAAATTTAGCATGACTGGTCAAAATATGAATACCAGTAAGTCATTTGTATTTTAAATACGTGCGCTCGAAAAACAAAGTAGTAACTGATTCACCTTTCTGGAGTCCCTGGGACCTCACGAGGACCTCCCCTCCCACACTATCCACTTCATGTAGAAGCAGCTGTGGTGTGACACAGCTACCACACCAGCTGCTTTCAAACAGCCTGAAGGCTTTCAAAACCATAACGAAAAGTATCTCACATTCATCAGGTGAGATAAATAAAGGAGTCCGGCTATAGTGTCTCAAGTCTGTAATCCTAACTGTTTGGGAGGGAGATCAGAGGATCAAGATTTGAGCCTCGCCCAGACAAAAGATAAAAGTAATAATCGATCATGAATCCACCTTGGCCAATGGCTTGGGTAGATTGGCACATGCCCGTCATCCCAGGGACACTGGGAAAAATAAATAGGAGGATTACAGTCCAGGCCAGTGTGGGCATAAATCAAAACCCTCTCTCAAAAAGTAACCAACACAAAGAGGAGATGGGGGAATGACTCAAGTGGTAGGTATCAGTCTAGTAAGCCCAAGACCCAGGTTCAAATGCCAGTACTGCTAAGTAAGTAAATAAGTAAGTAGATAATAGATTGGTAGAGCTGTAGACAGATAGATAGGTATAAATATGATAGATGATAGATAGATTGGATGATAGATGATAGATAGATAAGATAGATAGATAGATATTTAAAAACTGAGAGTACCAAAAGCTAAGGATGTGAGATACAGGAAATTCATCCAATGCTGTACACCAGAGTACACACTGGAGCATAATTTGATAACCTGTACTAATGGTAAAAGTAAGAAATACTCTCTGAAGCCAGCTTGGCTTCTATGCTAGAAAGCTTGCATATTTTCCCAACTAGACATGAAAATACTCACTGCTGAAGCTTGTAATAGCAAGACAAACTGACCAAAACAAAACAAACAATTCCTGAGAGCAGTTTAAAGGTACACCAGCAAAGGAAAAGATTTGGAAAGCTATAGTTTTTAAAGAATAGCAAGCAGCGATTCACAGGGGCAAAGGAAACCAGCCAGCTCTACATATTTCCATATGGATAAGTCTTTAAAATACCGAACGGAGTGAAAAACCTCAGCAGCTCGGGTGAACTGAGCTGTCACTCAAGTGTTAATTATATGGACAAGGTCTCTGTGGGGGTATTTTCTGAGGTTGAACTATTGATCTTATGCCTGCAAATGATGCTTTCCTTAAGGGTTTCATGGGCTGGGGGCATCTCTTGGTTTGGGGTGGGAGTTGGGGCACTTGTGCCATGGCGGGCTTAGATTTGGAGAGCATTGATGAACTGGAACAGAAACAAGCAGGAAAACAAATCCACGGTACAACCCCAACCCCCAATCACAAATGCAAAAACGAAGTGCTAGGCTGGTTCAAGGAATGCAGTTACATAATTTTTACTGAATAGTGTGTTAGTCAACAGAAACATGGACTTGACTACCCAGGAACTCAGACTACTGTCACTACCAATGGAGCAGAGGGGCTGACAAAGCCGTGCTGCTCAGCTACAGTGTTAGGTCTACGTAAAGGACCAGCCGTCTGGTGTTCTTTTCCAAATAATTTTTACTCCTCTGTGGTGTTTGGAAGGAAGTAATACAAAATTGACAGTGACAGCAAGAAACCAGGGAGGGAATCTCTCCTAATTAAATTGTGTTAATGCAGAAGTGCAGGGAACAGTGAAAAATCAAGAAGCTCTGCCACTTAGGTGCTAGTGGTAATTTGGGCAGTTGAATGAATGGTTCTAATCTCTAATATCATTCCTTTCCTTCCTTCCCTCCCTTTCTCCCTCCCTCCTTCCCTCTCTCCCTTTCTTCCTTCCTTCCTTCTTTCCCTTCTAGCTCATTTTCTTTTTTTCCATTCACTATTGTAAAATAGAATATTTTATAGCATTGCTGGGAGAATTACAAAGGTAGCTCATGTAAAGTGCATATGTAGGGAGCCAAGTAAATCAGGGTCCAAGAAATAATAGCATTTGTGATGAGGATGATAATGATGTCATTTATCTAGGCTGCTGCTTCTTGTGCTATTAGTTAGACCTCTTCCCCTTCCTAATATTTTTATTTCTAAGGAGAAAGAAATAGAAAGCTTTTCAAACTGTTCAAGAATTACCTGTAATGCATTTATTGGCAAAATGTAACTGTGTACCTACATCACAATTATCTGGTCTATTTTATTGATGCAGTGTTTTCTAGTTTCAACTTTCTTTGTTGTTTGCACATTACTGATCAAGAAAGAGCTAATGACACAGTCTAGACCCCTTGCAGAGTTATTATGAAATCACCTTTCAGTAAGATGCTACTAGCTGTGACTTTTCACTGGTTCTGTTGGAAAGACAAATTTTGCATAGGGGGGCTCACTGTATTATATAGTGTTCATTGTAAGACCTTGTGGGGGTAGTGAAAAAAACTTGGTCTGGTCTTGGTGATAAAAGTAGCCAAAAGTCACTTGAGCAATTGGATTTATCCTATAGGTCCTGTGAATTGATGAGTTCCTTTTCCTTTTTGGAATCAGTATCTAGAGAGCTAAATTGGAGGTCCACCTGTGAGATGTGTCACCCTATGGGCACTCCTGTGTGTGTGTGTGTGTGTGTGTGTGTGTGTGTTCGCGTGCAAGCTGGGGCTTGAAATTCAAGACCTGAGTGCTATACCTTAGCCTTTTTTGCTCAAGGCTGACCAACTACCATTTGAGCCACAATTCTACTTCTGCCTTTTTTGGTGGTTAATTGGAGATAAAAGTCTCATGACCTGTCCTTCCCTGGCTGGCTTGGGATCTCAGTCCTCAGATTTCAGCCTCCTGAGTACCCAAGACTACAAGTGTAAGCCACCAGTGTCTGGCATCTGTGAGCATTGCTTCACCCCACTCCTGCATCGTATATGTTTTTTCTGTCTTCCAGCTTTTAGATAGAAAAACACACATAGATACCTAGGCCTACATCTGCAGTATACTGAGTGCACCATACTAAGCTAGGAAAGAAATTACACAAAGAGCTGTCACCCCAGGTATTCTGAGACTAGATTAGTAACGGGTAGATGGTGTGAAGTTTTGTTTCTCTCATAACAACTTCATATACACACACTTAAATGCAGCTCTTTAAAAAGCATTAAGTCATTAACTCCCATGTAGATCCAAAGTAGACCATTTTCCCAACACATCGTTTATAATATTGTTGCACCTCGGCGTCTAAGGTATGAAAAGTGCTCCTTGCGATATGCTGGGGAAACTGGAAAATAACTTGCTAAAAGAAAGACAATTCAGGAAAGCAATTTTATGCTCCATTTTCCTGGTGGGATACTCTAGGATGGGGTAGTACTGCTTATGTGTAAGCACAAAAAAAAAATCTATTCTCTGTGCTGAAAGAAAGACAAAATCTATGGAGCTATGCCTATGGCAATCTGAGACATTAGGCAGTAGCACTCAGCTGAGAATTTATGGAGCAGAAAGCCCAGGATTCGTATTTACTCCATCATTTTCATCTTTATGTGTGAAGGCCCACCATTACATTTTTTGCCTTCCTGTGGCTCTCTGATTTGTCTGCACTTTTTCTTCTTTCTCTTAAAGATAATTTTATATGATCACATATGCATATATTATATAATATTAAGTACTACCCTGGGTTCGAAACTACCTCGTAGCATGTTGAAATCACATCCCTTATCCCTCCCTGACTTCCAACCCCAAGGAGGCGATGATGGTCCTGGGTTTAGCGCCAAGCGGCACAGAGCACACTCAGTGCCCAGGACCCGTCAGGACCCTGACAGTACAAAATGGTATCCTGTTTGTATGGAACCTCCCCGTGTTCCCCTGCGGGCTTTGGGTGATCTCTAGATTATTAATATCTACCATAATGTAAATGCTGTGTTAAGAGTGGCTACGCTGTATTGTTTAGGGGATGATCGCAAGAAGAAAAAAGTCTGTCCGTGTCCGATACAGAGGCTATTAAAAAGGAAATGAGCTGCTAACCAGAAGGCTGTGGGACGTGCAGACACCAGGCCTCCACTGTTCTTCTCTCTTTTAGGAAAGGTGCGTGGATGCCTCCCTCCCTCAGGACTCCTCGGCTTCAGAGCTCTCTTTTCAGCAATTCTGTCAGGGTTTGGTTCTTGCATTGCTTTGGGGGCCGGATCCTGGCGAGGTGCTGTAAAGAGGGGCATGATTTCCTGGGGAAGCTGTGCTTCCCTTTCAGCCTAGAAGAAAGGCTGTGAAAGGTTGCTTCTCTCCATCTTCTTTCTCCTTGGAAATGCCCACACTGCTTGTGCTTTGAATCGCACCATCGATGAAGGTGGGAGGAAGGGATGGATTAGGGAAGGAGAAATCCAGAGGTGTTTTTTTCTTCACTTTTTCGCAGAGAAGGTGAAGGATCGCGGCAGTAGTGTGTAGATCAGCAACCTTGTCCGTGACTTCGTGCAAAAGAGGAGTCCAGAGTCTCCCTCACCGTGACCTCAAACGTCCCACCAGATCCAACCGCTCACAGGTTCCACCAGCCCCCACGGACTAGGCACTGCTCCTTCACAGCTGGATGGAGGTGCCAATGGGCGCTAGGGTAGTTCACTCCCAGTCCGGCCTGGGCATTTTTCCCTGCCCGCCTATGGGAACTCAACAGGACCCTAGGCCCCTTGATTCTTATCGGCCCCCAAGTTCCCTCCCTGTCTCAGAAGCTGGGAAGAGCTTTCCAACATTTATTTTTAGCATTCTTGTAGTTTAGTGTTTTCTTACTCTGCTGGCAACAACATCAATTTCTCATATCTTAGAACTCCCAGCTACCTGTTCCAGAGTTTTTCAAGTAGGCAAACATTCTAATCTTTTCTCTATTTGTTTGCTCGTTAAATGCGTATTTATCCAGGGCCTATCTGAACGGGGTATCAGCAGAGATGGAGATTAGGTATGTTTTCGAGTTAGACAGCCTTAGGTAGAGTGGAATGTGAATTCCCAGTTACTGGTTTTAGTAATCTGTAGGGAAAGTGATATTGTTTACCACAATAAGGAAGATAGATTAGGAGGGCCTACCCGGAGGAGACCCAGAGTGATCTTCAGAGCATGTTAAATTTGAGATGTCTGTGCACTATCTGCATGGAAATGTTAAGTAGTCAATTAGGTATGCAGGTCTGGTCCCAAGGCCCAGACAACTTAGAATCCCTCCACCCAAAGATGATAAACATTCAGACCAATAGATGATGTGAGTCTAGGGGGAAACTAGAGCAAGGATGCAGAGGAGAAACCCTAGAGTTAGTGCACATTTGGAGCAGGACGGATGAGACCGGGCGAGCTGGTCAAGTTACTGGTCACAGCCAGTGTGAAAAAGGCAAGCCAGAAGCAAGTGACTCCCTCAGAGGCGAGGGGAAGGGGAAGGGCAACATCAGTGCAGTTCCACCACCGTAACACATGCCTGGGACAATCCACGCATCAAGAGGGAAGGCTTATTTGACTCATGGTGGTTGTTCTGTGCCAGTACTGGGGCTTAACCTGACAGCGCTTCAGCTCTCACTCGGCCTTTCTCTTATGGCTGAGTGGAGCCAAAGCTCCCCTTCTAGCTGTGGTGTGTGTGTGTGTGTGTGTGTGTGTGTGTGTGTGTGTGTGTTTGTGTGGTGTGTGTGTGTGTGTGTGTGTGTGTGTGTGTGTGATTAATTGGAAATAAGAGTCTCACTGAATTTGTCTCCACAGGTAGACATATCTCAGCCAGACGGATCTCAGCCTCCTAGTGGTTAGAGTTACCTGGGAGAGAAGAGGTCTTTTATGAGTAGAAAGGATGCTGTGTTTAGATGAGGAACTGGTGATGTGAGTCTTGCCCTACCAGAGTCATATAACCAACTCTTCACTTCTCTTTATGATACTTGGTTGGACATTATATATATGCATGTAGATATACATTTATACACAAGAGACACTTGTAGGAGGACTGTGCCTTAAACCTCTCCCTCGAGGAGGAACATGGGGTCTAATATGGGTCTCATATACACTGAATCACTTGTCAACTATAATGGAGAACTGCAAAAAGTATACTTGGGAGCATAATAGAAGGAGAAAATTACTTTTGTCAGATAGGCAGGGATGTCTTTACAAGAGAAATTGATACATAAGCTTCAACAAAGGTTGTGTGTAAGTCTTGATAGCCAAGAGACACTTAAGCAAAAAGAAGAGACTTAATAATAACAGGTGATATTCATGGAGTGTTTACTGTATGTCAGGCACTTAGTACTTCAGGCACTTAAATCCCAAACAGCCTCTGTTTTCATCCCTATTTTCTGGTGAGGATTAGAGAAGTCAATTGCTGCTGTTGGGTGGCCATTTGGCATTCAAGCCTAGGTCTTCTGATGCTGAAGCTCAGTATGGCGAACAGGACCAGCATAGATCCAGGAATTTGAAGATGCCACATGCTTATGTAAGAAGGGCAAACTGGGGTGTGTGGAGTAGGGAGGCAAAGACTAGAGGAATATGGTGGAACAAGGGAAGATAAGCCAGCTCCGCCGATGGTGCCTCGATTCCAGGCTTCACCTATGAGTGGATTCCTTTCCTGCATAAAAACCCAGACTTGATTTCCTGACTCTGTTGCATTAGAAATTCAGAGAAGAGGTGGCCAGATGGGTTATGTCTACTTTAGAATGTCTGGGGCCTCCTCTGGAAACACTCAGGGGCTGGGAGTGACTCAGTGCAGAGGCCTGGAACCAGGAGAGGGCTCATCTGCTCATAGGTCTGGTTCATGAAGCTAATCACTGGTTATGGCCTTAGCCTGGGTTGTAGGTCTAGGTTGCTGGAACATCTTCTGATGACCTCTGCTTGTGCTTCTACACAACACGGTGGCCGAAACCTAAGCACAAGTGCCCCCAAGAACGTAAAGCAGCTGTTGGGACATCCCCACTGCACATACGCTCAGAATGTCACAAAGGCTCATTTAGATTCAAGTAGGGGACCCAGAGCTCGCTGCTCAATGGAAGATGAGTCTCACAGTTTGTGGACATATTCTAAAACTACCACAGAATCGGTGAACGAATGGAGATCGATAAATTAGGGGAAGTCTTCAATTTGATGTGATGATTGCTCTTACTACAACTCCTCCCTGGGAAATATTCAGAGCAGTGCCAGGTGCTCCAGTCACATCTCACCTCCACCCTTGCTTTTTCTCATCTCCTTCCCGCCTTTCAGTTGTCTGCCTTAATTTCCTCATTTATAACTTGACATAAGAAGAGCCAAGTTCAAGGAGTCATATGACAGTGCCTTGAAAATGTTTAGTGACAAGTAGCTGTAAGATTCTAACAAGTAATGAAATAACGTATAATTGGAGAATTGCATATCAAGAGAATTGTCACGCTCATGCTCCAGTAGTTGGCTGGGTCTTTTACGCGAATGCCATGCCCCATCTATAATTGCACTCAGTGCAATGTTTAAATTAGTACACTTTTAAAAAATGACATTTTTTTTAGAGTTCAATAGACCTCCTGATGTAGGTGAACAGCTAATTCTCCACGACAGATGGCTACCTGTGTATAATATTTAATCTTAGCGACAAGACAGGCTTGCCTGGCTTGGAAGCAGTGTTTGCTGTGATCCAGTTTTCCTGAGCTCAGTGTTTGCGATGAGTGGGGGGTGTGGGACAGGCACCACCACGAGCTGCATTTTGGGCATGCTGGTGAGCGCGGGCACTCGATTAGGTGTTTCTGTGCATCTTCCATTTGTGCTTTCAAATGATTTGAAAGTATAACTCAATGTGCAATTGTGGATTTAATTATGCATCAATGTAGTTAACTTTTTCCTTTTATTCCCTTCTTTTTTCCTTCCTCCCTCCCTCCTTCCCTCTCTCCCTTCTTTCTTTTCAGTGGTTATTGGACTTTTAGGGTCCACACACTTGCTAGGCAGGTGCTCCACCATGTAAGCTACACCTCCAGCCCTGTTTGCTCTGTTATTTTCAAGATAAGATCTAGTTTGTTTGACCCAGCTAGCCTGGACCTCAGTCCTCCTATTTATATCTTGGTCCTCCTATTTATGCTCAGCTTTTTTCCAATGAGATAGATTCTCACCAACTTTTTTTTGGACTGGGTTAGCTTCAAATGAGAATCTTCCTGATCTCAGCATCCCAACTAGCTAGGATTATAGGCATGGGCCTCTGTACCTGGCTTGTTCTGATTTGAGACAGGTTCTCATTATGTAGTCTAGGCTGGCCTCTCCTCCTAATCTTCCTGTCTTAGTCTCCTTAAACACTGGGATTACAAGCATGAACCATTAGACCAGGCTCAACTCTCTCTCTCTCTCTCTCTCTCTCTCTCTCTATATATATATATATATATATTCAAGTTTTAAGATATTTACAAACTGTTATCACCAAACTATAGGTCTACAGGTGTATCTTTTTTTTTCTCTTAGCAGTGCTACAGATCAAACACAGGAGTAAGATAAACACTCTACCACTGAGCAACATCCCCAGCCTAGAAGACTTCCCCTTTTAAATGATTAGCCTTTACTTATTAGGGAAAAAAAATCCCCAAAACAAAACAGAAACAGAAACTGTGCATTCACATGAAATCTATCTTTAGAAGCTAAATGAGCAAGTACACCAAAAGCTAAGAACAATATGTGTTGAGCTGCTATTATTATTAACTGAAAATGCTCACTGAAATTCTCAGTACATTTCTCAAATGGTTCAACGATTAGTAACATAATAGAAAAGAAGGGGAAATAAACACGGATTGGCAATTGTCCCTTTCTAACACGTGAATTGGGTAGCATCAGCTAGGCTTTCCTTTGAGGAACACGAGAGTACAGGCACTCTGAACTCTGCTCCTGTGAGCACAGATAATCAACAAGGTGGTGTGGGGCTCCAGGACCACAGGGGATGGAGGCCAGAGAGAAGCTGGTCCTTTTCCTCTGGCCATCTGCTGACTCAGGAGAGACAGTACAGGGGCTGAGAGGCTCATCAGTGTTTTTTGATAGTCTCTTAGGGCTGGGGAAGATAAAACTGGAGAAAAATTTGCCCAAGCCCTAGAAAATATCTGAAGGGATGGGAGAGACAGCTGAAGCAGGTGATACTGACCAAACTTTATTGTACTTCTAAACTGATATGTTAAATGGTAACCCCTTTGTAAAACTACTTTGAAATAATAGTAAAAAATTGAAACTGAATGGTAATGAAAACATTACATATCAAAATGGAGGCACATAACTAACTGTATACTTAATATCATTTTCAAAAAAGATATTTTGAAAACAGAATAGTAAATTATGGTGAATAACAGCAGGAGGGAAGAAATACTAATGATACAGGCAGAAAATAATTCAAGATTAAAACGTAAGAAAGAGGTTCCAAAGAGCAATAGAATTAGTGAGACAGAAGAAA
This sequence comes from Dipodomys ordii, assembly GCF_000151885.1. Classification (NCBI taxonomy): domain Eukaryota; kingdom Metazoa; phylum Chordata; class Mammalia; order Rodentia; family Heteromyidae; genus Dipodomys; species Dipodomys ordii. Next base: position 22,005,286 of record NW_012267226.1, read on the forward strand.
AGGATATAGCATGAATAACTATTATCTAGATAAAACTGAAATGTTACCACAGAGCCTGTGGTATGACAAATGCGATACATTATCACAATTTTATGCCAATAAATTAGAAAATTTAGATGCCATGAGTAAATTCCTAGAGAAAAATAGGATGTATTAAAATCAACAGAAAATGGAGAAAAATTTGAATAGTGTTGTTAAATTGGGAAATAAATTGAGTCTGTAATTACTAGCTGTCCCACATAGGAAAGTCTGTCAGAATGGAGCCACTGCTGAAATCTTGCAATCCTCTGAGGAACAAACAAGGTGAATATCATACAAATACTTCTGCAGAGAAAACAAAGAGATCTTTTCAATTAACTTAATAAGACCAATAAGAAATAGACTAAATTAAAAGAAAACACGGGCAAGTCTTTTCATGAAAGAGAGTATCCTTGGCTGATGAATATGAAAAGCTCTTCAAGCTCCTTATGCTTCATGAGGTGCAAGTTAAAACAAAGTAAGATGTTACCATATAACTACCATCCCCATGGCTCTAATTAAAGACAGAACCCCCAGGGTTCAGGCAATTGTGGAAAAACTTTGTAAATTTCCTACACTGTCTTTGGGGATGAATATTGGCACAACTAGTGTGTTTCTTTTCTGACCACCTGAAATGTGGATAAGCTCAAACAGCAGCAAGGGTGCCATGCATACAAAATTTTGAAGTTTTACTGTGCAAGAAGATTGCAGAGTACCTCCCGCATCATCTTCTTATTAACAACATGGTAGAATCAAAATATTTTGGCTATAGGGAGTTAAGAACATGCATGATTAATATTAATTTCCTCTTTTAAAATATTTTTAATGTATCCATGAGGAAAATTTATATCTCCTCTGTGACTTGGCTTGTGCTAGATTTCTGTTGGCTGATGCCAATCTAATGCTCTGACCCAGCAATTCTGGTCTCGGGTGCATTCCCGATAGAAATGACGTGCATCAGCAGTCAAATGCAAGGATGAACCTAGCTATGTTATGTATTCAAACCCCAAACTGGAAACACCTCAAATGCCCATCAATAAAAGCCAGTTGTAGTGTGATAATAATGAAACTTAATAATGAACTGATGGCTGCAGTTGGCACCACAAATGATTCCATGTTGCTGTCAAAGCCCTCACCCGGCATGGTCTCATTTTATACAATGTTTACACGCAGAGGAAGGTAGGTTGCAGTATCAGAAGTCAGAATGGTGGTGAACTCCGGAGAGAATGGCGGGCATGGGTACTGGGAGGAGCCTGTGGGGGGCTAGCAATTTCCCCTGGCAAGAATGAGTGGTGGTTACGTGGATGTTTGCAAGGTCCTTATTTAAATGATTTATGTAAACTATTGCGTAAGGATGCGCATAAACATCCTTATGTAAATTGTGTTCATATTTCAGTATGTACTGTCCTTTTTGCAATAAAAATCAAAAGGGTTTAAAGGGAGATATCTGGCAATGAATAACAAAAAGCTTTAAGATCAAGAAGGCCAGCTTGAAAAGTAAGCTTCTTTTGGCTGATCTGTCTTCAGAAACTGCAGAAAGGCACGCTAGTTCTCCACCCCCTCCCAAAATGCTTATGTTTTCATTTGCATAAATTAATTGTACAAAGGGATTTCATTGTGGTATTTATATTCATGCATATAATATACTTTGATCTTATTCACCCAGTCTATGTTATTCTTTCTTAGTCCTCCTTGAGTTGAAGACCATATTCTACCCAGTAATGGTGATATTTTCTAGCTAGTTCTATCTAGACTCTATCTATGACTCTTCAGTTTTAAATTTTGCCATCTTTGCGATTTGCCTGATTGTTAAGCTTGGCATGATAATCCATTTTCTGGAAGATTATATCAATAATGTTTTAAAAAATAAAGTGTAGAATTTGAGAAATGCAAATCTTTTTTTAATTAATTGCTTTCTTTTTTTTTATTGTGAGAATACCGTACAGAGGAGTTACAATTATATGGGCAAGATACCGAGTACATTTCTTATCAAGCATTGTTGCCTCCTCGTAGTTTCCCCTACCCATACCTTCCCATACTCCTCCCCTCCCCCCACCCGGTTCTCCCCCCACCCCCACCAAAGTTGTTAAGTTTGTTTTTCGACATAACGACTTGTACATCTCATTGTTGGAATGGGTCCACCGTATCCCTAGTTAAACGATTTGTTTTGTTCCCTTCCCCTACGCAAATTATACCAACATCAAATACAGTGAAAGTATGGGTTATACTGTGGGGGAGGGACATACAAAGCAACATAGAAATCATCTTATAAATATGATGAGAAATGCAAATCTTAAAGGCATCACATATCCTACGTTTTTCTGAGTTGGGATTTCTTAGTGAATTTGGTGGAATCTAATATACTTCTCAAAAAAAAAAGACACATGTAAAGAGTTCACATAATTCACACAATATGTGTGACACATACTGTGTCATGTGACACATATGACACATACTTTGGGGTAGTTCATGGTGCTAGTTCATCTAACCTAGGTTATATAGGTACTGGTGTAAGACCATAAGAGTTTAAGAGACATAGCTGACCAATGGAAAAACCAGGACAGGTATTAAATACTCCTTTTACATCCCTATCATTATCCTTCAAGTGAAGTAGTTGCTTTGTTCTGCTAGTATGTCATCATCTCTGTATAGATACTCTTAGTGCATTCTCATAGGATTTGGTCCTATCCTATTGACTCCCTTTTTTCCCTTCAAAAAAATAGCATCTGTTGAATTGCTGTGTATCACTGTTGTTTGTGTGTGTGTGTGTGTGTGTGTATGTGTGTGTGCATTATTTTTCCAAATGCACAGTATGTAACGTCTATGACCTATTCATATTTATTTTCCCCAAACCACCCAGCTAAATAAAGGTGCATAATCATTTTAAGTATTTGCTGAATTAAAAGGACATGCAAATATCCAGCTGAAATTCACAACAGAATTATTGTTGCTGTGCTATGAGGAGCTAAGATTCTAGTGTCAGATTGACCTGAATGTGAATTCAGCCTCTGCCATTTACTAGCTGTGTGTTGCTGAATGCATTATTTAACCCAAGTCTCGCTTGAGAAATCTGATAGTACCAAAGGTACTTTGTGAGATCATTGAGAGGATTAAGAGAAATAATTGATGTAAAAGATCTCAAGAAGTATCTGACACAATAAAAACTCAAGAAAGTGGGTATGGCTTACCCTTAGGACACAGTAAACCCTAAGTTAAAGAATGGGTGGAAGCTGGTGGCGCATGGTTATAATCTCAACCATTTAGGAAGAGGGAGTAGGAGGATCACAGTTTGAGGCCAGTTAGCTGAAGCAAAGTTGGTATGAGATAGTTTCTCAAAAACAAACCAAAAGTCAAAGGACTTTCTGTGCATATGGCTCAATAGAAGAGAGCGTACATAATAACATGAGGCTCCCATTCCAATCCTCAGTATCACAAAAAAGAACGAAAAGAAAGAAAATCATTTGGATTGAGAATCTTAGAATTGATGGGTCCGCCTGTCCAATGGATCCAGGATTCATTTACACATTGTTCTAATAGATTCTGCCTTTGTGTGATCTGTTCCAATGACAGGGAATTCACCAGAACTGACTACAGAAGCCCTCATTCTTCCAGCTTTTGTTCTTATTTATTTGGGTCTAGATACAACTTCACTCTATAGCCCCTGCTGACCCTGAACTTGCTATGTAGTACAGGCTGGCCTTGAACTTAAGATCCTCCTTCCTCAGTCTCCCAATGCTGGGATGACAGGTATGTATCAATCTGATCTAATGTTCCTTCCATTCCTCATGACATGACCAGAAATGTGTCCTTCAGTTCCTTTCTTTCACCTTGGTTCAGTCTACACTTGTTATAGGCCTTGAGAAATAATAGGCTAACACCACAGACCTAACCCCTGCCTCCATGAAGGATTACTTGCTGGTCAGTGAGACAAGAAAAAAAGCAAGGAGGCATGGATTTTTATGTCAAGGTGGTGCGAGAAGAATATTTCAAGCAAATTACTTGTCAGAAGGGATATTCCCATAGAATACACCATACCCAGAGATGTGAGAACATAAAGCAGTATGTCCTCCTAGAACTTTCTGTGATAATGGAAATATTCCATGTGTGCCCTGTTTGTTCACTATGATAGCCATTAGCCATATGTGGTACGTGAGCACTGGTGTTCATGTGACAAAGGAAATTTCCTTGACTTGATTTTGATTTAACTTTGAATAGCCATGTAGAGCCAGTGGCTACCAGACTGAGTAAGAGGAAACAGAGACAAGAGATGAGGCTGGAAAGCCTGCAGGGACCAGAGTATGAGAAACTTAGGGAAGCATATTAATGACTGTTGCCTTTATCCTGAAAGCCCTGGGAATAGTTGGGAAGGGTTTTAAGCTCCAGGTAGTAACACAATCAGATACAAGTTTTGTTATGTTTTGTTTTGTTTTCCAGAGCATTCTGGCTGTCTTGGGAGATCAATAAGAGTTGGGTGGAGATATTAATCTTATCTTCAGGAGTTGGCTCTCTGAAGGGAGAGATGGGAACCAGACAGAAAAGCGACTCAAGGATATCACAAAGAAACAAAGAAATACACAAGCAATCACACTGTCATTCAATACTTACATAGGTACGCATGCTCATTGTACACAGTATTGGTTAACCGCAATGCTGATAGCTCCATCTTCCCATGTAGTTGCTTACAAGCATCTTAAGTATTTGAGTGTCCCTAAAGGTACCCAGATTCACAGGTCCATCAACAGAACAGCGACTCGGCATCCTAGTGCACCCTAATTCTTTCCCCTCCTCTGTATGTGTCTCTCTGCTTCTCATGGTCCTCACCCACACTGAGGCTACTTTTGGCTGTGGTCCTGTCCATGATTCCAGGGCAAAGCCATCCGTTCCCAGGGTGTTAGAAAGGCAAAGGTGCTTCCCTGAGCAATCTAGGCCACACGGCTTTGGTTATTCTCCCCTTTATTCTTTGAGCAATAAATTAAGCCCCAGCTGGCTTTCCTCTCCCACCTCCTCTAGGCCCCATCTATAGGCTAAGACAAAACAAAATGACAGGCCTAAGACCCCAGGAACTGATTTCTCTTTAGGAGAGAAATCAGGCCAGCGTGCCTCCATTTTCTCCTCTGACACTACCTAGAAGTGTGTGTGTGTGCGTGTGTGCCATCCACACATGGCAAAGTTCTCTTTGGGATCAGCAGCACCCCTCACCCCACCGTGACCCGCAGCACACAGGCCGGCGCCCTAACGTGGCAAGGTGGGCCCAGGAGGTGTTCCTGGGCCGGGATGGCAATCTCAGCTCATCCCCCTGCGGTGACTGCACTCTGAACTCCCGAGTCAGGCCCGTGGGATGTCTACCTTTGGGGGCTTGGAACAAATTAAAACTTGCCTCTGCACCCGGGGGAGTGGAGGGTGTCCCCCCGATCCCGTGGGCGGGCCGCGGGGGAAGCGGGAGAGGCGGGAGAGGCGCGAGGCCAGCCGCCGCCGCGGTTTCCCGGAAGCTAGCTGCGGCGCCCCCCCCGTTGCCATGGCAACCCCGGCTTGGCGGCGGCCGGGCCGCGCTCCTCAGCTGCCCCCTCCCCATCCACGCAGCGACGTGACACGTGCGGCGGGGTCACGTGTTGTTGTGGGGCCGTGGAAAGCTGCTTCCGGGTCAATGCAGGACACCGGGCTCCGGCCGCCAGGTTTGGGGCTGAGGTGAAGCGGAGCCCCGGGGCCGGCCTGGAGGGGGCCGGAGGCCGGAGGCCGAGCGGCGGTGACGCGGCCGGGAGGGGGCGAG
>NW_012267226.1:22011390-22034491 GCF_000151885.1 Dipodomys ordii
GCAGGCCAGCGCAGGTGGGGGACAGGCAGGTCTGTACTAGGTGGGGGACAGGCGGGCCAGCGCAGGTGGGGGTCAGGCAGGTCTGTACTAGGTGGAGGCCCGGCCAGGGCGGAGAGGACAGGGCCTGGCCGGGCCGGAGGGGGAGCGCCTCGGGCCGGGTCGGGAGCCCGCACTAGGTGGGGCCTAGGTGGGGGACAGGCGGGCCAGCGCAGGTGGGGGTCAGGCAGGTCTGTACTAGGTGGGGGACAGGCAGGTCTGTACTAGGTGGGGGACAGGCAGGCCGGTCTAGGTGGGGGACAGGCAGGTCTGTACTAGGTGGGGGACAGGCAGGCCAGCGCAGGTGGGGGTCAGGCAGGTCTGTACTAGGTGGGGGTCAGGCAGGCCGGTCTAGGTGGGGGACAAGCGGGCCTGTCTAGGTGGGGGCCAGGCGGGCCAGTCTAGGTGGGGGACAGGCAGGCCGGTCCAGGGAGGAGTGGGGCCTGGGTCCCTGGAGACCCCCCCCCACTCCCTTCTTCACCCAATGCCCTGGGGGCCTGGGGCTGGTAGAAGATGGGAGACTAACTGCTCAGGGGCAGCCTGAGAAATTGGAAACTTGTCTTTGAGCCAGTGAATTAAAAAAAAAAAAAAAGGAAGGACAGACATGTCCCCAGGGGACAGCCATGGGGGGGGGCACTAGGCCTGCACCTTCCAGGGGTGATCAAAGGATGGGACTGCTCCTTGGGACAGTTGTGTCCCCAAGTTGGAAGAGGTGGAGATGGAGGGGCTGGCAGGCAGGCCAATCGGGTATCTGGAGGAGAGGAAGGACAGTGTGGAGCTTCTCTGTTGGATAGGCCGTGCAGGGTTCTAGGTCCTCTCCTAGGAAGACATGCTGGGAGTTGGTGGTGTGAAGTTCACTGGTGTCTTTTCCTGAGACCTGCTCCAAATTGCATTTGAGGAAAGGTGGCAGGAAGAGTTGGAGGAAGGAGCTTTGTGAACAAGGTTGCTAAGATCCCAACAGCTTGTAGGCACTGCCCAGGGCTGTTTGGGGGAGGCTGGCCAGGCATCCTAGCCTGCTGCCTAGCTTTAGCTTGGGCTTGCCTCTGGTCTCTTCTTGTTGGCTTGAGCTCTGAAGCACCCTTCAGTGGGTTTCCACAGGTCTACCTTGAGCAGACAGCTTCAGCCAGGTCTAAGGTCTAAGGTTTCTCTGGCCATTGGATCCTCAGATTTCAGAACTAGATCTCTAGGGTAGTGGCTTTCAGACTTTTGTTTTTTTAATACTTCATAGTAAGAATACTTATTTTGTAATCTAAAAGATGAAGGTCAAGTTTCCCAAAGCACTGTTTACCCTGATTACATGCGACACTTTCTGATAATTTCAATTATAATTTCATGCATTCTCATTAGAAAAGATCCTGACTAAAGTTCAGCAAATTGGTTTTGTGGGTCACAACTTGCAGTTGGAAAAACGCTGTTCTGAGAGCCATTTCTTTGATTAGTGTTCTGTTGTTAGCTTCCAGAGAACAGGATTGATTGATTCTAAGAACATGGGCTTCCAGGAAAGGATAAGGTGGTCAGCTGCAATTGATGCTTACAGCAGGAAGCATGTTGACCCCTGGTTAATCTTAATTCTTGATACTTTATTTTGTGTGTGTGTGTGTGTATGTCTATGTCTGTATGTGTGTGTATGCTGATACTAGGGATTGAACTCAGGGCCTGGATGCTGTACCTTAGTTATTTGTTTTTGTTTTGTTTTTTTGGTTGAGACTGGCATTGTACCACTTGAGCCACATCTCCACTTCTGGCTTTTTGATGGTAAATAGCCTGGGCTTGCTTCCAATTGTGATCCTCAGATCTCAGCTTTCTAAGCGGTTAGGATTACAGTTTGAGCCACCACACTGGGGAATTCTTGGTATTTTATGTTGCCTAGTCATTGGGCTGGTGAAATTGTGGGAACATGCCTTTCTTTCTTCTATCTTTGCTGTGTCTGAGGAATTTGAGAGGCTGAGTTTCATTTAGTCACTTTACATTGTAGTTAAGAAAGTTTTATTTTACTCTTGCAGTGTTGGGAAATACTGATTTGCTTCCATCTTAAAGACACCCCAACCTTTTTTATTCTAGTAGTGTATGGCATACTTTGTATTTTTAACTAGAGGTCTAAGGATAAAGTGGTAATGGCTTTGATATGTGTGTGTGTGTGTATGTATGTATATATACATATATATTTATATACTTGATCATAAACTTCAATATAGATTTGAATTAGTTGACATCTTAATTCCCCATGAAAATGATGCTTTTGATATAATAGATGAACTCTTTCCCCAAACAATATTAACTCATAATAAACATTAATGGGCGTTGCTGTGTCCTTTGAAAGTAGTTGCCCTGCCTATTACTACAGGAGGCGGAGTGTCAAATGATGCTGTCTAACTTCAGTGAGTACATTTATAGGGTATGTATTTAAGACTAGTTTCATCTCATTAATTTTTGTTGAGGATGAGAATGGAATTCAAAGGCACGGTCATCAGAACCAAATGTCATTGGTGGGCATACCGTGTTGGTTAGATGCTCTAAGAAAGCATTGTTACTTTAAACTTCTGTGTTATACATCATTATAGCTTCCTTGCTTGTAACTATTTGTTGATGGCGCCTTGATTGTAATGTTGGTTGGCATCAACCATCTTTTAAAAGTTACCTCTTTTAACCAAGCAAGTAATACTTGCTTTAAAATATTTAACTATCAAGAATGTTGAAAGACAAGATGTTTGGAACAGGAAGGAAGATTGTCATTAATTTGGTTTGGATGAGTGGAAGAGGAATCCTGTATGTGCCAACAAACATTTGTGGAGAACTTATTCTGAGTGATTGTCCCTTTTTTTTTTTAACGTTTATATTTCTTTTTCTTGACCCTCAAACTTACAGCAGCCTTTTTTCCCCCTTATAATTTTTACTTTCAAATTTCTGTGAATTTGCTATTTGTTAGGATATTGTATAAAATGAGTACGCTGCTCTGAATAATGTTTCATATATATGTGGTTCAAAGCCAGCCCGGGCAGGAAACTCCATGAGACTCTTATCTCCAGTAAACCACTAGAAAACCAGAAGTGGTGGTGTAGCCTTGAGCTGAAGAGCTGAGGGATAGTGCCCAAGCCCAGAGTTCAAGCCCCACGAACAACCAAAAAAAAAGTATCTTTAAACTGATACTGATATGGTTTGGGTTTAATGGATGAGGAAATTAAGCTGGATTCTTAACTTTGCCGTAACATGTAGTCAGGCTGTTCTTGGATCACAAACATCAGCTGCCATCCGTAACTACAAGTGATTTTTGAGCAGATGCTATTAATGAATTGAAAAATGAATTGAGGTTGATTGGATTTCAGGGCTTTGAAGTCAGCCTAGATTTGAATCCTGGCTATGTCATTTGCTAGCCAAGTGACTATAACTTCACTGTGCTTCAGTCTTGTGACAGATGAAATGGAGTACCTTTACTTATGAGTGTTGTGAGATTTAAATGAGATGAGTAAATGTGAGTATATTTTACTTGCTGTTGCCTTGATGACGACTACCACATGTGGTTATCATAGTAATGAAATAGGATTGTGTGGAGAGTCTCAGTTCATCTATTGTGAATACATAAGTTGCTCATAATTCAGGTGTAGAATATTTTCCATTTTAGGTAAACAGATCATGAGCCTCTGTAGTATTTGATGACAGGTGCTTTGCCTAATTTAAAGGGATTGGTCTCAAAATAGCAGGTATAGTTTCCCTACTACCCAATGAATAGAATGCATACAGTACTTTCCAAACCAAGGACTATTGCTTCTTTCCATGTGGCCCTACCAGTCCATCAGCGCGCAGCCCTCACTTGCCACAGTAGCTCACTACATTGTTCTCTATATTTTTCATTTCTTTCATTAATTATGCCTGCAGGTGAGTTTTCGTCTCCTTTTCATCTAGAGAATTTCTCCTGTTCTTTTCTGAGACTGCTTTCTGTGTGACTGACCTCCTTGGTGAAGATTGTCACCTTGTCAGTCTTCACAAAGTGCTTTGTCTGCACTGACTGGTACTCTGATTGTTGGGAATAGTTCTTGGCCCTGGCCTACATTTCCGGGATGTTGTCTATAATTAGTCTGCCCTGATAGAGGGAGAGGATATTGGCTCTTTGACTCCTATCAGCTCAGTGCTTGCTAGACTTCCCTACTCTCACCTCTCACAATAGTATGTACAATTTATTCACCCCTTAAATATGCCAGGTACTAGATGCTTTCATTTGAAAAAAGCTATTTTTGCAACAATGATATATAATTGGTATTAATAACTTTAATTAATGAGGATGCTGGCATAGTTAAGTAAGTTACCCAGCAATTGTAATGAACTCAGGACTAAGTGAAGCCTGCTCTTAAGCATAGTGCCTTTTTAAGAACAGGAGTTTTAAACAAGAGACATAGTTCCATAAAGCAGGGCCTTGTGGCTGTGCGGAACTTTTATTAATAATTCACTAATCCTCCTTAGGAACATGGTTCATAAATACTGTAGCAAAAATATAGTTTAAAACCTTATAAAATGATGCTTTTTCCGTGACTTTCAAAAGTATTCTTTCTTCCCAATCTTCCGTACTCCTTGACATATTTGATTTTATTTCACTGTCAGAAGATATTACTTCAAAATAAAAATTCACCTTTCAGCTCATCCGACAGTGGTTATTGACATGTGCTAGCCATGCTCTGTGAAACACTGAACTATATTGACAAATTGCTTGCCTAGTGTGACTCAGTCCTGGTGGAGACCTTGAACAATAAACTAATGTGCTGAGTGGTACAAAGAACAAAAGAAGGCAAAACACTAGGTGATGGTGACATAGATGCCATTTTTGCTGGCGTGATCAGAGGCAGCCTCTTTGAGCAGGTGACATCTGCCTTGACATTGGAGACTTTTGCATGCTCAGGTGAAGTCACTCTCTGAAGGTGCCAGGTAAAGTTGGAGAAGTTGAAAGCCAGGGAGTCTGAGGCCTAGTGGTCTAGGAAAAGAATGGCAGGAGTAAGATTAGAAAGGTCAGCAGAGATGGCATTCAAAGAGGCCTTAGAGACTGCTGGAGAGGTTGGATTTTATTCTAGGCAGGAAAGGAAGATGTTGAGAGTATAAATGGCCCCTATGAGTTGGGGAGAATGAGTAATTATACAGCAGTCAGGAGAGACCAAGGATGAGGCTACCAGCAGCCCTGTTTTGGTTGACAATGGCTTGAAGTAAAGGAAATGAGAAGAACTGGGCTGACTTTGCATGCATCGTTGAGGGGATGTTATGTGGATATGTGAGGAGAAGAAAAATAGAATATAACTTCTGAGAGGGGATTGAGTGAAAGGAACAGATTTGGAGAGGGGGTTTGCGTGTGCCTCTTCTTGGTCATATCTTTATTCTCCCGTGATACCACTATGGAAGGCAGCTTGCCACTATACCACCAGTGCACCCATGATAAAATGATGCGAAATCTTGGGTTGTTTATTCTTAGGCTTACAGGATTTTTTTAACATAGGTATGTAATCCTGAATAATAAGATGGCTAATTTTCTTTGTTTTTAAAAAATTTGCACAACTGTAATCATAGTGAATATTCTTGTGATTATTTTACCCACTTAACATTGTTTTTTAAATGATTCATGTTGATGCAGAAGCAGGCATGAAGAAATATCAACCGTTAATTCCCATTGCTGTGTAACATTTTATGAGTATGTTGTAATATATCCAGTTGTCTGTCATTAGATGAAAAGGCTTTCCCCCCCCAGGATTTTCACGGTGTCAAACAACACTGTTGGGCATATTCTTGTGCTTGTCTCCCAGTGTACTTCTGTGTTCTTGAGAAGTGCAGTTACTGAGTCACAAGGTCTATGACTTTTCACCGTGGCTCGCCAGTGATATATTACTGTGTTCTGAGATGTGTGTGCCAATGTATACACATTCTAGTAATGAAAAAGTTCTTCTTCTTTGGCATTATCTCCAGCATTTGGCATTGTCCGGTTGTTAAGTCTTCCTTATTTAAAATACATCTTCCCGAGATTTTTGTTTTTGGTTCTGAATATTATTGAATATGACCATCTTTACATATATGTACTGACATATATGTATTTACATACATGTTATATGTGTTGGAGGAATCTTTAATCTAGTTTTAGGCTTACATCTTTATGTTTTTAATGTTCTTTGATGATCAAAAGCTTTTCATTGTATAGGCCAACTTTTCCTTTATGGATTTTAAAATATTTTTAAATGGCATTATCTTTGTAAATCAAGATCATACAACTTTTATTAAGAAAAATAATTGCTTTCTTATTAAGGGGAAAAGTTTGCCTTTGCAAACTTGTGCAAGACTGAATTTTTTTTCACTGTTGTGAGGTCAGGATTCAGCTTCATTTTATCCTCAGATTGGTGTTCAGTGTCCTAGGATCAATTATAACTCTTATGGGCCATTTTCAATAATGAAGTCATCAGTTAAAAGCACAATATGAAACACATGATATGGACTTGAATGTGAAACTGGCACTTGTTTACGTTCTCAGAACTGAAGCAAGAAGGCAGAATGTGAGCCTGTTCTGCCTCAGCTGCAAGTGTGCGTATTGGGTGACTCACATGTCCCCTCCTCTGCATGTACGTGCAAATGACCACAAATGCCCAAGTGTGGAGAGCCTGCTCAGTGAGTGCAAGACCCTGCATTCAGATGCCAGTGCTGCCCAAAAGAACAAACAAACCCTCACGTATTGATTTGAGGGTTACAAATAGATATTAGCAAATCGGTGGATTAGCAAACATGGAATTTGAGAAGCAAGGCTGATTCTGTGGGTATTGAGAAAGATGTGGTTTCTTATGAAACCAACAGCTTTAACACTTTCCTCACCACCCTTGCACATATCATTGTGATTTTATTTTAAAAGAGGAATTCCCTACGATGAATCTTTGAATTTTCAGTGACAGATGCTGTTATCCCAGTAAGGAGAACTTTTTAAAAAATATGTTTATTATATTTATATTTATGGTATTGTTATTTAGTTCATACATAAATGTTTGAAACAGATTGAAAGAATTATAACTCTCAAAATGTTGGGAAAAAGTCTAAGTTATTAAATCTGTATTATTGTGACTCATAAGAGGATCATATTTTCCCACAAAAACCATTGATAACCTAAAGCTTGAGATTTGTAAAGGCAAGTACGCTTTCCAAAAGGAGTATAAATAATGCTTCAATCATTTAAAGACATTCCTCCTCATGAACGTTGTTAATGGGCTCTAGGAAACAAATGAAGATTCTATACTTCATAAATCATATCTCTTCTAAATAGGCTTATCTGTATTCAGATCTGCCAGTGAAATGTTTACATTAAGAGTGTGGAGGGTGAACTAGAAATCTCTGACCTGTGTTCATTCTTTTATTTCTTAAAAATATATTTTTAGTCATATATGTGTATATATGCACACACACATATATATGTGTAATTGGCCATTTTAATGTATATAGTTTAGTAGTGTTAAGTATATACACATTGTTTTATACCATACAACTCAAGAACTTCATTTTTCCGAACAGAACCTCTGTACCCCTTAAACATATACTCACCATTTCCCACCCCACTCCACCAGCTTCTGAAGGTCCTTTTTCTCCTTTACATTCTCCATGAATTTGACTACTAGTTAGCTCCTGCAGATGCAGTTTATAGTGTTTGTTCTTTTGTGCCTGTCTTTTATTCACTTAGCATAGTGTCTTCAAGGTTCAGAGGTATTACATCTTGTATCAACATCTTTTTACAGTTGAATGATACTGCATTGTGTGTATAGATTTTCCTTCTCCGTTTCCTCAGTGCTGACACTTGAGTGCTGCTGTGAACATGGCTGTCGCCTTGCACACAGCTGCTCCGAGCCTGGCTTTCAGTTCCTCAGGTATATGCTGAGAAGCAGAGTTTCTGGATCCTGTGGTTATCAGTGTTCACTTTTCAGTTTATTAATAATTCTGTTTTTATATTCTGTGAAATGTACTTGATATGCACAATTAGAAAACCTGCTCATCGCACATTACAAATTATGTGCAAAGGTCCAGTCTATGATAGATAAACAATATGGTTCTTACCCTGAGCTATCCAGTCTGAGGGTACAAAAAATAAACATGTCAAAATTACATCACCATGCATGGTTTTAATAATGGTATATTAGATAAAATTGAAAAGATGATATGCCAGTATATGGTTGATGAATTGTTCACTAAATATTCCAGGCAGTAGATACCATGAGCTCAGCTCAATGAAATATCATTAAGATGAGGTATCTGAGAAGGATTTGTCTTTGAGGCATATTTTGAGTTTGGCTGGTGCTGAAGGAGGTAAAATTGAGATGGGTAGAAAGGTGAGAGCAGATCTTCCCATTAAGGAAGGAATGACTTTATAAATGTTACGCATTTTTACTGTGCTAGCTAATTAATAATAGGCATTAATTAACATAGTCCAGGGACCCAAAAGTTAGTCAGATCTAACAAAAATTACAAGTAATTCTTCAATCCTATCAATCACACTATTTTCACTGGTAGTGATTGTTAAGTTAATGTTTATTAAATGCCTTGTGCTAAGCAATCTTTATTGATAACGTCTCCATTCTTCAGCAGTTCTATGAACTGGGTATTAGGGGCTCTCTTACCCCTCCTGTGCATTAGCAAAAGGAGACTTGGAGAAATTCGTACTGACCTCCCGCACACAGTGTAGTGTAGTGGACCCAGTCAAGATTTACTTCTAGGCCATGCAGTCACATCAGCACTAGTTGCCATTGGACTATATTGCCCTAGCTCTGAGCGTAAGAGACTAGTGGCTCATTTTTTAATGGATGAGTGACCACAGCCTCTCGGTGTGGATGATGATGTGGCATCTGGTAACCCTTGGTTATTAGAGAAGTTTGCAGCCTCTAGGTGGCTGCAATGAGAGGCTTGTTTTCAGTTCCTGATGAGACTTTTTGTTAATATGGTGGTTTCATTGCTGCTCTGGTGAGCAGAGATAGTGAGGACTGTGAGGACCTAAAACTTCATGATCACAGCTGAAAGAAAACATGCATGTACAATCCATGCAAAGATAAATATTCACTGCTTTTTTGAAGGTGCTTACATTAGGCTATACTGATATTTTGTTTTTGGTTCAGTTATTTTGATGTGGTCATAAATACTTTGACTGTAAAGGTTTTCATACATTTTAATAAGTTATATTTCTGGGGTTTGAATATGGTGCTATATACTATTGACATGAAATATGCCCTTCTTAATAGAAGTCAGCATGGCTCAGCAGATTAGGGACGCAGAAGGTATGACTTAGCATGCTGGTCAGGCTACCGAAACCTGAGCAAATCCCCTCAGTTTCCCATCCTGTGAATAAAGATAAGTGTTGGTCTCCTTCTGAGAGTGGCTGTGGAAAATTCCCAGGCTTGAAAATGACTGTTAATATCAGTGTAGAGACACTTAGTTTAGGAACACCATCAGTTCCTAAACTGATCCTGCTTTGAGTAAGAGCAACTGATAACAACCCCTTGGAATTCTATCAAATCCAGTCTGGGCCAAACAGGAAGGTAGGGGGAGCTGCTAATTTGTTTGGGAGGGAGTTGGGAGTGGAATGGGGAGTGTGCAGTGGGGAGCAGCAGGGGAACTCTGCTTGGTGCCTATTGAAGTAAAGCAAGCATACTGCAAATGTAAACCTTTTCACTTGTGATTGCTGACTGACTCTTAGTGTTTTATCTTGTATTTCAGAATGCCTTAAATAACTTATTTTGCAGGTATGTAGGTTGTTGGACAACATTTTTTGGGCAATGAGAGATATGTAAATCAAAAAGTTCGTGTTTAGGCTTTTTTCTTTGTTGTTAAAAAAAGAAATGGATGCTTAGGAATATTTCACACAAAGAGATATTTAAGCTGTATTTTTTCTCTCTCAAAATTCTCCTCAAAATGACTAAATTCTTGGATTAGTACATGTAGGTCAGACATCTCAGGTGTGCTATTTACATACAGTGGAAGGAGGTCATGGAGTCCAGCATATTCACTAAGGTGTTGTGTGCCTCAGAAAGCAGTCACATTGTACACAGTGTCATCTTTAGGGTAAAACCTGGGAAGTTCTGAGGCTATCCTTCCCCACTGACTATGAAAGCTGTGGTTTTTAGACATCTTTGATATCACTGTGCAATGAAATAAAATGTCCTCTAACATTTGTGGTATTCATTTCCATTCTTTTAAAATTAGCTTATATTAATTGTACAAAGGGGTTGCATTATGATTATTTTCATACATACATAGAAAGTACTTTGAAAATCATATTTACCCTTTCATTACTCTTGTTTTTTTACTCCTCCCTTAAACAATTTTTAATGGGTTTCACTATCATATTTTTATATACACATACAATTTGTGGTGCTTTTAAGATGGTGGTGCGGTGGTAACAAGTGCCTGAGCCATAGCAATTCAAAGAATTCAAGGAGCCCAGCTCACACTGCATGGGCAGTGTTGCTGATATGACACAGTATTACAGATGGAAGTAGTGTCATGTATACTTGAGAAAGAGACTTGGAGAATTAGGGTGGGTGGATCTTAGGGTGTGAAATCATGGAGGCCTGGTGTGCTGTGATAATGAGTTTATCAGCTGTACTCAGGGGGTGCACGTGGAATTCTAAGAGCTAAGTTAGTGAATCCTCTAACCATAATCTGACAGAACAGTTCTAAAGGTTCCCTCAAATTAATTTATTCTCCTTTACATCCAGAGGGCATCCACTTAGATATATTACATAATGCCCAGGGACAATAGCTGAGCTAGAATTGCAAGTATACATACTTTAAGATAAATGAAATTGGAAGCACCATATAGAATGAGACTGTCCAACCTAATTACACTGCCTTGTACTATGTCCTTGAAGTGTTCAGATGAGAGATAGTTGCTCTTCCTGACTTCTCAAAAAGAGTACTAAGGGAATATTTTACAAACCTTAGAAATGATGACATAAGTATGTATTTGTTGATACTCAAATTTTTTTCATGTGTTTCATGACAAAAATTCAGGTTATAAAAGTATTGAGAAGAAGCTTAATAATTAAGAAAAAAACATATATCTATATGGTCTGGAGAAAGTATTCTGGAAGCATCCAGACCATAAAGTACATCCTCAGACTTTTTCTCCTCCTCAAGTCTGTCACTAGAGTTGTGATACGGCTGTGGCTCTAAGTCTGCTTGAGATAGGAAAAGATTTGTGTTGCTGTGTGCTTATTTTCTTATTTAGCTTAGCTAATAAGAAATACTATGTAGTAGAGTTATAGGATTTGTTGTTATCATGGATTGCTTATTTTCTATGGGACATTTAAAAATTCAGATAATATCCTATATTTTTTAAAAAGCATATATTGAGAAAAAAATTATCAGACCTTTGTGACTAAAAAAAAAAATCTTTCCTGAGGAGAAAAATAATACACAACACACACACACACATTTCTCAGAGTAATTTTATTAGAGATGTTTCTGCTATGAGTCAAAAAGACTGATTTGAAAAACAGAACAAACAGCTAGGTATAGTGATACATCTCTGAACTCCCAGCACTGATAGGTGAAGCAGGAAGGGTGAGTTCAAGGTCAACCTGGGTCACAGAGCAAGACCCTGTCTTAAGCATACATTTCAACCTTTCTAAAATACCCACGAATCTGGCAGGGTTTGAGTTCAGTGGCGAAGTATTCAAAAACAGCTTTCTGGGATTGTGGTTAAAAGAAGAGTCCTCAAAGTGAAAGTTTGTGCTTAAAAAAAAAAAAACTGCAGAAATTAAGAAAGCTAGGTATCCCAAGAGATTCTCGAAAGCTATCTAGGGGAATTTCTACCTCAGTTTTTGTTTTATTAACTGTTGATGATCTCTCCCCTCCCCTCCCAGATTTAGCCTACAGATTTATTTCTCCTTTGTTCTTAAGGAAAAGGTAACGCCTTTCAACTCTTGTATTTTTTCATCAGCAGTCTCCTCTCTTCCTCTTTGCTCGTAAAGTCTGTTTTATTTTATTCGGAGACAGGTTCTCCCTGTGTGGCCAAGGCAGGCCTTTGAACTTGCTGCCCTCCTCTCTGAGATTACAGGTGTGCTGGGAGAGCAAGCATGTGCCACCACGCCACCACTCTGGCTCCCAGAGATGGGGAGACCTTTGCTGCCCAGGGCCATTGGGTGTTTATAACATCGGGTAGATGTGTAGAGGGCAGGTAATCAAACGCATTATTTGTGTCTTAAGTAATAGGTCACACACCAAGTGATTTTGTGGGGCCCCTGCCCTGTGTCTCACGATGTACTCCCTACTTACTGTCTCCACTGCTTCCTGCGTTCTGGTTTCTTGACTTCCATGAGAAGTCAACACATTGATTGCCCAATCCTCTGGAGATTTTACTTAAAGTTCTCGTCATTTTGACTATTCTCTGTATACAGTGCTCTGGAACTTTGCACTCTGCTCACAGTGATCTTTCAAAAATGTTCTTTAGCTCTGCAGTGTAGGATTGAGGCTGAAGGAGGTTAGTTCGCCATGATCTCACCACATGACTTAGTGGTGGAGTCTGTTTGTCCACAGTATCGTTGACAGTCACATTCAGGCCTCTCTCTGTTCGTGAACCAGCTTCTCCCATACATGGATGTCTCCTCTGCCCTGTAAGCCCGCTCTTCGTAGTTCACCTCCTTTCTTCATCTCATGACAGATGGTCACCACTTCTTGGGCTTGCATTCATTGTTTCTGGGTGGCTTGTTTTCAGTAGTGCTGTCCCATGTATTTCCTTTTAGATTGGGAGTGTCCTGAAGGTAGGGTTTGTGTTTATCTCCTGCCCTTGGTAGCACAGCATTTGGCACACATTCGTTGTCTAGTAAATGTCTATTGAACTGAACTGATAAAAGATTTCTATGCACCTACTTTATACTGAAATGAATGGGCAAATAAGCCTATTGGACTCTCATAGTACAGTATGAAAAGAAACAGCAAACTGAGTGCATTTGTTAGCATCATTTTTGCTGAACAATTGGTAAGGAGATTCTCATCCTCGGATGGCCTTGTGAAGGAGACAGAAACCTAAGGGGAGGAAGATCCCAGTGTGAAATACCATCTGACCAAAGAACCTAAACAGGAAGCATGGGGCCTTTGGCCAAAATGCTTAGTCTGTTTTGTTTTCAAATATTATTTACAAAATATTGACAAAGAAGCTTTTAGAATATAGGGTTTGGGTTTTTTTTTGCTTTAATAAATAAATAAAATTGATTTGCTATACATGAGTGCCTGAAAGTAATTTTAAACTGTATATTTTCCTTTTATAAAAACTATGAAGATGTCTCTTGAACAGTTTTATTCTAAATTAATATGTATTTTGATTACCGTGATTGTTTTTTCAAAAGAATTACCCAGTTCTCAGCCATCTACTATTCCTTAAACATGAAGCCCATAGGAGTGACTTCCTGCTGGTCCTTGGCATTCTCCATCATCAATGGCCACCTGGTACCCTGGAGTTGCCAGGCTTCACCAGCATCCCTGCCTCCTGGTGCAGTTGTGCCTGCAGTGAGGATAATTTGGACGAAGTTGGGTTACTTTCATGAACTTGGCGAGCGAAGGCAGTGGTTATTCTCCCGACCCCTCTGCAGTCCAGAGTGGAGCTCTGGCTTTGTTGCCATGGAAACCACAGTGAAAGAATACAGAATGAAGGTTTGGGGTGGTCACCTTCCCATCCATCTGCCCTCTCAGTCCCTGCCCATCTCTCACTCATTGTAGCCGAGTTCCTGTTACCTCTGCATGTTTTTACTTTCTTGATTCCATTTTACCAAATGTTTCTGTTTCTCTTCCCCAATTCCTTTAAAATTTGTTATTCTGTATTCTACATACAAGATTTTCAACTTGGAATAGTTTTCATAGAAACTTTGTAATAATGAGGAAGTTAAACTCCATTGGCAAATTATTAAGTCATTCCGAGATAGGTTACTTTAAAATATTTTACATTTTGAAAGGACAGCATGTGGATCTGGTGAGCTCAAGGAGGTAACTTTTTTCTCCTTTCATCTTCATTTCTTTTTTCTGGAGTCAACTATTGGTACTTCTTTTACTTATTTCTGTTGTTATTTTCCCCCCCTCTACTGTTAGCCAATAAATCTATTTTTATAAGACTTAAAATTTCTATTTTGTCAGTCTGTAAGGTAGTCTTTACATCTCTCAAGCTGTGAGTGTGGCTTATAGTACTTATACTTTATGAAGTATACTACTGTACATTGTTTCTTGGTGAAATAAATATTGATGTTGCATACCAGCGTAAGATTATATCTTGTGTATCTTCCAGTGTTAGTGGTTAGATTTGGTCTGTTTTGTTTTTAGTTGGAACTCATTCCATTAGCGTGGAACTCATTCCATACCAATTTTGATCTGATTCTTTTATGGGAACATAAAGTACAGATTGTTTGGTAGTGATTGAGGGTACTTAGGTGACTGGGCGTCCGGTTCCGATAATAATCCACCTGGCAAAAGTGCTGTGAGCACTTTATCCTCCAACTTGTGCTTTTTTCTGACTTTTTGCAAGTGCTTTCCAAGGGGATATTATACTCTGGGTCCTGAGGCACAAAGGATTTGAGATTTTCACAGGCATGCCCCTCTACTTGGTAATGGAACCAAGCAACATCACTCAAGATTCTTGGCTCCCTGGCTCTAGCCATCAATTCAAAACACTTTTACAAATGCATTAGAACTGCCAACTATAGAGGTAGACTGATGTAATTTGACACTAGCTATTTCCAGAAAGTCATAGATTACCCACCAACCCCCAAAACCCTTTCAAAAGGCTCCAGTTAAAGATCTTTTTCCATTCTGCATTTCCTCATTTTTTTCAGTCTTCTTGGTTTTCAGCCCTCTTTTCCCACCTACTGTTCCTCCTCATACTGTCCCAACAGATTTTGAGTAGATTCATGTTACCAATCCATTTTGCAGTCGTAGTGTTCTAATTCAAAGCTCATGTATTCCCATGTGGTTCATCTGCGTCCCTAGGAAGCCAGTTTAGTAGAGCATCCTGTAAAATCACTATTGAAGGCACCTTGTGTCCCTTTATAGTCTTAGAAAATAGTATGTTTGTATCTTTAATATATATGTATAATCTATACATATGTGTATATATATTTAAACTGACAGTATTTGGAGGTGGTTTTTTTTTAGCTTGGGACATGAAAGATTGCAGGTTTCCTTGCTTGCTTACTTGGACTTATTTTGATTGTGTGTAGTTTTGCATTCTCTTAGTTTGTATCTTATTTGCATCTGAGATGATTGCCCATGATTTATACAGGTTTGAGTGGTTCTGGAGCTCTAGGTAAAAGATCCTGTTGAAACCTGGTGACCATTACTTCCGTAGTGAGAGTTCACTTTTTTATTCTTTGAACTGACAATGGTAGATAGCAGAGTAACTTCTTTGATGTTTTTGTTAAGCGTTTTGAGGAGTCTGTTGGCATTCTATTTGAGACAGGCTTTTGATAGGAGCTCTGGTGCCTGTTGCTAGTGGCGGAGCACCTGCTTTGTGTTGTGTGCTGTTGGTGATAAGTTTACGTTTAAAAACCCTTTCAACCTGAAAGTTCTTGAAGCATGAAGATGTACATGTGCCTGCCCAATCAAACATTGAGACAGGGTTGCCACAGAGGGTAGCCCTGTGCAGAGACATCTGTGCTGGTGGGAAGAAGGGTCCGCATGGCAGTAGAACAGTGCTGCCTGCCCCGAGGCTCAGGAAGGAAGGTCTTAAGCAGAGCACAGCCTTGCGTCCTCAAGGTGATGAGTGGATATGCGAGTGTCTGCTGCGGTCTAGGCATTAGTGAATGGATTTCTCAAAGCCTAATTTACATGGTCCTAGTGGTAATTGAGGCCATGGGCCAAGTTTAATGACTGCTTTTATATTCAGGCATGTTTTTCCCCCCAAATTCTGTTTTGTTTTTGTTTACATTTTGGTAATGCTGAAGTTTGAACTCAGGTCCTTGTACTTGCTAGGTACACATTCACCACTTGAGCCATGCCTCTGGCCTTTTTTTGCTTTACTTTATTTTTCAGGTCCAGTCTTCTACCTTTTGCTTAGTGCTGACCACAGAACACAGTATGCTACTTTCCACCTTGCTGAGATTACAGGTGTGAACCACCATACCCAATTAGTTTTTGAGATGTCTCCCTAACTTTTGTCCTGGCTGCTTTAAACCACATTGCTAGGATTGTAGGCATAAGCCACAGTGCCTGGCCTTTTTTTTTTTATTCTTATATCAAAACCAAAATGGATATTTTAGACTTCGTCAGTGAAAAAGCTGGAATAAAGAAGTTAGATGATTAGCTTATATGTAGCTAGCTAGTGAGAGGGCAGAAATATGCTATGTCCATGTGCCTATCTGCAACTTCCTTTTGTAACTAATAGCATTTGGATATTTTAGAGCTTTATGATAACCCTGTAATCCAGATGGTGTGTTTGTGTCTTTTGGGACACTATAGCAACTTGTAATTTAAGTACTCCAGATATCAATAACTTTGGAGATGTAGGTGTTTGAGTCCTAGAAAAATATAGTGATTTACTTGCTTATTATTGGTGAAAAGTGAATGGAACTTAAATTTTGAACTCTTCATCCTGAATTCTCTGCATTCTACCCAACATCCTGGTGGTTTCAGTACTCTGTAACATTTACTGAACCCTTGCCACATAAGGGTATCCTGTGCTTGATACTGTGAAGTGAAACGGAGATAAATGGAATCGCACAATTCTGCTCCCTTTAAAATTTAATGACAGCTAGGATAATCACAGGAACAACATACCTGGTATTTGGCATAATTAAACTGTGTAAGTACGGGTAGACTAGTGCCACTCTAGTGGAGTATGTCACCAGTAATGGTAAGCAATTTGAAGCATTCATTATCTGGTTGATACCAAACAGCTGTATGAGAAGAAAGCTGTTTAATATTCTCTTCAATGCTCGTTCCTGCTGCTCTCTTCCAGGAATACATACCAGCAGTCCTTCTCTGCCTTGCCCGCTCTCCTGGCTTCTTATAAACCCCTAGCCACATTCAGGGCTCTATTTTTTCTTCTTGTAAGGCTCAGGGCCTTTTTGCTCTCACCTGGCTTTTCTTTTGCCTACAAAGGGCTCTCTACCATTTGAGCCATACTTCCAGGCCTCTACTGTTTTAATAGAAGAAATGTTAGCAATTGCCTCTGGACCCCTACTCTTGGTTTTGCCCAGTTTATTCTCTCCCTTTCTCTCTCTCTCTCTCTCCTCTGTCTCTCTCTCTGTCTCTCTCTCTCTCTCTGTCTCTCTCTGTTTCTCTCTCTCTGTCTCTCTTTCTCCCTCCCGCCTCCCATCTTGGGGCTTGAACCCAGGGCCTAGATCTACTCCTAGAGCTTATTTGGCTCAAGGCTAATGCTCTACCACTTGAGCTAGGACTCCACTTTCAGCTTTTTTGGTACTTTATTGGAGATAAGAGTCTTAGAGATTTTCCTGCCCAGGCTGGCTTTCAACTTCGATTCTCATATCTTAGTCTCCCGAATAGCTAGGATTTCAGGCATAAGCACTGGGTGCCCACCCCTTTTCCTCTCTTAAATTCTCAGAATATCATGGTAGATTCTACTCTTTTCTTGACTGTGCCTCCGCCTGTGCCTTGAGTGTCTCTGGTCCCCATCGTTCTGCTGTCGTAACTCCTCCTGTATTCCAGTGCGGGCCCAGGTCTTCATCTCTGGCTAACCTTTCTCACCCAACTTTAGACTATTTCCACAAGGCCCCAAATTAGATATGGATAAAGCAGAGCTCCTCATTTTCCCTTTCAAAAACTGGTTATGATCCGATTTTCTTGATTAGTCGGTGGTTACCTGTACTAGAAACCTGAGGGCCAGCCTTGACTTCACTTTCTCCCTCAGAAGTATGGTGTCTATAAAGCTTGCTTTAGAAACTGATCTTGCTGACTTTTTTTGCCCATTGTGTCATTTCAGGCTCTCATGACTATTGTTGCAGTATCTCCCTGTCTCTTCCTCCTGCCTTCAGTGTTACTCTCATTGTACTGGGGATTAACTCAGTGCCCCAGGCTTGTTGCAAGCTCTCTACCACTTCAGCTATCTCCCCAGTCACTTTGCTTTTAGTTTTGTTTTACAGATAGGGTTTTAAGCTAACTTTTTTTTTGGGGGGGGGGTCCACTCATGGGGCCTGAACTCTGGGCCTGGGCGCTGTCCCTCAGCTCTTCAGCTCAAGGCTAGTGCTCTACCACTTAAGCCAGAGTGCCACTTCCAGCTTTTTTCTGTTTTTGCTTATGTGGTGCTGAAGAATCGAACCCAGGGCCTCGAGCATGCAAGGCAAGCGTTCTACCATTGAGCCACCTTCCCAGTCCTTGTTTGATATTTTATGCAGAGCATAGGCCAGCCCTTGAGATAGTGGGTTATTAGGCTGACAGTTGTTAACTTGTTTAATATTACCTGTTTTAATATGTGAATTAATACCAAGAAAATGCTGGAGTTACATAATGCATTGACTCTTGGCTGAGGTTGAATAGACTTGAGTCAAATCAAACTCAGAAACAAATGAAATAGCATGCTGTATTAGGTTAGGATTGGGTCCAGTTGAAAAGAACAATGGCTTGAATGGAATAGGCTACTGACTTGCCAGTGAAATTGCCAAATCTGTTGGCAGTTTGCCCATGATGTCCTAATGGGTCCAGACCCCCTGAGCTCTTCACTGCCCTCTCACTAGGGTGCCTTCCTGTGCCTGTGCTCCAGCACACCACCTATTTCCTATGCAGCAAAAGGACACAAACACAAAGGAGGCCAGATATAAAACATTGGCTCTTTACAAGATGATTCCTGGAAGCTGCCACAGAATATACAGTTAAGGGTTCTGTTATTGTGGAGGCAGAATGAGTTTTAAGAGACACCCAAGCCCTTTAGCCTGGTATTTAATCTATCAGTTCTTTTTTAGTCCTTTTTCCAGTTACTTGCCACGTGAACCCTATGAGCCAGTGGAAAGCCTTGTTATCCTTGGCTGGAAGTGACAGGCTCTATTTCTAAGTGCTTTGATTGCTTGCAGATACCACATGCTGAGCTGTCATTGCTGTCACGTGTCTGTGCATGTGGCTGCCCTAAGTGGTAAATTCTCCTCATTGTGTCTGCAATGCCTGGACTAGTGCCTGATTGGTAATTGGTTTTCTGTAAGTATTTCTTTTATGAGTAAGAAATAATTTTGATGATTTCTTATGGAATTTTAGGAAAAAAAGATGGACCAACCTAGTGGAAGAAGTTTTATGCAAGTATTATGTGAAAAATATAGTCCTGAAAACTTCCCTTACCGTCGTGGGCCTGGGATGGGGATCCATGTCCCAGCCACACCTCAGGGCTCTCCTATGAAAGGTAAGAGAGATAAGCCTTGAACCATGTATTACTGTAGCTTGCTTAGCAAGTTGGATCACAGCATTGCCTTGGTGGCCTTCAAGTTATGACTCAAATAATCTTTAGCGCTTGTTATGATTCCAATTGTTCTTAAAGAATCTCATGGGACACCTTTCCTCTAGATTGTCCAGGCAGTCTCCAACTAACCAGCAAAAATCTGGAAGTAGAGCTATGGTTCAAGTGGTACAGTACCAGCCTTAGGGGGAGGGGGGAAGCTAAGCAAGAGCATCACACCCTGAGTTCAAGCCTTAGTACCTGCACACAAAAAGGTGGGGACAAGAATAATACCTGAGAGACACTTTTTCAAGTGTATTTTCTTTTAAAGAACTCAGCATCAAAATAAATAGTACAAAGCTTCCTTTGCTCTCAAAGACCTCGGAAGGACTTTGAGTTGGATTCAAGACATTTCACCTTTACAAAGATGTTGAGCTAAGTGAATGGCACAGTGATTGGAAACTTAGAAAATAGTAAATATGATCAGAGAAGCCTCAAAATTATGAAACTTGAACTAGTCCTTGAAGATAGTAGAATTTAGAGAGAAGATGTATTTTAGAGGGATTACATGTAAGCAGAGTTCTAGAAGTGTGCATAGTGTTGTTATGCTTGTCCTTTACCTTAACATTGTGCTTAACAGATCTTGGAGCAGTACTTTATAATTAAGGGAAATTAATAATGAGTCATTATTTAGTTCCTATATTTGGAAGTTTCTGAATGTCATCTCTTAGTACAACTATTTTACATTCCTTGTAGCCTGGAATGGCACAGAAGTGGACTTCTTACTTGGTAAAAAAAAAAAAAATTCTTCTAGAATCTATTCTCTTTCTAAAAAACGATATTGAAGAGTACTAAATTGCAAAACCATGTAACTTGAGACCTCTGTTAATAAAATATGACCTTTATTAGTCCTTGCTCTATACTGAGAAAAGAGTAGTTGATTTCTCATGTTGATTTTTTTTTAGTAGATATACTAAGAATGATTTTGACATATCTATCTATCTATCTCTATATATATTTTGGTCAGTCATGGGGGCTGAACTCTGGGCCTGGGCACTGTCCCTCAGCTCTTCAGCTCAAGGCTAGCGGCCTACCACTTGAGCCACAGTGCCACTTCTGGCTTTTTTCTGCTTATGTGGTGCCGAGGAATTGAACCTAGGGCCTCATGCATGTGAGGCAAGCACTCTACCACTGAGCCAACTTTCCAGCCCCAGATTTTGACATATATTTTAGAATCAGTTATTTATCAGGTAGTTGTTACCTTAATTTGACCAAAACCATTAAATATTTCAGATTCTGAAACCCTTTCTTGTATTCTAATTATATTTTGGGGAAAAAAGGCTAATTTTCTTTGTCTTGTTTTTATTCCTTTTTGTATTTTTAATTACTTTATTATTGATTTAGAGGTGATATACAGCAGGGTTACCATTACATACCTCAGGTATGTACATTTCTTTCCTTTAGCTTAATGTCATCTGTAAAGGCCAATTTTCAGAAGGGACAAATATGGCATGAATAGATGAATATAAAGGAAAAAAATGTGAAATTGTTAGTAGCTCCACTAGGTGACAAAAATGTTTTTAATGATACAAACTTGAACAGAACTAGTTTGACAAGTAGATTATCTAGTTGTTTGAGTTAATTCTCAAAGGGAGCAAAAGATATACATCAAACAGATTAAAGAGCTATGCATAATACTTGAGCTAAAGTAAAGAATTGGGGTCAGTAAGCAGGTGGTAGTAATCCAGATGTAACTTGCATGGATCCAGTGTTCTGATGGTTGATGACTCTGTAGGTGGTTGAGATAAAGAAACCTGCCAGAAATTAAAGCCTTGAGAACTTTTTGGTGGTAGTAATTCAGTATTTCTGAACTTCTCCTGAGCCAATAGTTAGCTTGCACCCTTAGGTTTCAGGTCCACTGGATCCCATTATATCCTGTTTTTATTAGGCCATTGAGTAATTTTTTATTTATTTGATTTTTTATTTATTTTGTTGTTTCTTGATTCCTGGTGGATAAATGTATGTAAACAAGAGTTAAGCTGATGTAAAAAGTGTTTTATGTTCTCTGATCCAGATCGCCTCAACCTCCCAAGTGTACTAGTGTTGAACAGCTGTGGAATTACCTGTGCAGGAGATGAGAGAGAAATTGCTGCCTTCTGTGCTCATGTGTCGGAACTAGATCTTTCTGATAACAAACTCGAAGACTGGCATGAGGTAAAGTTTTGTATTGCTGTATTTTGGTGAAAGGCAAAGATAACCATTATATTATTGTGTATACTGTTATGTATTCTGCTGAGTTCTGGTTCTTGCCTTGAGATTCTTGTTTTCCGTATGTCTCAAGGTAAGTAACACTGCATCAACTACCTACAGCGACTTTTCAATTAGCTTTTGTTATGCTTACCTGCTTTCATCAATGTGAAAAGCTCTGAGGAACTTGATTCCAGGCATCAAGAGGTTCATGTGTCTACTGAGGTATAAGCACTAACAATGCATTAAATTCCATTTCCCTCTTTCATATATCCTGTGCTTATTCTCTACTTCTGCTTCAGACATAAAATTACTACAACTAGAAAATTTGAAATGTAAGAATTTTAAAATACTTGGATTGGATTATAAAAACATTTATTCTTATTACTGAAGTTTATTCCAACTATTAATATTATCAAGTCTCTCTGGCATTTTAACATAACCTTTTGAGGATTTTGGAATTTGACATAATTATCAGAATCTTTTGACTTCCGAGCAAGCAACCCTTAAGTTCATAGATGACATCATCAGAGCATTCTGTCTGATTATTATAGATAACATTTCCTACTTGATCAGGGTGTTGCTTGATAGAAGCCACCATGAAGAAGAGATAAGTAGTTCTGCCCACCTGGCTTGTTTTCCTGCCTGACTTTAAATTCATTTTTGGCTGTTGCAGAAGTTTCCCAATAGATTTTCTTGGGCCTTCTTCCTTTGATTTTCCAAAACTCACCACAGACTTTCGTTGGTAAAAACTGCATCTGCACTCCTTAGGTACTACCTTTCATTATAGGACCCTTTGCATTTGCTAGAACTTCATCTCTGTCTTTAGATGGACACTCTTACTTGTAGCCCATGCTAAATGCATGCTAAGAAAAGCATCCTTGCTCTTAATTATGTGGAACCCACTGTTCTTCTTTTCCTCTTTCTAGTGGTCACTTCTTATTTATCCTTCAAGACTTGGTCCTGGTTGCTATTCCTCTGTGAAATTTTCAGATTATCCCAGAGCACCTATGCCTTACTTCTGTGGAAGAAGTGTGGGACAGTCACTTGCTTATTTGACAGCTTTCCTGCTGACTGTGAGCTTATTTCTAGTGAAGACTGTTGTCTTTTGTAATCGACATACTAAGTAGTCACGTTTATTGAATGTGTGAATAAATGATTATTATATGTGCATAGGCCACTTAATCCAACTTTTCCTGTGATCCTAAGAAATTCACCTAATTCTTTAACACTTCAATTTGTAAGATAGACTTGCTGATCAAATGAATCACTGAAATACTTTGTAGATATTGAATGCTACACAATTGCTAAGAAGCTTTCTTGTTTAAGAAATTATTGGGGGGCTGGGAAGGTGGCTCAGTGGTAGAGCACTTGCCTTGCATGCTCGAGGCCCTGGGTTCGATTCCTCAGCACCACATAAGAAAAAAGCCGGAAGTGGTGCTGTGGCTCAAGTGGTAGAGCACTAGCCTT
>NW_012267226.1:22034541-22094283 GCF_000151885.1 Dipodomys ordii
GTGGTAGAGCACTAGCCTTGAGCTGAAGAGCTGAGGGACAGCGCCCAGGCCCAGAGTTCAGGCCCCACGACCGGACCCAAAAAAAAAAAAAGAAATTTTTGGGCTGTAATCCTAGCTACTCAGGAGGCTGAGATCTGAGGATCAAGGTTTGAAGCCAGCCTAGCCAGGAAAGGCCATCAGTCTCTGGGATTCTTACTTCCAATAAACTACTCAGAAAAAGCTGGAAGTGGTGCTGTGGCTCAAGTGGTATAGTGCTAGCCTTGAGCACGAAGAGGCTTAGGGACAGTGCCCAGATCCTGTGTTCAAGCCCCAGAACCAGCCAAAAGAAAAAGAAAGAAAAAAGAGAGAGAAGAAGGAAGGAAGGAAAGAAAATAAATTTATCTTTAGCATAGCTTGCTCAGTTTTTCTTACCATTTGGTAACTGCTCTTGGTTATATTTACCATTTTTGTTAGGATTTTCACCAAAATTCTGAGATGTTTGTCACTTGATTTCTTTGTGATATGCAGATTTACAGGGGTGTTATAAGAAATAATCACTATGTACATAGAGTCGGTGCTGCTCTAGCGAGATATGTGGTCTGGATGGGTGATGCATCAGACCAAATCTTCAGAATGAGTTCAGCTGGTGTGCTCACATGCTGAATCCTCTCAATTAGTTCTTTGGGAGTATGACATTTCACAAAGGCTTTAAGCTTTGTGTTTGACCTATGCTTTGATGATGTATAGGAGCTTTTTACTAACTAGAGGGAGCCATTTAGTAATGAGGTAATTGCCACTCAAAAGAAAGATATGTGCTATGCAGTATGGATCAGTACATAGAGCTTGCACTAAGTAACTCATCTCTTTCTCCACTTGGATTGAGGTCTGTATTATTATTTCTCAGGCCACATTGACACATAGCCAGTGGGTCACACACTTACTTGTAGTCTGTCCGTATTCATGCTCCTATCTGTGTTTGATAGTCTGTTTTCAGGTAAACTGCTTGCTTTCAGCTTTTATTTCTCTTTTCATCATTCCTTTCTTTATATTTCCTCCTTATCCTTAACGGTAGTCAATCCCAACCTTTTAGAATGTAAATCTAAGTGTAAGATGGGAGGAACACTGCCAACAAAAGAAGATGGGTTTTCAGACTTGATCAAAGTCATTGCCAAGCTTCCTACACCTCACATGTCTCTGGTTTTGAGACCTTTCCTGTCAGCCCATTGCACCCGTGTCTCTGATTACCAAAGAGACAGTTTATCCCTAGCCATTAGCTAAGTTGAACTCAGCCAGCATTGCTATAGCAATGTGCAACCAAAAAAGGTAGTATGCTTTTAGTTCTCTGAATGGTCATTAAGTTATAAGTAACTTGTTTCATAGTTTAAATTCTTGTCTCATATATTTCCAAAGGGAAAATACATATACACGAGAAACGTAATATGTTTTAGGGATAGGAGCAAAGACTTATCTCCACCTTTCAAAAACTGGGTACCTATGTATTTTAAAAATGCGCTTTTAAGCATTGACTTGAGCTTTTATCTAAGTCGAATTTTCTCAAACCTTTGAGAACCTTTATTTCTCTTTTCCTTTTCAAAAACACATTATAAGAGAAATTAAACCAACTAGTTGAGAAGAGGGAGGAATTAGCTAGTCAGATGAGGTGGAGAATAGTTGGGTATAAATTACAGATTGTTATCTTAAAGCCTTTTCCCCATTTTCCTTAAATCTTGAGTTTCTTTCTCTTTAGAAGCCAGAGTGAGGGTCCTCTGTTAAATCATGGGATTGTGGAGGCCCTGAGCTCACTTCATCTCCATGTTTCTACACAAGAGCAAACTCAACTCAGTCAGCTGGAGAAGTCTTTTTATATTTGGAACTTTAAAAAGCTCAGTCAATATACTGCCCTAGGTACTCAGCAGAACGCATACCAGGCTTTGTTAGTGGGAAATTTATGTAATGAATATTATATTTTCTTCAATCTTGTCAATTTGAGGTTATCCAGAAAATCTTTTTTATTTCTTTTTAGAATTATTATATTCTAGTCCAGTTTCATTTTTTAAGATCTACAAGTCATTATTATAAATCTGTCTTCTCCTTGTAAAATAGTAAATGCAGACAAACTATGAAGATTGTACCATGTATCTGTTAATATTGGGAATTCTCCCAGAAATTATTTTGAAACCCTTGTGTTACCCATTTTTGAGTATTCCTTCTTTATTACAAAAGTAAAATAGCAGGGGATAGTAAAGGGTTTATGTTGTATTTCTAGGTTGTATTAACTAGGTTGTATTCTTTGTGCCTTAGGAAAGTGAAATTCCATATTTTTCTCCCTTAGGAGAGCTCAAGTATAGCTAGCTGATCATCACTTTCTGTTTGAAGGTCCTATCACTCAGATCATAGAATGCAGTACTAGGTTGGTTCCTGTAGGAACTACTTACTGTGTTGTGGTCACAGGCTAAACTCAAGATTCCTGCCATGTGGGGCACAAATGTTGGCTACCATTTGATCAAGCTTCAAGAGAATCTATATAGACTGGTATAGATTTCTTAGGCTTTAAACAGAAGCCTAGTGTATTTTCTATGAAAGGTAGCTCATTTCTTCTCTTTTCAGTTCTTGTAAAATGAGAGTAAGAGTGGCTCACTTGAAAGAGTGAGTGTGTGGAGGGGTGAATCAAGGAGCACAGGGCCTTTCCCTCTCACACTCTCCCCTGGGCCTTCCTGGAGTTAGTCTCTTCCCACTGATTCCACAGTTCCAAATGGAATGCACACAGTGGTCTGGTCTTAAGCACAGATGGCTTCTTTTTGCCTTGGTTCTCCCTTCTAGGTATGCTTTTCCATCCTTTCCAGACTTAGAAACTGATCACCAAATCCCAACTTGAAGCCTGTTGCACCTGTGAAATGGGTGGTGACCTGGGAAGCAGGAGATTTTGAAAATTCCACCAATGATTCTGATGATTACTAGGGCTGAGATGCAATAGGCCATCGCATTCTTACCATACTAGTAATAGTTGCATTTATTGAATGACCGTGTGTTATTAGTTTATAAGCTGCTAGAAAGTAGATAAGGAAACAAAATTCAAACACTTGCCAGTTGGTATGCTGAGGGTATTACATGTGTATCTCATTTAATCCTACCAATAATGCAGATAGTTACCTTCCTAGTTATAATCGAGAAAACTGAGATTTGGAAAGGTTAAGTAATTTGTCTGAAGCCACACAAGCACGTGGTTTGAACCTGTGTTTTTTATTCTAGAATGAATGTTTAACTGTTCTTTTAGGTTTGGTTCCCTTTTTTATGACTTCTGGTTACCACATTGTTTGGTTAAGTGAAGCTTAATATTTTTGCTAGGCACTTGGCATTATTTAGTACTTGTTTAAGTTCATCTTACTGATGGCCCCTCTAGCCTTAGTTGTCCTTCATTGTTAGGTGGTATGATATTATTATGTTATAATGCACTATGTTGTAGTATGCATAAAATGGCTCTGAAATTTAAACTCCACCTTTCATATTTGTGACTATGATAGCTTAGTCAATTTATTTGTCACCCTTGAGACTCAGTGTCATCACTTTTTCAAATAAAGTTGCAAGTTGATCTGAGAATTTAATGAAATAAGTTGTATCAAAGAGATGAATATAAAAATAAAATTAAATTAAAAAAAGAGATGAATATAATCAGAGGAAATAGTAATTAAGTTTAGTCATTTTCTTATCTGTCTTTTTTGTCTTCCAAGCTGTTAGCTATATTATTAAATTGATGGTCACAGTTATGAATGCTTTTGGCTTTTTTTAAAATATAAGGTTTTTTTTTAATCTTTAAGTTTTTTTAATCTTTAAAGTTTGGTACTTCTTTGAACCAAACTGAATTTTTTATAAATGTTCTTGAATATACAACTTGAAGTACTACTTTTGCCATTTTAAGCTATCTTTACTTAGGTTTAATATGGTACTGAGAATGAGCTGTAGATGGTATTCAAAGAGAATTGCATGGCCTAATCTTAGTTCTTTAAAAATGTGTAGCCTAGAATGTCACCTAAGCTGTCTTTTTATCTTTATTTATCAAAACAAACATCATTAGAGCAAAATCAGAAACCTTGCTAATGGTGACATAGGAACTCTTTTTTTCATACCATTAACTCTCAGCTATGCTACAGTTTCATGGAAGGAGATTAAATTATTTGCGAAGACTTGTTGAAGTTGCTTATGGTGCTTTGTGGGTATATGCCCTAAGTAAGACTCCCTTAGGAAAACGTCCTTTTGCCTGGGGACGCACTGACTCACTTAGTCCTTAGCACTATTGCTATTTAAAAGCTCTGATTACTGCCTGATATACTTCTCTCTCCCCCTTTTTCTTTTCTTCCTAGGTCAGTAAAATTGTGTCAAATGTTCCTCAGTTGGAGTTTCTAAACCTGAGTTCCAACCCTCTGAATTTGTCGGTTTTAGAAAGAACATGTGCTGGGTCCTTCTCTGGGGTTCGAAAACTTGTCCTGAACAACAGCAAAACTTCCTGGGAGACAGTCCACACGCTACTACAGGAGTTACCAGAGTAAGCCCAGAGAGCATGGTGGACAGAGAGCTATGTTGCCATCTGTGTTAGCACATAGAATTGTTGCTGATCTCCCAGCTCAGAAATACTAGAACGGCAGTTTGTATGGAAAAGAGGTTAGAAAAATGAAGTATTCAGAATGAGAATGTGAGAATAACCTGGTAGCATTTCTAGTGGAAGACCTGTTCAGTGTTGAGTAGACGTAGATGCGGGATGTGGCATCCTTCAGCTGGAAAATACCCCTGAGACACAGAAGCACTTCCAGATCAACTCAGCCTTCTTCCATTTTAATCTTCTGATTACCTGGTTTGAGAATTTTGAGCTCCTTTCTTTGGGAGGTAAAAATAATCATTTACTTCCAAGTTAACATTCAGATGAGTAAAAGCCCCTATGGCCTGATGGGCAAGTAGATTGGTATTCATTTCAACAATTTAAGACACAAATTAAACTTTTGTTTGTAAGTTTAGAAATGTTTTCCTTATTGTTGCTAGGAATATATGTGTGCAGAGGAAGGAGTTTAATGAAACATAAAAAGCTGTAGTTTCTTTGTCCAAATTCTTTGCACATCTTAATTTTCACTCTCATGCTAATGAGATTTCCTCCCTGCATACAGCATATAGCTTGGCATTGAATGAGCTTGTAAATCTAGGTCATACTAATGGTGACCTTTGACAAGCTGCTTAACTACTTTTAGTTCAGTTTCCTTGTCTGTAAGGTAGGCACAGTTATATGGATCTTGCAGAAATAGAAGTACACTCTATTATGTCCCTGGCATAGGATCTGACACAGGGTAGGGATTCAGTAGTTATCATTTCTGTTCATAAATATTTGTTCATTTTTCTGGAATTTTTTCTTCCATCTCAGCATCTGTGAGCTCACCTCTCCTAAAAGTCCATGCATTCTTTCCTGGCTGTTCAAACTACAACTTCAGATTCCTTCCTTATGCATCACTATTGTACTTAGAATTGGTACTGCTTAATTTATCACTCAATTGCTTAAGCACAAAATTAATTTAGTACTAGCTTATCTCATTCTAATGTTTTACATTCTTTAGGTTTTGTCAGCCTAGCCTACCAAGTATTTTGAGCTTCAAGAAGATATCCTTCTATTTGCCCTATAGTGTCTACCAGAATCTGACATATACTAGGCACTCATTTATCTCTTGAATGTGTGAAAATAGATGTAAAGAAGAAACTAAGCTGCTTGAAGCAATGAAATGTTTCCTTTCTTCTCTGCAGTTTGGAGGAGCTTTTCCTGTGCCTTAACGACTATGAAACAGTGTCTTGTTCTTCTACTTGCTGTCATTCTCTTAAGCTCCTACATATAACAGACAACAACCTGCAGGACTGGACTGAAATCCGGAAGTTAGGAGTTATGTTTCCTTCCTTGGACACCCTCGTGCTGGCCAACAATCACTTGAATGCTATTGAGGAGCCAAATGATTCCCTGGCCAGGTTGTTTCCTAATCTGCGATCCATCAGCCTCCATAAGTCAGGTGCGGAACAGCCTTGGTCTCATTCTATATGCAAATTGATTTGAGCTTACATGGGCAGTAGATTTCTTTCAGTCATAGCTAAACTTTTTATAGGATGAATTTTCTACATGATACACCGAGACCTATAGAACATTGTCCTAAATGCTCTGATGAATATAAAGTAATATAGCATATTAGCAATTTATATTTTATACATTAAAAAGGTCATAATTTAAAAGGAGTGAAATGAAAGTGATGAATTGGATAGTTAAAAAAGAGGAGCTAATAAAAGAATTACAAATTAGATCATTTTATCTGGACTTGAGGTAAGTAATTTCAATGTCTTGTGACCTTTCAAATGCTCACTTTTCTAGTTACTCTATATAATTGATTGTTAGTTTATTGTCAGCTGATCTTCATTATCATAGAGATGCATATATTTAGCCCATTTCTTTATTAATACTTTTTTTCAAAGAATAATTAATTTAGGCCAGGTGCTAGTGGCTCACATCTGTAATCTGAGAAACTCAGGAGGCTGAGATCTGAGGATCACAGCTGGAAGACAGGCCCAGGCAGAATAGTCCATGAGACTCTTATCTCCAATTATGAACCAAAAGCTGAAGTGGAGCTGTGGCTCAAAAGGTAGAGTGCTAACTTTGAACAAAAGAAGCTTGGGGACAGTGCCCAGCTCTAGAGTTCCAGCCCTCGGAGCAACAGGAAAAAAAAAAAAGAAAAGAATACTTTTAGGTCCACAGCGAACTTGAGTAGAAGGTGCAGATATTTCCCATGTACTTGCTGTTCCCATACAGACAAGCAATCCCACTGTCAACACCCCACTCTGAAGTGGTATCAACTACATTGAAACATCACTGTCACTCAGACCGTAGTTTATATTAGGGCTCACTCTCAGTGTTATGTATTCTATGGTCTTTAACAAATAGTAACAGGTACCTGCCCTTGTAGCATTGTACCGAATTGTCTCAATGCCCTAAAAATCCCCTGTGTTAACCTGGCATCTTGGATCCTTTGTCTCTGTACTTTTACTTTGTCAGGATGTCCTGTATTTGGAGTCATATCATACTATGGAGCCTTTGTAGATTGGTTTATTTCACTTAGTAATATGCATTTTAATTCACTAGATCTTTTCATGGCTGGATAGCTTTTTTTCTTCAATCCCTGAATTAAGAATTCCAGTTTTCTAGATGTACCACAGTTTATTTATCCTTCCCCTGAAGACTCTTGGTTGCTTTCAAGTTTTGGCAGTTGTGAGTAAAGCTTCTATAAATATCTGTGTGCAGAGTTTTGTGTGGATGTAGGTTTTCAACTCATGTAGGTAAATACTAAGGGCATGATTGCTGTAAATTATGGTAAGAATGTACTTAGTTTTGTAAGAAATTGCCAGACTGTCTTTGAAAGTAGCTGTACCACTTTACATTTCCACCAGTAATGAATGGTTGCTCTACTGCTCTTCATGCCCTTGTCAGCGTTTGATGTTGTCAATATGTTAGGCTTTGACACTGATTTTAATAGGCACATGGTGATACATCACTGTTGTTCTGATTTGAAATCCCCCTATGATACATAGGAATAAGAATCTTTTCATACTACTTACTTGCCATCTCTATGTCTTCTTTGATGATGTGTCTGTTTAGGCATTTTGTACATTTTTGTTGCATTATTCATTTTCTTATTATTGAGTTTTGAAAGTTCTTTATGCATTTTGGTTCACAGTCCTTTAGCAAATGTCTCTTTTGCAAACCAAAACATTCTTCCAGTCTAACTTTTACTCTCATTCTGTTTTTACTCTTTTTTTCTCCTCCACTGGTGATTGAGCTCAGAACCTCATGATTACTAGCCAAATGCTATACCACTTGAGCTACAACACTGGTCCTTTTACTTTTTTTGTCTTTTACACAAGATCTCACACTTTTGCCAGAGCTAGCCTCCTTGTGTGTACCTCCTAAGCAGCCATGGTTACAGATGTGAGCCACTATGTTTGGGCTATTTCTGTCCTCTTAATGCTATTTTTCATCTTATTTCTTAAGACAATTACATATAAATAAAATAACTAACCTGTAGCTGAAAATTATAACTTAGTTTGCTTCACCATAGAAGTTATGAGTGAGAAATCAATTTTAAAGTCAGTATGTTGTATGGGGAAGTTTATTTCATAACTTAATACCCCTTGATCTAATTTTATTCTTGAGTCTAGGTGAAAATGGCATTGTCAGGAGGAGACAGTCTGACCTAGACTGATTGTGTCATAGCAACCTCAGCATTGTTCCTCTGCCTTTACCTTTGCTAAAGGTCAATAGAAATAGGACAGGACTATGTTGTTCTCTGAAACAGATTTCCTTTGTCACAAAATTGACCAGCTTAATCATTTTAGGAATATTTTTTCTCCTTGGAAAGCCTGCCTGACACAGTCAAGTGTTGATATGGTTGACCATTTGCTCACCACCATTATTTTAGGACCTAAAATCTTATTGTGTGTTCTCCTTACCCAAAGGTTTAGATTTTTGGCTTTTGTTTTTTTTTTTAAATGATTTTGATCCTTTCTATGTCACTAAAGTGAAAACATTACAAAAGTGATCAGTTTTAGTTTTGATTCTTTTGACTTTCTCCCATTTTAGAATACATTAGATAAAATTTTGATATGTCAATATTAACTCTGACCAGTAGTCACATGCCAAGAGTTCCTAAAATGAGTTGGCCATTTTTAAAATTATGTGCTCATGTCATGCCCTGTGCTTATTGGCACCAACATGGCTCTGACTCCACGCCGTTTTGATAGAACCAGGAGATAAGAAGATACTGGAAATAAGGTTCTTTCTCCCTTTCCACTGTTGGTTTTAGTTTTTGAGATGGAATATCACTATATTGCACAGGCTGGCCTTGACTTTGAGAACCTCCTGGCTCAGTAGCTGGGACTTCAGGCTCCTACCACCTTGCATATTTTTCTGACAAAGTCTTTATGTATTTAATTTTATTCTTAGATAGAGGAAAATGGAGGCTCTCTATTATCATATTGGATTTTAAGAGTCATTGAAATTTTTTTGCTATGTTTATCTTTTTATTGGTATACTTTTGGGGGGAGTTACTTAAACTGTATCTTTCTCAAATTAGGTTTGCAATCCTGGGAAGACATTGACAAATTAAATTCATTCCCCAAACTTGAAGAAGTGAGATTGCTAGGAATTCCTCTCCTGCAGCCGTACACCACTGAGGAGCGGAGGAAGCTGGTAATAGCCAGGTGTGTTGTCCTGATTTCTTCTGCTTTCTTTTCACAGAGCCCTGTTGTTCTTTTGAGGGTCCATGTGCTATATATATGGTGGGGGAATGAACTAGGAATTTAGCTCTTGAGCAGGCTGTCTTTGAATGAGCTGCTTCTGTAGCTCCCAGTCCTGAGCAAAAAGAACATATTACAATCAGGAAAATGTGAAGTGCAGTTGTCTAGCTGAGCCCACAGAACAATTTCTTCACAAATCTCTTCTGTTTTTATGCTTTTGATACTTATTTGAACTTCTATTTTGGGCCACAAAGTAAAAGTCAATAGAATGGAGAATCAGGGCTGGAAACATGGCTTAGTGGTAGAGTGCTTGCCTAGAATGCTTGAAGCCCCAGTTCTACATAAACAGAAAAAGTCAGAAGTGGAGCCATGGCTCAAGTGGTAGAGTGCTAGCCTTGAGCAAAAGAAGGTCAGGGACATTGTCCGGGCCCTGAGTTCAAACCCCAGGACTGGCAAAAAAAAAAAAGAAAATTATTTCTGTTTTAGTTGTCCTTATTTTTGTTGTCCTTTGTTAACTTAGTAATCATGCGGTGGAGATACCTGGAAATTGGGTAATGTTAATATGATGAGTGTCCTCTTGAATATTCAGCCCCTGACCTATGATCACTGTTGTTGGTATCTTCTTCCTCTGCCTGCCTTGTCTTTCATGTCACAGATGCTGCCTCTACCAACTACTTGATTCTCCCATAAATCTGTGTTTTTATATGAACCTTTAACAGAAATAAGATTTTCCAAAAATGTAAAAGGCTATGGAGCTTTGCTTGTTTTCTTTGTACACTGTACATGGTATTTGTGTGTGTGTGTGTGTGTGTGTGTGTGCGTGTGTGCGCACACACGTGTGTGCACAAGCCAGTCCTGGGCCTTAAACTCAGGGAAGGCCTTGAACTTTTTTGCTCAAGGCTAGTGCTCTAACACTTGAGCTACAGCCTCACTTCCAGCTTTGTGTTTGTGTGTATGTTAATTGGAGATAAGAGTCCCACAGACTTTCCTGCCCAGGCTCACTTTGAACCAGGATCTTCACATCTCTAGGATCACGGGTATAAGCTACCAGTGCCCAGTTTGTACACAGTAGTTTTGAAAGAGGAATAGTAGACTTTAAGGTTCTCTAAAGAAGAGTAATTCTTAAAATGAGGTGTTAACCTTTCTGACCAACAAATATCCCACAGATCCTCACTGATTTGCTCATTTATACATTAACATCTCACTGAAGAAGGAAGCATCAGCACACTTACTTTTAAGACAATGAGTCTTTTCATTGTATTTTCTTACATGATTCTTTTACAAATATAATAAATTCCTGGATTATACAACTATTATACTAATACTCTAAACATATGCTGTTTAGTATGGCAGTCACTAGCCAATTGTGGCTATGTTCACTTATGATTTGTCTTGTAGGATTTCAAATGTGCTATAAGTGCAAAATACAGACTGGATCTCAAATAATTCATATGTAAAGAATAGAAAGTAACTCATTATTTTAAAATATTGATTATATGTTCAAATGATAATACTCTGGATATATCAGTTTAAATAAAGTTATAATTAATTGTTTATAAGTAATGCTTTACTTTTAAAACTGAGGCTTTGGGGTGATTTTAAATTTATTGGTATTATATTTATTTAAATTGTACTGTGCTATCTAGGATCTTATTTTGAAATATGGGATGTAATCATGAAAGGCCAGTATCACATCTAAAAATAAGACTGGATTTTCCTGATTATTTTATATAATTTCAGTTCATGTTAGTAATTATGTACAAAGAAAACCACATCAAATATGTCCTTTCAAAAGAAGTAGACTGGGTCTGAAGTCAGTTGGTTTTTTTATTTCTAAAGCTAAATGGTTTTAGTGTCTTGAAATGTCTTTATTTTGCTTTGAACTTACAGATTGCCGTCAGTTTCCAAACTTAATGGCAGTGTAGTTACCGATGGTGAACGAGAAGATTCTGAGAGGTTCTTTATTCGTTACTATGTGGATGTTCCACAGGAAGAAGTGCCATTCAGGTAAACACCATCTCTCATTAGCTCAGCAGAACACTGCCCAGTGCTGAAGCAAACTAACAGCACTTGTTTTAGGGCAAAATTGCATCATTTGTTAGGGGATTCTTCTCAGAGGAAAGAAAAGGAAAAGGAAAAAACATAAAAGCGGACCTACTTTACCTCTTTTTCCACAGTGTACTGCTTGTAGTCTTATATTAAGGATGATTGAGTGTTTGACTAATCCAATAATTCCCACTCTATACTTCACGCCATCAATTCCCTTTCTTTGCTCTTCTGTAAGAGCACTTCCTCACCTACCCCTAAGATTTGTCTCTTCATCTGTAGTACATCTGATTTTAGGCTATAGGCTATGTTTTAGAATTTAGAAGTCTTAACAAATGAGAATTAAGTACATAGAATATGAGACAACGACCAGAAAATAGATCTTTGAGGCAGTATTAAATTAAGATGGTTAAGTGGAAGAGAAATTCTGGGAGCTAAATTAGAAATTATATAAACAGTTGAGATGTGTCATTTTGCTGATACTGTTAATATTCTACACAGTTTGTAAAAGGAGTATCAGATGTGATAGAGGCAAATCCCCAAGGATGAAAAACCTCTGAAAGCATGTTTCTAGTGTTGGCAGCTAGACTTGGTTATCAAAAAAGTTACATATGGTCCTTGTTTAAGACTAAACTGGGCATTATAATCCATGCCTATAATTCCAGCACCTGAGTAGCAGGACAGGAGAATCCTAAGTTCCAGACAAGCCTGGGTTATATGATAAAACTTTGTCCCAAAAAACAAAAGCAACAATTAAAATGAAAAGCTGATGGATTAGACTATGAAGAAAGAAGTCAAGGATGACTATAAGGTTTTTGTCGAGCAACTGGAAGGATGGAGGGAAACTTGCAGAGAAACAGATATGGCTCTGAAGGATTGGGTCAAGAAGGGTATCACAGCCAAAGTTTGCTTTCAGACACACTTTATGTCAAGATTCAGAAGACAGTATCAAGAAAGGAATTGTAAATACAAATCTGGAATTTAGGGACAGGCAAAATCTGACAGTTGTTAAAATAAAGAAGACATTTAAAGCCACAAGATTGACTAAAGGTGTGAAGAGGATGTATGCCAAAAGGAACAGGTCTAAGGATGAAGGCCTGGGATTAACTCAACCTTTAGAGATTAAGAACACAAAGTAGATCCAGCCAAGGAAATGTGCAAGCTTCTTGAATGTAGACACTACTCTTTTGTCCTTTAATCTCCAGTTTCTAGTCCAGTGCTTCTTGGTTTATAGTAGGTATTCAGTAAATAAATTAAACTGTCCTCGCCAATGCAACTAGAATCTAGACTTATTTCCTGGAAGTTCTCCTGGTCAGGCAGAAGAGCCCAGTAATGGAAATATGAGCAGCCCAGGGAGAAGCTCTTTTCAGTCACCTGCAGCTCACACTGCACTTTCTGTGAAATAGCACACCACTGCTACAGAAGCCACTGAGGGACAAGGCATGGCAGAGGCGTTGAGAGACTATTGACTGCAAAAGCAAACACTGTGGTGTTCAAAGGCCAAGATCAGAAAACAGAAGCTTTCACCTTTGGTTGTTTCACAAAGTAAATAAAAGTGATTATTCATTTTTACTAGAAGGAGCTATTGCTTGGAGGCTAAATTTCTAGCCTTATCAATCAGTACAAGGCTTTAAAGAGGGTAATTGAACACCTGTAACTCTTACACTTATACAACACAGTTAAAACACTCAAGTGTGTCTCCTTTCAGTCCCCTAAACATTTTATTCTGGAATAGAAAAACAGAATATATAACTCTCTGGATCACCCTTAAAGACTTGCTTTGACAAAACAACTAGTCATATGGAAACAGTGCAAATAGTCCATGTAGCCTGCAAAATAACTTTGCTACCATAAAGGATGTTTAACTAATCGCAATGACTGTCTTTATGCCCTCAAAGACAATTTGGATAACTTAATTATGTCTAAGTAAAGGAGCTGTTTTATGTTTAATTGACACGGGAAAATGAAAAGAGGAGGAAAAGCTCAGGGAACCAAGTTAAAGGAAGGTTTGATGGAAGTTAGCAGTTATAGGAAATTCAAGTTAAACACTTACTTTTTAAATGTAATCTTTTCTCCAAAATATGTTTCTTCCACCCTTCCTAGAAACTAAGGCTCAAATTAATTTTATATGAGACACTCAATTATAGAGTCAAGATTTTACCTTTTAGGGCTGGGAAGGTGGCTCAGTGGTAGAGCGCTTGCCTTGCATGCCTGAGGCCCTGGGTTCGATTCCTCAGCACCACATAAGCAAAAAGAAAAAGTTGGAAGTGGTGCTTTGGCTCAAGTGGTAGAGTGCTAGCTTTGAGCTGAAGAGCTGAGGGAGAGTGCCCAGGCCCAGAGTTCAGGCCCCACGACCGGACCCCCCCCTCCAAAAAAAGGATTTTACCTTTTAGTAACTCATTTGTTAATATTTTGGGATCCAATTGTACATGTAATTTGGAAGACAAAAAAGTATAGTACTAATAATCCTTTTAGATGTCACTTCCTAATTCACAACTAATAAATTTTAATATGTATTTCTGTGTTATTCATCACTTCCTATTGCCATCAGCATGACAGCTATCATAGTTCCTTTGTAATTTCTATACATAGTTCCTGGCACCTTACAAGGGCTCAGGAAATACATGCTGATTAGTAAATAAATCCACTGCAGGATTTACATTAAAAAGTACAAGAGACCAAGTATCACAGTGGATACAAAGTACCTTTTTAGCCAACTTTGGCTGTCAATGAATGCCTGTCTGACAGGGAGCGGGGAGTGGGTAGAGGAACAGAACTCAAGATATCTGAGATGAAGGAGCCTGAAAGGAGTTCAAAAAAAAGGAACAAATATTTTCTTCTCCACTCCCTAAAAGCTAGAACATAGGCAAAATGACATAAACCTACAGTTTCAAATCTGAAGTACAATACATAGTGTCTACTGAGATTATTATCAACAGCTGTGGAAGAGTCATACATCCAAAGATGAGCTGTAAATGTCTGATGACTGTCTAAGGATCAGTGTCAGAAGCATACTGTTAGAATTCTGAGACATAAAACTTGTGGCTGTGCCTTGCTTCTCATCCATCCTGCCCTAGCCTAATCTTGTCAATTCTATGAACCTCACAGCATCCATTACTCTTTTACTAAATGCCTATCCTACTTAAGTTGATCAGAGCTCATTTGGTTGTTGGCTCTGGGAAATTAGCAGTAAGAAATAAATTGTAGATAGCAGACCCTCTGGCAACTAAGGGCAAGTTGAGATTAGTTTCTGGCCTAGCAGGGG
This sequence comes from Dipodomys ordii, assembly GCF_000151885.1. Lineage (NCBI taxonomy): Eukaryota > Metazoa > Chordata > Mammalia > Rodentia > Heteromyidae > Dipodomys > Dipodomys ordii. Next base: position 22,049,135 of record NW_012267226.1, read on the forward strand.
CCAGTAAAAATCATATTATTGTTCATGGAAAACCTCCTGTAAGTTCTTTACCTGGAGGAGAGAAATAACAAATCAGCACACATGGTCATGTGAAAGACTCCCAGTGATTGAGAGTGCTATCAAGAACAAAGGGCATGAAGAACTCAAAGCCACAAGGTAGAGCATCTGCTATTCTGTCAGAATGAGAGCTTAAATAAAAGGAATACTAAAGTTGTGTTCCTATACACTATGTCTAAATGTAGATTGGAATCTATGGTAGAAAGAAACATACACAGATTGAAATCTAGATATTAAGAAAAATCTCTTTTTTCCTGGGAATGATACCTGTAATCTCAGCACTCTGGAAGCAGAGGCAGAAATGTAAGTTTGAGGCTAGGTAGGGCTGCACTCAAATAACTCTTTACTTATGTCTGTTGAACAACAACAACTTGATAGATTAATAAAAAGGGGTGGGAAGTACTGGCATGCTGATCATGAGGAAAGTAGGAGCTAGTTCAGGCTGTGAAATACTCAGTTATGGCATTCTGGGAGTCAGGGCGTTTTCCAATAGGCAGTAGGAAATCAAAAGTTTTAAAGAGAGCGATTACATTATGGGGGTGGGGTTTGGTGGTGATTGGTGAGGCAAGGGGGACCTGGAGACCTGGGTGATGCCCAGGATGTTGGGAGATGGTAAGTGTGCTGCAGGTTGCTTATTCACCTTAGAGCAGTGCATGATGGGACTGGACTCAGCAGAGCATTCAGCCCTAAGAAAACTGTACTTCCACCCATTTCCTGATATAGATAGCCCTGGTTTCTCTCGAGGTATATAAGTATCATTCGGAGAGGAAGAGACCTCCACGCTTATGATTCCAGGACGTTTATTATTTCTGACTTGCCCTTTATCAGACGCCTGTCCACATTGCCTCTAGTTATCAGTTTTTCCTTTATGTCATGTTTGCTGTATCTCTCCATTTCCTGTGAGAGATTGAATTTAAATTGCTTCTTTAGTACTAAACTAATATACAGCCTCTTCTGTTTAATTTTAAAGAGAGAAAAGGAAAAAAAAGATGCAAATTTTCTTTTAGAATTCAACATGTCATGGATTTGGGGCTCAGTGATACCTTTTTTGTTCATCAGCACAGTGTTGGGAAGCAAATGCATTTTAGTTTGACATATCTCATCTTCCAGACCTGAAAACCTGCTTTTCATAAAGAGGAGTTAGATGAGACCTACCTCAGGTTAGTGGAGACTTGATGGAAGGAAGAAATGCTGTCATGAGAGACAGAGTGGCAACGCCAGAAATGGGTCTGCCTTTATGCTTCTCACACTGTGTCCTGAAAACCCTTCTTTGTGATACCCAGAATTCCACAAGACATTTCCCACATGCTCATTTGTCATTCGTGGTATGCTTTTCAAAGTGTGGAGAGTGTGTTTCTTCCTGCTTCAGGCTAATGGCTTTTCTAAGTTGGGTTGATTGTATCTCCATGTTATTGAGAGAGCAGGGCAGCGGCTCAGATTTGGATGCCACCCCAGAGAAGGCCTGTTTTGTCTCAGATGCTGGAGAAATTCTAGTGTGCTGTGTCCTTTACCTCACACTCCTTCCAGACAAGGACCTGCTGTTGTGCAGGCGCGTTCCTCCCATGGACACCGGTCTCCTGGGGTTCTCTTCATTGCCAGGCTCCATCATCCCCTGACAGGGCCATGACACAGCACTCCACACTCAGCTGCCAGTCTGATGAGGAACAAAAGGGACATTGTCCTTGGCCCTCTGAGAGCCTCTGAAATGTTAGCTTTCCCTGGTGCTTGCCGTCTTTGTCATTCCAATTACCCAGGACTTACTTTGACTTCTTGCCACTTTCCCAGCCCAGCAGGAGATAGACTACCTTCCTAATCTTGATTGGAGTGGGGTACAGTCTTTAAATATTCCTGCAAAGGAAAGACTGGAGGAGGACCAGCCCTCCCAAACTGGGGTCTGGACTTTGTCATGGTCATGGCTGGTAGCCAGTTTTGTCCCTCTTGCGTTTGTTTGCTTTATAGAATTTCTAAAAAAATTAATTAAATGGAGAATGAGAAAATATTCACCCGCACACTATCCAGAATCAATGGCCCATTTATATTTTACCCCACTTGAAGTTTATTTTTAGTTAAAAAATATTGCAGACGTAATGTGAGTGCTTTTTCCTCCTGACTTATTCCTTTCTATAAGAACCACTAGCAAGAATTTAATATGAATTTGGGTGTCTCTTTGTTATCTATCCATTAAAATATCAAGTAGGACTTTGTAATTCATTGTCAATATGCATTGCAGTTTATTCTCTCTGTAGCTTTTCAAGATGATCTTTTCACTTTGAATGAAGACTTAATGTAACCTAGCAATGCTACAATGACACGGAGATGTATAAACAGGCCAGTGGAACAGCACAGGCCCTGAGATAGAACCTCAGTATAAAGAAACAAGGTATATGGCAGGGAGGTGTTAGCCTCAGCTGTGAGCACTGACCATGCACATGGAGCACTGGCCATACACATGGAGCACTGACCATGCACATGGAGCACTGGCCATCCACATGGAGGTGTTACCCTCAGCCGTGAGCACTGACCATACACATGAAGCACTAACCATACACATGGAGGTGTTAGCCTCAGCTGTGAGCACTGACTATGCACATGGAGCACTGACCATACACATAGAGGCGTTACCCTCAGCTATGAGCACTGACCATACACATGGAGGTGTTACCCTCGGCCTTGAGCACTGACCCTCCACGTGGAGGCGTTACCCTCAGCTATGAGCACTGACCATACACATGGAGGCGTTACCCTCAACTGTGAGCACTGACCATGCACATGGAGGTGTTACCCTCAGCCGTGAGCACTGACCGTACACATGGAGCACTGACCGTACACATGGAAGTGTTACCCTCAGCTGTGAGCACTGACCATACACATGGAGGTATTACCCTCAGCCATGAGCATACCCTCAGATCACTGTCTGAAACTATACAAATATTAATTCCAGATGGTCAGAGACATACATACAAAAGTTAGAAGATTACCTTAAGCAGTATTTGAAAAGGCAAAGAGGTCCTTATTTTTAAAAAGTATGCAATATGAATAAACTGTAAAAGACTCATGAATTTAACATTAAAATGCATTAATCTTTTAACAAAATAGGGTCATGTTATATAACTTGGGCTGGACTGGAACTCTCGGTCCACTCAGCCTTCTGAGTACTGGGATTACAGGTGTGTGCTAGCATGTATGGCTTTGCTGTGCATTTTCTTGTCTGTATGGCTTCATTTAGCCAGTTTGCTTAACCCCCAGAAGACATTTGAAGAACACCTGGGTTTTTCTAGTCAGACTTTCTGTGAGCATCTCACACAGACATTTTTATGTGAACGTAAGTTTTTGTTTCTCGGGAATGAATGCTTAGGAGTATAATCACTAGATCCTGTGATAATGACATTTATGGTGCAATATCAAATTCCATCTTCTTTAATTAGCATATAGATACTCAGCTTTCCCAATGCCTCATCGATTGTTCTAGGCACTTTAATAAAACAAAAAGGGTGTATTTCTGGGCTTTCTATTCTATTTCATTAGATATTATGTCTGTATTTGTGCTAGTACCACCTATTTTGATTATTATGCTTTTGTAATATGTTTTGAAGTCAAGAAGTATAAGTCCTCCTCCAACTTTGCTCTTTAGAATTGGTTTTGGCTACGTGGGATCCCTTCAGACTCCATATTCATTTTTCCTTTTTATTATTATTTAATTCTATAATTTACTTCCAAACATGCTTTAGCTACATTTCCTTTTCATTGAATGAATTATGTTTTCTAATTTTTCCTGTGACTTCCTCTAACTCGTGTTGTTTTAAATGCATTGTTTATTTCCCAGGTATTTGAGGATTTATAGTAACCTTTTTGATAATGATTTCTAGTTTAATTTTATTAGGGTGAAAGAATCTAAGCTATATTACTTCAGTTCTTTTAAACCTGTTTTGGTATGTTTGAGGAATGTTTTTGGCTTGGACTATGGTCTGTCTTAGTGAATTTCACTTATGAAACAGAAAAAGAAAGTTCTGATATCAGGTGGTGTGTTTAATGTCAATTGTGTTAGGTCAGGTTGCTAGTACTTTTCAGGCATAAATAATATTTTCCATCCTTGAAGGAAGACTATGGATGTCTCCCACAGTTGAGGATTTGTCTAGCTTTTTAATCTATCCATTTTTGGGGCTGGGAAGTTGGCTCAGTGGTAGAGCGCTTGCCTTGCATGCCTGAGGTCCTGGGTTCGATTCCTCAGCACCACATAAGCAAAAAGAAAAAAGCCGCAAGTGGCGCTGTGGCTCAAGTGGTAGAGCACTAGCCTTGAGCTGAAGAGCTGAGGGACAGCACCCAGGCCCAGAGTTCAGGCCCCACGACCGGACCCCCAAAAAAATCTATCCATTTTTATTTTACTTATCTTCTATGTATACATTTGTTTTTAATCTAAAAACAGTATTGTTATCTCTTCCTGATGATTTTGTAGTTTCCTCCAGGCAGTTCCCAGACTGGCCAGTCTGTGCCATATAGTAAGACCTTGTCTCATTTAAAATAAAAAAAGAATAAGACTTAAAGGAAGCATTTGGTTTGGGGACTGATGGGATTTGAAATCAGGACCTTACACTTGACAGTGGGCATTTGGAATGTAGAAGAAGACGAGAACTTCTAGGATAATATTCCTTATTGTAATGAAATGGTGAGAATTAAGACTTGAATTCTAATTTCTATCCTTTCACTAGCCATGAGACTTTGAGTTAATGAACTTTTTATATATATTATATATATATATTATATATTTTTATATATATTATATAATAGTCTCTAGGATTTCTTAGAAGGTATTGAAAATGGCAATGGTGATGGTACAAAATAAGGCTGGAAAGTTATCAAGGAAGCAGATCACAAAGGGTCTTTTTCTTTGTTGATGCTATAATAAATGACTTTCAAGTTAGTGGCTTACTACAGTGCCCACTTACTCTGTGGGTCAGAAACCTGGGTGTTGTCTGGCTCAGGTGAGTGCTCCGCTTAGAGTTTCCCAAGGTGACGTGAAGGTGTTGGCAGGGCTGCTCTCCTTACTGGGCGGAGGCCCTGCAGCAGATCCCTTTGCAGGCACGTTCAGGATGGTGGGGATGTCGCCCTCACCACACTTTCCGTGGGGCCTCACCATCTTCAAGCCAGCACTGGTGTGTCAAGCCCTTCTCGTGCTGCTGGTTACAGAATCTTTACAAAATGTTTTTCTCTTTTGGTATTGTCGAGAGACATTTTTATTTTTAAATTTAGTCTCACCCAAAGATCTGTCTTCCCCAACTACATTAAAGAATTGGGGGCTGGGAAGGTGGCTCAGTGGTAGAGCGCTTGCCTTGCATACTTGAGGCCCTGGGTTTGATTCCTCAGCCCTACATAAGCAAAAAGAAGCCGGAAGTGGTGCTGTGGCTCAAATGGTAGAGTGCTAGCCTTGAGCTGAAGAGCTGAGGGACAGAGCCCAGGCCCAGAGTTCAGGCCCCACATCCAGACCCCCCCCAAAAAAAGAAAAGAATTGGTACTTTACTTTTAATATGGAGGATAGTGGGGAGATCAAATGTGTGTTTTGTAATGATTACTTTGACAATAAAATAGTCAACTATTCATGGTTACCCAGAAGACATGGAATGTCACAAGAAGTTTCAAGAAGAAAGGACTACATGCAGTCAACAATGTCCTTACAAAAATCTTTGGGAGGGTTGGAAGAACAAGCTTAGGCTACCTCCCCTGCTTGCCTTTATAATAAAACCATAGAACAAGCCAAATCCCAAGGAAAAAGAACAGGCTGCTGTCCTTGGTGCTGATCACACTGCCTTAGTTGTCATCCAGGAATTAACCAGACGCTGGCAGGCTGCCCACTCCAGGAACACATTCCACGTCCTTCAGTCTGGTATGGAAGAAGATAATGCCCAAACTGCTCCATACCATATCTGTTTGTTCTATCATCTCTGTTGAAACTGAGGGCAGACTGTGGTTGGTGAAAGGTAAATTTCATCTCCAAGAGGGCATCTACCAGGAAGAGGTTAGAAAGATTCTGTGGGAGCTTGTCTAGTTTATGCATCTAAAGAGAAGGTAGCAACATGAGTTAATAATAGTGATCACAAATATTTGAGTTTGCAAGACATATAGGCATGAGGGATGTAAGTAGATTAATAAGGTATTTAGGAGGACAGTTAGTAAGATGTGTTAATGGATTGAATGAGAAAAGTGGAGAGGAGCAATAGGAAAAGAGAAATCAAATCACCATGTAGTTTCTGGTCAGGATAATTGGATAGCTTTTAGTACTGTCTACTGAGTTAATGAAAGACTAGAGAAAAAGATGTTTGAATGACAATCAATTATTTTTGGACAAGTTAATTTTAAGAAAATTTTAGGACTTTGTAGTATCCCAAGTCATTTAATTTGTAAATACATTCGCCCATTAATAGCAAGTAGGCCATTATTATGTCAACAAATACATTGTTGAAATTAATTCAGTAGGCTATAGTGTTGTATATAAACAAGTCTAGAAGTAGTATCGCTATTGTGAATTTTAGCTTTGTATTTAAATAGATTCAAGGCTTACTTCTAGTTCTTTAATCTCATTATTGAATAATTGGTTTTAGTTCCTCCCTTCTCATTCCTCATAGGTACGCTGTTGCTGTTGCCCAAGTCCTTCATTGTGTGAAAATATCTACTTGTTAGACTTATTACTGAATGAAACTGGGTTAAGTATAATGTCCTTGGTCATTCCAGTTTACTTGGTCAGTAACGATGTTTTGGTCCTCAAGTTTGTTTCTTAATTCAGTATGGTCCCTTTTCACCCTATACTATTGTCTAGCCGTTGTGTTTGTATCTTGGTTTTGGTTATCATCCATCTATGAATTTCGAGACCTTAGTATTTGTAGGGCATTTTCTTCAGTCGGGTTTGCTGTCAGAGTGAGTTCTCCCTCTAGTTCTCACCTACATGTTTACGGTATTCCTTTTCTTCATTCGTTCTGCTGTGCTGTTAGTGTACTTGCTGCTTTATACCCCGTTTATGCTTCAGAGTGTACACTTTCCCTTCACCTGCCTCTGTGCAGGCACACTGCATGAGTTGCCTCCCCTTATTCTAGCCATGGCTACTTCTGTCTGAGACCGGAGTGGTTATCCTGTTGACCTCTGTCTCTGGAATTAAGATTGTGTTCGTTTTATACTCGATTGTTTATTATTTGAGTATGATAGGAGATGGAGTGGGGAAAAGATGCTCTTAGACTTAGTATAGAACTTTTGGGTCCTTTAAAAGGTTATGTTGATAAACTATTACTTCTTCTGTTGCTCGCAGTGATTATTTTTAGTCCTTTTTTATGCTGTTTTTGTCTGGGCATGGTGGCCTAGGCCTATAATGCCAGCAGGCAGGAGGCTGAGGCTAAAGGATTTATTCAAACAGGGCTACCTCATGATTAATCAACCACCAACCAAAGAACGATCAGATTTTGGCTTAAGTTATGGGACAGTATTCTGTAGTCTGTGTGATCCTATGAACCTTTTTTCTAAGAAATCTCCCCTAAGTAGGGGCCAGCTGTCTTCGGGTTTCTAAGGGGTATTTTAATAATGTAAGCTATGACGTCAGTACTTTTATTTGCATAGTAACATCAGTTGTCTAATTCTTATGACTGTCCTCTAAGGTCCTACCTTAGTGCAGGCATTATCACCCTGACTTGACTAATGAGGAAACTGAGATACAAGAGTGGAGTGAGTTGCCAAGTTACACAGCTAATTACAAGATGGGGTCAGACTCCAAAGGCAGAGGCAGGACTATTTTTACCATTCTCTGTTACTCCATCTCTAAGCACAGATGTCTTACTATGTCATTAATGTTCCTACCAACCTTATTATGACACCTTATGATTTTACTGAGCAAAAGCTCCAAGTGGAGTGGGAGAGGTTGAAGAATAATCTTATGTAAGTATGATAATTCTAATCTTTAATTTGCCTCCATGTGTCTTAGCTATCATATGTCATCTCAGTGTTTTCCCCTCTAGTGTATAGAAAGTTACCTGCCCCGTCCAATAAATCCATGCCCAGCTCCTCCCGGCTGGCAGCGGGCTGGAGTTTCCACAGAAGAAACTTCACTTTGTGGACCCTATTCTCACTTTTGAATTTTCCTCTTGGCTTGATTTTTATTTCTGTTTTGATGAAAGAACATTCCTTATTTATCACAACTGTATCCTTGCCTTTCACATAAATTGCTTTTATTACAGTTGACACTAGACTGGTACCTTCAAACAAGGCTTCATGGAAAGAGTTGGTTCAATGGCTAACATATGTGTTTGTGTCTAAAAGCTATGGCTTCTTCAGGCCTCCGAACCTACTTCCATCTTCCCATTTATAACCAAGGTATGTGCCTAGAGAGCCGACTCTCCTGATGCCGACCCCCAGGAAAGCAAGCTCTTCGTGGAGATCTCGCCTTTCTCTCTTATTTTTGTAGTACCTGCTTTTCTAAATTTGATTTTCTTTCTAAGGCTCCCTTATTTTTTCCCACTTTGTAGCCCAGGCTGGCCTTGAACTTGCCTTAGCCTCCTGAGTACTGGAATTACAGGTTTGTACCACAAGGCCTATCCTCTGAAGCCTACTCTTACATCATTCATGCATGGTGACCATCTTCAGGAAAAAAAGTGCCTCTTCTCTCTGCAAGAATGTGCTTTCCCTGTGGATTCCACAGAGCTGTGTATCTGGTCACAGGAGCCACAGGTCATCCAGTAACTGCTTGAACTGTTGGTTCATAGTGCATACATTTGTGCACACATGTACAGATACTACTTGAATGAAATAGTATTGGTGTTTGAAGCAGCAATATAGTATGGAAGAAGTCCGTAGTTCCATGCAGTGTTAATGGAAGCTGCTGATGTTATTGTTTTTATTGTTCTAGATATCATGAACTGATCACAAAATATGGGAAGTTGGAGCCTCTGGCAGAAGTGGACCTACGACCCCAGAGCAGTGCAAAAGTGGAGGTGCACTTTAACGATCACGTGGAGGAAATGAGCATTCGTCTGGACCAAACAGTTGCTGAACTAAAGAAACAATTGAAAAGTCTAGTGCAGTTACCCACAAGCAGCATGCTTCTCTACTACTTTGACCACGAAGCTCCCTTTGGCCCAGAAGAAATGAAGTACAGCTCCCGGGCATTACATTCCTTTGGCATTAGAGATGGAGATAAAATTTACGTGGAATCCAAAACAAAATAACCTCTACCAGCCTTGTAAAAACACGCATATGGACTTTTCGCAGGGCACTTGTTTCCAATGTGGTTTTCTTTAGGAGGGAAAATGTTATTTTTGTTTTGTTTTGCTTTGAGAGGGGTTTTATATCTTTTTCCCCTTAGAATGGGTAAGGGGTTGTTTTGGGTATTTTCTACCACAGATTTCTTCTGCTCAGCCAGCAGACCTGGCTGTATCTCCAGTCCGTGCATCCTTTCTCATGGACGAGGACAAAGAGATCACCGGTTGCACGCTGCACTCACGGGTTTGTCTGTCACTTGGTTATCGTGGCAGTTTAGATGTCCTTGTGCAGATGGCGTGAACCAGGTCCCCTCAGAAGGGCCGTGTCTGCTTCAGAGGTAGCTTACAGTATTCACACGTCGGCAAGAGCGTGTCCCAGTTAGAAGGGTACATGAGGAGCTCCACAGCAAAGACCAGTCCCCCTACCCTGTTCTTCCTTTCCCCCCTTCCCTCCTTTCCTTCCCTTGGACTATCAACATATACTTACCTAATAGTTTTAATCTGTTCTTAATTAACTGGTTTTTTTCCCTCAATTTGGGTTTTTTCCTCTCATTTCTCCCTTTTAAGATTTAAGCATTTTCAGCCTGACTCTGATCTCAGGTATCAGTAAGAACCTATGACTGTTAGGATCTTAAGGAAGGGTATGTGGAGTGTTAAGACTCCAGGTAAACTTTCAGCCATTCTGGAAGCACGGGCAGAGTAGTTGGCTCTCTCATATGCTATGATCTCACTGTCAACCACCCTCAGCATTATGTTCACCATTATTTCCAAAATATGAAATGTGTCAGGTTCCAGGTTTCTTTTATTTCTACGTATGAATTCATTTCCTCACATCTTTCATTTTTATTACTTTAAGCTATTGGGAATAAAAGCCTGACTATGAGGAATCAAATAGAATCCACGGCCAGGAGAGCAGAGGGTCAGCTAATGAACTGTCCGTGGTGTGCATGAAGGGGTGACGTGGGAGACTGGAGAAAGGGCTTTCCCGCCCCTGCCTGTGCCATCCATCCAATGCCCTTGCTTTTGCTTGCACTTTGCAAAAAGTGAGTGGGAAACTTTAATCAAAGGTAACTTTGATTCCCAGTTCTTCTGTGAGGTTTTGTGATGTCATAATTGCACAGTTCTTTTGTCTTAATTTAGTTACTCTTATAGAAAACAACTCTGCCTACAATCTATGAGTAAAGTTCAAGTGTCAAAACCTCCAAATTGCCTCCAAGTCATATTTTTTGCAGAAGCACATTTGAAGTACTTTTCCTTTAAAAGCTAGACCCTTGCCTACTCTGACACCTTTTTTGTTTGCATTCCTATCCCTTTATTAATCAGTTGGAATCAGTGTGTATCTTTCTTTGTCCTCCATGTTTACAAGTATGAGACAAGAAATACTTAGCTTTCTGCAGGTGGAAAGTAGGCAGGGAAAGTATTCTTTGGAGAATGCAGCTGTTCTCTGGTTGCATCTGACCTTTTGACCTTTGTTACTTAACTCCTCCAAATTTCATTTCTTATGAAATTTTTCCTTCGTGTATAGGTATTGTGTTTATTATTGCTACTTTAAATGTTTTCCTCTGCCACGTGGCAGATGTTTATTCTCTTGATGCACTTCAGGTTCAGCATCTGTAAAGCCTTTGGCTCAGGCCTACTGAGCAGATCTGCACTTACTGGGCCCCTACAGGTGGAAGCCAAAGGGTTTGAGGTAGATGAACAGGGCCTACTCTCCGCTGCTACAGACTTTAGCTTTCAAAATCATAAAGATGAGCCATGGAGATCCAGCCTGGTAGAGAAAAGAACAATTATTTTGTAGTCACATTTTCCTGACAGATTTTTGGAAATAGAGGGGGAAAGAAGTCTAGCAACAATGTCACAAAGATTAAAACTGTGGGTGCTTTGTGTATGTGCGCTTAAGTGCAGATGAGTTTGAGAGAGCAGTGTAACTGAGCCGGGTGCTTTTGTCAGCCTGGGAGACAGTTGGATGCATTCTTATTTTTTTGGAGTTGTAGGACCCCCCGCTTTCCCCAGCAGAAGGCAGAGTGAAGAGTGAACACCTACACTTCAGTCACAAGTGGAATGGTCATAATGAGATATTTTATATAAGAGTTTTATGAACTGCGTTTTTACTATCAGAGACTGTTTCTTCCCTTATTACAGGGCACGGTGTTTATCAACTGCAGGCATAATTTCTTTTCGTATATGGCTGCATGTCAAGGGAACTTCTCTAAGTCAGCTGATGTGGGTATTTTTAAGGCATTGTAACTAATGGTTTTAATGATTGCTGAAATTTTTTTTATTAGAAAAATGAATACAATTACTGGTGTTTTAGAGTTACCGAACAGAAGTAAATGAGAAAAGCTTTTTGAGCATGTGTACTTACAGACTCACTTGGGTGGCTAAAGAAAGATGCAGATTTTTTTTTTTAAATTGGTGCTGTGTAGATGCTTGTAACCAAACTATTTTTATAACAGGCCCAGAAGGAGGAAAGAAGAGATGATGGACCTTCAAGTCCCCAAGACTTGTGTAATGGGTTGTCGGTGGCTTATCCATACTTTAATATTAATTTCCTCCAGATTGAGTGGGAGCAAATTATTGACATTTATGAGGCAAAGTGCTGTCCTGGCCAGTATTACAGATAGGCTGTTCCAGGTACAACATATTATTTTATTCTTATAACTCTGTTATAAGAAAGGAAGGGATGAGCACTTTGATTTTTCATTTGGCCCCAGAACTGCTGAAGCTACATCACTTTTGAATCAAAATTGTTGAAATATCCCAGGTTGCTCTAAAGAAAAAAAGTCCAGAGTCATAAACCTATTGTTGCCGTTAAAGTGTTGTAATTGTCCTTCCCACCATTGACAGAAGTACATAAAAAAGCGGCCTCCCCTTGTTTTTGTTTTGTATAAGATTTTTGACAAAAATGCAGCACAACACATAAGCCCACTTATATATAGTAAGACCAAATGTTATTACTTGGCAGGGTGGGGTGGGGGGCAGCAGTGAATGTTAATTTTAAAAAGGAGAAAAAAGCCGTGCTGCTACGCTAGCCGTGAGGACGGCACAGGGGGTATTTTTTGCACAAACTGGTGGTGCCCGCCTGAGGCCTCCCACAGGTAGCTGTTACTAACGCACATGAGCATGGCTTGTATCTGGGTAGTGCTGTTTCATGGGCACCGAAAACCTGAATTCAGAATCCGCCATTCTGAGCAGTGTCGTTTCCGTTCGTGGATGTGATTTTTCATTACATGTTGGATTGAAAATGCAAACTGCTCTCCAGACCACCCAGAAGTGCTGTGTGTCTCCAGATGTGTGGTGAACTCTACTGTTCTTCATAGGTGCTTCCTTCAAATGTATGTCCATTGTAGTGGTGGAGAGGGACTGGACTCTCTCAGGCTCTTGCCAGTTATCTCCTGCAGTTAATGGAAATATATACATATATATCTATATATATTTTATTTAGAGTATAATTTAAACATGAAGGTCTATTCTTTGCACTCTTTATTAATATACAGAGAGATAATCTTTAAAAAATTAAAAATTCAAGTCCATTTTTGCTTTGTGTTCTGATTTTTTTTCCTGGAGTGGTGGGTCAAAGATACGTGTTTATACAGCTAAAAATAGACAGCGATTGGTTCTCTGGTTATGTTCTCTGGGGAAGTGGTCTACGCCAGGAAGTGCCTGGCCATTTGAATGAACTGGACTGGGACCTTGATGGAAGGGAAAGTTGCAGGAGAAGGATTTGGAAGGATGGATATTGCTTTTCTGTGAGCAAAATTTTATACTTTTAACATGTCTTCTGCCCTCCGTTTTAGTTCTCCTTGACATATTTAGCACTCCTTTTCCCCCAGTAAGACTGAAAATCTCATTTGGTGAAACAAAAATATAGCCGGTTTTTGTTCAAGGGCTACTTTTTTTTCTTTTTGAAAATAATTTTCTAGAAGTATTAGAGAGTTTGAGCTCTATCTGCTTATGAATAATTTCTTCATTAGCCATTGTGAATTAAATTACTACTGAGAAGATACAAGCCATACTTTATTTCTATATTTCAAAGGCAGCCCATAAACTGCTCCCTAATGCTTCAAAAAGGCCTAATATCTAACCACTTTTAATTTAGGATTACATCTGCTTCCTATTCAAATTGCAAAGAGTGGTAACTTTAACTTTTGTGATGAATTCTATTTAATCATATTTGTTTTGAGCTTCTCTGAGCACTTACAAAGTAGCCCCATGTATCTCAATAGCCCATAACCTCTGGACTGAACACAATACGAGGTTGACCTTCCAATCACACTTTCCATCTCCTAGGAAAAGAAATTTCTGTCTGTCATCTCAGTCCTGCGAGGTCAGCATTGTCATCCCCATTTTCTCACTAGTGGGGATATGATGGACAAGCAGATTAAGTCACCTGCGCAAAGTCACACGATTGGCAGATGTCAACAAGACCAGGATTCAGACACAAGTAATTTGCTTTATCCATGCACTGGACATTGAATCTATACTTGTGTGTCCTCTGCTGAAGTTCTCCATCCTTGGCCCCCAACACCTGCGGTGTTAGGTTTTGTTTAGCTAACATGCTAAAATGCAGTGTTCAACATTCGTTCACTAAATTGACTCTGAAATGGAGTATCTAAACCAAGACTTGAATATGCCCTTGTGCTGATTCTTGAACGGTGATGTGTTTGGCACATCTCCCGTCCCCCTGTGTCTCAGGTACCACACTGGGTGCTGGTGGTAGGTGCTGCTGACATGACTGAGTGAACCAGCATGGGATGCACCCAGCACTTTTAGAGCTTGGTTTCAGCAGAACCAGTGGTGAGAGAGGACGTTCCGTTTCATCTCAGACTTGTATCAAGGAGGCCCACTGTTCCACATGAACTTAAACTTGGTTTTTCTTTAGGAAGGAAAGGAGTTAGCTTATTATTTACTAGAGGCTTTATGGTTTTGTTGTGGGAAAGGATGAGGCTGTAACTGATGTAGCATTCAAGAAGGAGTCTTGTGGAGAATGCAAGTACTGCAAAATGGAGCAAATGTGTTATCTATTACCATCTGCAAGATCTAGCTTCCCCAAGTACTTAAGGTGCAGTTTGAGTCTTTTGAGTCTACCACAGGCTCCCATGTCACTGAGTAACAACTGAGGTGTTAAAATAAGACCAGGAACAGGAGAGGCAGACATTAACAAATGCAGACTACAGAGGGAAATGTTTAGTGAAACATCAGACACATTTCAGGGCAGGTGTCAGCTGTACTTACTGAGGAAATATGAGGGCAGTATGAACGGCTTCACTTGTTAACATTTTGTTTTAAATTTCAGATTGTCTGACAAGAAGGAGACTTGAAAACATTTAAATTCAATTTTTAAATAGATAACATGTACATGGTCCAAAAGTCAAGCGATGTAATGAAGACATACAATTGAAAAGCTCCATTCTATGGCTGTGCTCCATCTTTTATTCATCCCTTGTGTGCATACAAATCATAGTAGACAAGAATCTCATAGTAGACAAGAATCTATATTCTAATTGTTCCCGCATAACACATGAAGGTTACTGTATTAAGCACTACCTTGCCTCTTGCTTTTTATTTTGCCTGTTATCTATCTCAAAGAACTCTAGTAGAACACAAAGAGTCACCTCCCTCTGTATATACTATGTTTACCTTGTATATAGATGGACCATAGTCCATTTAACCAATACCCTATTTGCTTACTTTTTGAGTTTTTTCCTTCCCTTTCCATCTCTTCCTCATTCCTTTTTAAATTAAAACTTTTTGATTTGCTGTAGTAAACAGCGTATGTTCTCTGGCATGTTTGAATACATCTGTGGAATGTATTCCTAGAGGTGAGATTGCTAGATCAAAAGGTCAAAGTATCTGTAATTTTGATTTGTGTCCGTCGTGGGGCCTGAACTCTGGGCCTGGGCGCTGTCCCTCAGCTCTTCAGCTCAAGGCTAGCACTATACCACTTGAGCCACAGTGCCACTTCCTTTTTTTTTCCTGCTTAGTGGTGCTGAAGAATAGAACCCAGGGCCTCATGCATGCAAGGCAAGCGCTCTACACTGAGCCACCTTCCCAGCCCCTGTAATTTTGATTTGTGTGTGGATATTGCCAAACTAGTCTCTACTGAGGTTATATAAAATGAACATTCTCCCCCACTCCCTAGTTTTACTATTTGTAATATTCCTGCAAAGTCAAAGACTGCACTGGCCTTGGGCTTGATGTGATTTCTGGTTAGTGCAGCCAACCTGGCCTTCTCCCCATCAAGGCCATTGCAGATTCAGGCACTTACACTCAACAAAGAACACAGTTGGTGAGCCACCATCTTGCTTCCTTGGTGAGATTCCACCCCTTCAGTAGAAGCCATTATTTCTTGTTAGCAATATATGAACATTGTTTCAGCAGAGTACTCATGAAAAGTGATGGATTACTTGCCCTAAAGTCCCATGCTTATTGTCTGTCATACGCTTTCGTCTGAATTGGCTCTTGTCCCCAAGTCTCTTGTAGAGGAACTGCATGGGGTTCTTTGGAGGATAGGGATTGTACTATGTCTGCCTCTCCACTGTTGTTTTTAACTTTCTTCCAAATCAGAGCAAGGATACTCTCTTCAAAGGGATGCTTCGCCCACTTCTTAAGCAAACACATGGATGCTCAGGAAGCTGGCATCATCTGAGTTGTACTATCTGTACTTCCCCAGCAGATCCCAATACCATGGACTCACTACCATCTTCTGTACCCAGATTTCCTAGTCAGGAGCTACTTCACCTGAAATTCTATACCTGTGCAATAGACCTTCCATGGTGCTAGTTGAAGCCCCTGAGCAAGAACAGTATACTCAGATGTGTTAGACAAACACCTGAGGAAAGAGTTTAAAGGAGATTCTGAGGTTTCAGCCCATCAGTCAGCTGGAACCATTACTTGGAGCCCAGGACAACATGGTGGCAGCAGGAGCTGTTCATCTCTTGGGAGCTAGGAAGTAGAGTATAAGGCAGAGAACATGCTGTGGTCTCAAGGACCTACCTCCTCCAAACAGCCGCCCTTTCTACAGTTCACCACCTCCCTGTAGTCAACTCAGATTTTGAATTGATCAGTGGACTGACTCACTGATGTCAGAGCCCTCATGATCTAGTCAGATCCCCAAATCTCTGCCTCTGCACACAGCTGGCATCAGGACCAAAGCTTTAGCGCATGAGCCTATTTGGAAGGCATTTGCATCCGAACCAGGTGGCCCTTTGTGTTACACTATGAAAGAAGGACCACCATCTTTGTAAGACACAACCCTCTTGGGTGACAGACTCCAAGCCCCACCTCCACTCCACCCTCCTGTAGGCTAAATCTTAACAGAAATCTTTGTCCACCTCATACACGCCTGTATACTTTTAGACCCAGCAGCAGTCCGGCCCCAAGAAGGATGAAAAATTTGATATGGGCCAAAGGGGGTGGGATATTAATATTTCTGAGTAAACGGGAGAAAAAGATGAATGCAACTACCGATTACTATGCCATTAGCAGTTTTCAAATAAAATCAACTGCTTTGCTCCCATACATTTAGGTTGCTACGGGACTCAACGCAATCGGGATTGAGCAAAGAGATTTCATCTCTAGGTGAGTCTTGGATTTGAGTTTAATTCACTTTACACCAGGCTCCCCCAAAACTACATTCTGTTACCCAAACCTGCTCCTTTCAGAAGGAAGCAGCCATGTGTCATCTGTGAATGGGTATATGGAGAGGACTCAAGTTACTAGCAAAAGAATAAACTCATTGTACAAAACCTACTGAATTATCACAGGTTTCTGGGGGGCTTTGAGGGGAGGGGAATTGAATAATTTAGATTACAAATTTAGTTTCCCCAACCCTCTTGTCCATTTTAAGACAATCTGCCTGAAACCAGAATTGTCATTTCATTTTTGTGATCTTTTCAGGGAAAAATGTGGAGTAGTTTTTAAACCCCTCTTGGTTTACAAAAGAGTGACCTGGTAACATTTGAGTTACTGTTTGCTTAAATATCTTAGGTAACGTGGTTTATGCCAAAGCCAATGGCACTAAATGCTTGGGAGCAAAACCTAACATGGATGTTTTCTTCTGTTCACTGGACTTTCTAAATCCTCTGCCCCATGCCCATCCACTGCCCCTCCCAGCCTAGAAAGTCTCTTGGGACATCAGGAGGGGCATCCACAACTTGCTTGGGATTTCTTTGTGGAAATTTCTGCCCACACTTTAGGTGCCTTATTAATTTGGTTTGTACCTAAAAAGTTCCTTGGCCTAGAGACTGTAACAGAGAGAAAGAAGGAGTAAAACCTAGAAAAGGTAAGGAACATTTCTTGAAATACCTCATGCAATCCTGGGAGAAAGCAAAGGACAGCCTTTTCAAGAACAGATTTAAAAGAGCGAGTGGGGTGGGGGTTGTAGAAAACTAACTTCATTTAAATGTTAGAGGCAGCAGATTTGTTTGCAGTTTTAATCCCAGGCCTGGGGATGCTAATTCTGTAATGTTATACAGTTGCCTTCTTTTGGGTACAAAGGGAGAAGAGGGGGGGTTCTTTTGTGTTTTTCTCTGCAAAGTGATTTGATCAGAAAGAACCAAGGTTTCAGCTCCAAGTACCTGACATTTCCATCTGAATCTACTTTTTTTTTTTTTTTTTTGGTAAGAGGTGGTGGCTGGGGGAGGGGATGGGGAGGTCTAGTTTTTCAGGAAAAGAACCTTTCTACACAATCCTGAAACCGATCTTTAGATTTACTTTTCCTTGATCAATAGGAAGGTGAGGGGGGGGGGGAGAAAGCTTGATTGCAACTCAACACTTACCTGACTGTAGCACAGGACTAACTGAATTTTTAGTTTTACGAGTACAAGATTCAGACATCCTTTCAGGAATCAGAAATAATTGGCAGCAAGTTGGGAAGAACTAACATGAATTCTTGTTTTACCTAATTGTGCCTGGTTTACTAAGCGTTGGCTTTCATATTTCTGACTCAGTTCCTCCAGCCTCTACAAAACAGGTTAGTGACATGTTTTTTTCCCCCCTCCATAAATACAAATATCTAAGTGAACCTTATGTGCTGTTCTCTGCATTGCTTCCCTAAGGGCTCTCCTCTTGCGTTTGTTTGGCACCTGCCTCTGCTAGCGTGTTTGATCTCTTCTGAAATCCTTGTACACAGTTTTCAGCAAAACTGACTACTGTTGAATATGTGCTTGAAATTGCAATGTGCGTGCTTGACAACTGGAAATCTGCAATAAAATGCTCCCAGGACAAACGCATTGCTTTCCTGTGAAAGTTTGGCTGAAGAGTTTCGATCACTTCAAATGATTTTTAAAAAGAAAAGAGAAAAGGAAGTTTATTTATTTTTAAGGATGCCCTTGGGCTCAGGCTTTGTGGTTAGCCATGCACTTTGGTGCTTATTGCGCAGGTGTATGTTGAATGTGGGGCTCGTGAGTGAGTTTGCCTCTCAGCTTTGTGGTGTCATGCAGACCGCCCATGCTCCTAGCAGAGGGAAGAAACACCAGTTGCACTGATTGTAAACTGCCAGTCAAATAAGTCCAATGAACTCGCTGGAACTAATCACTTACTTGTGCACTGGGTGCTACTTTTATTATAATTCTAATGAACAACCTTTGTGTGCTTTATTTTTCCTTACCAAGGTAGCTGTTATTCATTTTGTGAGGCAAACATAAGTGGATCTCTTAAATCACAGAGTCTTTGATGGCTTGTGAATCTGGCCAGTGAAATACTAGGTGGGTGCCATAGCACATAACAGTGATGAGACGCTCTCAACCCCTTACCTAGAGAACCCCAGGGAGTGTTAGCCTACATTTCTTTGCCCTGATTGTTAGAAATCCTGGTATGACAAGTAGGAAGTCCAGATCTCACAAAGGACAGGATTTCTGGCTTAGAAATCTCAGGGATGGATGCTGCTCCTCAGTACTCTCTCAGATGCACAGAAGATACCTACCTGCCCTTGTTACCAATTGCTGCTCATTGATTTCCAACAATTTGCACAATCTCATTGCACTTCCAGACTGGCTTCTTTGGGGTTCTAATCTGTTCACAAAGGGTTGAAATAAGGAACTGTGCCCGTCCGGGAGTCCCAACCCGACACAGAATGACTGATGTTATGATGTGAATTTGCCCTAGGATGGTTCAGCTGTGCCTCGGGATTTGCCACCAAGCACACCTGGTGTTCTGTTTACTCTGGCAAGCTGGGGATTTTTTTTCTTTTTCTTTTTAAAATTCCAGGATGAATTATTCATCATTGCTTAGAATTTGGGTCTCTTTCATCTTCGCACTTGTACAGCACCAAGGTGAGTACTCCTGAATTCCATAAAGCTCTTGATTAGCATGCTCCTGAATTTATAAAGAGACGCTGTTGTCGAAATCATAATTGTGAGGGCAGGCGTACATGCGTCTACATATACAACAACAGAAAATGCAAATTAAATTCGCTTGTCAAGGGTAAAATACAGTAACTCTGAACGATATTCCCTTCCAGTCCTTTTTCTTATTTAACTTTGAACATAATTTGTACATTACCAAAGAAGGTCTTTAAAATAATACAAGTTATTTCCATTAATATATGTAACACACACACATTACCCATTGTCCAGTCATTGATTACCATCAGGCCATTTAATGGGTGTTAAGATTCCAAAGACTTATTTTTTTTCTTTTAACTAAAATTTCCTAAATTTTAATGGCCTTGATCTTGATGATGAGGATGTCAGGAAATGTATGACACAGACAAAAAAAGTCTAATGCTATAAGTGGAATAAGATGAGGCAGTCCTCCGCTTCCATAATTCTTTTCTCTGTACAACATTGCTCTGTTACCCCCAGAATGGGGCAACATAAATTTCCTTCTATTGTTTGTGGATTTGAGACAAGGCTGGTCAACATAGCTCTTCCACTTTGATGAGTGATTAAAATTCCAAAGGCTCTTTCTTTCTGTTTTGGGTTTGTTTGGTAAGTTCAGCTGGCACATGGTTACAAGTCTCCGATGAACAGCTCTGAAAACCATGTGCATGCAGGCCTGGGTAGAATGAAATAGTTATAGCATATAAATGATAGCATTATTTGTTGCATGAAAATACCTCCCATGCCTGTGCCAAGAAAATGCATGTTGTTTAATGAAAAAGGCTCCTTGAAGCGTACTTATGTTTACTGTGAATTCTCCAGCCTGCCGTGAGCATGGTAGGGGTGATCTTTCTTGTATTAATTCTGGCATTCTTGCTAGGTCATGCTATCCATATGTATAATGGCTTTGGAGATGGAAATCGCAGTAGTTTAAGCCCCTCCCTTTTGCTAAGTACCCTTTGCAATTCAACAAATATGTATGGAATACTCACAATATTAAGTGTACTGATTTTTATATTCTTCTTGAGGTTAATTTTTAAACTGTCCACTATTCCTGTGTCATGTCAGTTGCCAGCTAGGGTCACTTACAGAGACAGGGTCCTGGGAGTTGCCTCTCATTAAGTTAGGGACAGGCTCCTTCTTGAGGAGTTTTAATTTCCCATCCTGTAGACAGATTAATCAGTGCTGTCCCAAACTCCAGGACCCATCCCATAAAAATGATAACGATTCCATGTAAATTTGAACCCTTGTTCTTACTTGGGTGTGGCTCCCCAAAAGGCTTCCCATGAAGGAAAGCCCTTAGCATGACTTCATTTCTTGCTATTAATTCACAGAAGCTATCACCCTTCAACTGAATAAGCGCTGAGTTTAATGGTAGGTAGGGTAGGAGTTGGAAGGATTTTTTTTTTTTTTAAAAAAAAAAGCTCTTGTCTTCTAGGAATTGGGAACTTGTGACCATTATGTAAATAGGACTCTTGGAAGGTGCTTTTTCTACTACTGATTGTAAGGACAATCTCAGCCAGCCCACAGCCCAGGGCCCTGGGGAAATCTAATTGGTCACAGCGCCCCCTGCAGGTTAAAATTTGGTTGGCTTCTCAGAAATTTCAGGGGCTTGGGAAACAAGGCTTATAATAGACTAAGATCAGACTCTGCTCCACTCTCGCTGACGTTGGCTGGCAGAAAGAGATGAGCTCTCTGTTTTAGCAGCCCTCCTGCTCCCGTCTGTCTTCAGAGCTAGGGAGCTGGCCCTTTGCCCGACACTGCTGGGCTGCTCCCTGGCCACTCTGTGCTCTTTTTCCTGAGCTGTTGTCTGTTCACTAAAAAGCTCTCAGAGGAGCATGACAGCCCTGGGACAGTGCCTCTCATCCGATCAGCTCAGTCAGTGCCACCCGGGCGCTTTCCCCCAGGAGAGGGCAGACATGAGACCGAGCCTCAGCCTCTGCGTGGCACCCCCAACTTCTTCCAAAGCTGTGGCCCAGAGCCCACGATGGGTTTGCCACTGCACCAAAATCTCCAAACAAATTTTTATAAAGGGGGAAGATGTCCTGTTGGTTAATTGTCATTCAAGGGAGGAAAAAGATCGTGGCAGAGAAAAGCGTTTACTGAAACAGAGATTATTTCACAGCTGCAATGGACCAAATGTCCAGGGAGGAAGTGACATTGTGTCTGTGTGTGTGATGACATCACCTTGGGCTGAGAGGCTGAGGAAGAGAGTGCCTTTCGTGAAAAGCAGCTGGGCAGCGAGCCTCCAGGGCTAGGCTCAGTCAGAGTCACTCTCGGGCCAGTTACAGACTCTTTCCTCCCACTCTTGCCCGGGTATTGATTGCCTTCTGGTATCTTCAGCCTTTGGGCTCTAGGAAGAAGGGTCTCTTCTCAGGAAAAGCTTCCATAGTTGAGTTCTTGGGCTGGGAGGGAACTAAAGGTGACCACTGCCACCTTCTCTCTGCCTGGCTATCTTGTCAAGACACAATCCCTCCCCAAGCATGCCACACAGAGAGGCTCGCTCGCCACTCAGTGCTCAAGAACTCCAGACAGCCTGGATGTCACCACCTAGTAGCCAGCTGTCACCATTACTCTCCCCAAATGCACAAACACAGGAATGGAGCAAAATGGGCTTTCCCTCCCCTGCTTCCCTTTCTCCCTGAGTCAGAAGAATCCTGTTCTGGTTATAGCTGGGTTTAGGATGAGGAGAAAGGTCATCTGACTTGCATTTGGCTTGTAAGCCATGTTCAAAGAAGCTGGCTTTATCAGGCGGAGGAAAGTAGCTTGCCAAATGGAAAAGACAGGTGCCCTGTATCTAATAACCATCTCTCTTGACAGTTCAGCCCAGGGAGCTCATGTATCCATTTTGGCAGAATGACACCAAAACACCTAAAGTGGACGATGGGAGCTCATCTGAGATCAAGCTGGCCATCCCGGTTCTCTTCTTTGGCGTTCCTTACCGCACTGTCTATGTGAGTACAAAGCAGCCAGGGGCTGCCTCATGCTTCTCTCTCCTTTGTTTGTCATTAAGGAAAGCATTTTAAATACCCTTTCCCAGGGCTCTGGGAATGGAGGATTTATTGGCAGCCCCCATGAGAAGTTCTGAGATTTCATGAGCTGATAGGTTTTATGATTAAGAAAGTCAAAGGTATATTTAGTGGCTAATGTTCATAACAGAGGAGTCTACAGCACCATAAATTGCTCTTGTGGGTGATTAAACACAGAAGCAAAGCAGCCCCAATGCCATGAACATTATTTCTGCTACTCCACAAGCTAAAAAGATACAGGGAGCCACACCGGGAGCCGTGCCTTGTCCCTCTCCCTTCGGGGCTTGTGAAGCGTTTCCACATCTGCTGTTCTTGGCCTGCCTACCAATTTGAAGTCATACTGGAATGCTCTCGGAGAGATAATCAGCTATGGTAGGAGGGTGTCTGCTGAACTGCCCACCGTCGTTCGGTCTGTAGCGATGCCAGAGGGTGCCATTGTTAAGCTGGGGCTAAGAAGGGGCTTCGTTTACTGTCAGAGTTCTTGAGGAGCCTGCCTTCTAGCTCACTGTGTGTGTGATTTGGTGGCCTGCCAGTGAGACTGTTGTATTGAGCCGCCAAGCCTGTCTTTATCTCTGGTCTTCACGGATGGAGGGAGGCGTGTGTAGATCACGGGACATTCCGTTTGGTTCTGCATCTTGCCCTGGAGAAGGTAAAGAAAACCCTTCCCACCCTTCTCCTCCTCCTCCCATTCACCTCAGGACTGGCTCCGGTGACAAAAATCATCCTTTCTTCCCTTGCCTTACCAGTACTTCCTATCTAAGCAGTAGCGAGACCAGCCCTTGCATCACGTGGACCCTCTTAGCCAGGTTGCTTTCCAGGCCTGTCCCAAACCTGCTGATGCAGCACCCCAGGGAGTGGGGGAGGGAAGCCCAGCACCCAGTTTTGAGGAGCCTTCATGTGAGCCTGGCGCTCACAGAAGTTTGAGACCCACTCATCGAAGGTAGCGCCTGTGTGTTTTAATTGCATCCATTATTCCCTAAAACAACACATTCCCCTAGCACCCCCAAGCTTTTGATGTTGTCCTCACCTGGGCCTCCTGGTCTGTGTGTAAAAGCTGACTGTGAGTTTTGCAATGTGTTAACCTGATTTTGGAGATGGGCGGTGACTACAGGACTTTGGTTCTGGAAGCCTTAGGCTTGGGCCTCCAGAGCAAAGATATTTATAGTTAACGTTCCTCTTCTTTCTCCACACTAACAAATTTCGTGTCTTAGTTTGTGACGCAGAGCCCAAAGCGTTCTTGCCCTTGCAAAAGAGCAGACTGTAAGTTGGGGGCAGATTACCTGAGGGGAAGTGGTTCCCTGCCTTTCCAGCCCTGTGAGTTATGACATTTGTGGGCCTTTGGGTTGTTCCCTGTTTCTTGAAGACAGCAGGCTCCTGCCACTCTGATCCCTTGTCTTTCTTTCCAAATCCAACACTCTCACTTCTGAAGCACTCTGAGGTGCCGTTGGTCCAGGTAGAGAGCCCTTGCCTATGGGATTTGGGTCACTGCTGATGTTCATGCCCTGATAGACCCATAGAGAGGAAAACAGCCATTTGTTTTCTCCATCCCAAAGTAGCATGTACTCCCACCACAGGTGTGTCTGATGCTGAAGCCCTCTGAGCCACCTGGTTCAATCAGTGCCTTTCAGTTGCAGGATTGTTTGCAGTTCCTATGTGAATGGAGGGAACAAATTGGCTTGTGATTTGCAGTAAGGATTTGTCATTTCACTAGGCCACTTACAAACTGGGAAAGAATCACCATAAGCAGATCCATTACATATGCAATGTAAGCTGCTCATGTGTCAATCTTTATACAGCCCTGGTGCAAAGAAGCTACCAACATACCAGAGCCAGGATGGAATGAGGGCATCAGTGGGACTTAATCTTGTCCTGGTCTGAGGACAGAAGTGGCTGTGACATCACTAGGAATCACTGAAAGCCAGGTGCTAGTGATTCATACTTATACTCCTATAATCCTGGCTATTCAAGAGGCTGAGCTCTGAAGATAGATTAGATCCCAGGCCCTGAGTTCAAGCCCCAGTACACACACACACACACACACACACAAACACACACATACGCCCACACACACACGCGCGCGCGCACACACACACACACACACGTCTTTTAAATGTCTCATCAGGAGCAGATAGAGTTCATTCTGATACCTGAGTTCAGTGAAGGAACATGTGATCTATCTCTGAAATCTACCATTCTTTCCCCATAAAATAGGAATCAAGGTCTCCTATCAATCTCCTTGCTTTTGAAAATTGAACTTTGCTTTCCACATGTGTTTGTTTTCCCTGTCTCTTTTGCACCTGTGACTTGGAAGATGTCTTCATTGCACCAGCGACCAGTAGCATCTGATAAATGCAAATAGAGATAGGCTAGTGAACGTGAAAATGAGACTGGTTTATTAGTAAGAAACAAAGCCGACTACAAATTGAAAGCGA
Organism: Dipodomys ordii; assembly: GCF_000151885.1. Taxonomy (NCBI): domain Eukaryota; kingdom Metazoa; phylum Chordata; class Mammalia; order Rodentia; family Heteromyidae; genus Dipodomys; species Dipodomys ordii. Next base: position 22,074,205 of record NW_012267226.1, read on the forward strand.
AAGGGAGCCAGTGCGTGTGTCTGGGTGTAAACAGACTCCTCATTTCTACAATGGGGGCTGGTGTCGATGGGTTTTCTAAGTCAGTAAGTTGACGGTCGTTTTCATCCGTGGGACCAGGCACAGGTCAGGTCTTAGTTTGTGACTCTGAACGTGTCCTGATTTCAGGTCCATCATGCCCAAACCGCTCTCATTTCTGTAGGTCAATAACAACGGCGTTGTTTCCTTCAACGTGCTGGTGAGCCAGTTTACACCGGAATCCTTTCCCCTGACGGATGGGAGGGCCTTCATCGCCCCATTTTGGGCAGACGTGCACAACGGAATTCGAGGCGAGATCTATTACAGAGAGACCATGGACCCCGTCATCTTGAAAAGAGCCACCAAGGACATCAGGAAGTACTTCAAAGACATGCCAACCTTCTCTGCCACTTGGGTTTTCATTGTGACATGGGAGGAAGTCACATTTTATGGCGGCAGCAGCACCACACCTGTAATCATTCAAAATTTCCACTTTCCACTTGCTATTCCTGACGTCTAATTCTTGTCCATCTTCTCTGCTGTGAAGGAATCTAATTGGGAGAAAGGAGGAATGTCAGCTTGCTTGAGCTAAACGGATGGGTCTTGCCACCCACTTTCCACAGAGGGAGATATCAGAGGAACCAGTCCAGTCAGCGGTGACAGTTCAGATATTTCAGATAAGTCCCCCTGATCACAATCCATTACCAATGTCTTAAAAAGAGCCTCTTGACGATGTTCTTGTAATACATACCATTGTACTTGCAAAAGAGTGATTAGGGTACTGAGCTCATTCTAAGTCACGTGTGTAGGGACCCAGGGAGGAACTAAAGGTTTTTTGTTGTTGTTGTTTTTTCTTTCCCGAGGCATGTGAGTTTCTCTTCATCAGTAATTCCCCCCCTTTCCTCCTCCACAAAATCTAATAGAAAAAGCAGTGTGCCAGGGTTGAGTACAAATAACCTGGCTCATTTTATTATGTTACAACATTTTTTAAAAATCGTGACCAGGGCTGAAATTATTCATATTTGATGTTAATTAGAGTGGGCAGTTAAAGCATTTCATGGATAAAGTTTCAACATCTGCTCTGAAATCCCAAATGAGCAGTGAAATAAAAGTCAAATAAGAAAGATGATCACTGGCATTATCATAGAGATAATCAACTTTCTGCATAAGAGGACAGACTAGAGTTTGCATAAAAGCCTGCAGCTTGTTTGAGTAGCTGAAGTAGCAGACCCGTGTCTCTTAACTGCATAATTCCCCAGTAAGCAAAGAGGCTCTACCCTCTTCTTTCTTAAGATTAGTTCTAATTCCATCTGTTTTCCAGTTTCCTTGGCAATGAGTCAGTTGTTTAAGGGTAGAACAGAAACACTCGAGTCAGAGAGAGGTTAAAAAGTGCTGCTCTTGCAATCTGTACCTACATTGATGCGATGAGCACATTGTGTTTTAGCACTTTCTGGCCAAAGCATCTCAGAGCACTTTATTGCTAAGCGGTCCTGCAGAACAGAAAGACACAAGTTTAAACAGCAGATTCATTGGCTGGAAATCACCTCTAAAGAAGCATACGTTTCTCTCTGTCACGTTATGGATGGCTAACGACTCCTCGGGTGATGTTTTATGTTCTTTTAGCCTCATAGCTTACAACGTTAGAATGCAGGATGCCAGCAATCCATAAACTTTAAGAGTCTGGGGGTGGGGTGGAGCAGTAAAGAAGAAATGCCCGTCCAATGCTGACCACATTTTTTTTCTCCAAAAAGCCCATTGGCCATAAAAGTGGCAAGATAATTTAGATATTTTTTCTGATTTCTACTTTGGAATGAAATTTCTGAAATAGTTGAGATCTTTTTTTCCATGAGCATCAATGATGAGCTCTAAGTGCTTTGAGCTCCTTGAGGAAAACGAAACAAAACAAAAAGCTGATGGAGAAAAAGCGAGCTGCAGAAATAGAAGTATCCCTTCCTTTGAAATGCCCTTCCCACCATCAGGCCAACCGAACACTGGGCTTGGGAGATCATTTTTAGGTCCAGAAAGTATCGTGAAAGTCTAATAGAAAGGGACAGGGACCCACTTACTTCGTGGAAAGGGAAATCAATATTTACTAAGAGTTTAGTGCCTGGCTGTAATAGGCTACTTTACATATCATTTAATCCCCATAAAAATGTTCCCTCAACAAGTACTAGCTCTGCTTTCAAAATGGCAAGAAAAGGGATTTGAAATCTCCTAGGAGGCAGAACAGGGTCCACACTAAAGTCTGCTAATTGAATCCTCAACTCTCTCTAGGTCTGGTTTAAATCCTCAGAAGCAAAAAAAAACAATTCTGCAAAACAAGATTTCACAAAAACAAAACAAAAACAGATCCAGAAAAATCTTAAAGCAAATGTTGAGGAAGCTGGGGTTGGGGCAGGGACTGGAGGGGAATAATGAGCTAGTGGGGGTGTGTGATACACTCAGCCTCGGGGCGGCATCAGGATGGCTGGTGAGTTCCTGTGACTTCTAGGGTGGGAGAGAGGGTGCTCTCAAGACTTGATTGGACCACAGGTGCCTCCAGTACTGTTTTGGAGGAAGGACTTCATTTCCGAAGGAGAACCCTGGTCTGAAAGAGGATGAACTTTAATCCTTGTGTGATCTTGACTTTGCCTCGGTCTCTTGAGCTTTGTAGTAATCTTGGGTTTATTGCTTGCTCATCTCTGTGTCCCACTTTCATTGAATGGGGCTGAAGAATGAAGGCATGTACCTGGGTGACTCTATCCTAAACGCCATCAGTTGCTGTAGGCAGGAGGTTGGGGGCGGGGAGGAGAAAGTCCTTTACAAACAGGACTTTTCTTTGCTTGCACTCTGCCCCTCCCTGGGGCTGCCTGAAATAGGGAGAGCTGGGGCTTCCAATATCCTCCTCTCCAGGTTGATTACACAGGATAGGGACTCCAGCCTTCCTCTGTGTCTGGCAGAGATGTTCCCCGGGATGGTACCAGATGGCTGGGCAAAGGGCGAGGGTTGAATGGAGAAGGGTCAGCATGGCCTGTGCTTTGAGCTCTGGTTTCCTGTGCATTTCCTGAAAACACTGATGATGAGGAAAGGGAAATCATGAAGGGTAGAGCTTGACACTGCTTAATTCTGAGAACCATTTGCAAGGTGTGTTCAAATTTACATAACATCTTTGTCCTTAAATCATTGAAAATTAAGACAGTATATAAGAATGGTTGTGCTAAGAGATTGACTGGGAAGTTCTGGCTGCAATCCTGTTTGTGTGGCTGGGTCACTACGAACCTTCCAGAAACTCATTTCCCTTACTCTTCAGTTTTCTTAGCAATAGGGTGAGAATGGGCTCAAACATCGCATGCCATATATAGATAGCATTGGTCAGAGTTACAGCTGAGCTCTGAGGATTTTACGGATAGAAAGTAATTCATAAATGCTCAATTAGAGGAACAATTTCTTCCCACAAAGTGCTCTAAAAAAATCACTTCCCAACTTCCATTTTAAAAGGGGAAGACATCTCGTCAAGATCAGCAGTGTGTTCCAGGAATGGAGGGAGCCCATTCCAGAGGAGAATTGTATTTGCCACCAGGAGCAATCATTCACTCTTGCCCTCCTCATCCGTTCCCCACCCAGCCTACCATGGGAACCACCTAGCCCGGACAGCCTCTTTCCCATAGTTTATTCTCATGCTGCCATCTATAGGCGATCTCCTATTATGGCCAGCCGGGGGGCCTCTCTTCTGTCTGGTTCCTGACAAGACAGGAGCCGAGCGCTGAGTCAGACTCCAGGTTTATCTCAGGCTATTTCTCTTTTAGATGCATAATCCCACACGGCTTGCTTTTCCCACTGGTGGCAAGAACAAATGCAGGGAGCAGGCAGAGCATGAGGGCTAGGTTGCTGAGCTGCTGGGGTGTGGGGGAGGGGGCAGAGGAAAGGGGACCCACCCCTTGGGACAGGACCTCTGTGCCAGTCATGAGACCATCCTGCCCATCTTGTAGGTGAACACCTTCCAGGCTGTCCTGGTGTCTGATGGCTCCTATACATTCACGCTCTTCAATTACTATGAAATCAACTGGACCACTGGGACGGCAAGTGGCGGTGACCCACTGACGGGTCTTGGGGGAGTGATGGCTCAGGTAGGTGTTGGGCAGGGGGGGTGATGGTTCTGGCTCTGGAAGGTGTTGGGCAGGGGGGTGATGGCTCAGGAAAGTGTTTTGCATGTCACCCACAGATTTAACTCAGCATCCTGGCTGGGTGGGGCCTACTAACAGCTTTTATATACTGTAAGCATGCACCTCTGCCCGGGCACCGCTGCTTCATGCCTGTAATCCTAGCTACTCAAGAAGCTGAGATCTGTGGATCGTTATTCAAAGCCATCTTTGGAAAGAAAGTCCAGGAGACTCTTATCTCCAATTAGCCACCAAAAATAAAGCAGAAAATGGAGCTGTGGTTGAAGTGATAAAGCACCAACCTTGAGTAGAAATCCTAAAGGATAGCCACCAGGCCTGATGGATCTCACAGATGGATTAAGAGTCTGGACTTTTCCATCCCTGCCACAGTGACCTGCTGTGGGGTGCATTAGAGGGGCTTGACATGCTTTGAATGATGGTTACTGGGAACCCAGGAAAGGGGCACCCTGCTAGACTGACACCACCACCAAGCCATATGGCCAGCTCAGGAAAGGGTCTCTTGATTGTACACGTGCTAAATTCTCAAAAGTATCTGGGTCAGCGAACCAATAGGAGGGACGCATTCGCTCAAAAGTGTTGTCTTCCTCTTGTATTCTAGGCTGGATTTAATGGCGGAAACCTCACCAATTTCTTCAGCCTCCCAGGGTCAAGATCCCCTGAGATTGTGAATATCCAGGAGACCACAAATGTCAATGTTCCAGGCCGCTGGGCATTTAAAGTTGATGGGAAGGAAATTGACCCTGCCAATGGTTGCACATCCAGGGGTAAAGCATCTTCTCTTCTCTAGAGCAAAGTGGGGTTTGCTTGGTTTTGATTGACAGGCGAGCTTTTCAGCCAGGAGGGCGGACTCCTTTCTGATGCCTTACCCTTCTGACATCTCTCAGCTGGGTGATGGGGATCAAGGTAATTTTAGCATGCACATTCATCACCCCAGGAGCTGAAACGCTCTGTGTGTGTGTGTGTGTGTGTGTAACTTTTTCAGAGCCCCTGCCTGCTGTGTAGATGCAGCTACCAGTCCTGAACAACTCAGAAGTGCACCCGGATATTGAGTGATTTCTTAGCGAGACTGACAGAAGGGAGCCCTCCTGTTTAACATTATTTTGTTGTTGTTGTCATCTCCCCTTCACGCTGTCTCTTCTCCTCTTTACTCTTGTGGCGCCATCTGCATTTGGTAGCTCCACGGGGTGGGCAAACTTGGAGCGCTGTCAAGTTTCTAGTAGGTCAGCCAGCACTTCCTTGTACGATTAGAAAGAAAGAATGGCGCTGTCTTTAGGGTAATGTCTCCTAAAATCCTTCCCGCAGCAGCAAAACATGAAGGGATTTGGAGAAAATCAAAGCTAGCATTAGGCCCCTGTGAAAATGCGGAGGTTGCACCCCAGTGGGTTTCCTTCACACTGACATTCAAAATGTGGAGCCTTCTTGAAACTGCCAAGACCCCTTCAGATGTGCAAAAGAGCCCCCGGACTCTCCCAGGAACATTGCCATGTGTAGGTTTCTGCCTCTAATATGCTCAAAAGTATTCAGAAAATAGGATTTCTGTTAAAAATATTCCAAGTATAAAGGCTATGGCATCTCAAAACAGGACATTGTTCACTCATTTATCCCCGCCTACCTACCTATCCATCTACCCGTCCACCCAACCTCATCTACCCACCCACCCCACCCCACCTATCCATCCATCCCACCCCATCTATCATCCACACTCACTCATTCATTCACCTAACCACAGTTCATCCCCCATCTCCATCTGTCCATCAACCTTTCCATTTACCCACCTAACTAGTCATCCATCCAAGCATCCCCCAGTCCACCCACCTACTCACCTACCCATTCATCCGCCCCTCCATCTGTACACCCTCTCATCACCAAGCCAGTCATGTCACCATTGCATCTTTCCGAAGAATATTGTGAGAGCCCCCTGGGGGTGCCAGTCACTCTGTTAGGTGCCAGAGACCATCGCAGGAATGATGGTGATGTTGTTGAAACACAGAGGAAATGGGCAAAACATTGCCAGACATCAGAGAGCGTTTTGGTAAGGCATTGTCTTCCTCCCTTGGATAGAAAACATGGGGCCTGCATGTTCTGGCAGCCCAGAAACATTTCAGCCCTCTCTCTGGACCCAGCTTCAAATCAGAAATGCCATATTCATATGGTCCAAATACATGCGCACACCCTAACTCTGCACTGTGCCTTTGCCCGGTGGCAGTGACATGTGTGGTGTTGCTCATGTTCAGAGTAGCAAATAAATGGTTTAAGTCTAAGCTGGTACTGAACTGGAAAAGGAAGCGTCTAGTCCCAGGGCTCCCCTGGACTCCTGAGATTGGACCCTCTTCCATGATGTAGAATCCTGGGGGTGCTACCTCAGGGCCTTTCTATCCTACCCCCTCTCCGACTTGGACTAGTGTGTGAGAAATTGCACACTGGCACCCAAGCCCCTCTTCCATTTTATCCAAACATTGGAGGGCCCACTGGCCAAGGACCTGCAGCCTAAGTGCCTAGTGCTCAGTGCCAACCTCTCACCCCAGCCCTGGGAATGAAAGGTTCAGAGCATGGAACGCACTGGCTTGGAGAGCTATGGAGTTGGTCAGGTGCCAGCTGTGTACACAATCCCCACTTCACCTCCATTCTTTTCCTCCTGAGCTACGTAGGTTTGGTTTTTATATACAGGAAAATGCAATGTCCTTAAACAGACTGCCATGCATTTTTATGTGCCACTAGATGTATATCAATCTAATGAGACTGAGCTTTGGCCAGGGTTGTAGCAAAGAATGTGATTCCATACAGCTGCTTACTATATCATTTCACAAACACAGCTATCACTGAGAGTCTGCCTTTTGGTCCAAACCTCCTCTATTCAAAGGCCTTTTCCTCCCATTTATTGGAAGCCTGGAAAATGCAGCGAATGGAAATGGTACTAGACAGCGGCTGTTACAATCTATGTACCCTTGAACTAGTGCCAAAGGCAGTAGCAGATTGAGGGCCTGTTCCAAGGGCTGATGCATATGACCTGCTGGGAATGTGAATAAACCTATTATCTCATTTTGGATACAATTCTCAACAGGTATAAAACATAATTGCCTGATGAAACATGTTCCTGTGAAACAGATAGAGACACTCCTGTCTTCTGCTCAGGTGGATGTTGTAACCCTGTGCGATCTGCAAGGCGTGGGGCGGGGGGGGGGGATTTTACTTGTTTGATGTTTGTTTTTTTGAAATGGGGTCTTCTAGGTTATTCCAAGCTGGCCTAGAACTTGTGATGCTCAGCAAGTGCGAGAGATTTACTTTTTTTAGAAACTTGAGCAATCTTAATTGAGCACTTACAAGCCATTTTTTCCTGGTGTGTGCCAGCCCTTACATATCTTAATATCGCATAGTCTGTCCCATCTCAACCAGACTTCCTTAATTTAATGAATTCTGCTGCCTCTATCAACCTGTGTCAGCTCTTCCATCACATCAGTGTCCCCTGTGAGGCAGGTGTACAGCTTAGGAAAACTGAGGCACATGGAAACCAAATCATGCATCTTGGAAGTGACTACAGAGTTGTGACTCTTGCTGGACTCTTGACTTGAACTCCAACCAAAGCCTAGACCATAACCCCCAACCCAAAGGTAATTTAGGGAAGTGATCTTACAAATAATTTTTTTTATATAGCACCTTTTTGAAGCCATCACCCCCATCCCCAACCTCATTAGCTTCTTGAGCTGGAATTCATCTGAAGTTCTGTCTAGTGGATCAAAAGAGGGAAGTACTAGACTTGGCCAGGCCCTAGAGCTGGGGGAAAACAACCTACTGTGGGTGTAAGTTCTGCCTAAGCAGCATCTTCAGGATTTATGAACCTTTGAAAGTGCCAAACAAGAGGCCATTTGCTTCCAAAATCTTTCCATGAAGTCAGGATTTATATCTATATGTCAGATACTTGGTTGATGTTATTTACATCTTAGGACATATACTGGGCACCCAACAAATAAATGTCTATTGATTGAATGAACAAATTAGCAGATAAGCAAACAGCATGGCTGAGTTACCTGGGTACCATGAGGTCATTCTTTCAACTATTCTTCTTCCTATTCCTGAGCAGAAGGAAGTAGCTCTCAAGTATTATAGTCTTTCCCCACAGATGAAGTCAGTGTGTGTGGGTTTGCTCACCAGCTGTGGAATTGGTAATGCCAAGAGCCTGTGCTCAATCCAGACTCTCAACTTGAAATCTTGACTTCCCCAGGGAGTGGTCTTGGATGGGTTTTACTCAATGGCTCTTAAGCTGCCATTTGTCAAATGGGGGTGACAGTTCCCCCTAGTAGGTTCTTCCATAGATGATGTGGTGGAATGGAAGTGAAGCATTTAGCCCAGTGCCTGACACAGAGGGTAAGTGCTCGATACATGTTGGCTCTGATGTCATTGTTCCTAGGACAGTTCCTCCGGCGAGGCGAGGTGTTTTGGGATGACCTCAACTGCACCATCAAGTGTCGCTGTCTGGATTTCAACAATGAGATCTACTGCCAGGAGGCCTCCTGCAGCCCCTATGAGTTGTGTGAACCCAAAGGCAAATTCTTCTACTGCAGCCCCGTGGAGACCAGCACATGCGTGGTGTTCGGCGAGCCGCACTACCACACTTTTGACGGCTTCCTCTTCCACTTCCAAGGTTCCTGTGCCTACCTGTTGGCCCGACAGTGCTTGCAGGCTTCCAGCCTCCCCTTCTTCAGTGTGGAGGCCAAGAATGAGCACAGAGGGGGCTCTGCCGTCTCCTGGGTAAAGGAGCTCGCCATTGAGGTGAATGGCTACAAGATTCTCATCCCCAAAGGAAGCTACGGAAGAGTCAAGGTGAGAACCTCTCTGCCCCTCACAGGGCTGTAGACCTGTTAGAGAGTCTGCCGCCTGGGAAAGTGATCCCCCCACCTCCTAGATCTTCTGCTTATCTCTCTCTAAGTACCAAAGACGAGGTTTGTTTATTCTCTTTCTGACATGCAAGGATCTTGTAAGATGCTTTACTAAACCAAATAGCATTTGTAAAAGAACTCTGCTAAGCTTTCTCCTAAATATGCCTATCCATGTTTCTTTCTTTCTTTCTTTCTTTTTTTTTTTTTTGCTGGTCCTGGGGCTTGAACTTAGGGTCTGGCGCTGTCCCTGAGCCTCTTTTTGCTCAAGGCTAGCGCTCTACTACTTGAGCCACTGGGCCACTTTGACTTGTTCTGAGTAGTTTATTGGAGATAAGGGTCTCATGGACTTTCCTGCCTGGGCTAGCTTTGAACCGTGATCTTCAGATCTCCTCATCCTGAATAGCCAGGATTACCGGCATGAGCCACCAGTGTCTGGTGTCTCTCCACTTTTCAATTTAAACTAAATTTGCATTCCTAGTTCTTTCCCTGATAGATACATGTGTGTGCCTGTACATGAGCACATACGTGCGCACACAGCTCAGAAGTAACAGGAGAATTCTATTTCATCTCCCATAAACCTGGCTTGCAATGGGCTGTAGTCACATGACCATACCCTGACTCTGGTGTAAGTACAAAGGGCAAACCCCTAATTAACTTGAGCCTTTGGTTAGTAATCCTTACTCCTCCCAGCCTCTATCCTGTTTGCCCAAGAGCTATTCTGTAGATTTCTCTACAGAGAAATCTCCACATTGATTGAAGCCACCCAGGCAGCTGCCTGGAATGGCTTAAAGACTTCCTTAGTGAGGTTGTATGGGAAGATCTAGGAAAAGCTTTACTAAAACAGCCTCTGAACTGGGATGCCCTGCTCCTACCTAGACGGACAGAGAAGAATGTGGGCTTCTGTTTGGCTGTTTAGCACATGCAAATAATACCTGGATTTGTTTAACATATGCAAATGCTGTCTACTGGGATTTCAAAATGAAGCGTTCACCAAAGAGGGAGGACAAGAAGCCAGTAGCAAGTGGTTACTCACTTAGTGGAGGCCCAGTGTTCAAAATGTTAAAGAAGACCGTGTAGCAGCCGTGGATTTATCCGAGCAAGAGTGACCTAGACACAAAGGGTTGATTGCTTCAGCCCTTGTGGCAATCCTGTGCCATCCTTAGTCCTCCATGAGATCGCAAGGCTAAACTGATGTCAGTGCAGGAATTTCTTTTCTTTCTGAATGCCCTGTAACAAAAGTTGGGACCAAGGAACTTATTTTTTTTTTAAATTGTAAAATACTGTACAGAGGGGTTACAATTACATGGGCAAGGTAATGAGTACATTTCTTATCAAGCATTGTTGCCTCCTCCTTTGTTTCCCCTTCCCGTTCCTCCCCTCCCCCCCACTCCCACCAAAGTTGTCAAAAGTTTGTTTTTTGACTCACTCTTCTAGCTTTTGTCCTTTCTAGGTCTGTACAGTATAACGGTTTTATAAATTAGGAAAGTGAGCTATTACTTTGGTTGAAATACCAATTTGCTTGTTACTTGGTTAGTGTCCCTGGAAACAGCTTTATCTACCCAGTCAAGGCTAAGAATTTGAGTACAGAAGTTTGGAGTTTTTCCATTTTAAATTTATATTGTGTTCTTCAGCTGCTGTCCTGATCCTGGTAGATAGATGCTAGCATTTCAAGCTTAAAAATTTTTTTTCAGTAGCTTTCCCCTACTTTTTTGTATTGTGAGAATGATATACAGTTGAAAATGAAAACTCCATGCTTGCATTTTCATTCCTCTTACTTTTCATTTTGATTAAAATTCTTTTTTGCTCACAGTCCGACTTTTTTTTTTAAGAAAGAAAGGAGCACTGTCGTTTCTTTCAGGCCCAGTGGCTCTGCTAATTTTGCGTGGCTCTGTTCCATCGCCCAGGCTTAGGGCATGGATTCCTCAATTTTCTGTAGCAGCAGGGAGATGTGGACGTGAATATAAATGTTTCAGAAAGAAAAGGTTATGTGACTCCAACTGCAAGCTAACAATGGCTTCCTTTTCCCTCTGCCAAACGGTGTCCAGTGTCTTTGAATACACCTGCTCTGCTGGGGAGAGTGGCTGGCTGCATGGCAGAGCCTTGACCCAGGGTGACTTGAGGACAGTCAGGGGGAGAGCCGGGAGGCAGGAAGGAGCCTGAGATGCCCGGGAGGTACCTGACTCCATCCGCCAATTGTGCCTGGCTGAGACTGGCCAGACATCTTTGCTTCCAAACTAGAGGTCCTCCTTTTCTATCCCTGTCTTCAGATGCTGGGTGATGAGGTGCGTTCTGCCTATGGACATTTTTCTCTGTTAGCAAAACAAATTCCTCTAATAACAAAACAAACAATTTGGGATCGCATATGCCAACAGGGCCCAAAGAAAACCAACATAACTAAAAAAAAATCCATATCCAATTAATGTCTCCTTCTAGCTAATAGTTCCAGGTTTTCTTCTTTCTCTCCTCTATGAGAACAAATAGTTTAGGGTGTTCCCACAGGAAGGGAGCCCAGACCCCATCATCATGAAGAGTTGGGTCTCCGTGGCTGGGGGAACCTACTCATGTCCCTGCTACCACTACAACTGAATGACCTCTTTGAGTTTCAGCTCTTCATCTGTAAAATGGGGGGCTGTTGTATCTCCTAGACTGGACATCTGGGCTGTAGCCCAGGGTGAGGACACAGCTTTGGAGCCCAGCCAGCGGTAGTCAGGTCCTGTCACCTGTGTGTCACATTAGCCATGAGCCTCCATTTCCTTTGTAAAAGGGAGCATGATAGGACTAAAAGGTAGCCGTGAGCATGAAATAGAGGAGCCTCGTGTGCACATCTGTGCACACCCCAGGACACAGGAGGCTCTCGGTAGATGCTGGCTCCACGTTGCTATCACTCACCAAAATCCTGTTCAGTTCCAAGACCTAAGCTCTGAGATTCCTCTTCTTTTTTCTGTGAGTGTGCTAGTCCTGAGGCTTGAACTCATAGCCTGGCCCAAGTCCTTGAGCTTCTTTTGCTCAAGGCTACCACTTGAGCCACGACACCACTTCTGGTTTTTTTTGAGTAGTTTATTGCCAACAGACAGAGTCTCATGGACTTTTCTGGCTGGGCTGGCTTCAAACTGTGATCCTCAGATCTCAGCCTCCTGAGTAACCAGGATTACAAGTGAAAGCCACCAGCACCTGGCATGTGATCCTCATCTACCTCCTCTCCCCACCATGTCATAGGAGACACACTGTTGAAGAAGGAAAATGCCTAATACACAGGGAGGAGAAGGGAAAGCCACAAAGTGATGTTGGTCTACCACCAGCTCATCAAGGCTGACTCTTGGTCCTGGAGGAAAGAAACAAACGATCACATGTTGGAATCAGAGTTCTTTCCCCAGCTGTGTAGAGCCCACAGTCATTTGTGATGAGAATACATAGGGCATCGTAAGCACATCTGCCAGGAAAAAGGACATGACCTGAAACATTACCTATATCTAGGCTTGAGATGAGGTAGAGAGAGGAAGCCAGGAGCGATCACTGCGATGTCCAGATCCTGTCTATGCCATGGCTTTCTGCTTTGAAATGCAGAAGACTTTGCCCTTTGCTAGTGGGAGCTTGAGCGGGAAGCATTCGAAATGTATGTGGTTGGCATCCCACATGACCCTTGAAAACGATTTCCCTTTCTGTCTCCCAGCACAGCACAATGGCTGCCAGCTGCACAGGCCTCTGGCCAGCTGACCTTGCCGATGGTTCTTCCTCACTCTTGCTGGCTAACTCTGCCTAGGAGACCTGGATCCACTACCCAGCAACTCCTTAGTAGTTCTTTATAGGAGAGTTTCTTTTCCAGACTAATTTCTTATTTCCTTCCCCCACTGCCAGACTCTGAATATTTATGTCCCTCCCTATCTACGCGATAGCATCTTCAATTCCCAAGATGGCAGTGTGAGGAGATGGGACTTTCAGAAGACAATTAGGCTATGAGGCTCGAGCCCGCAGGAATGGCATTAGTGCCCTTACAATGTCACAGGGGGCCCATGAGGACCCAATGAGAAGGTGTCATCTCAGAATTAGAAGGTCACTGAATCTATTTGCACTCCTTTCTTAGAACTCCTTTCTTCTTAGGAGAAATACATTCCTGTGATTTCTGAGCCATCGTTGTTGTGGTATTTTGTTGTTGCCTCCCAGCCTGAGACAGAAGACCAGTACTGGGGGGTGGGCGATGTTATAACAAGTATGTCAAAATGCAGCGGTGGCTTTGCACTGATCGATGGGTGGAAAATGGAAGGGTCTGGACGTACAAACTAGCAAAGGCCCACATGGCCACGAGTGAACCAACAAGAGAGATTGTGTTGAAGGCCAACGCATCTCTGAGAGCGACCTGTGATATTGGCCATGGTGAATGCTGAGAGTAGTGTCTAGACAGTCTGTTGTCTTGTTTCCAGGGTAACTCAGTGGCAGGTTAGACCCTTATCTTCCTGGTGTGCCAGTAATGGGATCCAGGATAGTCTGGAGGGTTGATGCGTGCTTAGCCCTCCGAGGACTGTTCTGGAACAAGGCATTTCATTACAGACATGACTGCCAGCATCTGCAGGAACAAGCCTTGGCAAACGGGAAGAAGAAAACCAGCTTCCTCTGCTGCAGGCTTCTCAAGCCACCTGTTCACCTTATCTAGCTGCTAAGACTCACTTTGCTTCATTTCCCGGTTCTCACCCCACCCCAGAGACCAGCACCCCCTTTAAGCAGGGTACCTGTGTGTGTCCTTCCCTCCCCATGCGTGCCCATGATGCCACACTCTGCCAACAGTTGCTTGGTGCAGTAAGTCTGCCCTTCCTGTGGGTCAGGAAGGACCTTCTCAAATGCAAAGGTAGCTGTATCCTTCCTTTGCACCCAGAAGCTCTCCCTGCACAGTAGACTTCCAGGTCTGTGTGTGTGTTGTGGTGTAAAAGGCTTTCCAAGGTCTGTTCTCAACATGGGAGCCAGAGCAGTTCTTTTGACGTGGAAGTCAGATCATGTCCGCCCTTTGTGCTGAACACCTTCTTGGTTCTGTGTCCTGCTCTAGGTCAAGTCAAGGTCTTTGGGGAGGCTGACAGGCCCTCCTTGTTCTGGCTGTGGTCCTCTCTGGCATCAGCTGCCCTCTCTGCTCCTGCCTTGGACAGACCCTGCCCTCCAGCAGGAGCGCAGGAAGACCGCAGGGAGCAGCCTGTAGTTCCCTCCTCACCCCCAAGTAATGGTGGTTTTCATCTCAGTTGCCCCCTCCCCATGGAGGTTTGGCCTGATCATTAGAAACTCTCTTCCCTAGGGCCATCCACAGTTCCTCCTTGACTTCTCTGCGTGGCACTTATCTGATACAATTCAATATTTTATTCTGCTGGTTGTCAGTCTCCCTAGCTAAAACATAGGTCCCACAAAGCAGATTTTTTGTCTATTTCACTCATTGCTAATCCCAAACTTTTAGAACATGCTTGATCCCAGGCAGGCCTGAAAGGTATTTGCAGGCCAGAGTCTCCAGCTCCATCTCTGGCCACCTGATCTTTCTGTAGCCCAGAGTGTTCCACGGCTGCCTGCTGGTCTCTCATGGCTGCCTCTAACCCCCGACCTTGATTTTCTGGTCCTGGGATCCTCTGCTTGCCCCCCTCCCCATTCTCTCAGATACTTCTGTTCATCCTTAAAACTCGGGTCAGACTTAACTGCCTCTAAAAATCCTCCTATGAGTCCCCTAGGCTGAATTAAGTGTTCATTTACTGTCTCCCCACTGCTTGTATTGATTCATATTTAAAACTGTCATCTATAAATATCTGTTTGTGTTCCTCTTCTTCAGGATGCCTGGAACCTCTTGAGGGGCCAGGCAATCGTTATCTCTTAACCCTGTGTATTCCAGCTCCTACATGATGCTTGGTAGCTAAGGGGTGCTCAGCTTGGTTGCCATTGAAAGACATTGTTCTGCTAGCAGGAAGTCCTTAGTGAGACTTGGAGAATGGTGCCAGGGTGTGGACAACTGATGGCAGATTCACATTTCAGCTGGGAGGAGGGTCACCGAGCATGAACGGCAGTCAGGAGGGCCATGGAAAATCTGTGCCGAGACCCGATGGGGACTTAATTCTTAGAAGAATAAAGAGGAAAAGTGAGGGGGATGAGTCTTTCCAGTGAAGCCTGACTGTTAGCCTAGAGACAGCCAAGAATGGATGCCAACTTCCCAGACTCCGGGGGGCTCTGTAGCATTGCTAGAAATGACACGGCTTTCACAGGCTGGCCCACGACCGCCTGCTCTCTCAAATGTCCCCCCAGACCTTTGTCATAGTGGGAGTGAGCATGCTGGAGGGAGCCGCGAGTGGATATGGAATATTCTGGAATACGGTGGTGCTCAGCCTTCCCCCCCTCCTTCTACTGGAACTCACTGCCCCGGCGCCTGCTCACCGGCCTTTTGCTATTACTGTTGGCAGGTGAATGACCTGGTGACTTCTTTGCCCGTCACCTTAGACTTGGGGACAGTGAAAATCTACCAGAGTGGCATGTCTACAGCCGTGGAAACGGACTTTGGGCTCTTGGTGACGTTCGATGGTCAGCACTACGCGTCCATTTCCATCCCGGGCTCTTACATAAACTCCACTTGTGGGCTCTGTGGGAACTACAACAAGAACCCACTGGATGACTTCCTCCGGCCCGACGGCAGGCCAGCCATGTCCGTGCTGGACCTAGGGGAGAGCTGGCGCGTCTACCACGCCGACTGGAAGTGCGGCTCCGGCTGCGTGGACAACTGTACTCAGTGCGATGCCACCACGGAAGCGCTGTACTTCGGCCCTGACTACTGCGGCTTCCTCAACAAGACGGAAGGCCCCCTGTGGGAGTGCGGCACCGTCGTGGACCCCACCGCCTTCGTGCACAGCTGCGTGTATGACCTGTGCAGCGTGAGGGACAACGGGACGCTCCTCTGTCAAGCCATCCAGGCCTACGCCCTGGTGTGCCAAGCCCTGGGTATCCCAATTGGAGACTGGCGGACCCAGACTGGGTGTGGTAAGCCACAGGGGACAGGGGTGGGGTTCAGGGCCCCTCTGAGGCCCACCGAGGCCCAAGGGCAGGGGTGAGGTTGAACTACCACCGGTCATAAGGAACGGACTATGAAAACACCTTTACGTCCCCACGCCCAGTACTGTAGGCAAGAAACAAGAAGCCATGGACGAACAGAAATGCTCTGGAAACTTGGAATGCATGACAGGCTGGAGGAAGGCCTGTAGCAAAGGTGGCAGGCCCAGAGCTGAGCCAAGTGGTGGGGTGGCAGGGGTGACTGGCACCGAGGGAGTGTAGACTTGGCTGGGGAACCACAGTCAGCCTTGAGAAGGCAGCCGGGGCCCGCCCCACCCCCAGGGGAGCCAGTGCCAGTGTGCTCTGGCCCTTCCTTTCTACTTCTGGTGCCTTTAGAGTTTGCGCCCCTTGTCCCCGAGCCCTTCTGTGGGTGAGGCTGGTGAATGAAAGGGCAGCAGGTCGGGAATACAATCTACCAATGAAGAAGCCATTTTCCTGAAATACCAAGAGCAGTTAGGTGAAGTCCCAAGTTGTGAGAAAACCCAGGTTCTTTCCAATTCCATTCTGGCACAAAGCGTTGTTTGACCATTCAGTTATCTCCCTTGTTTTCCTTCTAGCCCAGCTAAACTCTCGTTGTTTGCCTACTTATAAAATTCAGAGACAACGACAACAAATAATAATTTGTTTCCTTTCTGGACATCTTTTTTTGTTTTTTTTTTTTTCCATGTGAGTAAATAGAAGTTATATTCCATGCCTTTCAGAAGCTCTAAAGCTGAGGAGATTTTAAAGTCGCTTTAAATTCCAAAGCCAGAGGGTGATTTTTTTTTTACCCCCTCTAAGTATAGGTTGGAGTTATATAAATACTTCATATGTCTGGTACAAATCTTAGAGTATGGGTCAAACCACTAAATGTCAGTGTATTTTTCTTGTAGTATGACTGACCAGCCCCCATCACTCCCAGAGCAACCATATCACACTTCAAGTTTTGAGATTGAACACAACTTCTTTTTGATCCATATATAATCCAAGAGCATCAAAATTGCCTAGATTATTATCTATAACGTCTATATGTTTTCCCCTAGTGGTACTGCTCTTCCCTGGCACTTCTGTCTTCGCCCTGTCTCTCACTTTAGTGAGATGAATTATATTTAGCTCAGAGAGCTGCTTCCCTAGGCCCGCGTGCCCCTGTCTCCTGGATTCATCTGAATTCAAACATTTATGAATACGTGGAAGCTCTTAAAATAAGAATAAGAGATTTCTAAGGCACACAGGGCTTTCAGAAGGCTGCTAGCATCCATGCAGTCTCCTGGAGGGACCAGCTCATGATCTTTTCAGATAGCGGGGGTTCTTTCTCACTTTTAATAGCCCCTAGAATTCGTTCCCACGGCCTGCTTTAGTCATGCTCGTGTATTTTAAACACCTCCCTGCTCAAATTTTCATGCTGTCAAGTTACGCCTCTAAGAGTGACAGTGCTGATTCCTCCAGGAAGTGGGGTTCATTGCCTTCTAAGAATGAGCCATGCCCTTTAAAGTTGGGTTGGCTCATCACACCCCTCCCTGGAAGATCTAAAAACATCCGGATGGCTGTAGATCACCAGATGGAGCTCCAGGTCGAGGAGTGATCTAGTCAAGCAAGGAAAACACACTGGAAGTTTCCATGGAGATGATCAAACTCCAGGAAAAAAAAATCTCACAATCCGACTGTGTGGCTCTGTAGTCACTAGAAAAGTCACGGAGCCGGGTCTCTCATATCCCACCCCAGTGCGTGGCCATCTGGCCTTCATTCTACCACCTCAATGGCTGGAAGGACCAGGCCTTCTCTGGGCCCTTGGCAGGTTGGATGTTGGAGGTGAGCCCCAGGGCGGGGGGCACTCACCTGTGATCCCCCTCTTTTCCTCTACCCACACCCCTAACCCCCCTCCATCAGTGTCCACCGTGAGATGCCCAAGCTTCAGCCACTACTCCGTGTGCACCAGCAGCTGCCCCGACACCTGCTCCGACCTCACAGCCTCTCAGAACTGTGCCACGCCTTGCACGGAGGGCTGCGAGTGCAACGAGGGCTTCGTCCTCAGCACCAGCCAGTGTGTCCCCCTGCACAAGTGCGGCTGCGACTTCGACGGCCACTACTACACCATGGGGGAGTTCTTCTGGGCCACGGCCAACTGCACGGTGCAGTGCCTGTGCGAGGAGGGCGGAGACGTCTACTGCTTCAACAAGACCTGCCGCCACGGGGAGGTGTGCGCGGTGGAAGACGGCTACCAGGGCTGCTTCCCCGAGCGTGAGACCGTGTGCCTGCTGGGCCAGAACCAGGTGCTGCGCACCTTCGATGGCGCAGCCTACGCCTTCCCCTCCGAGTTCTCCTACACCCTCCTGAAGACCTGCCCCGACCGCCCCGACTACCTGGAAATTGACATCAACAAGAAGAAGCCGGATGCAGGGCCCGCCTGGCTCCGAGGGCTTCGGATCCTGGTGGCCGACCAGGAGGTCAAGATAGGCGGAATCGGGGCTTCAGAAATCAAGGTAAGGCTCCTTGCTCCCTGTGAGGGCCCTCCGCCGAGCCTCACCGATTGGAGGGGCTCACCCTTCTGCCCCCACCCCGGCCATGAGCACGTTTTCCAGAGGACACGGCTTCCAGATTGGAGGGTCTCCTAGTGATCGCCAGCAAATAAGACTCTGTGCGGCGCCGAGCTGGAGCAAAGGTGGATTTTCCTGAATTGGATCGAGTAGGACTCACTCTCCATAACAGAACTCACTAACAGAACTCTGCCTGTGTACCAGGCACTGTTCTAACGCCTGCTTACGTAGTAGCACACTGAATCTTACAAGGTAGATGATGTATTGTCCTTTCTCACTTTACACGTGAGGAAACTGAGGCACAGAGGGGTGAAGTAACCTCCGCCTGTAGCACACAGCCATGAAGTGGGATTCAAGCCTATGTGGGCTGACTCCAAGTTCTATATTCTTAATGCCTGCCTGGGCAACACTGGCTTTCCCACCTGTAGATGGGAAGGCATGTGGGGTGATGTCAGAGGGACTTGTCCTGCTACCTTCCAGCTGCCGAACTGGTCTGATGGTCTAGACGCTCAGGCACACACATCATTAGACCTAGAAGGGGTCTTGGGAGTCATGAAGGTCGATTTCTCAATTTCACAGGAAGATCCCAAAGGGCCCAGTGAGGGCTCCACAGCTAGCAGAAGCATAACTGGGTGTGGGACGTGAAACTCTCCCTTCTTCCAATCCAACGTCGCATCCCACCAAGTCTGGCTTAGAGAATAAACAGCCCACGGAGATCGCCCAATACCATATGCCGCCAATGGAGAGGGCCGTGGCTCATTCCACTGAGAGATGCATAGAAATGAATCTAGTAAAGAATTTCAGGACATAGATAAGTGGGTGGACAGCTAAATCATCAGTTACTTTCTATTCACCTCAAGGGAAAGGAAAGGAACTGGAGGGAAAAGAAGGAGCTAGAAAAGGTAGGGAGGGAAGTAGAATTGTTTGGAAAAAACCAAAAAACCAAACCAAAACAAACAAAAGACCCCAAAAAACAAAAACAGGTAAACAAGGGAGACAGACGTTGGTGGATAAGAGGGAGATACATATATAAGATAATTTTTGCTTGCATGTTAATTTTGTTTGTTTTGGTCTAGCTTAGTGTCTAGATGACATGAAAATAAAGAGCAAGTGTTACTGTCAAAAGAAAGATACAGGAGCCAGGGGCTGGTAGCTCACACCTGTAATTCTAGCTACTCAGGATGCGGAGATCTAAGGATTGTGGTTCAAAGCCAGCCCAGGCAGAAAAGTCTGTGAGACTCCTATCTCCAAATAATCACCAAAAAACTGGAAGTGGCACTGAGGCTGAAAATGATAGAGTGATAGCCTTTAGCAAAAAGGGTTCAGTGAGAGTGGCCAGGCCCCAAGTTCAAGCCCCTGGACAAGAAAGAAAGAGTAGGGGGAAGGGAGAAAGAAAGAAAGAAAGAAAGGAAGGAAGGAAGGAAGGAAGGAAGGAAGGAAGGAAGGAAGGAAGGAAGGAAG
>NW_012267226.1:22094333-22160198 GCF_000151885.1 Dipodomys ordii
AAGGAAGGAAGGAAGGAAGGAAGGAAGGAAGGAAGGAAGGAAGGAAGGAAGGGGAAAAGGTAGGAAGGAAGGAAGGAAGGAGAGAGAAAGGAAGAGAGAGGGAGGGAGGGAGAGAGGGAGTAAGAAATAGGAAGTAGAGCTGTAGCTCAAGTGGGTAGAGCACTAGTCTTTAGCACAAAAGCCAGGCTGGTGCCCAGGCCCTGGGTTCAAACCCCAGGACCAGCAAGAAAGAGACAGAGACAGGGAGGGAGGGAAGGAAGGAAGGAAGGGAGGAAGGAAGGAAGGAAGGAAGGAAGGAAGGAAGGAAGGAAGGAAGGAAGGAAGGAAGGAAGAAAGGAAGAAAGGAAGGAAGGAAGGACAGACAGATGAGCCCACGAATAAGCAATTATCTGCCCACAGTTTCAGGTGTTCAGCAGCTTCTGGATTTTTCTCAGAGAGAATCTGCAGTCAGCGGGGAGAGCCGCAGCCCATGGCCTGGGTCCTTAGTTTGCTTCTGTGCTTGATGATGGTGCTTTGATTTGTTTCCAGCTGAACAGCCAGGAAGTGGAATTACCCTTTTTCCATCCTTCGGGGAAGCTAGAGATTTATCGCAACAGAAACAGCACAACGGTGGAGTCCAAAGGCGTGGTGACCGTCCAGTACTCGGACGCAGGTCTGCTGTACATCCGCCTGTCCACCGCGTACTTCAACTGCACCGGGGGCCTGTGTGGCTTCTTCAACGCCAATGCCAGTGACGAGTTCTGCCTGCCCACCGGCAGGTGCACCGACAACCTGGCTGTGTTCCTCGAGAGCTGGACCACGTTCGAGGAAATCTGCAACGGGGAATGCGGGGACCTGCTGAAGGCCTGCAACAACGACTCGGAGCTGCTCAAGTTCTACCGGAGCCGCTCCCGGTGCGGCATCATCAACGACCCCTCCAACAGCTCCTTCCTAGAGTGCCATGCGGTGGTCAACGTCACCGCCTACTACCGCACCTGCCTCTTCCGCCTGTGCCAGAGTGGAGGCAACGAGTCGGAGCTCTGCGACTCGGTGGCGCGGTACGCCGGCGCGTGCAAGAACGCCGATGTGGAGGTGGGCCCCTGGAGGACGTACGACTTCTGCCGTAAGTTGAGGCCGCAGCAAGGGAAAGGTAGGGAGTGGGGGGGGGCATGGCTCACCTCATCTTCTTACTCAGGACTTCTCTTCCTGGGGGGTGGGGGGAACAAAGGGTACACTGTGTCCTGAAGGGGGTCCATCACCCAGAACCTCACTCTTTCTTGCCTTCATTTCCATTCCTACACAATACTTTTCTTTAAATTGCAAGTCAGTTAGCCACTCTACTGACCTGTGGTTTTATCTAGTCCAGGGCACGGATGTTCTGTCCAGAGACAGCTCAGTAGGCATCTGCTCCTTTGTCAGAGAAGAAGGAATCCCCTCATTCTGATAAGAAGTGCTGATCAGGAGCCTGTGTTTCAGGGTGTGGAGGTGAACACCAGTCCCTGGGGGACAAAGCGGACAGGGACTGTTAAGACAGTTCCACGGCCCTGGCTCTTCATTTTGTTCCCAGAATCGATGACAGTACTCATAGTCACTAGAAAAGACAAGACACTACACCCACTGGCTTATCAGAAGCAGCCCAGGGGGAGGAAGGGGCTCAGAGGGTGAACTTCAGCACATGTTGGGTCTTCCCCCAAAGCGCTCAACCTACACTCAGGTCAATGCTCACACATTTTGCTCTCTTTTGACTCCCTCTCCCCCTTCTCTCTCTCTCTCTCTCTTTCTTCCCCCCTCTCTGTTTAAGGGTGACTTGTATCTACCATGCCCATTGCTATCACAAACAATGGAGGTAATCCACTTCCTAAGAGAAAAGGGCTTCCTTTGGTGCATGGCTGGCTCCAGGTCATGGTTGGTGGGCCCTGTTGGTTTGGGGTGGTGACAAAGCAACATATCACAGTGAAGAGCAGAGGAGAAAGAAAAGCCCTTCTTCCCTTCCTGAATGAGAGAGGAGGTCCCACTGCAGCCCCAGTGTCTCCTTCACAGACAGCTGCAATGACCAATGACAGAAAGACTGCCCTCTCCACCCCGCCTTATTAAAGCTCCAGCACCTCCCAACAACACATGCTGCGGAGCAGCACTTTACCCTTGGGAGTGCACTTTAAGATCCAAACGAAAGCACTCCTTTACCCCTACCTTTCAGTGTGTGTTCAGAGTAAAGACATCTGCTTGCATAATAACCA
Organism: Dipodomys ordii; assembly: GCF_000151885.1. Classification (NCBI taxonomy): domain Eukaryota; kingdom Metazoa; phylum Chordata; class Mammalia; order Rodentia; family Heteromyidae; genus Dipodomys; species Dipodomys ordii. The sequence goes on from NW_012267226.1 coordinate 22,096,550, forward strand.
CAGCATAGTTATCAATGTTGAGAAACTTAAAACTGATACAGCCATTTTACACCCATATTCTAATGTGGTCAGTTGGCTCTGTAATGCCCATTATGGCTTTTACTTTGGTAGGGGGAAGCCTTAGTACCCATTTAGTCTAAAACTGCCTGTTGACGCATTTCATTGTCATGTCCTTTAATCTGGGGCAGTTCCTTCCCTTCCCTTTGTCTTTCATGCCATGGACATTTTTGAGGATGACTGTGGTCCAGATGACCCTCCATTTGGATTTGACGTTTCCTCCTGACCATGCCTCCTCTGCCCATCCCGCCCAGGGACCTGCACAGGTCCTGGGTGGCTTTCTCCTGGGATCCCAGCCTGTGTGGACTCCTGCGCTCAGCCCCCCTAGTGTGAGGTTCACATTGGCCCCTGGCAAGGCCTTGTCCAGTGGCCCTCAGTGTGTTTGCTCTTGCAAGCAGATTGAGACCATGTGAACAACCTGCTCCTCATCAGCACCTCCCTTCTTGTTTCGGCACTCTTTGTCGGGTTTTGCTTGCCTATGTTGTGCTGCGGTTACAAGTGGACAGCCTTCCAATTCTCCCCCCAGTGAATAGCCATTGCTCCACTATAGCTAAGAGCCCTCCCCCATCCTCTCCCATCTGTCTACCCATCGACCCTTCCATCCATCCACTCCTGTCTCTTGGTCTCTTCTCTCTTACCATCAATTCATGAACACAGAGCCCATTTTAATGACTCATATTTCATATTACACTTGTTAATTACTTTTGGCATTACAATGGTTCCAACCCTGACTTGTGGGCATGCCTAGAAGCAGGCTCCTGTATCCTTTTGTAATGTTTCTATCCTTTTGAGCACTTACTGATGAAATGAGATGCTCTGTCTTCATCTTGTAACCTTCTCTCCCCAGGCTGCTTTTAGCCTTTGCTCTAAGAAGCTCTCTTTCCTATTGCTAAGGGCCTTCATATATACCAGCATCTGGCCAGGGGAACCCATTGCTCTTGCTGTATTTTTGCTTTGCTTGTAGTCTTTTCAACAGAATTAAGAACTAACACACACACACACACACACACACACACACACACACACACACACTTTTAGAATTCCTGAGCTTGGGAAACCCAAAGAGTACATAGGGAGAGCTCGGTGGCTGTCACTTCTGAACCTCACCCACCCCAGCAGGTGACACGAATCCTAGAGCGAGTTTCAGGTCATTTCTGTTGACGGCTACATCTCCCCAAGTTGGCCTCTCTGCCCAACCTCCAGCTTTTCTCTCCTGCTGCATACCCAGCTTTCCGGTTGTCTTTCACTCGTGGTGTGGAACTGCTGAGTCTTGCCGTACCAAATCTGTGTTGTTGGCAGGCCATCCTTCTGGATGACTGGCTCGTGTCTGGTGAGCAGAGCAGCGAAATTGTTTTTGTGCTGCGGCGGAACACAGCAGGGGGCGGAACCTGGTGAACAGCACTGGTGATGGCTCCTTTCCCCGGGCCAGTGGAGTGGAGGAAGCTCTCCTGAGGACATTTCTAGAGAGAGATTGGGCCAACATGGCCACTTAGAATGTGGTTTCCTTGAGCAGAGAGCCAGGGCTCACATCCGTGTGCTTGGGTCTGGGTAGAGGGGCCGAGCATACTTGATCACTCAGGTCTCCAGGCACGAAGGGGTTAATGTGATTGGGGTCCTGCAGAAGGGGGCTTGGATTGGGCAGCCCCATCCTCTCTGAAGCACTGCCTCTGTATTCAGACATTTCCCACCATCCCGCCTGTTGGTAGAGCCAAGCTGCCCAATTAAGTAATTTCAGAGTCCTTCCAGGGGCTGGGGGAAGTTTTATGACTGCACGTCTGTGTGTTCCAGACTTTCAGACAAATTCAGACAACACGATAAGTCATAAAGCCGGAGCCATTTAAATAAGTCATGTTATTTGCTATCACCATAAACCTGCAGTCACTGTTATAACATTCATAATTTAGAGACAAATGTGAAAATCCCCCTATGCAGCCATATATAATCATTGCTGAACTAGCCTTCAACTCCAAAGCCGGATGGTATTGTAGTCAACAGAAATGGAGAGAGTCCTTTAGCCCAGAGGAAAAGAAGATTGGCTTACAGTACACAGTGCAGAACTATTGAATGGGTCCTTGTGGGCCGCGCTATTATAGCCATGCAATTTATTTCTCGGTAGTGTCCTTCATGACCTTGGATTGTGAGACACTACTAAAGAATGACAGTTTGTATCACAGCCAAAGAAAGTTCTAAAGGCACGAGTTCATCTTTCTAGAGAGGGTGGAAGCTTTTCAGATCTTTAGACCTCATGGGCAGATATCTTGCACTGCTATTTTCTGTCCTGTCCTTGAGAAATTGTGACTAATCAAAGTAGCAGAGAGACAGGGGTCACTTACCTACAACTGCATGCAGGCAGGCACAACCCGCACAGGACTGCCTGTCCATGTGGTTGGGACAAGGCTCACCGATGCGTGCAGGCAGCAGATACTCAGAATCATATCCCTAGAAGGCCATGTGGGCTAGAGGAGCCTGGGAGCGAGTGGTTCACCTGGCCTTTGACCAGCCCAAATGAGACAGTAGCGTCAATCACGTGACTTCCCCAAGATCTCTGAGCTGCACAAATAGGAACACCCATGCATACCCACACCCATGCATGTGCACATGCACCCACTCTACATGTGCACCTGTGCATGCACAAGCCTCTGTGTGTGTCCCCACCCCTTTCTCAAGCTCCTCTTCTCTTTGACAACCCTCAGCCCTGGAGTGCCCAGAGAACAGCCACTTTGAGGAGTGCATGACGTGTACCGAGACATGTGAGACCTTGGCCCTGGGCCCCATCTGCGTGGACAGCTGCTCGGAAGGATGCCAGTGCGATGAGGGCTACGCCCTGCAGGGCAGCCAGTGTGTGGCCCGGAGCGAGTGCGGCTGCAGCTTTGAGGGGCACCAGCTTGCCACCAACGAGACCTTCTGGGTGGACCAGGACTGTCAGATCTTCTGCTACTGCAACGGCACGGACAACAGTGTCCACTGCGAGACCCTCCCCTGCAGGGATGACGAGTTCTGCATGGAGGAGGGCGGCCTGTATGGCTGCCGGGCCCGCACTGATGCCTCCTGCATCATCTCCGGCTACGGCCACTACCTCACCTTTGACGGCTACCCCTTTGACTTCCAGTCCAGCTGCCCGCTCATCCTGTGCACCACAGGAAACAGACCGAGCTCGGACACCTTCCCCAAGTTCATCGTGACAGCCAAGAACGAGGACCGGGACCCGTCCCTGGCCTTGTGGGTCAAGCAGGTGGATGTGACTGTGTTCGGCTACAGCATCGTGATCCTCCGTGCCTACAAACACACAGTGCTGGTGAGTAATACACACGCAACCTGGAAAGGGACTCCAGGGGACACGGGTCCTGCGCCAGCAGCCAGCCCACTGCCAGAGTGGGCTGTCTGCAATCTACATACACATGCATGATATATATGTTATCTATTAGAATTGATATATAATTATATGTCACATGTTCTATAACATGGGATACATAATTACTATATGGCATATTATATATGTCCATATATTATGTATCCTTATATATGTAATCAACAAACTCCTAGCCATCTACCAATCAAACTGACAACCAAGATTAACCCAACACAGAGAAAAATGATTTGTCTAAGTCACGGGAACCAAACGAGGAGTAGAAATAGCTCTAGACATACACCATTTCCGTGGTAGCAGGGTGTTTTAGAGAAAGCACGGACCATCATTTGAATCCTCGTTTGGGAACCAGTGTGTGAGTGGCTTCAGACAGTCACTCAGCCTTCCAGCCTCACATCCATCTGCAAGCAGCCACATCGCAAACGAGGCCACTCAGATGTGCTCTTATCCTTGTCGCCCTCTTCCTTCTCCTGCGATCAGACCAGGATGCGCCGCCTCTGGTCTCCCCCACCTTTCCTAGCCTCCCCATTGGCTCCCATCACATCCAGGAGTTCTAGAGTCTTCTCAGTACCTGGGTTCTGCAGGGACTCTCCTAACAATCTCTTTCCTCACCTGGGTTTTAGGTCCTTTTATTATACCTTTCCCATCCTTTCACCTTCAGAGCGCCCCTTGACCATGAAGACATGAAGAGTGCTGAGGAATTCTGGGAACCCCTTGAATGGCTTAATGACAGCAGCCCCTCCCTTTCACTGGCAAGGCTTGGCCCTCCCGAGCCATGTCTGAACAGGATGTAAAATACAACAAGCAAGCCAGCCCACAGCCTCTGTGGGGACCTTTCAAGGGTGCCAATTTGGGGGCGTCAGCCTTTTTGATAAGATCCTCGTGGGTCTGTGTCACACAATTCATCATCTCTCTCCGGGGGGCACTTCTTTGTGTCTTGAAGACATTGATCTTGAAATTTAGAGCTGTGCTGAACTAAACTAACTCCAACCTTTAGAGCTGCCAGGCACCTTTTCTGGTTTCTTTTGTTCTTTGGGATTTGTTGGGAACTCCTCTGCGACAAGGAGAGAGATTCCTCACCTCCCCATAGTGGGACGTCATTCTTCGTAGAAACCCAGAAAATCATCTCCCTGCCCTTTCCTCGTGCTGTTCTTCGGGGCACAAGCCCAGCTGTGGGTCCTCTCGGGCTTTCTTGCAGTAGTTTATTCCTGTGCCCATTGTACCTTTAATCACAATGCATTTTTTTTCAACTCTAACTCTCCATTCTCCCCATGAGCTTCCTAAGGACAGGAGCACCACCTAATTCATCTTTATGTTGGATGAAAGTAAAGGGCTCTCCACAGTGACACTTGAAAGATACTTGTCACCTGAGTGGCTGAGATCAAATCATCACTCCTTTCTTCCATAGTCCTGGGAGCTTTCTGAGAGCGTGAATGGGCCAACAGGCTAGTTAGGAATAGTCCAGCTTTTAGCCACATTAGATTTCTAGCCGATGCCTTGGTAATCAAAGCTGCCCATTATAATACATTCTCTCCACTCTATTTTCATCATAGGTTAAAACAAACACATCCATCATTGTGTGTCCGTGTGGCTTATGTCATATTTGTCCTTTTCTCCTTCAAGCCTCGTCTGATAAATTTCCACCCTTTTGTTTATGGATTTGCATACAGTTACTTTACCTTTGACATTTATCTCCCTTCTGCCTTTCTGTCTTTCAGGACTTTGTCTTTCCCTTTAAAATATAATCTATTCATAGGCCCTCTTGCCTCACTTGCTGTCGATTGTATTTCTGCCTGGTGTTACCCGTCCTCAACATTCAGGTATATAAATATTGGAGTCTCACGTGGTCTTCGTAGTAGTTTGCACATATAGATCACTGGAACTTCAGGAACACTTGCTGTATTTCACCTGGTCCCTCCCTCCCCTCTCCTCCACAGGAACTTCTTCCTGGTTTCTCTTTTCTTCCAATTCAGGGCTCAGCCACTCATGGGTGCACCCATCTTCCAGGCCTGCTCCCTGCCCCGGATCATGAGATGTAGTCATTGTTAAAGTCAAGAGCTATGAGCATCAGTCTGCTGACTCCTTCCTCACGTAGATGGATGGAGAGAAGGCATGTATTGGTTTCATAAGACTACTGTCACAAAACACCACAGACAGGGTGGCTCAAACCAGCAGAAACTTACTCTCTTGTAGTTCTGGAAGGTGAAAGTTCAGCATCAAGGTGATGGCAGGGTTATGTTCCTTCTGAGGTCTAGGGGAGAGTCTATCCCCTGCCTGTCTCCTAGTTTTTGGTGGTTGTAGGCCTCTCTTCTGTTCTGCGCTTTATGGCAGCGTGACTCCAGTCCTTCCCTTTGTCCTTATGCCCCTCTGCGTCTCCATTTCTGTGTACACACCTCCCTTTCAAGGGTCCTAATCATTGAATATAGGACTCATGTAATCCACTAGGACCTCATCTCAGCTTGATTATATCTGTGTAGACACTATTTACAAAGAAAGGTCACATACCAGGGGTTATGGCTTTGACATGTCTTTTGAGGAGACAATATCCCACCCACAAACGGGGAAACAATGAGTGTCAAGGAGGGCAAGCTGGTGCCTTGTCCAGGCTCTTCTTTCTCATTCACCCACAAGCCCTCAGTGCCCTCACTGAAGCAAGCAGACAGCTTCTAACTCCCCTTCCCCCAACAACGACACCAAGTTCAGGATGCACTGTTTTTCAGGATGCACTGTTTTTTTTTTCCTTTGAGAGGCTCAAGGGATAGATTTAGCAGTTAGTTTGAATTATTAATATGCATTACAGGATCTGCTTAGTCAACAATTTGCATTTGTTTTTCTCCTGATGTTATTAGTCATCTCTCCCCGAGTCCAAAGAATAGTGACCATCAGCATGACAGCGGGAGATACAGTGTAGGACAGAACACAGCCCAGAGCCCCAGATCATCAGAAATGGAGGGTGACATAGAAATGACTCCTTGGGACTCAAGTTCCTTCCATGATGAATCTGACCTTTCTTGGCATCAAGCATCTCCTGAGCCATGCAAAAATCCATTAAGCCAAAGGAAGCGAGTAATAAACATGCTATCTGTAGACCGGGTGGGGTCATGGGGGTGAGTGGCAGGAAGTGAGCCATGCTTGGCCAGGCATAGCAGAATGGCCTCTCTCTACAGCTGTCCTTATACTGTGCGGTCCAGACCAATGAAGAGGCCTGGGGAGGGGAGGGGTCTGCATAGCCAGTATCCTTTCCCACTTACTATCAATTAGGTGGTCCTTAAAGGAGAACATCCCTCTGGGTCTGGTTAGTTCTTCGAGCTTGTGTGCTCCTAACCTGTGCCAAGAAAGGAGCATGTCTTGCCAAATGATATAAAACATGAAAATGAAAAAAAAATTAAAAGGGTCAACCATGCCTTTGGTCTGAAAAAAATGTTACTTATAGAAGATGATGAGAAGATAGCAGAACTTGCCTTGGCCCCCTGAGGGTCTCAAGAAGGGCTTCCTGGAAGAGATGAGCCAGGCTCAAACCTGAAGGAGCACATCTCCTTGGCCTGCAGTGAGGTGAGGACTAGCCGACAAGGGAGGCCTCCATGCTGACCTGGGGGTGGGACAGTGAAGTGTGGGGGGTGAGGACTGCGGCGGCTGAAGATGAGCTCTACTGAATCCGATGTGTGATCTTACTTCCAACACTGCCAGCCTTCCATAACCACTGGTTCTGTATCTGTAGATTCTCTCAACTCCATCTGTCTCTGCAGTGGATGTGAGCAGATTTTTGTCATTCCTCTCTCAAACAATACGGCATGGCAATTTGCATAACATTGCATTGTATTGGGTATTATAAATAATCTAGAGATGATTTAAAGTCTTCAGGAGAATGTGTGAGAGTTAATATGCCAATACTGCATGAAGATACCATTTTATAGATGGAACGTAGCATCTTTGGAGTTTGGTACCCTTGGGAGTCCCTGAACCAGGCTTCCTGGGGTCACTGAGGGATGGCTGTAGATGCCCTACGAAGCTTCTCCTTCTCTCTGGCCTCTCCCTGGACTCCCTTTCTTCCTCCATTCCTCAGACCTGGGAGAGAGAGTCAGGGCTGGGGGTTGGGGTGAGGTGTCAGAGATGAGAGCCATAAGGCTGCTGCAGTCTTTTTGTCATGGGATGGAGCTTTTTGAGAAAGTGAGAGGAGCACTGGGGGAAGAGAGCTTCATAGGGACTGATCCAAAGCCAGGGATCAGCCTGGACTACGAGAGTCACCAACAGCAGACTCAGTCCCCAGTGTTGGCTCAGAACCTTGCAGGCAAAATGGGTCCCATTGGGCCAAGATGATCACCTGCCCAGAAGTTAGAGAGTGGGAATGGGAGGCTTGGGTGGGACACAGAACACCCCTTACAGCTGAGGCACAGGTCGCAGGGAGCTGGATCACTCAACTTATATGTGCACGTAGGAAACCGCAAACTGTGGGGGTGTTGCTGGCGTGGAAGAAGCAAGTAGACTGACTCTGAGAGGCAGGGCCAGAGCGAGTGGGTTGTGCTGGACAGGTCGGTTGCGTTCTCATGTCCCGGGGAGGGTTTGAAGCATTGGACCAACTGCTTGATAAGATGCCTGAGCATCTTTAAAGCTTGATATCCACGAGACACCATTGAGTTATTGTAAATGTTGCCTTGGCGGGAGCAGGTAAATGAAGGGGAGAGAGCATCCAGGAGACGAATTAGGAGACAGTTCGGTCATGAAAATCAAGGATAATGAGGGTCAGAAATAAGGCAAAGCTGTAGGTTTTGTAGGATGTCTCTAGAAGAGGGATTAGGCCAGGCAGAGAGCACTTCTTAACACACGTCTGTCTCCTGCCAGTGAAGTCAACTCTTCCGTTGGTCTTGCCTGCCTCAAGGAGCTGGCAGGCTCTATTTGCCATCAGATTCTCACCCATGCTCGGGCTGGTTGATTTGGATTAGAATAGCTCAAGCGTAGAACAGTTCTGGAGTTAGCTGTGAAGGGATTTCTTTGTTGTCTGAATTCAGAACACCTGTGCCAAGTGTGATGTGTTGTACCACACACCTGCCTAGGAGTCCCAAAGAAAAAGGGGGGGCAGACATGTAAACCCTGGCTTCTGCCCTCAGGCTGGTTGTGATCTGGTAGGAACCAGGGCCATATATGAACAACCATAGTGCACAGCCAGGTACTGTGTACAGCCAACCACAATACACAGCCAGGGACTGTGTACAACCAACCACAATACACACCAGCGACTGTGTACAACCAACCACAGTGCACAGCCAGGGACCGTGTACAACCAACCACAATATACAGTAAGGGACCGTGTACAACCAACCACAATACACACCAGTGACCGTGTACAACCAACCACAATACACAGCCAGGGACCGTGTACAACCAACCACAATACACAGCCAGGGACTGTGTACAACCAACCACAATACACACCAGTGACCGTGTACAACCAACCACAGTGCGCAGCCAGGGACCGTGTACAACCAACCACAGTGTGCAGCAATGGGACCTGTACAGCTGACCATAGTGTACAGCAGGTGGCATTGAATATGTCAGTGGCAGCATACACATACTTGATCTTGACCCAAAGCATAGGAGGAGAACAAAATAGTTGTATAAATCATAATCTCTGCCTGCCCAGCTCAGGAGTGATTTATTCTAAGCCTAGTCAGACAGGACAGGTGATAGAGGCAGAGTCCGGAGGATGAAGAAGAGGCGGACAAGTAGAAAGGAGTGTACCCAGCAGGGACTTGCCAAGTGAAGTCATCCTCCAAGAGGGGAAAAAAAAATCCCAAAGAATTGAATACATTGGGGCTTACCTAAAATAAATCTGTGGTAGAGCTGGAAATAGAAATACAAGACTTCTAGGTTTGGGTATTTTATTCTAAACTTTAATTGAATTCTTATTACCCTCTCATTACCTTGGAGAAAACAACTTGAGCTCCTGGGGGATAACAAATGCTACGTAAACCAAAGACACTGAAATAAATAGGTATATTCGTTTACAAAGGATAGTCATTTAAGTCTGTTCAAATCCTAATAATAATAACTGGCTGGCATAAACAACACTCTATGCAAAGGCTGCATTCAACCTTCCCAGGATCCTGGGGAATTTGTCTTCCTTGAGACTAACAAGTGGGAGAGCTGGGAACTCTCCGGGCAGCTGTGCTTCTCTACTCTACGCCTTCTCTTACAGGTCAATGGTGAACGGCTTTATCTGCCCCTGAAGCTGGGTCAAGGGAAGATAAACATCTTTTCCTTTGGCTTCCACGTGGTGGTGGAGACTGACTTTGGCCTGAAGGTCGTGTATGATTGGAAGACGTTCCTGTCCATCACCATCCCCCGGAGTATGCAGAACGGCACCTACGGCCTGTGTGGCCGCTACAACGGAAACCCCGATGACGACCTGGAGATGCCCATGGGTCTGCCCGCACTGAGCATCCATGAGTTTGGGCAGAGCTGGGTGAAGAGGGACACCTTCTGCCAGGTAGGCTGTGGCGACCGCTGCCCATCCTGTGCCAAAGTCGAGGGTTTCTCCAAGGTGCAGCAGCTATGCAGCCTGATCCCCAGCCAGAGCGCTGGCTTTGCCAAGTGCCACAGCAAGGTCAACCCCACCTTCTTCTACAAGAACTGCCTGTTCGACTCGTGCATCGATGGGGGCGCTGTTCAGACGGCCTGTGGCTGGCTCCAGAACTATGCCAGCACCTGCCAGACTCAGGGCATCGCCGTGACCGGCTGGAGGAATTACACCTCGTGCTGTGAGTCCCTCTGCTCACCTCTCCCCACAGCTTCTTTCTGCTCGTTCTGGATTGGGGTGGGGGCTGCCCTTCCAACTCATGAGTCAGAGCGAACTGAGAGCGTGATTTAGGAATGTACCGTTAGGAATGGAGTTTGTAATCTGAAACATGGCTCACCTCCCCAAACTTCTGCTTTCCTTATCTGCAAAATGGGGATACCATTCCTCCCCTGGTTACGTTGGAGGAGGAGATGAGATGGTAAGCATGCCATAACTCGTTTGCCACAGAATCATGGAGGAAGAACTAGACGGTTCCTTCATGTGTTCATTTATTCTAGAACCTCTAGGTCCCTCCACACATTGGTAATGTACCCACTTTTTCTAAGTGGATTCATAAATGCCATGTGTCAGCCTTGAGTATTAAGAGCATAGGAAAGGGATCAGAGCTCCGGGATTCTAGCCTTGACTTTGTCTTTAAGGATCTGTGTGACCTTGGACCAATCTACTTTGTCCTCCCTGGTGCTCACTTTCCCCCGCTGAGGAGCAGTCATTATGCTGCCTGCATCATTTAGACTGCACGAAGGTTGGGAAGCCCAAATCGGGCCACTGGAATCCCACAGCACACACAATGCCTGCTAACTGGCATCGTATGAATGACTTGCTCTGCGCCAACCCTCCTGCTGAATGCTTTATCAACATTAGCTCATTAATTCTTCTCAATAACCCAATTAGGCAAAGGGGAGTGGAGACTCTGGGGAGACAGGGGTGAGACAAGGTGGGAAGCAAAGTCTGGGATCTGACTTTGCAATCCCAGAGCCCCTGTACCACACAGTGGGCTGGAGGATTTGCCCACATGCAAGGAAAGGGAGAGGCTGGGAGGAGAAGCCGCGGATGGAATGCGGCTGTCTGTTCTTCCATCTCAGTCTCATTAAGCACGGCAAGTTTCTTTTAGAAGGTCTGACTCTACAGACAGACAGGCTACAAATAGATGTCGAAAGCCTAGAGCTGTAAACAAGGGATTCAACAGGGAACACAGTCCCATGTTCATCTTGGAAAAGGGAGATTTAGATGCAAAACCAGAAGCAGTGTTGTGTCTTAATGTGTACACAATAGCTTTCTTTCCATATACAGTCACCGGATGCAGGGAAGCTGGATGGTGGGTCAAGGGGAAAGTGAGTGGAGAGAGAGCACCTCTGTTTCACACAGGCTCAGTCCCACCCGGCTCAGTCTCCAAGTGAAGCAGTGAAGGACTTACTGCCAGGAGGGAGTGACCGCCTCTAGTATCTTCCATAAAACTAATAGCCCTAGTATGTCTACATTGGGGTAAAACTTTAGAGCAACGGAGGTCAGCACAACGGACTAACCAACATTCCGTCCTCTAAATCAGCAAGCCAGACCCGAGGCCCAGTGGCCATACGGGCACAGGATCTGGAAACAAGTTTGGAAAAGAGTCTTGGCCTGTGTTTCTTGAGACCTGCTACAGAGAATAGCTCCCTGTGCGTGCCATGCATGCTGGCTGTGCGCCCTCTCTCTTCCTCTCCCTCTCTCTCCTCCCACCCTCTCCCTCTCTCCCCCCTGCTCTTAGATGGCTGGCGTAGTGGAGGTGGCGTAGGCAAGGTGCAGGGTACAGCGTGGTGCCAGAAACCTATCATGTCTAACCACAACTTAGAGGAAATTCACTGAAGGGGCAGATGGCAAGACTTCTCATTTCAGTCGAGGGGCCTCTATGTATGCCAGTCATGCTAAGGATAAAGAACCCAGTTAGCAAGCCTCGGCCCCTTCCTCCCAGGAAGAAGGCCCGCTCTCCCCTATAAGGGGATGAAGGCGGTGAAGATGACTTTTCTTGTCCAACCGATGTCCCCTCTGTCCATACCCTCTCCTCACTCCTCCTCCAGTCCTGGTTGCTCCTTTTGTACCTGACTGGGCAGCTGCATTGGCAGCACTCAGCCCTGGGCTCACCCTGCTTCTGTCTGAGCTTTGGATCCCATCCCTGCCACAGACCAGCTGCCCCCAGCATGCCAGGGCTAGCCAGGGCCAGCAGGAAACAGAAAGCCAGAAAACTGTTCCTATCACAGCCTACTTAAGATGTTGCTCCTGCTTTATCATTTAAAAACAAAAAGCAGGGGCTGAGATCCAAAAGCTAGAGCACCTGGGGTAGTTGTACATAACCGAAAGAAAAGCTGAAAGGGGAGAACTAGTCTGTATTTTGAGCGTGGTACGTGGAGCGAGAAGGGGCCAGGCACAAGTTAGAGACTGAAAGGCTGGTCTGAGCGCAGTCCTTGGGAGCTGTATTGTGGAGTGACTGACCTAAGGAAGGAGAGACAGGACTGGATTCCATTGCTCTGTTGAAATCAATCGAATCCAACACTCCCAGGTTGAGACAGGAGGAATGGTCCTTAGGTAAGATTGCCTGTTCCATTTGTGCTTTATAGGTAACAGAGTGGAATGCCAATGTTTCTCAGTGATATTGGCGGTTCCTATCAATGGGATAATTTATTACTCAATTACATTATTTGCAAATGCGTTGGAAAACCTCTTCATCCGAGTTGAACAAATAGGCTTGGAGAGAGAGGGGAGGTAAATTCTCTCAATTACTAACCCTGCCTTGAAATTCATCCAGCTGAATCTGAACATCTTCCAGTCCTTTAATGAGGGACATCAATGGTAAAAATCTTGCTGAGCACCAGGCCCTGGTCTGGGGAGGATGTGTGGGCTCCCTCATTTACTCCATGCTGCGCTCATAGAGCAGGGACAATAGCAGGGACTTCCATTCTCAGGGAGAAAACACTAAGAAACAAATGGGTGTTCCCAGGAAGGCTGGAGAGCTGGCGCCTGCCCTGGCCAGTGCCCCCTCCCCAGCCCTCCTCACCTCGCATCTCACACGTGATGTCTTCCTTACTGCAGTGTCCCTGTGACTAAAGCAACTTAAAGGATTTATTTTAGCTCAGGCTTTCAAAGATTTCAGTCTGTGGCAGGTCGGCTCCATGGAAGAATCTGGAGAGTAAGGTAGGGAATTCTGGGTCTCATTGAAGGTATGAGGTCCAGTGGAAATACTTGAAAGAGCAATGAATATCTTCACCTTCCCATATAGTCAAGTAGATAACAGAGCTTCAGTCACTGTTAATACACACACATTAAATACAACAAATGAACAACATAAAAATAAATGTAGCTAATATTGGTACATGACTGAGTAGACCAACTGCTGAAGTGCCCTGAACCTCCAGAAGTAGCTTGAAAACTAAAGAGAAATGAGTCTATGGTAAAGTCTATGGTAACGTCTATTTGGCATTTCAAATCATGGGATATATATATATAAACAGTTAAGGGATGGTTGACAAAAAGAAGTTAAATCTCCCCTTTGTTCCTCACTGCAAAATAAGTCCAGACACAACAAAATTAAACATTAAAAAATGAATTAGGCTGGGTGATGGTGGCTCACGCCTGTAATGCGAGCTACTTAAGGAGACTGAGATCTAAGGATCAAGGTTCGAAGCCAGCCCAGGCAGGAAAGTCCTAATGAGACTCTTATCTCCAATAAACTACTCAAAAGCTGGAAGTGGCACTGAGGCTTAAAGTGGTAGAGCATTAGCTTTGAGCAAAATTGCTCATGGTCAACACCCAGGCCCTGAATTCAAGCCCCATGACTGGGAAAAACAAATTATCAAAGGACTAGAAGGAATCAGATGTGATAGTGTATGCCTGTAACCCTGGCTCTCGGGAGGCTGATGTATGTTGATCATTAGTTTGAGGCAAGCCTGAGCTACCTAGTGAAACCCTGTCTTAGAACAGAACAGAACAGAACAGAACCCTAGAAGAGACTAAGAGAGTATTATTGCCACCGTCTTTCAGCAGTCTTATAGCAACATAGAGGTGGAGAGGGCCTTCTAAGCAGACACCAAAGATGGAAAGGAAAACCAGGCTGCATTCAAATCACATTGCCTCTATGTGGTAAAACAATCAGAAACCAAACAAGTGCAAAATTGTTTAGAAGAGAAGCAAAGTCAGAGAAACACGATAAATGTTTCACCACACCCGTGACACATAGAAGTCTATTTTTAATTTACAAAGAATATTTACAACTTAAGAAGAAGAAAACTCAATACCACTCTGTGTGCATGCAAAAAGGCAGTCCACAGGTGAAGACACACAAATGGTTTACAAATGAAAAAGTCGCCCTCCTCCCAAAGAAAGGTCAACTAGATGTAAGGAAAGTAGGTAGGACAATGTTTACCTTTCAGATTTCCAAGAATTGGGAACTTGGTGGTAAACAGTCAACAAGGATTCAATCCTAGCTCCCCTGGGAACAGGGCAATTGGAGCAGACTCTTTGCTTTAGACTACTTAGACATTCTAAGTCATATTCTGCAGACTCAAATACATACATACATATATATATATATATATATATATATATATATACACACACACATAGATATATGGCAAAACCATATGTTCAGTGATACTCATCACCACATCATTGTGAACATAAAATACACCATGCAGCAGTGCAAAAACTATAATTCAGGAGTAAATGGAAGAAATATTGTCATGGAAAAGCAACAAGCACAGTTGCTTGTAGTGTGTGTTCCCATTTATGTAACAATAAAGTAGGTATAAGGTATACACAGCCACCCACTTGTCTATGCATAGAAATTTCTGGAAGGATTGGTGGTAATTTGTTTTCAGAGGTTGCCTTTTCATTGTACTTACATGGTTTGCGTTTTTCTAACACAAGCAGGAATTATGTTTGAACTAAGAGTGTTTTTGAGACACATACACACACACACACACACACATCTCCAGTATAAGTTGGGTATGGTGGCATATGTCTAAATCCCAGCAAATAGAAGCAGGAAATTGTGAACTCATAGCCATTGATCTCCATAGCCTAGGCTACATGACAAGACACTGCCTCAAAAAATACAAGGGCTAGGGAGGTAGCTCAATGGTAGGGCACTTTATCACGTGCAAGGTCCTGGGTTCTGTCCTCACCCTCTCCATCTCTCTCTCTCTCTCTCTTTCTCTTCCCCCCACTCTGTACGTCATAGACCTGTGCACTCCACAAATACCTTTACTCCTAGGTAGAAGAGACACTCCCCCCAAAACCTGAAAATTATTCTTTCTTCACCTAAATGTAGTTCTGTTGTTCGTGTACATTGGTTAAGATAATAACTTCTATGAGACTTTTAAGCAACCCCACCTTTATTGATATCTAATACCTACGAGAACCTACATGCCCACCACTGGGCTGAGCACACATTCACTAAGTCCCCTATGCTCAGCCATAGGCAGGTGCCATGGGCATGTTTTAGTGGAGGAAGCTGAGGCTCAGGAGGCCTAAGGAGCTCATCTGGGTCATCAGGGTGACTTGTAAGAGCCTGTTGCCTTCCCTGGGCCCCTGCCTGCCTTCTTCAAGGCGTCTAGATGCATTGAAGAACGATAGAATGTGACTGATAGGAGTCAGTCACACACACACACACACACACACACTCACAGCACACACCTCTCTCCTCAGATCCCAGGGCTCGGAGGCTTCCTGCTGATAAGCAGCCAGCCTAAGCTGGCGCTGGCGTAGAAGTGGGCGCTGCGTGGGTGAGACTGCGCATGGGCTTGGCGTCTGGATGGGCTGTAAGGACGAGGAAGGAGATGGATGAGCGGGACGAGCAGGAGTGTGGGCCTCGAGGCAGGCGTGGTGGACTTTGCTTTCTGAGCCGAGGTGTTTAAGGTGGCAAAGAAGCAAAGATCTTGCAAATGGAGGCAGAGAGGAGAGGCCAGAGGGCACCCTCCCTCTGCCCGCCCGCCTGCCCGCCTGTCATTCACAGGACTGAGTCACACAGAGGCCTCCCAGAGCCCAGAGGGTGGTAATGAGGAGCCACACCAGCCTCACACCTCCTCACTCACCCACCCCCTCCGTCTCCCTGGGCAACGGCTACAGACCTCCTTCCGCAGCCCACGCGGACCGTGCACATCCTGACTGGCCCTTTCTGTTGCAGCGGTCACCTGCCCGCCCAACAGCCACTACGAGAGCTGCGTGAGCGTCTGCCAGCCCCGCTGCGCCGCCATCCGTCTGAAGAGCGACTGCAACCACTACTGCGTGGAGGGCTGTCAGTGCGATGCCGGGTACGTCCTCAACGGCAAGAGCTGCATCCTGCCCCACAGCTGCGGCTGCTACGCCGACGGCAAGTACTACGAGGTGCGCCACCCCACCCATCACCTCTTCCTCCAGCCCCCAGGGCGCGGCCAGGCCCGGCACCCGCAGATCACACGCCTGTCATCCCAGCTACTCAGGAGGCTGAGAGCTGAGGATCGCAGTCCAAAGCCAGCTTGGGTAGGAAAGCCCCTAAGACTCTTACTTCCAATTAAGTAGCAAAAAGCCGAACGTGGAACTGTGGCTAAAGTGGTAGAGCACCAGTCTGTGGAGCAAAAATGCTAAGTGACAGCATGCACGCACATGCACACACACGAAGGTGGTCGGAATTAACCACAGTGAACTGAGCGGGGAAGGTAGGCCAGTGCAAAGGCTGTGCAACTTGGAAGAGCATCTTGGCCTCCCTCCTCCTCCTTCTTCCTCTTCCTTCCTCCCTCTTCCCCCTCCTTCCTCCTCCCTCCTCAGCACTGAAAGGGCATCTCTGCCCCCGGGATGCCTTTCCCTGGAGGCCCCCAGACCCTGTGAATTTTCTCTCCTATAAATCTGAGTTTGGGAGTTTCTGACATGGCTCTGCACTGGAAGTACAGTGGCTGTGAATCTGACATTTGTAGCTGTCTTAGCTAAGGATGCTTTTAATGGAAAACATGGAGCTTAAGGATGGAATGGGTGGCCTTCCCTAGATGCTTGCCCCCCCGCATCCACACCCCCATCCCATCACTCTCCTGCCCCCCCCAGCTCCCTGCCTCCCACCCCTCTGTCCTTCTACATGGTCCCCAGAGAGCTCTGTCTGGGCTTCCCATGCTGGCTGACACCCTACCCTGTGCTGCTCCTTTTCTGTGGGGCTTTACACCGAAAGCTGATGATGAAGTCCCTGATGGATACTTCCCAATAACACGTGTTAGCTTACTAAATCGTTTCATCTTTTGGACTTTGAAGTCTTTGGGGGGAGGCAGAGGAGCCTGTGACTGGAGATGGAATCAGGGCCTTCTAGACTATATACCAATTCTGTAGTCATTTTTTTATGTTAGTACTGAGACTGAACTCAGAGCCTTAGCTTTTTCACTCAAGGCTGGTGTTCTACCACTTGAGCCCCAGCTCTGCTTCTGGCTTTTTGTTGGTTGATTGGAGATAAGAGTCTCATGGGCTTTCTTGCCTGGCTGTTTGAGTCGTGATTCTCAGACCTCGGCCTCCTGAGTAGCTAGGATTACAGGTGTGAGCCACCAGCACCTAACCTTAGTCTTTTTTGAGATGCTAGAATCCTAAGATAGAAAAGGTCTTGTTGTCCAGGGAAAGTCTTCAACCTGTGGCTGGGTCTCAGATCCTCATGTGGGTATGCAGACAGTGAATCCCACACTCTGCAACCACTGTATAGGTGGCATTGTGGGGGGGAGACAAAACATGTTTCCTGCTTAAGGAACTTGAAACATCTATTCAGGAAAGAACAAGGGAGCAGTTAGAAATTAATATATCAAAAAGTGAAAAAAGAACACAGGGAAAATCAATTTTAAATGGAAGAGAATGGCAGCAGTTAAAAGGAATCAATTGATATGCCTGAATTTGAAATCAACTAGGCAAGGAAAATAATATATAATGTAATGATGCATTGACTTGTTCATGACAGATAACTTGCCTTTACATTGGGAATACATAAGAGTGGGAATGTGGGCACCACCTTCCGTTTTATTTTCCCTGGAAAATGCATTTAATGGTTAGGTCAGAAAGACAGGGAGAAAGTAGAATAGAGCTAATAAAAGTGCACTTCTCAGGAGAGGTGATACTTAAGTTTGCTTTTAGAAATATCACTGAGGCGGGGCATGGTGGCATATAACTGTAATCCCAGCTACTCAGGATGTAAAGGTCGGAGAAGCACAGCCCAAGGCCAGTCCTAGGCAAAACACTTGTGCTCTAATGAACAAGCTGTGTGTGTGGTGTGTATGTGTGGTGTTCAGGTGGGGTGGCCAGGAGGAGGATCCAAGGACAGCCCCAGGCAAAAACTCAAGACCCTGTCTGAAAAATAACTAAAGCATAAAATGGGTCTGAAGTAGCTCAAGTGGTAGAGCACCTGCTTAGTAAGCGTGAAGTCCTGAGGTCAAATCAAACCCCAGTACAAACCCCATTACTGTCCCTTCCCCATACCCGATATATACCCCCCCGAGATTATTTAAAAGGAAGAGGTAGAACATGAGAGAAAGTAAGTTTAGTTTTCTCGTCTGGGAGAAGATACAAATAGGTTCCAAACTTAGAAAACGTTTTTCTAAATCCTTCTCCCAGCCTGGAGACTGACCAAAATCTCTCTGTTTCACGTACCCCTCGCGCCCCTGTCCCCCTTGGCGGGGGTCCTGGGTGTCCGTGTAGCATGAGGGATAAGCCTGGGTCTCACCCCAACTGTGTCACCGCTGGGACGTGGTGTTGAGCCATCCACGTCATTTCCCTCAGAGTCTGTCTCCCTTCGAATGAAAGATGGCTAAAAGTACTGACTGGGTAGAGTTGCTGTATGACCAGGCCAGGTGCCCAGCCTCGAACCTGTCAGCTAGTCATTCAATAATTGGTAGCTGATACTGTTATTGCTACTGCTGTTCTCTTGAGAAACATTTTGTAAATTAAAAAAAACCAACCCAGGCACGTTAATGAGATGATGCCTATAAAAACCCTTGGAGCTCCCAAGGAAGGCACAGCCCAGCTCTGCTAGCTATTAGTTCTATAAACATTACTCTCTGTTTTTCATCAGTGTCAGTGGGTTTTGACAACAGCTTATATTTGGGAAAAGGCAGAGCCACAATTCAAACAAGCTGGAGGGGGTTGGGGGGCGGCTTGTTGATATAGTAAATGTCTTTGGAAATAAAGAGAGAACACATCTAGCCATTAGCATGTATGGTAAGCACCAGCTGTCTTTGTCATGTCTGATTAAGGTAAAGAAAGTGGCATGGCGCCAAGGCACTTTCCTTGGATGCTAGTTTCGTGACCAAGTTCCCCTGTGGATGAATTATTTATCCTTGATCATATCCACACACACAGGGTTGTTTTTCTCTTTCCACCGATACAATGTCTGAATTTCTTATCGGAAAGAGGCCAGACCAACCACTCAATTATTCTGTAAATCTGATAAGAAAAAATGAAGTCAATTTGTGAGGCGGCTGGCACCCAGAATATGTTATAGATCTGGAGGGAGAGAGGACTTGGTTCCAGGAATGACTTCACTCGGAGGATGAAAGAATCAACAATGGCATCTTGAAGTACAGGTACTGGAAGATCTCGTCCTTTAGCAATTTGCCCTTGGATCTTAGTCACAGCTGTTGTTGATAAGCCTATCCTTGAAGCAGCCAATGGTGACCAGAAAATATCGTAGGTCTTTTTGTGCTGCTGAGATAGATATCTTTTCCAGATTGTACCCTTGGTAAATTGATACAGGTTACGTGCATCAAAACCGAAGATCTGAAATCCTCAAGGCCACAAAATGAGTAACTTTTTGAGAGCTGATTTGATGCCACAAGTAAAACCCACTTACACCATGAAACTTTGTTTCATACACAATTTTAAAAAGGGACTGTATTAAATTACCTTTGGGCTGTGTGTAGAAGTCGTGTATGAAACAGATGCATTTTGTACTTAGACTTGGGTCCCATCCCCAAGGTATCTCATTATACATATGCAAATAATCCAAAATCTGCAACACTTCTGGTCTGTAGCATTTCAGATGAGGGATGCTCAATCTGGAATGCCCACACATCTATTTATTGGGGCCACATCTGACTTGGGCAGCCACGATCATTTTTCCAAAAGTTTCTGGGATTCTTAGCCTAGAGAAAGTGCAAAACCAAGAATACAAAATTCAAGTGTGTCTACAGATTGTTGTCTGTTTGAACAAGAGAGAAGGATAGTAGAGACTCTTCATTGTAAGCATTGTAATGGTTTTATATAATTCTCAGACTTTCTGAGGAAGATAAACGGTTCTTCTATAGTAGCTATGATTACTGAGCATTGGAAACACACCTCCATGCCTTTTTATTGTTCTTTGGGTTTTTTTTTTTCGGTCATGGGGCTTGAACTCTGAGCCTGGGCACTGTCCCTGTGCTTTTCAGCTCAACGTAAGAGCTCTACTGCTTGAGCCACAGCACCACTTCCTGTTTTCTAGTGGTTTATTGGATATAAGAATCTCATGGAGTTTCCTGCGCAGGCTGGCTTTGAACCGCTGAGATCTTCAGATCTCAGCCTCCTGAGTAGCTAGGATTACAAACATGAGCCGCTGGAGCCTGGCTCCATGCCTTTTTAAATCTGACCTTCACACTGTCAGGTCAGACATGCTCTTTAATTTAGAGATAAACAAACTGGACTGGGGATTTGTTCAGTGGTAGAGTGTTTATCTGCCATGTGCAAGGCCCTGGGTTCCATCCCTAGCACCACAAGAATACAAAAACAGTTGCTTGGACACAACAGACTGACACACACTGGGAGATTAGGAACATCCCCCAGGACATCGCACACCTCGGGTGCTAGGGCTAGGCTGACACTCGGGTGGATGGTCCCAGCGCTGGCCTTCCATGCAAGCCAGGATGTCCGAGAAAGGAGGGACATGCAACAGAGACCCAATCAGGAGGAGGCTAGACACAGCAGCCTTTTGGAAGGATGGGCGAGGGGAAAGGTTAAATGACCCATCTGAAGGAAGAGTTGGTGATCAGTGTCTTTTGACTAACCTGAGATTCCAAGGGCTGGTTTTTTCCATCCTGACTTCAATTCCGTCCTTGAAGCCGAGCCCGTGTCTGTCAGAAGTGTGGCTCCTGGCTGCTAGTTTGTGCATCTGCACTCTTCTTTCCCTCCTTCACTGCGTTCCTCCAACAGCTTGCGTATTCAGGTGGGCTATGAGTAGTTCTATGACCCAGAGATCCCAGAGTCCCCGATGGGGACCGATCACCCCCACTGCGTGTGATCTGGCTTCTGAGTTGGCTGGGAACCAGGCACACTCCCTGGGGCCAAATCCAGCCCCAGTTTAGGCTAGGCGAGGCCGGCCTGGTGTCTGGGAGGCTCCAGATGGACTGGGTCTTGGGGGAGGTGTCCCTGGCCTGGACCCCAGCCTGCATGTGATGCCCACGGCCCCTCTTCCAGCCCAAGCAGCTGTTCTGGAACAGTGTGACTGGGGTACGTGGGGGGGGGGTCCCCGGGCCTGGACCCCAGCCTGCGTGTGATGCCGTGGCCCCTCTTGCAGCCCAAGCAGCTGTTCTGGAACAGTGACTGCACGCGGCGCTGCCGCTGCTTCCGGCGCAACCTCATCCAGTGCGACCCGCGCCAGTGCAAGTCCGGGGAGGAGTGTGCGCTGCGCCATGGTGCCCGCGGCTGCTTCAGCACCAGGTCCTCCTTCTGCCTGGCGGCCGGCGGTGGTGTCTTCCGCACCTTCGACGGCGCCTTCCTCCGCTTCCCTGCCAACTGCGCCTTCGTGCTCTCCACCATCTGCCAGAAGCTACCCGACGTCTCCTTCCAGCTCATCATCAACTTCGACAAGTGGTCCTCCCCGAACCTCACCGTCATCTCCCCGGTCTACTTCTACATCAACGAGGAGCAGATCCTCATCAGCGACCGCAATACCGTCAAGGTAACACGCCTGGTCTGGCCTGGCCTGGCCTGGCTTGGGCAGGACGGGCTGATGGGCCGGGGATGCCAGGGCCTTGGCTGTAATGTGCCTGGCCTGGCCTGGCCTGGGGGAGACGGACCCCAGGGCCAACATGGGCTGAGCGTGTGTGGTGCCCAGCTAAGCAGGTTAGTTGTTGGGTCAAAGTGCCCTGGCACCCGCTAACCACGCTCGGGTGAGCCGATTTTAAAGACTAGCTGTGCAACGTTTCTGTGAACCTACAACTGAGCCTAGTGCCAGGACAGGCTCACGCTGTAATCCTAGCTAATAAGCAGGCTGAGGCCTGAGCATCGTAGTTCAAAGCAGCCCTGGCCAGACTCCTGATTCAAGACTCGATATTAACCCCAGCCCCAAAAAACCACAGAGTGGTTCAAGTGGTAGATCACCATCACCCTTGAGCAAAAAAGCCAACTGAGAGCGTGAGGCTCTGAGTTCAAACCCCAGTACAATAAAGAAAGAAAGAAAGAAAGAAAGAAAGAAAGAAAGAAAGAAAGAAAGAAAGAAAGAAGAATAAAAGGCATTGATAGCTATCAGAGTTTCAGGGAACAAAATGGCAGCCATGTGCCCTCTGGATTGATTGTCACAACACATTTGCTCTGTTTTTAACAGTGCTATATCCTTAGCCCTGTCCAACTGTCTGTCTTCTTGCCCTTTCCCCCACTAAGACATTTGCCTATGAAAACAGTGACTGGAACAACCACCCACCCACCCAAGCCTCCTCTACAAGAGATCAGAGGACCCAGGATGGCATACCAAGGGGAGGAAAGTGGTGAATTTCTCTTTGATTGGCACTTCCCTAGGTCACTTGTCTGCTTTTGTTGTTTTTTTTTGGGGGGGGGGGTTATTTGGCAAATCTTAGATCTGTTTGTAAATAAACATGAAGCCCTCCCTGACCCCTTATAACCATTGTCTGGAGGGATCCATTCCTTCTGCCTAAGAAGATAATCTGGGGGCTGGGAAGGTGGCTCAGTGGTAGAGCACTTGCCTTGCATGCTCGAGGCCCTGGGTTCGATTCCTCAGCACCACATAAGAAAAAAGCCAGAAGTGGCGCTGTGGCTCAAGTGGTTGAGTGCTAACCTTGAGCTGAAGAGCTGAGGGACAGCGCCCAGGCCCAGAGTTCAGGCCCCACGACCGGACCCAAAAAAACAAAAAAGGAAGATAATCTGCTCTATTGACAGTGACCCCTAGACTCTGAGCTGTACCATGGTCTCGGCAGGTAAACCTGAAGACAGAGCCAAGCTCCATCTCTAGAGCCCAGGCAGGGAGGGGCAGGGAGAGAGACACAGTATCGTTATTTTGGAATGGAAGGTTGTGAATCTGCTTTCCACACTGGCCAGGATATTCCAGCACTGAGTGACCTTTTATTGGAAGAGTCATCAAATAGTTTAGTATCCAGCGTTAGGCAAAAGACTGGCTGGATTTTGCAAGCTTAGAATCATCTGGATTTTAATGCCGGTTTTGAACTTTAATAAAAGCCGCTACTGGTTTTGACATTCCAATTCCTTTCGGAAATGGGCCCACGTGGAGGCTGCACTGGCTCAGAATACAAGAGGAAGACATCACAGGCGCTCACCTGAGAGAGCAACGCGGCTTTGTCATGAGTAAATACCCAGGCTTGCCAAAAAATAGGATGGACAATCTTTTAAAATCTTTTTTTTTATGAAACTAAAGTTACTAATAACCTGTGGGGGAAAAAGCAATTTATTTTGTAAATACAGGAAAAGTATGGTATATTCTGTCCCAACGGCCAAGGAAAGAAACATTATAAAGCAAGAAAATGACAAATGCTGAACCGGCTGAGCCTAGAGGACCCCTGGGGGACTTCAGGCCGGAAGATTACAAACAGGAAAACAACAAACATGGCAAACACCCCCACATTTGTTTTAATGACGTTGGACTCCACTTTGTACAGGATTAGCATGTCACTTTCAGTAATTGGTTTCTGCTGGGGAAAGTTGTGGACAAAATTCCTTCCATTCACCGAGGGTACTGCCTTTCTAATACTGCCTTCCCTCCTCCCTCACTACCCCCTTGTGCTCCATAGTTGACTTCCCTTGGGAGAACTGTAAGATAAGTGAGTGTTCCCCAACTCTTGGACAGGAGTTCATGAGCTGTGTGCCCCATTGGCACAGCTTGACTCTGTAAATAAAGTTTTATTAAAACACAGCCTCACTCATGTTGTTACATACTGCCTGGGGCTGCTGCCAGGCCACAGGGTCCAGTGGTGGCCACAGAGACCACGGGGGGGGGGGGGGCTCGCAGATTGCCTCTGCCAGCAGCTGTCAGGCTGGTGACTCTTTTCTGCCCACTCCAACAGGTGAACGGCACTCAGGTGAATGTCCCGTTTGTCACGGGCTTGGCCACCAAAATCTACAGCAGCGAGGGCTTTCTGGTGATCGACACCAGCCCTGACATCCGGATCCACTACAACGGCTACAATGTCATTAAAATCAGCATCAGCGAGAGGCTGCAGAACAAAGTGTGCGGCCTGTGTGGCAACTTCAATGGCGACCTGACCGACGACTACGTCACCTTGCGGGGCAAGCCGGTGGTGAGCAGCGTCGTGCTGGCCCAGAGCTGGAAGACCAACGGCATGCAGAAAAGGTGAGGGCATCTGAGCGGCTTCCACCTCCGCTCTTCCCACACCCTCAGCAGGTGTTTGCGAGGGGCGGACTCCCCTGGACCTCCCCTCCTCCCCTGCAGAGTTAAGCCAAAGGCCCACACAGTTTTGATGCTGCCTGCAGGGTGCATCAGAGGCTGTGAATTGCTGAGCTCGGGTGACAGGACTCTGAATGAGCCTCTCCTTCAGCTCCCGGCTCATCAGAACCACGTGTCATGCAGGAGTGAGGATCTGAGGCTGTGACCCGGTACCCACGGGGGACCTAGGCTCCACGGTTAGGGGTGGAATGAAGAGTAGACAGAGAAGAAGAAAGGCCGCCCTTTGCTCTCTAGCTCTGAGCCTGATTGAATACCCTGACTCTGTCCACAAGCCTTGACTGTGGTGGTCTGCAGGCCAAAGCCCGGTGGGCATCAGGCAGCCTTTTTGAAAACAGAAACCATGGGGGTTACATTATTCCATCCAGACTGACCAGCCGAGATAAAATGGGCTAATAAACAAGTTATTCCCCGAGTTCTTAATGTAGATTCCCTCTGGGGTGCCCAATTATGTTGTTGCCTTGGGTCTATGGGTAGCGTCTCTTCCCTAGGATGTCTTTGTAAAAATGACTTGATCTCTTCCTACTCTCCATGCTAGACTCCAGCTAAAACACCCAGTTATAGAAATGAAGCCCCAAGCCCTTCCTGACCATGCCCCAGGCATGAACTGAATAATATCTCCTATGTTAGATCATCCTGTGAATTATAGGGCCCAGAGCAGGACTGCGGACAGCATGGAGTCCAGCCTGTTCCTTTCCTTGGGAAAAGCCATCTAAAACACAATCGCTTATTTACATGAGGAGGCTGCGCAGATGGTGGGCCAGCATTAGATTTCAGGCCTCCTCCTCTTTCCTCCAGTGCAACTCCATGGCCGCCCAGAGAGAAAGAAGATAGCTTTGGATACACAAGCCGCTCAGGGCTGTGCAATGACAGGCCGAGCTCTGTTCTTCCTGGTCTGGGAAGTTCTGATTCCATGTTACTTTGTTTTTTTCCTTCTTCCATATTTACTTATTTTCTTTTACAAACTATCTTCAACTAGATGCAGATTTCCTCGTGAAGGTTTTGCTTCAGGTCTTTGATCACTAAACTGGCTTAGAAAGCGCTTGATTTTCCTGTCAGATCTTTAATCCTGTCCAGTATCATTACTGCTCTTATTGCTATTGTTATTCTATTGGTAGCTGTTGATGTTATTAATGGTACCAATGGATGGTATTGGTGTTAATTATCTGCCTTTGGTGGGCTCTTTGGCTGTGGGTCTGTTGCTGTATTTTCCCTTCCCTCTGTCCTACTGGTATAACCAGTAGTGGTAACTGCTTCGAGCCAGCCAGCCAGGCACAACAGATGCTGTGCTGCCTTGCCCGGCAGAACTCGGGTGGCTGTGTCTGCTTCACGCATTCTGACCAGGCCTCTCACCCCCAGCTGTAACGAACTGCAGTTCTCGCAGTACGCGGCCACGTGTGACAACGTGCACATCCAGGCCATGCAGGGTGAGGGCTACTGCCTGAAGCTCACAGACATGAAGGGCGTCTTCCAGCCCTGCTACGGGCTCCTCGATCCCCTCCCCTTCTACGAGTCCTGCTACCTCGACGGCTGCTACAACCTCAAGAAGTTCCAGCTGTGCGGCTCTCTGGCTGCCTACGGGGAGGCCTGCCGCTCCTTCGGCATCCTCAGCACCGAGTGGATCGAGAAGGAGAATTGCTGTAAGAGAATTGTGTGTGTGTGTGTGTGTGTGTGTGTGTGTTCCTTGCAGGTAGCATTGCTTCATCTAGCCAGGGATGATGGGCCTCTTCATCTTTATTCGTCAATTTGCCTTCAGGGGCGGGAGAAAGTGGAGAGCTGTGGGGTGCAGCAGAGGTCCAATAGGGGTGCATTCCCTGGGGACACTAGCTCCCTCCTGCCAGCTCTTAGGCAAAGATGGGATTTGAACAAGAAAGTGGGGACAATGAGGTCCTTGGGCAGGAGGATTTACATTTGGGGATGCGTGCTGTAGAGGGATGCAGTCTGGTACTTCTGATTGCTCGTGGTTCTAAACCCAGCTCTCCCTTAGCTCCTGTAATGCAGGTCAGAGCCCCAAATCTCAAAGGGGAGCTGTGGGGTTGAGCTGTCCCCATCTGCCTGGCTTGAAAGGAAGCGGCAGTTAGATTTAATCCCATGGATTGAACTAGATGGCAAGATTAAAATCTGAACATGTTTATTTTTCCTATAGTAAGAAAACCATTTCAGCTGGGCGCCAGTGGCTCACGCCTGTAATCCTAGCTACTCAGGAGGCTGAGATCTGAGGATCATGGTTCAAAGTCAGCCCAGGCAAAAAAGTCCGTGAAACTCTTATCTCTAATAAACCACCAGAAAACAGGAAGTGGTGCTGTAGCTCAAGTGGTAGAGCGCTCGCCTTGAGCTGAAGAGCTGAGGGACAGCACTCAGAGTTCAAGCCCCACGACTGACAAAAATAAAAACCAAAAACCATTTCAATGTGTGTAACCCATCCAATATTCAATTCTTTCTATTAATTGCATGGAGCAAGGATAAATATATGTAAACATGTATAAGTGTGTAGCATATGTGTATGTGTTTATATGTATCAGTGGCACTGTCATTGGTGCAGTGTGAGGTCACCAACATAATGTATGTTTGTGCCCAGACACACAAACCAGCCCCGAGAGGGTTCACAAGGGCCAGAGTGTGCACAGTACCCCCCCAGAACTAGACATGTAGAGTGGCACATTTACAATATTCTCAGTTCAGAGCCTGAAAACCATGGATGTCATCATGCAAGTAGGTATTTAGTAATTTCAGAAACGGAAGGAACTTCCTAATCTGTTGAAAATTAGCTGAAATGTTTTATTGTTATAACTATTCTTCTACTCTGCTATGGCTCCTAAGAAATTTGTTTAATGAATTGTTTTGAACTTTGAAAATTGTCTGGAGTTTGTGTGTGTGTGTGTGTGTGTGCATATGTATGTGTGTGTGTGTGTGTGTGTGTGTGTGTGCACTGATACAGGGCTTGGACTCAGGGCCTTTTGCTCTCACTTGACTTTCTTGTTCATGGCTAGTGCTCTACCACTTGAGCCATACCTCTAGCCCAGTATTTTGCTGGTTAGTTAAAGTCTTGAAGACCTTATTATTCAGATAGACCTATCCAGGTCACTCTTCAACCATGATCTTCCTGTCTCTGCCTCCCAAGTGGAAGGAATTACAGGCATGCACCACCACCCCTGGGCTGAACAGTGGTTTCTTTAGCACCAACCATGATGATGAGCAAGGACCCTTCTATCTTGATGGGAAGGAGACTGTTTAAACAAAGAAATCAGTCTCTTAAAAGGAGCTCTCAAAAAAAAAAATTGGTGACTCTGGCGTAAAGCCGTTGGGTTTCCGTGGTGGTGGTGTCTGTCCATCATGGATGGTGGTGCTTTACATACACTTGCAGTTTGTTTAATTCTTCCGTCAGAACAGCACTGTTCATATAAGTCAGTGCCAGTGAATTAGGTGTAAGTTTTTGGTTTGTATGTTTTTATGAAATCAAGTAGCTATTTATGGAGAAAGAGTCAAAGACAGAGTGATCCATTCTTGGATCTTGTTATGCCCTCAAGATTTCATTGCTGACAAATATTGATCATTAACTGAGAGTTTTGGATCTGACTCGCTAAACTGTAAATATAAATGCAAGTGGTTACTGTGTGCTCTAGTGGGTATGATCACTATAGTACCTCCTGGCACTTAAGAGTTGACTATCCTGCCTCTGCCATCTACTTTCCCTGGTGACCTTGTGTGTGAAGCAGGGGTTGTAATATTTAGCTTGAGGTGTACTCATGAGGGTCAAATCAGCTAGCACCCCGAGCTCTGTGCCAGGCCCGTAGCAAGTGCAGGGTCCCTAGCAATTTCCATTTTGTTTTCTGCAAGATCACTTTGCCCGTGGACCTGCAGCTGCCACCAGAACCATTGCCATTCAGAGACTTAAAGCGGCCGATCCAGACCCCTGAGTGTGGGTGTGAAAATCACGCGTGTGTTTCCGTGTGTTTTCCTTTTTAGCAGGAGTGGTTGAAGATCCCTGTGTGGGGGCGGATTGTCCCAACCGCACGTGTGAGCTGGAGAACGGCAGGGAGCTCTGCGGGTGCATCGAGCCACCCCCCTACGGGAACAGTGAGTGACCACGGCCAGCGCCCCCTCCGGGAGGCCGGGAGGGGCGGGGGTGGGGGTCCTGGCCCCGGTGGCGGGGGGAGGGGGAGACTGGAGAAGGGCTTGAGAGGACCCACCCCTCCATTGGAAACTCCAGGAGCAAACGTGCCCTGTGGCTGCCGCCTCCTCTTCTTCAGTACATCCCATCACACAAAGCCGTGCCCGCGAGTGGAATTGGCCAAGTTGCACATCAGAGAGATCCAAGTTGGTCTTTCAGACTCACAAGGAAGTAAAAATGGTTTTGATGCCAACATGAAAGAATTAGCAAAGTACCAGGTGCCTTAAAAAACTGGCTAGAAGCCAGCTTCCCCCGCCCCGCCCCCGCCCAGACACTTCTCGTCTGGAAGGCACAACTGAAACCTGTGTGGCCATCAGGAAGGAAACACCGGGCCCTCGGGCCTTGTTCCCTGCTGTGGTTCCCTTAGGGTGGGGGAACGGCTGGTCCTCAGCTGCCTCCAAAGGAGCCACCTCGTCCTCCCACTTCCTGCCCTTTTCTGAACCAAGTAACTCCGAGGCGTGCGCTAAGTTTAGCTTCATTGCGGAAGGAAAGCCTAATTAACTAGAAGTCTCCCGAGAAGGGGACAGAGTGCTTCAAAGCGGAGGAAAATATTTCTGTTTCGACAGTGCTTATTAGCGGGTGTTTATATGCCGAGAGAAAATGTCAATTGGTGCACCACTGTCTTGAAAGCCCGTCCTGGGTGCTCAGCCGGGGCCTGCTTGGGGCCCTGCAGAGCCGGGCTTCACCAGGGCCCACCAGAGCTCCTTTCGGGCCTTGCTTCTAGCCAGGCCCCAGTGAGCCAGAGTCGGTGAGACTCTGACAATGGAGTAGCTGTCACCAGCATGCAGGGGAGGAAGGCCTGGGGTTATCAAGAGCAGACAAAAGGCGCTTTGTTAGCATTTTATCTTTTTAATAAGGCTCTACCAAGGCCCGAGTTACTGCCTTAAATGAATCCACACACTCATTTGGGGTGATCAAAGCATAATTAGAAGCCGTGCAGCCTCTGAGCGGAGAGATGGAGGCAGGAGGTCTTGCCCGGTGCCCGCAGCATCTCTCAAAGGATTCTCCTCCCCGCGGTTCCCACAGACTCCCACGACATCATCGACGCAGAGGTGACCTGCAAGGCAGCCCAGATGGAAGTGTCCATATCCAAGTGCAAGCTCTTCCAGCTGGGCTTTGAGAGGGAGGGCGTGAGAGTCAATGACAGACAGTGCTCCGGAATCGAGGGGGAAGACTTCATCTCCTTTCAGATCAACAACACCAAAGGGAATTGTGGAAACATTGTGCAGGTGAGCAGAGGCGCCTGCCAGAGCTAGTGGCAGTATGTGGTACCTGCCCATCGATTGTCCTTAAAGCCAGCGCTGGGACGTTCCACTTAGAATAGGCTCTCTGGAGAACAGCAAAAGGCACGTACGATGAAAAACAGCAAGGGCGACTGTCACTTAGTGCTAAGCGGTTGATTGAACTAAAAGAGCATTGTATGTGATGTGTGACTTTCCCTGATTTCCCAGGCCTGCTGTCATCCCTTGTTCGGCAGACCTGAAAAACCATTGTTGACTTCTCTTATGGTCTGCCATCTTGCCAAGTAAATATAGCCTGGCTCAGCTACTGGGGATAGTGAAGGGTGTCACACACAAGCATGTAACGGTTAGCTTCCAAGATATGGCAGATCCCAACCTTTAGTGGCAGAATTTCCAATGTGGAGTTTAGCGAAACATCCCATTTCTCTGTTCAGTTTGGTGCTTGTCACCATGTCTGGTAAAAAGTGCGGTTGGAGGAGAGATTTTTCTTTTGAATGAAGGCTTGCGAAAGTTCTGGCGCAATGGCTCTCCCCTCACCATGGGAATTGCTCGTGTTCTCAGGAGCTTGAATTCCCGCCAGTGCCTGTGGGCTGCCTGTAGTTGGAATGCGTAGTATATGAAACTTCCCTTCCATGGGCCTTCAGGGACACGTCCTCCACGGACATCTATTGTGGTGGTGCCCCCCTCCCCTGGTAAACGGTGTAGCTCCATGCTGAGTTATACTGGAACAAAGCCATTCCGCTACGCTCCGGAACGGGGATTGGAAATGCAAACCACACAGTCACTTTCGGGTGCAGTGATTTCTGACCTCCCTTTCTCCGCAGTCCAATGGCACTCATATCATGTATAAAAACACCATCTGGATCGAAAGCGCCAACAACACAGGCAACATCATCACCAGGGACCGCACCATCAGCGTGGACTTCTCATGTGCCTACGAGCTCGATATCAAGATCTCCTTGGATTCGGTCGTGAAGCCCATGCTGAGGTAATGCATGCTGCGTTCCTGCTTCTTTGACAGCGAAGGGCACTGTCATCAGGTTGCTAGTCTTTTTTTCTTTAAAGCACCAGGGAAAACACAGTTCCTCTGTCCGGAACTCAAACACGTCAGCGCGTCACTGTTCAGTAGAAATTTCTGCACTGCTGGCAACAGCTCCATATCTGAAACCATCCACATGCGGTGGCTAGGAGTCACAGACAGCCGTTGAGTCTTCCAAGTGTGACTCAGGGGGGCTGGAGAATTGAGATTTTATTCTGTTTGAATTTACATTTCCCAGTGTACAGAGAGGCCCGTGTCGCTCAAGACTTTCACCCGTGCTCTGTGCTTTTCTTCCTTCTGCTTTATTTTTTGTCTCAGTTTGAAATATGATAGGTGAGGGAATAAATGAGACTCTCGGGGGTTCTCTGTCTCATGACCCTTTTTCTCGCAGTGTGATTAATCTGACGGTTCCAACCCAAGAAGGCAGCTTCACCACCAAGATGGCGCTCTACAAGAACGCCTCCTACAAGCACCCTTACCGCCAGGGGGAGGTGGTGCTCACCACGCGGGACGTGCTGTATGTGGGCGTCTTCGTGGTGGGCGCAGACTCCACCCACCTGATCCTTACGCTCAACAAATGCTATGCCACCCCGTCGAGGGACAGCAATGACAAGCTCCGATACTTCATCATTGAAGGAGGGTGAGTGGCCCCTGACGGACGGATGGACGGACAGACAGATGGACCGACAGATGGTGACCTCGAAGCCTGGAGTGCATCGTCTGCACTGGGGAAAGGGGTGGGGATGATGCTTTGTGGACAGCTAGGTAACCAGCCTGGAATTCTCCTAAGGGCTGGCCAGCGAGGTAGACTGTTCTATGTGCCTCATTTTACAGAACAGATCCAGCAACTTGACCGAGGTCAATGTCCCTAGAGGGGCAAGATGATGGATTGTTGTTGCCATCAAAGAGGGCATTCTCTCCCACTAGGCTGATCTTGGATTTGAGAGGGCTGTGGACTGCTCTATGTCATGAGGCTAAGGAAAGGCTCGTGAGTAGGACCCACCTGGTGGAGGGTTTAACTTCGTGGCACTGGACTCGCCTCACCTTCTCCAGAGCTTTGGGTTCGATTCCTAGAACCAAAAACAAACAAACAAAAGCCCCAGCAGCAACAAAACGTACAGAAACAAACAAAAAATAGAAGACAGTAATCTGACAGGAGAAATTCCAAGACTCCCAGTGGACTGCTTGCGACTCTAGATAATACTAAACCCCATCCACGCTGCGTTCCCTTTTCCAAGCCATGAAACAGGCATTGTGTCACAACCCCGGGCCACTATGTAAGATCAGTTGCACACAAGCACAGAGACCCCACGGAGACTGCAACTGTGATGGCTGTGGAGTGACTCGTGGACCGAGTGCCTTATACAGCGCAGACGCTCTTGGCAGAGGGGTGACTTGTGTCCTGAGCAGATGGGGTGGGTGGGGTGCATGAGACTTCCTCCAGACACCCAGAATGGCGTGCCATTCCAGACGCTCTAGGCCTGCGGCCTCCCTTCAGTGTTTTCATGCTGGGGTTGGGTGTCAGCGACTGGAGCTGTGCACAAGGGGGATTCCTGTCCTTTTCGCCCACCACTCTGTGGGCTGCCACCTCAGATGTCTTCTGAAATAGAGTGGTTACACAACGAAATGTGCTGAGTGAATGAATGAGAAGACTGCAGACCAAACAATAGTAAGGATAGCTATCTTTATTTTTTAACACTATGAGCTGGGTGTGGTGACACATGACTATAATCCAAGCTCCTTGGGAAGTAGAGGCAGCAGGATTGAGGTCTGTATAAAAATCCAATAGATTTTCTTCCTATCTATTTTAGCAAATCTACTGAGATAGAAAACATCACCATAATCTAATTTTAGAACCATTCCCATCATTCCAATATAATAATTGTTAAAGCAGGTGGTTGTATTATTCCCTATTCTACTATAACTAGCATTTAATTCCCAAGGCATTTAATGGTGATGAAACCGAGTCACAGGTGTGGATGTCGTTTCAGAGATGACTGGGTCCAGGGAGCTGTCGAGACTGGCTGTGCCTTCGTTCTGTCTCTCTCTCTCTGTCTCTCTCTGACCCCCTCCCTTTCTCTCCCCTCTCCCCCCCTCTCTCATGGACCTGGCCAGTTACTAGCCATCCTGGCTTTGCATTCTTCCATCACCACAGAGAAGAGAGCTGGTCTCGTGCCCATCCTGGGCACACCGGGGAAGGACTCTGACTCTCCAGTCTTGAGTCCCTTGTTCATCATTTGTGGAGGAAATGCCTTGTTGGATTTTCCTGAGCAAGGTCAACACCTCTTCCTGTGGTGTAGAGCCTGCTGTGGAGGCTGTCATTCATGTTGTGGTTGGGATGGACGGGAGGTACCCTCAAGAGAAAAGGGATTGGCTCTGGGAAAAGCACAGGCATCTATGATTGTTTTCAGGTTAAGCAGCCTTGGAGAAGTTAGGCAGGGTCCATCCGAGGCTCATGCCCCTAGACAGCAAGGAGCACACAAGGGACTCTCCCAGGTGTTTTCTGACATAGCCCGTCCTCTGGCACCAGCTGGGAGTCTTGTGGTCCTAAGGCTTGGTCAGTATTATTGCTTTCCTCTCTTCCACATTTCTTCCCCTCCTTTGTCATATTCCTAAGAGCTAAGATCTGAGCCACTCCACAAATGCAATCTCGCGTTGCAGAGCCCGTGTCTCCTTCCTCTGAAGGGCAAGGTAGCATCTAGCATTTTAAAAATAGTATTTAATAGACTTGACCCAAGGAGGGAGAGCTAGTTAACATGGTCATAAATCTCAGCTTACCCCAGGGGCTGTCTGAACAAAAGCCTTCCAATTAAACCGTTGTTAGGTGAGAAATTATTTCATCATTGAGAGAATTGGAACCTATCAGTCCTTCTCGGGTTTCTTGGGGGATGCAGTTACCATGTTTTGCCTCTGAACTTCTGGGAAAACATGCTCAATGCTTCATAACTGGGTAGAAAATGGGCCCACTGCACAGGAGTCTTTGGGGCTAGGGGTCCGGGGTTGGGGTGCATTGTTTGTTTCTGCTCAGCTGGGAGGAGGACAGACAGAAGTTTGGGGATATACCCACTGGCCACTTCACTCTGCAGTTCTGATGCCTGGACAGAGGAATGCACACGCGCTTTCTCCTTGCCGGTGGCCAGATTATGCTCTTGGTTCTGGTCGGCTCGTTTGCACTGAAGACCCTGTGCTCTGCTCCTGCTCTTTCTGACATCCTAAACTTCCAGGCAGGGAGAGGGTTGATGTTCCAAGAGGAAAGTTCTGCCTGAAGAATAGAGAGGGGAGCTATCATCTTAGCACAACGAACCGGCTTAAACGGGCTTAGATTTCCCAAAATAATGATGATGATGATGATGACAAGGACAAGTGTAGCCTACTAAGATCTCCTTTCAAAGCATTTAAGAGACCAATGCCTTGAAAGGCAACTTGCATTTTGCCTAGAAGACTAATTACAAAACTTCATAGCAATGGGAATGTGGACGCGTAACTTCAGTTTCTCATTCTCCTCCTTGCTAAGCGATTTAATTCTGTGGGCTTGAGGAAAAGGTGCATAAGAAAGAAAAAGAGAGAGCTCCCTCCTCTCCTTCCCTCCCTCTCCTTTATCTTGATCCAAGTCACCTGGCTCCTGAAGGTCAACCACAGTCATGGCAGCGCAGTACATGCGCGCACACATGCATGCGTTCATCCACGCAGCCGAGACTTCCAGACACCTGCCACACGCGCAGGGCACGCACACATGCATGCGTTCATCCACGTAGCAGAGACTTCCAGACATCTGCCACACGCACAGTGCACGCACATATGCATGCGTTCATCCACACAGCAGAGACTTCCAGACACCTGCCACACGCGCAGTGCACGCACACATGCATGCGTTCATCCACGCAGCCGAGACTTCCAGACACCTGCCACACGCGCAGTGCACGCACACATGCATGCGTTCATCCACGCAGCCGAGACTTCCAGACACCTGCCACACGCGCAGGACACGCACACATGCATGCGTTCATCCACACAGCAGAGACTTCCAGACACCTGCCACACGCGCAGTGCACGCACACATGCATGCGTTCATCCACACAGCAGACTTCCAGACACCTGTCACACGTGCAGTGCACGCACACATGCATGCGTTCATCCACGCAGCCGAGACTTCCAGACACCTACCACATGCGCAGTGCACGCACACATGCATGCGTTCATCCACGCAGCAGAGACTTCCAGACACCTGCCACACGCGCAGTGCACGCACACATGCATGCGTTCATCCACGCAGCCGAGACTTCCAGACACCTGCCACACGCGCAGGGCACGCACACATGCATGCGTTCATCCACGTCGCAGCAGAGACTTCCAGACACCTGCCACACGCGCAGTGCACGCACACATGCATGCGTTCATCCACGCAGCCGAGACTTCCAGACACCTGCCACATGCGCAGTGCACGTACACATGCATGCGTTCATCCACGCAGCAGAGACTTCCAGACACCTGCCACACGCACAGTGCATGCACACATGCATGCGTTCATCCATGCAGCCGAGACTTCCAGACACCTGCCACACGCGCAGTGCACGCACACATGTATGCGTTCATCCACACAGCCGAGACTTCCAGACACCTGCCACATCCCTGACAGTACTGGAACTTCAGTGCAGGCTGTGACTTGACTCTAGCACTTAAGATGCTCAACAGGGTGCTGTTAGAAAATCCAGGCAAAGGCCTGCTCTGGGATATTCATGCTAGAGTCGATGGAGGAAGGGCAGGGGCATGCTCAGGAAGAAGAGCAGAAAGACTGTCCACTGGGAAGGACATTACTTGAAGATGCTGGAATGTGAGCGCTTGCCAGACCTTTGGGGAATTTGTAATCAGCTGAAGCATCATCGCTGCACCAGGAGGATGTCTTGGATATTGGTTCCCTATCACCAGGAGAAAGGGAGCTGAGAAGGAGGCAGTCAGCTTCCCTCTCCCCTGTGCTTCCTTCCCTCCATCTCTGTTCCTCCCCCTCTTCCCTGGCTACCGATGATAGCATGCGTGGGAAGAGCTCCCAAGGGCTCGAATCCGGGGCCCCTGCCAACACCGATAATTAACTGTACAAAGTACAGAGAAGACTGGTCTTGTGTTTGTCAAATTGCTATCTGTAAAAACACAGCATCATGAGGGGGCGTCTGCTGAGATCTTGGAGCAAGGGGGAATGGAACACGGTTCCCAGTGTAGTTGCAGTTGGGTTACTAGCTCCAAGTGGCATTCAGAGGTTGGAAACAAATGACGGAAATCAGAGGGAGTGACCATAAAGGACAGGCCTCGGGGACTCATGACTTTCCCTGTTGAGCAGGGTTTTATGTGAAACAGGAAGCTTGAAGGTGAGGAGTCACTCAGAGGAGCGCTTGTGAGGCAGCGCCGCCATGGCTCTTTTTCTGCACAGGTGTCAGAACATTAAAGATAACACCATTGGCATCGAGGAGAACGGCGTCTCCCTCACCTGCCGCTTTCACGTCACCGTCTTTAAGTTCATCGGGGATTACGACGAGGTTCATCTTCACTGTGCTGTGTCGCTCTGTGACTCAGAAAAATACTCGTGTAAAATTGTAAGTGTGGCTGCTCAGCTGGGGCTCCCAGCAGGTTGCCGGGGGTGCTGGGAACGCACAAGGGGTCACCCTGGATGGGGAGCCCCGGGAGGGGTGAGGTCCACTCACTCCTCTGTCTCGGAATTGTCAGCTGGTCAACTGGCCATTCGCTAAGCCAGATGTCACTTGTCCTTACACTAGACCAGGGCACCTTCATGTTAAACTATTGACATTTGAGAACAAATACTTTTTGTCCTGGAGGATTCACCTATAACTGACTAAGAAGTTCACATCCGGCCCAAGTCATCTCCACCCTCCAGTTTTAGCACCCCAAAATGTCTCCAAACATTGCCAGGTAACCCCTGGGGGGCACCAAACTGCCCAGTTAAAGACCACTATAGCCATCTCCAGGAGTGTTCAGCAAGTCCTGCAAATTCATGACACGTGGTTTTGACCCAGTGTGACTATTAAAATAATAATTAATCCTAAAAATCAAAAGACGTTTCAAAAACAAAAATATGACGAATCAACCCGTACATCCCACAGTTCAGTAGTTCACGGGGTGGGGGGGGGGAGCCGCTCGGTCTCTACTGCATCCATGTCCCTTGTGTCTAAACCACTCTGAGATCTGCAGAGAATGCACACATGCATCCCACAGTTCAGCAGAGGGGAGGGGGGGGGAGTGCTCGGTCTCTACTGCATCCGTGTCCCTTGTGTCTAAACCACTCTGAGATCTACAGAGCGTTTCCTTGACTCTAATCTCATGAAAATTGGTCTCTCCCCATCCTTCCCCCTCAGAAAAGCAAATGGTGGCCAAAAAGCAAGGTAAAAGTGAATATTCTTAATGCAAGCGAGAAAGTGAACATTGCAGATTGGTGGAAAGGAGGAGGTTGGGTGGATCATGGGGAAAACCAATCCATAATCTGCACTACAGCCCTGCACACCAGACACCTGCACGCCAGGCACTCGGAGTGTCTGCTTTCCCTCAGTGGCCATCTCCTTGGAACCACATTTCTGTGGGTGCTGTGGGGGGGGTCTACTTTCTTGGGCCAGGTAACTCGAATCTAATGACCGTTGGTCTGAGCTCCACTCCACTGTAAAACCAAACTCCTTGTAAATGTATGCAAATACTCCCATAGTTCCTCTAAAACTCACCAGGGCCCCAAACTCTGGAGGGGCTGGCAGGATGAGGGTGAGGTTCAAACCCATCCTCTCCTCAGCCGCAGACGTGGTCACCACGTGTAGTTACGGCCATGAGATTTGATTGCCCCAAAGCCTGGCTTCTAACCTTAGATATTCCAGCTTACGCTCATCCATTGTCAGATCGGCTCTCAGAGGGCACTCAGAGGAGACTCGGCAACCCTCACTCTCGGAGCAGAGAGGCTCTTTGCATCTAATTCTAGTGTGGAGAGTGTCTTTAATTCCGCTCGACATAAAGCCTAGAGTCCCATCGGGCCCAGTGATCAAGAATGCATTGGTTCTAATTAATCTGAGCAGCCATAGTGCTGGCGGCCAGAGTCAGTGCCTCGACTGGAAGCAGAAACATGGGGAAGAATAAGTTATCAAATTAATTGTGTGAAAATTCCCCGCCGGTTGTTCTTTCTTTCAGAACTGCCCACAAAATTCCAGGATTGCCAAGGATTACGCAAAGGAGCCCAAGGAACAGATCATTTCAGTGGGGCCTATTAGAAGGAAAAGTATGTATGTTCTCCGAAACACGCTATAAATTATGAAGACCATGGGCCTGGAAGGCTCAGTCCCGCTTCACCTGCGACGTGGGTCTGGTGGATGAGGAGGTGGCCTGGGGTGGGGGGGGGGAAGTGGGAGGGGAGGGAGGGAGGACGGGGGGGGGTGCGGGCGACGTGAGCAGACAGCTTCCTTCCAGAAATCTTTTCACTAGTTTAAAAGCCAAACCACCTTTGGGCTTCACGTGTTAGGCTTTCTTCTCTTTCAAGGCTCATCTTGCCTGCCTGTGGCTGGTGGGTTTGCCCACCGGCTCATTAATTTGCCCACCTGCCTGTTTTCAGGGCTGGACTGGTGTGAGGACAACGGAGGGTGTGAGCAGATTTGCACGAGCCGGGTGGACGGGCCTCTGTGCAGCTGCGTGACGGGCACTCTCCAGGAGGACGGCAGGAGCTGCCGAGGTGAGGGGCTGGCGGGGGGACCCAGGAGGCTCCTTGCCCCAGAAGGAGTGAGGCCCGTGTGAGGCCCGCCCGACCAGCCGTGTGCCTGCTGAAATGTCGGGGACCCACACGGAAAGATGAGGAAACTCCCAGGGAACGCTAGCACTCAGCTTTGTGTATCGCTTTGTTTTAAGTTTACCCTGTACAGCCCTGATCCTTCTTCCTAAAAGATGCAGACAATTAAAAAGGAGCCATTTCGGGGCTGTAGTTGGCCATAAATCTGGCCCCCAAGGGCAGCTGGGCTCTGGTTGGCCTTGGGGGGGCCTGGTCTTCCTGTCTCTGCAGCAAAGGCAGCAGGATTCTCTTCAAGACTGGATCCATTCTATGTCTTTGCCGTTGAGACCAAGTGGATCCCGAGATCAGAAGTCTCCTGTCTCTAGCGGGGTGCTGCGAAGATGTCTGAACCCTATGCAACTGACACCCCCCACCCACCGGCCCCCACCAAAGCACTCACTCTGTCCTCTCTGTCCACAGCCTCCAATTCTTCCATCGAGCTTCAAGTCTGGACAATTCTGCTCATCGTGACGCAGATTTCATTATGGCACTTTGTGTACACATCAGGCCTGACCTCATAATCAACTCAAGGTGGCTCTATAAAGTACTGTAACTTCCTCACTGCAACTCCTCACAGGGTAGAGCGTGTGTGTCCCTAAGTACAGCCCCTTCCTCCTGGTTACAGGCCCAGAGACCCGTGATCCGCCCCCCCCCATGCCTCTGTCAGTGTCTGCAGTGGGGTGGGAAAAGCAAGCGTGGAGAGTGTGAATTCCCACCCCACCCCCCGACAGTGCTCACTAGAAACCTCTAGTCATCACAACAAAAATCCGGAAAGGAAGTCTAACCTGACGTCTGCCTGGA
Organism: Dipodomys ordii; assembly: GCF_000151885.1. Classification (NCBI taxonomy): domain Eukaryota; kingdom Metazoa; phylum Chordata; class Mammalia; order Rodentia; family Heteromyidae; genus Dipodomys; species Dipodomys ordii. The sequence continues at coordinate 22,136,245 of NW_012267226.1, forward strand.
CATCACTGCGATCTCTGGGTCACCGGGAGGGGGTGGTTCTTTTGTTATTTTGTTTTGTAGCCAGGGCCATTGGAATGATTTTGGAATCACGCCTGGAAGGTGTGCTTTCCCCTCCTCTCCCCCCCCCAAAAAAGCGTCTTTCTGGTGTTTTGGAAGGGTGGTCTCTGACGCGCACGTTGCTCTCTTGTTTCATGATGAGATTCTTCCCCACCCTCTGACCTCGTCTGCCTGGGCGGGCCTGCAGAGCTCCCCACCCCCCGCCCCTCATCCCACCCCACAACCCAAGCCCCCCCTTTTATGACAAATCAACCCCATAATTTTTCATGTGTTTTATCTTTAAATAAACCTCGTGTTCAAATATTCTCATCATCTGGTGACTCAGCTCGTTCCTCCAGCTGTTAAGCTTTGGCACTGAGTAGCAAGGTAGGGTGGAAACACAGGTTGTAAAAACAGCTGCCCCTGGACCGGGCAGCCCCGTGGGCGGAGCTCCACCCCGCCCCGAGGGCTCCTGCTCCCCGTGCACACAGAGCATCCGCAGCACAGAAAGGTGCTTTGTAAGAGAAGCAGGGCACGTCCTCCGCGGTGAGTGGTATAGAAGCAGCATTAGCTGTAATTAACTGCAAAATGGAAGGCCCGCTAACTAGATCTCTGGAGTGCTTCCTCTTCTAAGGTTAAAAACCAGGTAACACACTCCAAGTCTCTTTCTGAAGTGGGCGTGGATTTTTTCTGGGATCTCTGTAACACAGAGCAGCGATGCCTAGCATTGTTAGTGTGCATGTCCGTGGGTGTGTATGTGTATGTATGTGTGTATGTTTGTAGATGTGTGTGTGAGTGTATGGGTGCCTATTTGGGGAGCATAGAGATGGATACAGTAAAACCATCTATTCAAGCTGAACCTCCATATTTCACCTTCACCATGATAGAAAGCGATACTATGTTCTTCGTTTGTCTTCAGCTTCTGACTCCCCTGCCCTGCAAGAAGAATCCAGGCCAGCACTTGTACCGTAGAAGCTACAGTGAAACCCAGGAAATAGACTACGGTTAACCCCAGTGACATCTCAGTTGTTGACATGAGTTCCTTAGGTGAACCGCAAACAAAGCCATGCACCGGTACATGACTTACTTGCTAACTCCCCTTCATTGATTCTCGTATCAAAGTCATTCGAAACGACTAAATTGGAAAGTACTGTTTTTCAGAACTTTGTAATTAGATGCTTTCGTGCTGCGGCTTAGCTCTGGGCAAGTTGGCTTTCTCACTCGGTGGACATTCTTCCCTTGTCTGCCATCAGAATGAGCCGCCATTATGGAGCTATTACCAGAAATCCCAAGCTCTTAGGGACTTAAAACAGGGAAGGTTTGCTGCTTGCTCCAGGCGGTGGGTTCTCCTTCTGGCTGACATCCTGGGGTGGTTGACAGGGTCTGGGTTACCTTGCCGATGAGCTCAGCGCTTGGCTTGACCTGGAGAAGATCACCCAGCCCTTTCCCACCTCTGTCCAAGGTGGTGGCTCATTCTCACTCGGGCCAGTGCAGGGCTCCTGACTGAAATTAACCTTCAGCCGCTCAGACATGGGCGTGTCCTCTGCGCCCACGGGGCGCTCATCTTGCCGTTGGCCCGTGGCTTCCATCTGGCCAGGGAAACGTTCCAAGACCTGAGCACACGGAACCTCACCTGCCAGCCTTCCTCCACCCCCCACACAAGCCATCCCCCACCTCGGGATCTGTACCACCACAGACAGGAAAGACAAGTGTCGTTTTTGCTAGAAAATAATGCCAGACTGGCATATGCCATAGCGGCATTTAGATAATTCTAGAACATTACCTTCTCCTTGTACTCAAAAAATAATCTTAAAAAAAGATTTACCTCAAGCAGGGGGGAAGAGAAAAAAAAGAAAAATCATGCACGTAGCAAAGATTAGAAAAGGAAGTTAATTGAGAATCTTACTCACTTGGTAAGGGTGGGGTGGTGTGTGGTCATTTGTGACCATCGAGATGCTGTCACTAGTTCCTTAACCAGTACTGGGTAAGGGCCTACCTACCCGAAATCCTTGGTGAAAGTTAAAGAGCACTAATTGTTTAGTTTAGACTCATCTATTTTTAGAACCATTTGACATTTAGCAAGAGCTTGATATATAATAAAATTTCTTTCAACCCGAGGAATTAAGCAATTATCAGAAGATGACAAGCCACACAGGGCTCCAGTAGCAAAGCCTTACTTTCTTTACTAATTCTGAATTAATTAAGCAGCTACTCGGTTAGGAAGCTTCTGCAAGGCTCTCTCTCCCGAAGCTCAGGGTATGTCTACACTTCGTATTTCATCGCAATTTGCCCTGTTCGGATTTTTTCTCTGTGTGTGTGTGTGTGTGTGTGTGTGTGTGTGTTTGTGTGTGTGTGTGTGTGTGTATATACTGACATCTGTGGGAAAAAAAGAAAAACAGCACCCTCTAGTGTCTCCTTTTTTTATCCGTGCATAAAACTCATATATCAAAACACACCAATCAAATTAGGGTTCCCACCACCCACGGCCCCCCTCCCCTTCCCACCCCCACCAACCTTAGATACAGAACATTACCAGAATATAGCTTTAGAAAACATATCAAATGCCAAGGACATTTTATGATGAACAGTAGGAGATTTATTTTTATGCACACAGTAAGCCTCATTCCTGAAAAAAAAAAAAAGCCAGCTTTTGGGCATCCTAGACAAATTTTGCTCTTCATATCTACTTCTGTAATGTGATGAAGAACATAGCTGTGGAAAAAATTAGTATCTCTTTAAGAGGCCGGGAAATAAACAATTTGATCAAGAAAAACCCATGAAATATTTAGTGTCCCCTCTTCTTGTTCCTCCCACAGCAGAATGTAAAATACTTCCTTGTGTTTCCAGCAAGAGCAATAACTCGACTCTGACTAATGGAAGGCTATGTTTGTGATGGTTTAATTATGTTTGCTGAAATACGACTCTCCTCTCAGAAAACATCTCCACAACAGAAGGACAGAGGGGATAGAAATAAAATACAAAAGTCTCATCATTCTATGAAGAACCTGGCAATCAAATTCTATTTGCTAAAAAAAATGGAGGAAAGATAATTCACTGTACATTTTACCGTGTGTTTCTGTTTGCAGAGAGTCTTTGGCTTAGCTATTGCTTTATTCAATAGTATATAATACCCATTGTGAAGTGTGTGTGTGTGTGTGTGTGTGTGTGTGTGTGTGTGCGCATGCACACGCCAGTACTGGGGCTTGAACTTGGGGCCTGGGTGTTGTCCCTTGGCTTTTCGGCTCAAGGCTGGTGGTCTATTTTGATCTTTTTAGAGATAAGAGTCTCAAGGACTTTTCTGCATGTTCTGGCTTTGAACCTCAGATCTCAATCTTCTGAGATTACTGGTTTAACCACCAACATTGGGCAATGAGCTATTTTTTGAAAGTAAGATATTCTCCCATTAGATGAAATAACAATATTTTATGCTAATGTAACATCTTCCACTGCCAATGGTCTTACTTCCTCTATTAATACTGTTACATTTTGAATCATGCAGAACAATTAGAGGTGTGCCCAACTGGAAATTCTATCATATTTGGTATGAAGCATTGAGCACTAGTGAAAAACAGAAACACGCTTGCATATACACACTTTTGCACGTGGGGCTAGACAATAGTTCTCCATTTCTAATAACGACAATATGGGACAACTAATAGGCTTTTAAAAACAAAGCACCCACGAACCCATTTGTTTTTCTCCCCTTAACTTGTAAATATCTTCGTAAAATTATAGCACAAAAGGGCACTGATGTTATCCTGCCTTCATTGGGAAAATATTTTGCTAAAGGAGGTGATGTATTTAATTAGCTGAAGACTGGAAAATCTTTGCATTGGGTCCTGGTAAACGTACAGACTACACTGTAGAGTGTAGTGTGTATTGCTTCTGAGTTCATCAGGTGTCAATCTAAAGCAATCTAAAGCATGGTTCTTAGTGTTTTCCTTGCCCATGTCACAGGCGTTCTGAATTCCATAGTCATCCTGGCTATTCGATATGTTTTCCATAACCACACAGATCTCTGGGAAAGCAGGAGCCACGAGTGTGCACGTGTGCGTGCATGCACAGCTCACATGCATCCTTTGCATTGAAGGCTGCAACTGCCTGTTACAGAATCTGTGTGTCGGAGCGGGGCAGGAAGTCTGCCCTGCGGAAGAGCCCTGATCAGAAAGCAATTTGGCAAAGTCATTTGACAGGGAGAAAAATGGTTCGGCACATAATGTAAGCGCTCCTTAGGTGCCACATCAGAATATTCACAGTGTAGAATGAGGAGAGGAGCCGTGGATAGCACAGAATGCAATTTTTGCCTTTTAAACAGGTTCCAAAGGCTGACTGTGGACCTCCAGGAGAGAAGATAAGAGGCTGTGTATGTGAATTCGGCATTGACAGGTGTGCAGTGAGGCTCACAGCTGCTCCTACAGACCTTACGCTTTCTGTGTGTTAGCATGTGCGTGCGTGCACCTGTGTGTACGCATGCGTGCACGCCAGTTCTTGAGCTGGAACTCAGGGCAGGGTCTCTCTCTCTCTCTCCCTTAGTTTTTGTTGTTGTTGTTGTTGTTCAGGGCTAGTACTCTACCACTTGAGCCACCGTTTCTCCTCTGGCTCTTGGCTGGTTCATTGGAGAGAAGAGTCTTACAAACGTGCACTGGTTTCGAACTGCAATCCTAGCCCCCTGAGTAGCTGGGGTCACAAATAAGGCCTCCGCACCCAGCTCTGATTCTTGCTTTTAACCTGCCATTTTCATAGAAAATTACTTTCCCTCACCTCAAGTGGAATTCAGGAGAGGAGCGAAGCCCACCCAGGGTGGAGATGCTGCCTGCCTTCCGCTTAAACCACAGCCAACAGCTCCGCCCAGGACTGCGGCCAGGCAGGCCATCTGCTCCAGGCACAAGCCACGTGAGTCATAGGGACACACAACTCCACACACAGCTCTACCAAAGGTGAGTAAATGAGGAAGTTTCAGGTTGGAACTCTGTCGTATTTCCAGGTGCTGTGCATTCAAATCACAAATCCAGTGAAAGTCAACTTTTCCCACAGACCCCAAGAAACCCAGTGCCTGACTCCTACAAACCCTGTGCCCTGGATGAAGAATCTCTCGGCTGCACCAGTCTGAAAAAAAAAAAAGAAAAATCGCTATTTCTTCTCTCTTGGCCTTTTCCATGTTTCATTGGAAGAAAGAAAGCATAGAACTTAACACAGGGCATATGATAACTTTTAACCAGAAAGTTCCATTCTCAGATGCTCAAGCATGACAGACAGGAGCAACCAAACAATGGGGTCCCGCAGTCCTGGGTCCCACTGGGAGCTGGGAGCTCTGTGTGCTTGCTTGCTGGGTTGCTGGAGCTCCTGGAGCGGGAGCTCAAAGCCTCACACTTGCTGGGCAGGTGCTTTCTATTGAGCCATGCTTCTAGTTGTTTTTCTACGTTACTTGAGGCCAGGTGTTGCTCTCTGTCTGGAACGTGATCTTCCGTACCGTGGGCTCCTCAGCCACCGAGAGGAACACACACAGTGCCACACTCAGATCTTAGTTGAGATGGGGTTGTTCTCCTGTGAAAACCTAGACTGTCCTCAGTCCCCCCAAGTAGCCGGGACTACACGTGTGAGCTACAGGCAACTAGCTCAGCGGTGGGATTTTTAAATGCCACCCCTTGAAAAAACATCTTGAGCGAATGACCACTAGCAGTCTACGCCTGTGATTTTACTTGTATAAACACCTGAAAGACGTAAGACTTTTCTGCAAGTCCTATGCTATTTAGTCCAAGTCTATTTGTAATTTTTCCTTCTCAGCAGAAAAATAATGTATAAATGCACAGGAATTGGAAAAATGAAAGCAGCAGAAGCTTTTCGTTCTGTGGAGGCAGAACAAGAATATTTCACTCAAAAATGCAAGAAAGCACAGAGAGGGTGAGGAATTGTGCAGAGTTAGGGCCAGCACCTCCCCTTCTTCCCACCCGACCTTGAACTAGGGAGTAAGGACAACCCGATGCCTAGAGGACTTACCCCTGCTAGAAATGCCCACCAAAGGAAACCAGCACTTTTGCTAAAACCTCTAAGCAGCAGAGAAGGGAATCATAATGCTCTATTCTCTGGAAATGCTATGAGAACCTTGAGTCTCTCCAAATTCATTCAGTGAGTGAAAAATTCTACTGGAACCAAGAGCCAAGAAATGAAATATAAAGATGGGATTTCCCTGAGGAAGAAACTTGAATCTAACAAAACAATTCCTTGTAGATGCTAAACTAATATAAAGGAAAGAAAAAGACATTTTGATACTATTGCCTTGAAATGAACACAGGACTTCACAAATGGAAAAAATGAAATGAATCCTGCTGAACAGTGAGTAAATGAATATTAGAGTTGATTTATAGGATACATAAGAAACAGAAGACATTCTCCCCCTCTGGAGATGTTGTCAAACTTGACCATTCTCTTTAGCCCAGATTCCAGCTGTACAGGGCAGGTTCCTTTTGAAAACTTCTATAAAGGTGCAGTCTGTTGTGTAGAGAGAAACTAGAACTAGAGTCAGAGAGGCAAGAGACAGAGAGAGAGAGAAACAGACAGACAGACAGGCAGACAGACAGACACACACACAAACACACACACGAAACAGAAAGAAAGAGATGAAACAGAGAGAGAGAGACAGACAGACACACATACACATACATACATACACACACACACACACACACACACACACACACACGAAACAGAGGGGAGGGGAAATAGAACCAGAGCCAAAGTCAAGCCACAAAGACAAGAGATAGAGACAGGCAGACAGACTCAGAGAGAATTTAAGGATCAAGGTGAGCTGCAAGGAACCCATTCTGATGAATATTAAATCCTCCGGTATTCAGCTCCAGGCAGTTCTCCATGCACGTAACCATGCAGCGGAAGTGCCACTCCCCAGCTGGCCGTGCCAAGGACCTGCTGCTCACCCTCTGCTCACCCCCTTCCCGCCTTGCAGCATCTCCAGAAACTCTGGTGGCTTCAGTGTTCCGCTTGTCTGGTTCTGTCTGGACAAGATCCAAAACCTGAGAGGCAGAAAAGAAAGTCTGAGGTTTTATATTGTTTTTGTGAAAGGCATACAGTCCTCTCAAACTAATCTAGAAGAAAAATGGGTCTCAACACTTTCACTAACACATGGCAAATACCAGCAAACAAAGTCCTCAAAGTCCACAACAACCACCACCAAACAGGAAATTGTTAACACTGAAAAGCAATGTGTCTGCCTTGGTAGTTGATGTTTAGGGAGTCAATGAACTAAGTCAAACTTCTCTTTTAAAGCAATTTGAAAGCATATAAATGTGCTTGTCTATTCCTCTTAATCAAAGGAAGTGATGCTGTTATGTGAAATGTGTATTCTTGAGCCAGACACACATTCCAAGAATGACACCATGTCCCCCGCCTGGCCTGCAGCCTTGTCTTGCAACACCTGGCAAGCACATACTCGTTGGAAAGTTTGAGCCTAAACTGTGCAGCGTTTGAGCCTGCCTGTGGATGCCAGCCTGTGGTCGCTGGGCCCTGCAAGTTCTTCAGCCATGTGGGCCGAGTCCCAGCATGTGGTAGCTCGAAGCTGCTCCCCCCACCGTGGCCAGGGAGCAGAGAGTGAGCCGGGAAAGAGACTCAGGGTGGAGAGGGGATGGGAGCATCTGCAGAGTTTGGCATCTGTGGGGGTCTGGAGCCCATCTCCAGTGAGTTCCGAGGGACGGCTCTGGTAGCCTAAGCCCCAGGACACGGGAGATGGAAAAGAAATCGGGGCCATGAGCTCCATTTTGGAGAAATAAGCTCTAGGGCTTAGTCGCCTCCAGGGTTTTAAGAAAGGGGAAGAAAAACATATCGAAAGTGATTTTGATCTGTGCAGTGGGATGATGCTACGGTTGACTGTGCTCGGGGAATCGTCTCAGAGGGCAAAATCAGGGCTGGCGTTCAGACAGACAGACAGACAGGAGCCAATGGGCCGCCCGGGACTGCACAGAACCGTCTGTAGGGATCATGTACATTTAGATGCTTTTAAAACTTGGGACCAAATTTAGAGAGAACACAGGAGGAGCCTCAGACTCAATCTACAGGATCAAAATGTAGGCCTTGTAGTGTACGCCGCTGGTCCGTGTCCTCAGGAGGCTGGGGCAGGACAATCAGGAGTTCAAGGCCAACTTGGGTGACATGGCAAGAACTTGTTTCCAAAAAATCCATCTCTTTTTAAGAGAGATTAGAAAGGCAGAGATGAGCTGGGGAGATTGGAGAGTAGCCAGACAGTCAGGAGAAACCGGAAGCATCTGTGCCTGTCCCAAGGTTCCAGCAGGGGTATGTGGCGTCACATCAAACTCCACAGGGATCTAGACACGGGACTGGACCTTTCTGATAACCTATAGCAACCACAAACAGATGCAAATATCCATATTGTTTATCCTTATGGCTGTTCAAAGCATGAAATAACATGACAAATCTCAGTCCGTTTCCATGAATCTCTGTGTCAGCCGCTCTTTGTTTTGCTTTATGGTACTGAGGATCGAACATCGGGCTAGCTCTCTCCCACGTGAGCTGTGCCCCTAGACTTTGGTTTTTAGTTTGTTGTTTGGATTTTTTTTTTCAGATAGAGTCTTGAAATATTGGCCAGACCAGGCATGGAACTAAATCCTCCTGTCTTCGAGATCTCCTGAGTAGCTGGGATTACAAGTATGCACCAAAATATTCACCCTAGTAATTATTAAAACCCTGTGTTACCTGGGAATGTGGCTCAAATGGTGGAGCACAGGTTCTGAGTGCTAGCCCCAGTTCTATAAAACAAAACAAAAACAAGGGGCTGGGAAGGTGGCTCAGTGGTAGAGTGCTTGCCTTGCACGCCAGAGGCCCTGGGTTCGATTCCTCAGCACCACATAAGCAAAAAGAAAAAAGCCGGAAGTGGTGCTGTGGCTCAAGTGGTAGAGCGCTAGCCTTGAGCTGAAGAGCTGAGGGACAGCACCCAGGCCCAGAATTCAGGCCCCACGACCGGACCAAAAAAAAACAACCAAAAAACAAAACAAAACAAAAACAAAAGTAACCAATCTTGTGCTGTCCCCCTAGCCTCAATTGCTGCTATATTGTGGATGAACTGAGGATTGGCAGGTAGAGAATTATATCTATGAGAATGCCAACTAATCTAGCTTTTGCTTTTCTTATTGATACCATACATCATTTACAAGGTATGAGAATAATTTCTTCTTGCAGCAAGCCATTACTTTTCAGAGTCGGTCCAAGGGACATCTCATTAATTGCTGCAAAATTTGCTTCATTCGTCCTTCTTTCCCTGTTACTCTTTGGTGTCCACGTGAAGCGTAGGAGTGTTTTATTGTTGTTTTTCAATTAATTTTAACTGCAACCCAAGGAGGGACAAAATCAGCGAAGTTATTAATGTCTTAAAAACACGAAGGCACTTACTGCAAAAGCTTTGCTACAGACATCTCTTGCGGGAATAATTTCCAAAAGCCTTGGTGGTGTTTCTGAATGCCAAAGTGCCGTTTAAAAAGGAGCTTCACCCCGCATGCAGGCTTTCCTGAAAGGCCAGAGGAAAGAGAAGCTGCTAAAAACAGTAACGCACTAATGGAGGGAAAATGAGCAGATTTCATTTATTAAAAATCATCTAAACACAGTCATTTCAGACCCATTATGAATGCACTTAGCTCTTTGTGCTGAGTGTGATCAGCAGGTAGAAACAGAAGATGAAACTCTGTTCCCAATTAGCACAAAAACAAAAACAAGACTAAAGCTGGGCACTGGTGGCTCTTGCCTATAATCCTAGCTACTCAAGAGGCTGAGATCCGGATATCTTGGTTCAAAGTCTGCCTGGGAAGAAAAGTCTATGAGACTCTTACCATTAATTAACCACCAAAAAGCCAGAACTCGAGCTGTGGCCAAGTGCTAGATAGCCTCGAGTAAAAAAACTGAGGGACACAGCCCAGGCCCCAACTTCAAGCCCTAGAATTGGTACACACTACACACACACACACACACACCAGAACAACAAAAATAAAAAAGCCAGATGCTGGTGGCTCATGCATGCAATTGTAGTTGCTCAGGAGGCTGAGATCTGAGGATCTTGTTTCAAAGCCAGCTCAGGCAGAAAAGTCAACTACCAGAAAACCAGCAGTGGCACTGTGGCTGTCAGTGGCAGAGCACTAGACAAGCAAAAGAGCTGAGGGACAGCGCCCAGGCCCCAGTTCAAGCCCCACGACCAACAACAATAATAAAAATAAAATAAAAACAAAACAAGAACTTCTTTTCAAAATAGCAATCCTCTTAAAAGTTCAGTCGCCTATGAAAATGCAACCAACAGAAGTTTGAAGATCAAAATAGACTTTGTAAGTTTGCAAGAAGTAAAAGAGACGTCAGAAAAGGTTTCTCCCTTGACATTCTCTAAATTGAACAGGGATTTTTTTTTTCACTAAAAAGATCTACCTCAAACTTTTGATGAAATAATGAGGAACGTTTTGTAAGAAAAAAAATAACAGGACAATTCTCAAAAGATCGTACTTATTTGTCAGTATCTACCCAGTGAATATAGAATCTGTGGCTAGAAATCAAGAAGGATAATAAAGCAATGTTCATGAAGGAGTCTAAAGTGGACTGGTTATGGGCCCCAGATTTGAGTTTTACTTGATAGTGTACAAAAGCCACGCTTCTCCAAGACACTTCAACCCTTCTGTTTACTTTTTCATCCCCTTTCTTTTATATTCCTATTCCTTCCATTCCTTTTATATTCCTTCTACCTCCTTCTTTTAATTGTATTTAAACAGTTCTTCAATGCAGTATCAGAAATACAGAAATTTTAAAATAAAAACAACTTCATATAGAAGTAGATAAGGAAAGGGGGTTTGGAATATGAAATAAGGCCCAGTTGAGACTTTGTTTTTGCATGCCATGAAATCCTACTTAAGTGTCAAGGCTGGACCACAAAGTTGATTCTTAACAAAAAATCTGAGTCCTCCATTTGAGTGCCTGAGGGGTGGGGGGGCGAAGCTTAGGAAACTAACATGGGAGAAAACACGAGTAACTATCCAGTAAGATCAAGCAAGGACTCGCTGCTCCTGGTGGCTCTGCGTCTCCGTGCAAGGTCCCTTTAGTCTGCCCTGACAGCAATTTAAACCAAGAATAATGGAATGCAAATCAGAATAAGTCATTGTACTACACAGAACAGCACAACTCTTCCCACACGAGGATCAGAAAGAGCTCGCTTCCTTCCCAGTGTCTCCCGGGAAGACCCAGCCCCGCTCGGACACCTCGAGCCCCACGCCAGCAGGAGGTTACAGGGCGATGTCTTCCTTCTGGAACTCCTCAGTCCTCACCAATGGAGCCGCACCCGTGTGTACACCAGGAAAAGCTGTTCTGCAGAGTCTGGGAACACAGTAGTGTTTTGAAGCTGGGCACTGGTGGCTCACGCCTCTAATCCTAGCTGTTCAGGAGGCTGAGAAATCTGAGGATCAGGGTTCAAAGCCAGCCTAGGTGGAAAGTCTGTGAGGTTTGTATCTCCAATTAACCAGCAAAAAGCTGAAGCTCAAGTGATAGAGCACCAAGACTTGAAGAAGAAAAGCCAAGTGGGAGCAGGGAGTCCTGAGGGCAAGCCCAGCACCAGCACCACACAGAGAAAAACATTTTGACTTTGCAGTCCCAAGTTAGGATCTGTGCGTATGTGCAAATAATAAAAAAATTAAAGGATAAAGTTGTAATTACTATAACGTCTCAATAGAGGAAAAGTTATTGTAAAAACTTACCAGAAAATCCCTTAAGCATAAGGTAAATACGATCCATTATTAAGGTTTTCTAGTGTTTTTTTTCTTATAAATGTGATTTCTAGTTTGTTAAAATGTTTTGAGAAATATGTCTGCAGATGATCAAAGAAAATGCCCAAATATTTACAGAATCGTAAATGTGTAATGAAAGCTTAGTTGTGAAGTAGATGAGAGTGTACGATTAGTTCAAGAAGATTATAACGGAAGAAGCACGGGCTGATGGTTTGCGTGTGACTCCAATCACTGAGAGTGATGGACAGAGCTGATCTCAAAGGGGCCCCGTTGAGGGAGGCAGGGATGGAGGCGGCCGGGCCTTCCGGAGGATCCTGGGGAAATGTGCACACGATTATGTCTTGTCCCCTGACCTCTTGCCACACCCTCCCTATCTCTGTGATTCTGTCTCTCTTTTCTGTCTGTCTCTGTCTTTCTGTCTCTGTGTTTGTCTCTGTCTTTGTCTGTCTGTCTGTCTCTCTCTCTCTCTCTCTGTGCTTTCTGGTCATCATGAGACAAGCAACTTTGCTCTGCCACATCCTTCCTTCATGATAGACTAAAACTACCAGAACACGGGGAGTGGAGCTGTGGCTCAAGTGGTAGAGTGCTGCCTTGAACAACAAAGCTCAGGGATAGCGCCCAGGCCCTGAGTTCAAGTCCTAGGACTGGTACAAAAGAAAAGAGAGAAAGAAAGGAAGGAGAAAGGAAGAAAAGAAAGTTTCACTACAGATGGACATGGGGATTGCTTTGGCTTGGTTTCCTGACACAGTTGTGTTCACGCTTTCTGGTGCAGTTTCTGAATTCACATCTATGAGAAAATTCTCAGGACCCAGGGAGAAGGGGGGTTTGGGAAAGGCGTTGCTAAGAGTCCCAAAGCGATGTCTTCTCTATTGATGTATCCGCCGCATCTGCTTGTTAAAACAGCTCTGTTCCTTCCTCTGGTTTTATAAAGCGTCTTAGTTTTTACCAGTCTGTTGGGTCTGAATCAGTTTCTCCAGGCTTTAATCTAAATCTGTCTAATTCCTACTGAGGTGAAGTATCCAAATATGAATTTATGAGCTTTTTGTGTTGTCTTTTCTGTAACCATCTGTTTGTGTCTTTTGCTCATTTTTCTAATAATTTGTCACTTTCCTATTGAGTCATAGAGTTCACTTTCTATTCTGGCTTCTAATCTTCATATGTTTATACACTGAAAATATATTCCTGCAATCAGAGACTTCACTCTATATTTTTAAGAACACAAGTTCTTAAATTTAATGTCGTTGAAGTATCAATCAATAGTTTGTAGTAGCTGTCTGTCTGTCTGTTCTTAACAAGCCATTGCTTCACCCAAGGGTCACAAACTATTCTTCTAGAAGGTGTGTGTGTGTGTGTGTGTGTGTGTGTGCGCCAGTACTGGAATTTGACCTTAGGATCTTGTGTTCTGGCACAGCTTTTACTCTACCACTTGAAAACCTAGTTCCACTTCTGGCCTTTTTGTCACTAATTGGTAGTAAGAATCTTGTAGCCTTTTTCTCCCAGGTTGGCTTCAAATCCTTGGATCCCGGCTTCTGGAATAATTAGGATTTCAGGAGTGCTCACACGTGACAACCTCTTAACATTTTTAAATGTCAGTTTTTATTCCTCTTTTAGATCTGGGATTGAGTGTTGCATGAGCCTGGGAAGAAGTTAATTTTTATTTTCACTTGGTGACAAATAGCCTAAGTAGACTATGGGAGTGACAGCCTTGCTTTCCTTTGTGGAAGAAAGATTTTTTTCCCCTGAGTTCTCTATGGAGAGCTGGGGCAAAGAGCCAAGGTGATGTAGGAATGGCTGTAGAGATCTTCTCACCACTCAGCTCACATTGGTCAGCTTTTGTGCCATTGTGACAAATCCCTGCAAGCAGCAAATTGTGAACTGAAGAGGATTTGCCATGGCTCTCGGTCAGGGATCCGCCGTCACTGTTCCTGTGTACCTCAGGCCCATGATCCTATTTAAGGACACATTCCAAGGGTTCAAAGCCAGCCCAGGGAGAAAAGTCCCTGACACCCTTATCTTCAATTAACCAGCAAAAGGCTAGAAGTAGAGGTGTGGCTCAAGTGGTAGAGCACAGGCTTAAGCAGAAAAAGCCAAGCAAGAGCATGAGGTCATGAGTTCAAGACCCAGTATGGGCAATGTAATAGTTCACATCATTGTGACTCCTTCAGCAGTGATTTCAGCCGCCATGTTGTCAGCCTTTCAATCACCGTGAAAATCCTTCCCCACACCTCTAATCCCCTCAGCTGACTCCACTCCAAACTATTCACCCAGCAAAACAGGAGCAAGTGATTCCAGGTGGAAAATTGATACAGTGGGGGGGGGGCGAGAAAGAGAAAGAGAGAGAGAGAAACACGGACACAGGAAGACTGAGGTGAAATCAACATTCTTCGCTTCTGTCTCTCCACCTTCATTAGTGAGACAGAGTCACTGGAGTCCAGTCGCTCGAGGGATAGTCGGGGCTGAAGACCAGAGGGCCCACCCACCACTTCCTGTCCCCCAGCGGCCACCTGCTGCTCCCAACCCTCTCCCAGCCTCAGCCATGGCCTAGCGCGCCCCTTCCTATTTCTACTCGCGTAAGCAGTGCATGCAGGCCCGTCCGAAGACAGCCGGCCTGACCTCCACAGAGCCACTCCCTTGCAGCCATGCCAGAACCTTCTGCACAGCCCTTCTTGCAGGCCACCTGGAATACATCAACAGTAGTTAAGACAGGATCTGGTGCGTGTCCGCCGTCGGAAGCTGGACATTGCTGGAGAAAATCACACAGCCGTGTACTGAATGAAGAGCCAGACTGCAACACAGTAGGTTCACCGGACGACCCTGCCGTGTCTGCTGCCGGTGGAGTCGCCTTCTCTCCAGGGACCGTTTGCCAACGCAATGGCTCTCCTTCAGCCTCCCACATCTTCGTCATTCACTGAGGGGAAACAAAGCAGCAGGGAGCCATCTCTCTGTCTCCACGCATCCACCAGATCGGCCCACCGCACACAGCTGTGCGCTCTTCTTCCTCTTCTGCTAACGGGACGATGCCCTCCGGCTCAGGGCGGAGGTAAGCGGCTCTTCTTGTGCTTCCTGGGCATGCCCGCCTACCTCCATCATTTCCCTCAACTATATTAAACAGTCTCACTTGTACTGGATCATGCCCAGTCGCAGCAAACAGCTATCCCATAATAATAGGAGTTAAAATAAAAAAGTCTGACTGCCACATGCATCTGGCATTCCACCCCGTCCCTCGAGTTTGGAGCAAAAGATCTTTAAAGGAATTGTGCATCTCTGCTTGCTCAGCTCCCATTCCCTCTTCAATTCGTGATGGTCAGGATTTCTTCATAGAGCTGTGGTTGGGAGACAAAATGGCGCACCAGGCTTATGTATTGAAGCCTTGGTCTCCAACTGGTTGCTGCTGGTGACATGAGAGTGGAGGACCCATGGGTGACCCTGTTGCTTGGTGCATCCATGAGTTCAAACCGAAGTTGGGAGCTTGTTGGGTTCTTAGGGGGTGGGGCCTCGCTGGAGAAGTAGGTCAACATGGGTGTGGCTTTTCAGGCTGCATCTTAGCGCTAGTATTGACCCTCTGCCCCCATGGCTTTGTAGACCATGCCAAGTTTACACTGGGACTGACCACAGTGGGACTTATCATGATCAGTCAGGAAAAGAAGAATATATGCGTATCCTAAATAAGTATGTACTCAACAAAATGGAGTTTCTAAAGAACATTTAATCACTTCAGCAAGTTCAGGTTATTATTTGAGCAGTAATCCCAGTGGGAACTACAGGAGGTTTATATATTAATAGGAACACTTTTAAAAGACTGGATGAAAAATATACGTGATGGTTAATAATGTTTTTTTTGTTGTTGTTGTTTTGCTAGACATGGGCCTGAGCGCTGTCCCTGAGCCTCTTTGAGTTCAAGTCTAGCGCTCTATTGCTTTGAGCCACAGACCCATTTCCAGTTTTCTGGTGATTAGTTGGAGATAAGAGTCTCACAGACTTTCCTTCCTGGGCTGGCTTTGAACCAAGATCCTCAGATCTTGGTAGCTAAGATTATAGATGGGAGCCATTGGTGCCCAGCTTCATTTTCTTCTTTTTACTTTCCTGTATTTTCACTCTTGTAAGTAGCCCACATTAAATCTGTAATAAGACATTTTTAAAAGCAATAACTAACACTGCAAGAAAACCCCAACAAACAAAAGGTAGACGGCTTATCTCCGCATGATATCACTGTGAGCCAGGAAGAGACAGAGAGAGCAACGGACAAGTCTGGTGAGCGAAACGCGTAACCTTTCTGCAAAGACTGAAGGAGAATGGACATCATTATCATGTTCGGGTCTAGCCTTGTTTTTCATGTTCGTGACCTCTCAGGAAGGGGACATGAGCATTCACTCTATTTGCACCTGCACCTTGCTCCGCTGGGGCCTGCTGCCTGTGATGAGCCAGACAGGATGGCCGCCTGTCATCTCGGTCTAACTATGCCCTTGAAGCTCGCCGCCCCTCTTCCCAGATGTGGCTCCCAGCAGCTGCCTGAATTGCTTTATTTCTAAAATCAAACTAGAACAACAGACAAGTTGCACAATCCCTTTCACCTCTGTGTGCCAAAGCTTTCCAAGTCAGGCCATACTGTGAGCCACTTTGCTGCTGTTGCATTGGCTGTCATTGGATTGGCTGCTGTTGGATTGGCTGCTATTGGATTGGCTGCTGTTGCATTGGCTGCTGTTGCATTGGCTGTCATTGGATTGGCTGCTGTTGGATTGGCTGCTGTTGCCTTGGCTGCTGTTGGATTGGCTGCTGTTGCCTTGGCTGCTGTTGCCTTGGCTGCTGTTGGATTGGCTGTCATTGGATTGGCTGTCATTGGATTGGCTGCTGTTGGATTGGCTGCTGTTGCCTTGGCTGTCATTGGATTGGCTGCTGTTGCCTTGGCTGTCATTGGATTGGCTGCTGTTGGATTGGCTGCTGTTGCCTTGGCTGTCATTGGATTGGCTGCTGTTGGATTGGCTGCTGTTAGATTGGCTGCTGTTGCCTTGGCTGCTGTTGCCTTGGCTGTCATTGGATTGGCTGCTGTTGCCTTGGCTGCTGTTGGATTGGCTGCTGTTGGATTGGCTGTCATTGGATTGGCTGCTGTTGCCTTGGCTGTCAGGCTGCTGTTGGATTGGCTGCTGTTGGATTGGCTGTCATTGGATTGGCTGCTGTTGCCTTGGCTGTCATTGGATTGGCTGCTGTTGCCTTGGCTGCTGTTGGATTGGCTGCTGTTGCCTTGGCTGTCATTGGATTGGCTGCTGTTGACTTGGCTGCTGTTGGATTGGCTAGCTCCTTCACTGACCCGCCTTTGCTGCGGGTAGGAAGGCCAGGTTAGGTTTGGAAACCACAGCATTCATCATGCCTGCCAAAGGTTGTCCTTTTCACCGAATGAAGCCGACTTTGTCCCTTTGCCCCGCCTGGTTGGGGCAGCCCTGAGACCAACTGCACCACTGCCCCTGAGGAAGCAATCTCAGGCTGGAGACTCAGCCCTCACGTCTTTGCATGGTGCCACCCCATGGGAGGGGGGCGTGGGTGGAACAAAAGAGGAAAAGGGGAAGACCACTCATGGGTGAAAATCAAGTCTGCTCAAGCAGGTGCATTTTTTTCCCCTTCTTTGGCTCTCACTGAACTTTGGACTCTGAAGAGCTTCTTCAGCTCTCCAAAGCAGACTCCCCCCAGCCAGGGCCTGGGGACGGGGGGCTGCCCCATTGGGTTCCTTCTGCTCCAAGGCTTCAGCGGCCTAGACTCAACAGCCAGGGCTTCCCAGCCCTCCAGCGTGGACGTGGCCAGGACGGTGTCAGACCACTTGTGGAAGCCAATCAAATTCCTCCCTTCTCATCACGATAGCTATGTTCCATTGGTTCCATAGGTTAGAGACAAATGGAAGAATTCTATCATTTCTATCACGTTTATGAAAACAAAGTCACTTGATTAATGAAGTGTTTTTTTTTCTATTTTTGTGTTTGAATGGGATTTTTTTTGTAAGTTGTGGGGCTTGAACTGAGAGCACTGTCCCTTCGCTCTTTTGCTACAGGCTAGCACTTTACCTCTTTGAGCCATGACGCCACTTCTGGATTTTGAGTGGTTCATTGGAGATAAGAGTCTCACGGGGCCTTTTCTGCCCTGGCTGGCTTTGAACTGGGAGCCTCTGGTCTCAGTCACTAGGATGACAGGCGTGAGACAGCAGTGCCTTGCTCCAGCAGAGTATTTCTGAACAAAAGCCTTCCGTCCTGCGTCTGGAGCTGGAGGCCCTGCACGGCAGAGCTGTCATTCACCACAAGAGGGAGCCATTTGCTACTTTTGTCTTCCAGAAAACAGATCCGTTTTCTATTCAGGCAGAAATTCAAACCGCTAGAACAAAACTTCAGACAAGACTTATTCGAGTCGTGTTTTCTTAAAGCTCACTTATACAAATGGATGACTGAAAAGTGCTTATGGATTTAAATAATGTGAATGAAACAAATCTCTGTCTAGCCACCTCCAGTTTCTAGAAACAGAACAGAACCGCGAGCCACATGGAGGTAGTCTGATGCCGGGCTCCGCCGTGTCTCTGTGTCTGTCTCTACCTCCACCGAAGACCACAATAACCAGCCCCAGGTGAGCACTGGCGGTCCACATACATGGGTAACCAGAACAGAAGAAATGCCCAATGACTTTGGCCAAGCTCCAGATCAACCAGAAGACGGCAGTCGAGATGGTGGCTGCAAGTCTTTCTCATTTCTCAGGACTCAGGTGTAGGCTCCTTGGGCATAATTTGATGAACAGCAAGGTGACCCTTGGGTTACAGATCAGGTGGAACTCTGGCTGCTCTAATCGACGCTGAGGGCCTGCATACAAGGGAGCTGTGCTGTGTGGTCCTGCCGGCCGTCCAGGTGGACTGCCCCGCCCGCCCCCATGGCTTAGCTCCTTCCCCCAGAATTTGCCCTTGGGTCTCTTCCTCAGAAGGCGTGAAGGAGGGAGCAGCCAATTGGGCCAAGAACCAGTTGGTCCAGAATCCCGTGCATTCAGGCTGCTGTCAACTTTAAGAGCGTGAGTCATGGATGCTCAGCGCTTAGAAACAGCTGAAAGCAACGTATTAAAGGAGCCCAACAGGGAGGATGGGCTTTGCCTTTGCTGTGCAGTTGGGGCAGTGCCAACCTGGGGCCCTCGGTGAGAGCAATGACGCGTTCACAACCCCAAGCCAACGTGAACGCGGACTTGTGATTCTGATTCTCAGGGAATTCTTCTTTCTCTTCTACGCCAAGCACAGACAGCTCCACTTCTTGTGTTTGGGTGGTTAATTTGGAGATAAGAGTCTCACTGGGCGTTCGTTCTCTGCCCTAGCTGGCTTCACACTGTGATCCTTCGATCTCACCCTCCTCAGCAGCTAGGATTACAGGCATGCAAGCTCCCTTTGAGGTTTTAGTTTCCATAGCCACGTTTTCTAGAGTTTCAAGGCCAGACTAGGTTATGTGGCCACATCATGTTTATAAGAATAAGAATGATGATCATGATGATAAAACTACAAGATCATATTTTTTGAGATCCACTAGATCCCCAAGAAAAGAAATAACCCTCATAAATTAAGCAAAACTAAACTCTAGATGGAAACGTGAGACGAGTCAGAGCCCTTCCTTTCAGAGTCGAGGGCCACACCTGCTTTCTTCCTATCAGAACAGCCCTGAGAGAGGAAGAAAAGTATCCTAATGAGTGGGGAAACACCTGCGGCATCTGAAAGAGTCTGTAGCGGCTGCCTGTGGACTCTCATGATGATCCATAACTATAGAAGTGACGCCCTGCTCTCGCTGGACCCACAGGCCTTCACAGAGGACAATGGGCAGCATTCTTCAGGCCGGAACCACAGCAGGACTGTTTGTTCACAGACACTATCAACACCGAGTTCTCTGTGCTTTCCCAGATTAGGAAACGGCCTTGCAGAGGCAGGGCAGCGCGGCAGGGGCCACACAACCTTCTCTTGCGCTTTCGTTAAAAGTAGGAAAGGATAGCCCAGAGAAGTCCTTCAAAGCACAGGAAGGAAGTCATTCCTGAAAACAAAGCGGGAGGAGCTAGCACCCCGAGATCCTTCGTAAAGATGCCCCCGTGGAGGAGCCCTGGTTTGAGAACTTTGCCCCTTCTGGCCAGAATGCTTCTCTTGCTGGACAGGCTTGTGATGCTGCTACCTAAAGTGATGGGAGGAGGGGCGGCGCCGAAGCTCCTGGAATTGCCCGTGGCTTCCTCGTCATTGTTTATGCAATGTGTTCAAAAGCAGAAATGAAATTCCTCACCAGCCTCTTCACAACCATGCATCAGATTCTAGGAGTCATGGCCATTAGGCTGCCTGTCTTCTTGCTCCACCTACCACATAGCCTCTCCAGTCCTTCAGAAGAATAAATCGATACCCAACACAAGTATCAGCAGAAAACATGGGCGCCCCAGCCCACAGCATAGCTTCTCCAATACTGGATATGAAACTGAATTATTGGGCCAGTAGAAATCTGCAAACCTCAAGGTAGTGGCTGACTTTATGACAGTAGAATTATCTGCTCGCCTGATATGGCCATTCCAGTCTTACCCATGGGGAATTGTTTTTTTCTGGTACTGATTACTAATCACCACTTGGCTTGCTTCCTTGTTCATCTGGTGCTCTACCACTTGAGCCAGGCCACTAGCCCAGATTTTTTTGCCAGTTATTTTTGGAAATGGGAATGTTGCAAGCTTTTCTTCCCAAAGTAGCTTTGAACCAAGATTCTCTGAGCTCAGTCTCTGGAAGATAATAGGCATGGGCCACTGGCACGTGGCTAGGAGAATTTCTTTGACCATGTCCTTCAAGCCTGTCCCTGAGAGAGGCTGGGAGAGAGCAGTGTCTTGTAGAAAGCCTAGTCACATCATTCCAGTTTATACTATCCCATGCTTTGCCAACATGCTTATTTTGGCAGGTCCTAACACTAAATCAACCCACGACTATGAGCAGAAAGGTCTTCCTTGACACAACTATAGACTTTCGGTCTTCCGTGTGCTTGCTGTGTGTGGGTGGTGTGTGTGTGCACATGTCTCTCTTCTCCCCTCCTTTCTTTTCCTCTCCCCTTCCTATCCTCTCCGTTTGTCTCCTGTTTCCTCTCTCCCATGGCTTTATTTGTTTTTGACTATCGTCAGCAAGAAAGCGCCAGCGTTGCATTGCAGCCTTTCACCGCCATCGCATGAGGACCTCAGGTTTAGCGGCGCCCTGGTTAGGAGAACCAAGGAAACGGAGAAGCTCGAACCAAGCTTTTCTTTTCTGTGTATGTAGCAAGCTACTCATCCCAGGCCCTAACAGAGAGCATGGGTCCATCCTTGCTCCTCATGTATAATTCCATCCCCTCAGTGCGGACACACTCCGTCTCTCCTGTTGTCATCCCTTGCATAGGCAATTCTTTCCTCTTCTAGATCCATCACCTGACCCCAGTGACTCCTGTTCTTCAAGTCTCGGGTTGAGAAGTTTCTTTGCTCTCTCAGATGGCGGGAGTCAGTATGCTGTGTGTTTGCTTGTCTGACGTCAGCACAGGTTAGAATTCAGAGCCCAGATTTCCCAGGCTCTGCATGGTTGTAGATGCATGGTTGTAGATGCATGGTTGTAGATGCATGGCAGCCATGCCCAGCAATGGCCGCAGTGTCACAGACTGGCTGTTCCTGTCTCCATCAGCCCCATACAAGGGCTCCCTTGTTTGTTTTAGGAGATGGGAAGGAAATGATTCTTTTTTTCCATTTCTCCCTGCTTTAAGCCTGCTGTATTAAACTAAATCCTTGCTACAATTCACACACACACACACACACACACACACACACACACACACACACGGCCAATTGGTATGAGAAGGTATTCATATTGATTTGTGGTCAGGGAAACACAAGTCAAAACCACAATGGGATTAGATACCACCTGGCCTTGTTTGGACAGCCAATAGCTACGAGAAATAACAGGTAAATGTTGGGGAAAGGTGCAGGGAGATGGAGCCCATTGTGTCCTGTAGAGGGCAGTTGTGGAAATGGGATCAGCCACTATGGAGAGCAGAATCAAGGTTTCGCAAAAGCACAAAAATGGAACTGCCATACGATCTAGCAATTCTGCCTTGGAACCTGAAAAGACACCTGTGCTAACACATTCACCACAGCATGTCCACAGGAGCCAAAAGCTTAAGACACACCTAAGTGTGTGCCGATGGATGAATGGATATAGAAAACCTGTGTGTGTGTGTGTGTGTGTGTGTGTATGCATATATGCATATACAATTTATAAGGGCACATTATTCAACTACGCAAAGGAAATCCCACCATTGGTGACGTTACAAGCCAAGAGGCTCTGCTTGGTGGAATAATCGTGACAGAGGCGGTGACGGAGCCGGTGGCTCACGCCTGTCATCCTAGCTACTCAGGAGGCTGAGATCCGAGGATCATGGTTCAAAGACAGCCCGGGCAGGAAAGTCTGTGAGACTCTTATCTCTGATGAACCACCGGAAAACTGGGGGTGGCGCCGTGGCTCAAGTGGTAAAGCGCTTGCCTTGAGCTGAAGAGTTCAGGGACAGCGCTCAGGACCAGAGTTCCAGCCCCCTGACTGGCAAAAATAATTTATTTTTGACAGAGAAAAACAAACTATGACCTCATGTGTTGGCGCAATCAAAGTCAACATCAGAGCACTTTCCAGGCACAGGAGGGCCGGTGCGGTATGGCCTCACTCAGGACAGCAAGCAATTAAAAGAGTATTAAAGATAAAAAAGGACCCTGGACTTCATAAACTGTATGGTGCCTACATGTGGTATCCCAGCCATCAAACTGGGTTTTGTGTTCAAAGCAAAACAGCTCCTCTATAAATGTGCTGAGTTTGTAACCTGTACCAGGAGAAAACAAAGAAACGGAGGATGTATTCCTAGTCAAGCTGCCCTGGTCAAAAAATAACCTGTGTAATCCTGCATTGCGTCCCGCAGACTTTGTCTAAAACTCTCCCAAGTCACCCTTCATCTTGAGTACTTTTATCTATAATAAAACGTCTTCCTAATTCCTTTGTTACATCTCCGAGACAAATAACAACTCTAGTTTGCAGCTGAACAAAGACGCTGAGAATAAAGACCTTCCCAGCAGTTAGAAGTGACCATGTTGACTGAGTTACCGCCAACAGGATGGGGAGAGGGCACCCGCTGTAACAGTGGCTACAGACATCCCATACTGCATTCCTCTTCCTCTAGTTAAGGGACAGGAAATCAGCCAAGTACAGTTGCTCACACCTGTAATCCTAGCACTTGGGAGACTGAGGCAGGAAGATGGTAAGTTCAAGACAAGCCTGGACTGCACAGGTTCTAGGCCAGCCTGGATGTCAAAGAGGTCCTACTCTGAAGGTACTCGATACCGTGTGTAACAGTGGCATTCAGGTTGTGCTTTGCCCTGAGTGTCTTCACTTTATAAAAACCGAAGTTTGCTCCATTTCGAGTGCAAATGTTGAGGAAGAATGAATGTGTATCTTGTTCAGCAAGCAAGCAACCCCCATCTGGCCAGCGGAACATGGGGCAGACGGAGAAATGATTTGTCTAGGCAAGGGAAATAGTATCGCCTACGAATTTACTCAATTAATGGATGCATAACAGCACCAAGCTCATGTTAGAAAAACCAGGATGGTGAGCGTATCCAACACCCCAGACCCAAGAGCCACCCAACGCCCTCCCTCCCCTGACTCCTAGAAAAGCAGGGGCCCTAACGCTGTGGTGGGTGCTGTGGTCCACACTGGCAGGCAGGCAGGCAGGCAGGCAGGCAGGCAGGCAGGCAGGCAGGCAGGCAGGCAGGCAGGCACTCCCCTGCAGAGGAGTGTCCTCCATCTTCCTTTGGGCGGAGCAGGATGCCCAGGAAGGGCTACTCACAGGCCAGACACCAGCAAGGTTCCCTCATGAGACTCAGAAGTCAAGACAGAGGGGAGCAGAGGATAGGGAGAGCAGGGGAGGGGAGAGGAGAAGCAGGGGAGGGGAGAGCAGGGGAGGGGAGAGCAGGGGAGAGGAGAGGAGAGCAGGGAAGGGGAGACCAGGGGAGGGAAGAGGAGAGCAGGGGAGGGGAGAGGAGAGCAGGGGAGGGGAGAGCAGGGGAGGAGAGCAGGGGAGGGAAGAGGAGAGCAGGGGAAAGGGAGAGCAGGGGAGAGCAGGGGAG
>NW_012267226.1:22162807-22225693 GCF_000151885.1 Dipodomys ordii
CCCGAGGTCCGCGATGGGTGGCCGGCGTCGCCTCCGGGCTCCCGCCCAGGGCGCCAGGGCCTCACCCTGCCTGGAGGTGCCCGGGGTGCGGGTGTGTGCTGGGCGAGGCGTCCGTCGGGATTAGGACGGTGGGATGATGCCAGGAGGAGCCGGGAACCGGAGGGTAGCGGCCGCCTCCCGCTGGGGCCCAGGGGTGGCATCCGGCGGGGGTGAGCGGGTGACCTCTGACCTGCTGCCTGAGCCCCCCGCCCTGCAGGGGAGGGAGTCGTGTCAGCGCCGTCCTGTGTTTGAGAGGTGCCCCCCCCCCCCGAAGAGCAGGCCCCTTATCCCAGCAGCGTCAGTGACAGAGCCAGTTTTAGTGTCCCTGGCCTCAGTTACCCATTGATAAAGAGGACCATGTACAATATTGACCTACAGGACAGAACTAGATGAGGTTAAAAAAAAAATTAAAAACCAGGTGTGGCGTGGAATGTTGACTCCTGGCACCGGGGAGGCCGAGGCAGGAAGATCCCAAACCGACCTGGGCCATTTACTAGACCAAGTCTCCAAAACAGGGGACGGGGAGGGAAGAAGTAGGAGTTTGAAATAATACCTGCCTCTCAATAGATCCTGGCATTATTACCTATTTTTTATCTTCACTTTTTAATTGTTGTAATAAGATGCTGTTCAGAGGGTTGTAGTTTTACACAAGCCAGGGAAGGGTGCATTTCCTTTTGGACAAGGCCGCCCCTTCCCTCCCTCTCTCCCCGTTTTTCCTTCCCATTCCCACCCACAAGTGGTGTTGTTCCCTGAGTACCACTGCTGCATTGGTTCACACTTTCTCTCTCCATTTCTGTGCCTCCCTCTTTTCCTCTCAAAGACAGATAAATGAGCAAGTAGGACAAAGAAAAAACTTACTTATTCCCTCTCGTTTTTTGTCAGTTATGGGGCCTGAACTCTGGGCCTGGGCGCTGTCCCTCAGCTCTTCAGCTCAAGGCGAACGCTCTACCACTTGAGCCACAGCGCCACTTTCTTATTTATTCTTTTTTAAGTTAGGCAAAACAGTTACACTACTCTCTGGGAGCCCAGTGTTTTGCTGACTTGTTTTGGCGATGCTGTGGCTCACACCTGGTCTTTGGGCAAGCCCACCATCACCAGCCACAGCCACAGTCCTACTGTTTAACTGGCAATGTCAGAAATGGCAATAATATATTCATGGATCCCTCCTTACTACACTCAGCAAGTCACATTATTTGAAAACAGGTTTAATTCAGCAAAATCTAAAGGAGGGGACAGTTCTCTTCCCCGGGCACTGGCTTGCTGTTAAAGCAGCTATGTGCAGAGAGTACACACATTAACACAGCGGTGTGGTACTTCTGTAAAAGCAAAATTAAAGGTTTTTTTAAGTGAAGGACTGAGATGCTGGTAGGGGGTCTTTCTTACATGTGATACAAAAACAGGAAGAAGATTCTTAGCTAGCGCTTGAGTTCTTTTCGGCCTTCCATGCTATCCTTGTGGTGAATTGAACTGGAGCTGTGTGGCACTGTAGCAGGCACCCCCAACTTAATGACTGCTTTGTTTTGGTTTTGCAGTCCTGGCACTTTGAACTGGGGTCCTTGTGCTTGCTAGGCAGGCTTTCTACAGCTGACCTGTTCCTCCACCCCCA
The DNA here is from genome assembly GCF_000151885.1 of Dipodomys ordii. NCBI lineage: Eukaryota > Metazoa > Chordata > Mammalia > Rodentia > Heteromyidae > Dipodomys > Dipodomys ordii. The sequence goes on from NW_012267226.1 coordinate 22,164,453, forward strand.
CTGTTTACACTGGCTCCTTTTGAGATCAGGTCTCGGGTCTTGTTTTTTGTCCAAGTGTGTGCACCTGAACCCCTGTCTGCCTGCCACATGCTTCCTGTGTTAGCGGGGACCACAGGCAAGTGCCACCACACCCAGCTTTTCCCCTCAGATGGAGTTCGGTGGACTTTGCCGTGTGGGCTGACCTGGAACTGTGATTTTCCTGCCCCCACCTTCCCACGTAGCTGGGACGACAAGAGTGCACCAGTGTGTCCAACTGTTGGTTGGGAAGGGGTCTCCTGTGTGTACGGCTGTGCTGGTCTCAAACGGTGATCCTTCCTGATCCCAGCCTCCGAGTAGCTAGCCTGACAAGTTTGAGGCACCGGCACTTGGTGATCTTAACTTCACTGGGGAAATGGGGTTTGTACGCCATCGAAATCATGCTGTGGATGTTGCTTCCCTGCCCCGCCCCCCAGCTGCTGGTCTGCAGTGTGATTGGCCGTCGGGGCTGGCGGCGGTTCAGCGGTCAGTGCTACTGGCAGGACAGCAGAGGTGGAACCGTAGCAGGTCAAGTGTGTTCAATGCGTGTTCCGTGTGTGACAGGTGTGCTGGCAGAGGGAACGAGACGCTCAGTCCTTCAACTCTGAGTGAACGTCAGAGGCGCAGTGGTGCCCTTTTCACCCCTCGGTGGTGTCCATGGCTGGGGCACCTGCTGTGCTGTGCTGTTCATTGCCCTTGACGGTCCTGGCCCCTTCGCGCTTCAGCTTCAGCTCCTCGCCTGTTTACCAGGCTGACTTTTGGACCTGACATGCATATCTACAGGTGGTCTAGCTGCTCAGGCTCAGAGACCAGGTGCGCCACCGGCAGCTGGATTTAAGACTGAAACGGAGGCCATCACTGCTTATCCAGTGGGCACCACCAGACCCTCCCAGGATTCCCTGTCCCCTCCACTTAGGCGGATTAAGCCCCAGTCATCCTGGACACCACCCTTGGTCCTCTCGCTGGGCCTGAGGCTGCCCCATGGCTGAGGACTGCATCTGCTCCCAGCCTCTACCTGTGCTCAGCCCGGAATCAGCTCCCAGTCAGCTCCTCACGTCTCCTGCTTCGCATGATGGCTCCTGTTTCTAATGCGTGGTCCTTAGCGAGGCCCCCTCCCCACTGTCTGCAAGAGAAAGTCCCTAACGATGCTGCTTTCCACCTCATAACGTGTTCTGTGAGTTGTTTTCGGTATATAAGATGACGGGCGTATGTTAGTACCTAGTGTTGAGCCCAAGTATTTGCTCCTGACACAGTAAGAGAAAAACATTTGTAACTCATACCATATGCAAAGAGCTAACCTCCCTATCAGTGGTGAGCTCTTCTGGACAGGCATCTTGGCAGACATCTATAGTCTCAGTTACTCAAAAGGCTGAGCCTACTGAGACCAGTCTGGGCAATGTAGTGTGTCAGATTCATAGAGAAGAGGAGGGAAAAGAATGAGCTTCTAGAAGACTCCTCATTATAAGGTTAGTGTAAGTCAGGTGCGCGCCAGGAAGTCCTCTCCTGTCTGTTAAATGGGGACCTGTGTGATGCTCCGTAGGTGGTGGTGAGGGGCCATGGTGACCTTTGGGGGGCTTCAGAGTAACACGCCTGCAGAGAGCCCTGGGTAGCATGTGCCACAGCGGAACTTCAGTCCCCAGTCCCCCGTGGGTCCGCCACAACCTCACAGTCTTCGTTCTTGGTGGTTTTGTTTCAGGTCTGCGCTCGAACTCCTTTGGTGACTCATCCTGCCTGCAGGTAACCAGGCTGCTCGTCCAGTGCGGGGGTGCACGTTGCAGGTACTGGCTGGGGCTGATTTGTTTTCTTGCTGTTGTGTCACCTGGGATGTAACCGCATGTGAAAATGTCCCGCGTGGTTCAGGGCTGCCTGGCGGACAGCTGGGATGCCCGGCTGGAGTGCGGCGCTGGGCGTAGGAAGGGCTGGGGCGTGGCTCTGAGGCGCCACCGGGGCGGACGGTGTGGGAACCACCACTGCCCGTGACAGCTCACTGCAGTTCCACCAAGAGCCAATGGGAAACAGGGAGATATCCCCTGGGACAGAAAGTGAAACTTCTAACCATATGTAAATGGCCGCATCTGTAAACAGATGCCAGGAATCGCTGTGTTGATCGTGAAGAACGGCCACTGAAGTGAGCCTTTGCATGAAGAAGGACAGAGAAACGGAGAGGCTGGGCCATAAATCCTTATGGGGATCTTAAGGACAGAAACAGGTGGCAAGTTACCTTAAGAACTAGTGGTCCTGGGTCCCAGGCACCCCAGATTTGAAGCCCACCCTCTGGGAGATGGGATTTCTTTCATGGTGATGAAAATGTTCTGAAATGAGAACTCTGACAATATGCCAAAGTGCACTAATGAGTCATCTGCTTTTAAATGGAGAGCTCATGTCAGGTGATTTTTATCTTGGTGCTACTGCTTCTTTTTTAAAGAAGAGTGTTATCTGTTCAGAGATGGGAGGGTCTCCAAGGTAGACATTAATGAAGTGAAAGGGAGAAAGGGAGCCAGCTCCTTTCCAGGGGCCATCTGAGTTCACACCTGGATGTTCTTCACCTTTTCAGGCTTATCTGAAGGCCTGAAAGCTCATGTGGCCAGGCAGTTTCCAGTTTTGCTCCGAAATTCGAGTCCCATATGGGAGATGTTTCAGAATACTAAGTATGTTTTTCTCGGTAGTTGGCGCAGTGAAGGGTGAGCAGACAGGCCATCAATGATGGATCCTGGGTCAGCTCTATAAACTGGCCATGTGTCTTTGATCCGTATTACAACAGGATGGTGGGTCTCGAGCATCTAGGAGTGTCTGGTGGCTGCAGACATGTCCTCCGTTAGGGGTCAGGGGTTTGAAGCCAGGGCCTCTTCCCCCTTCTGGACAAGTGCTCTACCACGGGGGCCACGCCTCCCCTCTCCACCTCCCCCCACCCGCCCCGCCCCATCCATCATTTATACAAAACTGTAGGTGTGCTCATAATTGCCGCCCGGGTTTGCCATCTAGGGGCTGAGATGGACCTTGTTCTCGGGGTTGCGGACTACCACTTTTTTACGCCGTACGTCTACCCAGCCTCCTGGCCAGAGGACAGCATCCTCCGGCAGACCATCAGTCTCCTGATTGTAACAAATCTTGGCGCTTATGCGCTCTACTTTTTCTTTGCCACACTGAGCTACTATTTTGTGTTTGATCACTCATTAATGAAACATCCGCAGTTTTTAAAGGTAAGAGTCTTTCCTATTCTGACTGCTGTTAGAGTCAAAAATAATAATATAATGCTTGTGAGCTTTTCAAATTAAAGTAGTTATAGGATACCATTAAGTAGTTTCAAAACCCAGTCCTCAACAAAGGTTAGATACTTTTCTCATAGTGATCAATGGATAATAAATGCACTAGTCTGTGTAATTATTGGTATACTGTTCAACTTTCACAAATGGAAATATGTTTTTACTTTGTGTATTTTTCTTTGACACACTATTCAAATTCTGTCATGTTTGAGTCTGACTATAATCAGGCCAGCATTTAGCTGTCTCTGTTTGTCAGTTTCTCCAAGGACTGAAGTTAGAAGAAAGTAAATAGGTCCATTATGAAAGAAATAATATCCCAAAATAGAGGTTTAGACTGCAGATTTCGTGAGGAGAAAAGGTTTCAGAATTTAAGATAATTCCTGTATTTGCTCTGCACAAAAGGAATGTTTTTTTCTTCTCCTACTCCATTCTCATTTAAATGTAACAGAAAAATGTGTTACAGTTTTTGTAGAGCAGGTTTAGAAGGGGGTCCTTAATAAGACAGAGAGATTAAGGATGCTACCCTCATCTGTCTGAGCCGTTTTGGTGACTCTGGTCTTGGGGACCTCATTTTCAGAATCAGGTGTCGCGGGAGATTAAGTACACCATGTGGGCCCTGCCCTGGATGAGCCTCCCCACGGTCTCCCTGTTCCTGCTGGAGATCAGAGGGTTCAGCAAGCTCTATGACCACCTGGGGGAGCCCCCGCACGGTAAGGAGGAGCCGCATCTGATTCCCTCCGGTAATTCCCCACGTCGCTCTGCAAGTAGCTGGCAGATCTGAGACCTTTATCTTTCATTTTTGGCAGCAGTGGGATTTGAACTCAGGACCTTGTACTCCTTGCTTTTCAAAGAGGGTCCTGAACTTGTTGCTTAGGCCAGTCTCAGGCCGCCATCCTCCCATCTCTGCCTCCCGGGTGGCAGGGATTCTAGGCAGGGAACCGTCACACCCACTTGCTTTTGAGGTGGAGTCTGGCTTGTTTTCTGTCCCGGCTTCCTGAGTAGTTGGGATTACTGGCGTGAGCCACTGTGTCTGAGCCGTTAGCCCAGCCTATAGGCACCAAAACCCACTGTCAGAGCAAGAGGTTGATTGTTTGGGAACAAAAGTTAAATGCTAAGGTGATACTTGGACTATAGAGTAAAAGAGGAAGTTGTGGTTTGGGGAACAGTATGATTAGGGTACAGAGGAGGCTCCCGACTCTGGGGTGGTGTTACTCAGTGAAGTATAGGAAGTATTAGGATCCAAAGGAGTAAAGGCTAATCTTAAACCATTTGGTGCAAAGTAGGGAGATAAAGCCATCTTGGGGCCAGCCTTTTCTGTCTCATACGTATCATTACATTCTAAGAAACAAGCTCTCTTTAGCATGTATGATTTTCATGTTCTTGTATATAAGTTCAGAAAGAAACCAGCACCGGGCACTGCTAGCTCACACCTGTCATCCTAGCTACTTAGGAGGCTGAGGTCTGAGGATCGCGTTTCAAAGCCCGCCCGGACAGGAAAGTTCAAGAGACTTTTATCTTTATTAACCTACTCAGAAAAAGCCAGAGGGACAGTACCCAGGCCCTGAGTTCAAGCCCCAAGACCAGCAAAAAAAAAAAAAAAAAGAACCTTTCCATTCTTAATACGAGAAAGAAGTACAGATGACCAGATTCCAGAACATGGTTTGTAATGGGTGGAAGGGTCCAGAACAGTGGATGACCCCAGGTACCCACCTGTATGTAAAAAGTGAACACACACCTTGACTCTCCTCTGTCCCTGTGCCCTCCCAGGCTGGGTGGAGCTGGCTGGTAGCGTGGTATCCTTCCTCTTCTTCACGGACATGCTGATCTACTTCATCCACCGCGGCCTGCACCATAGACTGCTGTACAAGGTAGCGTCCTTTCTCTAGCTCCACCGATTTCCTCTCATGTAGCTCATCCTCACGGGGCATCCTCATCCTGGGGGCAAGTTCGCGCTCTTCTTTGTGGGTCCCGAGGGGCTGTTCTTAAAATGGTCATTTCAGCTCAAATACCCAAGAGCAGATGGGTGGGTCACTAAAATGTACATGCACACAACGGAAGTTTATACATCTGCTAGAAAGAATAAGATGATGTCACTTGCAGGGACCTAGAACAAACCATGCTAGGTGAGGTAGGCCAAGCTCAGAGAGACACGTGGCCCATGCTTTCTCTCCTACGTGGCATAACCCCTCTGAACACGTAAGATGCTACCTGGTGAAATGAGCCCAGGAACTGGAAACGTGGGCTTTTCTGTTATTGTCGGTGGTGTTCATGTTTAGTTTTTTTGTCTTTTCACCCCTTTTAGGAGGAGTAAAGGGGCGTAGGAAGGGAGGGGGTGGGTGAACAAATGTGGACATGATATTCAGTCGATGCTACATGGGAAGTGACCTATGTAACTTACGGGCAGGGGCGGGAGGGTGGAAGCAGGGGACCGCAGAGGAGAGGGTCTGCAACACCTGAATAATGACAATAAAATTATATTTAAAAAAATGACTATTTGGGGGTAAAGAAGGAAGCCTCGTCTGAAGTGACCGCCGGTGTCAGAAGGATTTTCCAGGTAGGTTGTTTGTAGGATGCGAAGGTGAACGGGCAGGGCGGGGGAGAGTAATGGTGCTGCATTCCTTTCTTTCCCAGAACATACACAAACCTCACCACATTTGGAAGGTGCCCACTCCGTTTGCAAGCCACGCCTTCCACCCTGTGGATGGCTTTGTCCAGAGCCTGCCTTACCACATCTATCCCTTCGTCTTCCCGCTGCACAAGGTGGTTTACCTGACTCTGTACGTCCTGGTCAATATCTGGACAATCTCCATTCACGATGGGGATTTTCGTGTGCCCCGGGCCTTGAAGCCATTCATTAACGGCTCGGCGCATCACACCGACCACCACCTGTTCTTTGACTATAACTATGGACAGTACTTCACCCTGTGGGATAGGATCGGGGGCTCGTTCAAAAATCCATCTGCTTTCGAGGGGTCGGGACCGCTCAATTATGTGAAGAAGATGGCAGAAGAGAAGTGCAACGGCTCCGTGGAGAGCAACTGTGAGCGTGACGGCGGGCGCCAGGGAGCGTCTTCCAAGGCTGACTAGACTATGGCCGGGTTTTCATAAAGATCTTTAACAAGGGAAAGTAATCTGCACACAGCCCCGTAAAATCAGCATTAAAAATCAGCCTGGTGTGTACTGCTGGTGAAGCGGCCGCATGGAAGATGCCATGCACCGGTCCAGGGATGCGGTGTCAGGGTCTGGACGCGCTCCTTTTGTCTCACAGTGCTCCTGTCCACTCAGAGAGATCCACTGAGCTGAACATACTGATGCTAAGCACCAAGGAATAGCCAAGCAATACCGATAATGTAAAGATGGTGGCTTGCTTGCCAAGTGACTCATTCTTCAATGTTGGCTCATAATATAGGGCTTTGTTTAAATGGGGGAAAAAATCTGCTCCATCAGCTGCATGGCAGTGATGGACTAAATAGCAAGAAGAATAAGATTACCATCTTCCTGTACACACACACACACACACACACACACACACACACACACACACACACACACACACACACACACACACACACACACACACACCCCTTATTCTCTGGGGACATTATTCCCAATGAATACTAATGAATAAATACATTGGAATCTGTAAAAGGTATCAGTTCAACCGTTTGATATTTGATATTGATAGTTATCATTTAAAAAGAATTATTTAAGAAATATAAAAATGTGACTCTGAATGTGCCTAGATAGGGAAGCGTGATGTGCAGATATATTTTACATGACTTATTTTAAATTAAATTGTTTGGACTGCACTTTTAAAATAGTTCCAAATGACAAACCTGATGGATGTTTTCTTTATCATGAAGGAAATAATTGCCAGATATTTAGGTCTCTGAATATTTGTTTTGAAATCTCACTCAAAAGAGAGTTAGCCCCAATGCCTCCACAAAATGATTTAATGAATACTTATTGAAGAACTGTGGTGAGTTGTGCTATAAGTATATTGGGAAGAAATATGGAGCATAAATGTAATCTGTTCGCTGTTTATAAAAATCAATAAAAGGTGATCATGACTACTGTTAAAATCTACAAGTCAAATGTATGAGTTACTCTTTATTCAGACTTGCATGAACTCATGTGCGCGATTAAGACTTGAATGTCCCCAATTCTTGGTGTCTAGAGGAGAAGGAAAAGGGGGTGTAAGTGTTTGATGAGCTCAAAGTGTTTTTAAGTGGACCATGCACTAGTTTATCTTAGTGTTTTTTGATTCCACAATTCCAGTGTGAATGCGAAATGTTTCTTCTGGGTTTTGGTTCTTGTTTTGCTAATAGAGATGAAAGGATGTAATTTACACACACAGAGAGAAAATCCCTCAGAAGTGTTATTCAGTGTCAAAGATTGTTACCAGCCTTCTTTCCTCTTGCCCTTCTTAAATTCTGGTCTTTATTACATGTTACGTAATACATTATTCCATAAGTCTGGCCATATCATGTTACCCTGTTCTAACAACTTCCTATTATCCATTCCACCACACCCTCCTGTTGGGAATTCAAAGAATATTCATGGGTGTGAGGAGCAAGTCACAGACTCCCCCACCCCCAACTTTCAGACCTCTTAGAGGACAGCAGGGGAAATCAATGCACATTTTACACTGTTTTGTGGAAGTGTGTAGAACACATTTACCGGGAGCCTTCACCTTCCTCTCCGTCCTGGATTCCCAGTGCCTAGTCTCCTCTGCTCCTCAGATTTTTTTTTCCCTCCCCTCCCAGCTTCTAGAAGTCAGGTAGATTTGAGAGGGAACTGTGAGCTCTTGCTGGGTGAAATTTGAGTTGCAGTGTACAGTGCGAGACAGGTTGTTTCTAGAGAGATGGTGTCTGGAGACAACTCAAGAGGTCCGAGGTCATCACATGGAAGAACCGGCTTGAGGGCCCCTCGGTCTGGCCGTCTCCTCCAGAATTCATGAGCTGCAGCGTCATCGCGGATGGCGTGGTGGTGGACGTGAGGGGTCACGCTCTCACGGAAGGCAGCCAGGACCTTGTAAAACAAGCACACACGAGTCCCTCATTGCTTTGGCGTCTCTGTTCCCTTTACCTCGAGGACACAGCATTTGTCTTCTGGGGAAGCTGCAGCAGTGAGTCCCTGTTGAGGACAGAGCCAGAGATCAGGTCCTCACCAGCCTCCAGGACTGCTGGACGGAAATTGCTGTTTGTAAAGGGCCTGCTCTCAGTCACTTTCTTTTTAAGCTGGAAGACATGACAAGTGGAAAGAACTTTTCTGCCTGCCTAACTTCTCTTGACTGGAAGTCTTAACTCTCGTCCTTCCTGCCTTCTGGCCTCTTCCCTCAGCAGGTGCACCTTATTAATTCCAGGCCACAGATGGCTTGGGGGAGACCTTATCTGAATGGTCATTGCACTAAACCACGGGTTCTTACAGAATTCCCAAGATACTTGAGGTTTCGTAGTTTGAATGAGATCATGGAAATGTTACCTCTGTCAATACATGTTCCATGAACCACTACTAGGTGCCAAACACTACACCACATGCCAGTGTGTGGCCTGATCTCTTGGACCCACACACTTGCTTTTCTTCAGTTCATAAGCCTCTATTGAATGTCTTGGGTGGGCTGGAGGGCCCAAAGGAGATGGGGAAAGAAAGCTCCCTCCCTCGCGGTGTAGATGTGTTCCTCCCCCTGCTCTTTCCATCCTGAGCCAGGAGGAGGGGGACGTCCAGGCATCCTGTGGGGAGCAGAGCTCTGCCAGGTTGAGCAAGGCCTTGTGCACACAGTGCACTATGAGGAGTCAAGCTCCCGAACTTGTGTTTTACCCAAGAAAACCAGGAAGGACTCCTGGGGTGCGGCTTGCAGAAGGTGACACCTGAAAGAAGAGGAAGGACAGGCTGCTGGCTCCTAGCAGGAGTTCAGGGTGGGTCTTTGGATGTCTGAGACAGGACACCGAGGCTTCTGGGACCTCAGCTGAGTAGGAGCTGGAACGTTTCAGAAATGGAGGGCAGAAGGCCGAAGGTGAGAAATACAGGGAGCCAGAATGGCCGAGGTGGGTTCAGGCTCTGTGGGGAACAGCCGAGGAAAGGCTTGGAACGCACAGATGAGTTCTGATCATGTCTGAGGACCACACTGCAGTGAGGACAAGCAGGGAATCTTCAGCCCTCTGGCTTGGTAGTGATCAGACCATATGGGTGCTGGCAGTTCATGTCTCTAATCTCAGCTACTCAGGAAGCTGGCATCTGAGGATCACAGTTGAGGGTGACCCCGGACTGAAAAGTACATGAGACTTAGCTCCAAGTAACCACCAAAGAGCCGAAGCAAAGCTGAGCCTCAAGTAGTAGAGTGTCAGCCTTGAGCCAAAAAAAAAGAGCTCAGGGACAGCATCCAGGCACTAAGTTCAAGCCCCTCTACCAGCTAACAGCTGATGTTAGCCTGGCTAGTGTGTAGGCGTGGGCAGCTGACTTACCTTCCCAGGTCTCTGTCCATAGTCCTCAAAGGAGGATTCAGCTCTCTTGTCTCATGAACTTCTCTGAGAGATGAATGAATGGACTACTGTGCATTGGCCTGTTAGAGTTGCAACTGCTTTGGAAGATCAGAGCAAAAGCAAATGCAGATTTTTGAAGAATGTTCTGTATAAGGAAGGACTCTACAACTGCACTCTTCTCAGCCCATGTTTGCTCCTTCGTTTTGTTTTGGTTTTGGTTATTTTTCCTGGCTCACGCTGAGCAGTTTCTAGAATTCACCTTTAGGTGGTGTACTTCTTTCTCATTTTGTAGCCAGAAAAGCAAGAGCAGAGTCCACATTTCCTGTCTAGACAGATGATGTGCATGGGATCATACAGTCTTCAGACTGGAAGGATCTGGGAAGGTCATCTCTTATCTAGAACATTGTGCTCCTCAACCAACCCCCTCTGTGTTCCTTTTAGCAGAGTTTAAAGCCCCACTCCTTCCATAGGTGTCTATATTTGATTAAAGCTCAAAAATGGCCACCAGAGCACAAAGCATCAAAGTCCAAATAAGATCTATATGTACATCAACACCCAGGCCTTTCCCACCAGGTGCGCAAACACCTGGAGTCTTAGGTATCCTGGCAGCGTGGAAAAGGTTTACCTTGGTGCTCATGAATCTGAGGCTGAGATTTCCCTGTATTCTAAGTCCATACACAGCAAGAATCACCCAGCAGACAGCTTTCCAAGTGGCAAGGAAGTCACCAGGGCAAGAATTAGAAAAACATGGCGTCTTTAGTAATCCCAGCACTCAAAGAGGCAGGAAGAGCCCGAGTCGGAAGCCAGCTTGGATTACTCAGTGAGTTCAAGGCCAGCGTGGGCCACAACATGAGAGCTTGCTCAAAAACCAAAACAGACAACAAATGAAAGATTCCCAAAGCTCTACAACCCCAGCAGGAGCTACTCCTTACTCCTTCCGTTTTCCGACGGGATGCACAAGGCAAGAGTTTTTTCAATCATACTATCAGCTACTCTTTTTTTTTTTTTTTTGGGTCCGGTCGTGGGGCCTGAACTCTGGGCCTGGGTGCTGTCCTTCAGCTCTTCAGCTCAAGGCTAGCGCTCTACCACTTGAGCCACAGTGCCACTTCCAAGGCTTTTTTCTTTTTGCTTATGTGGTGCTGAGGAATCGAACCTAGGGCCTTGAGCATGCAAAGCATGCCACCTTCCCAGCCCACTATCAGCTACTCTTGAAAGTGTCCCTATGGAGTTAAATGTTTGCATGTACCTTGGTTTTTCCCTTAGAAATTGTCACTTTGTGTGTGTGTGTGTATGTGTGTGAAAGTGTGGTGCTAGGGATGGAATCCAAGGCCTGTCACAAACGACCACTGAGCGAGCTCCCGGTTTCTTATTTGTTGTCTTCCTTTGGAAAGACCTAAGGTCCAACAGTTAATGACGCCATATTTAGCAGTGTAGTAAATTTCTTTAGATGTTGAAAGTGTTTTCACAATCAAATATTAACCATGATATTTACAGCAGGTTTCACAACGTATTGCACATCTCCCAGCTGATCTAAAGATAAAAATATCTAGGAGCTATTTGAGTCAGACGTTAGACACCTTTTCAGTTGAGCTCATAAAACAGCAGAATTGCAACTCAGCTGTCTTTGGGTAATACAGCCTCCTCTGTGATTGCATGAAATCATCTCATTGTTATGAACGAGCAGATTGGTTTAGAAGCAGAAGTTAATTAACAAATGGGAGAAGACCTTGGTCTGCCTTCCTAAAGGCAAAGACTGTCAAGCACGAATGTTCAGAGGAGTGTTCTTGTCTGTTAGGTAAATTCATTTATTCAACAAATAATTCTGATTACTTAGTACTCATCAGGCATTGAACTAGGAAGTAGAATAAAGCAGTAAACAGTATCCCAAACAGTAGGGCTTAGATGTAGTGGTAGAGTGCTTGCCTAGTAATGTGCTAAGTTCTGAGTTCAATTCTTAGCACCAAAACAAAAATAGACAAAGACAATTCAAAAACTCACAGCCAGTGTTTTGTCAGGAAATGTACACATGCACAGGTGCTATGTGAGGTAAGTCGGTGGATCCTGACACAGCCTGAGGAAAATGCCTCCGAAAGGACGGCATGCTGGGTGGGACAGGCTGAAGGGCCAGCAGGGAAGGTTCTGGATAAAAAAGAATCAGATGAAGGACAGTTTTGAGTTGAGAGAGCATGAGCCATCCAAGATGAGAAGGACAGCCCAGCATGGCTGGGAGGTGGAAGTCTAGGAGACAGGGAAGAGATGGAGGCTGGAGACCAGGTGAGGCTAGATTTGAGAGGCCTCTGATGGCCCTGGAAAGAGCTCGGTTTTATCCTAAAGCAGATGGGATTCAGTGGTGTGATCAGACTTGATATATCTGGTGTGTGCGTGCACTTGTATGCGTGGTGGTGGGATGGGGGCCTGGGAGCTAGCAGATAGCTTTGAACAAAGGCCATGAGGAGATGCCTCCTAATAGTGTGTGCTAAGTGAGGACTGGCCAATGACAGAACCTTCCAGAATCTGTTAAGACCAAGTAGAAGAAGACGAAGAAAAGAAACACCAAGCAAGAGAAGGGAGAGCATTCTAGAAAAGGAAGATCTGGAAAGGGAAGGGGGAGACTCTTTCGTAAGTAACCAGACATCTCCAAATGTGGAGACGTCAGGGGCGGGGTGAAGGTGGGACGTGGGCGTGGGTAGAACAACGTCAGTACTGAAGGGAGGGACACATCGAGGAAGGCAGATGGAGGCCTCTGAGAAGTCTGGGGAGAGGCTGAGACTTGGCGCAAGCAGAGCAGAGGCTTTGGGTTGGAGGAGGGCTGTTCTAGTAGGGAGGGAAGCATGAACTCTGTAGTTTTGGTGGCAGAGGTGGAGAATGTTCCTGGCTGGTGACCTTTATTTCCTCTGTGAGCTCATGCTCATTGTTATTAATAGCTTAGGATCCTTGTTGAAGGAAGTTTCACATAGCTGTTGAGAGAGAAACAGAAAGTTCTTCAACTATCGTTCTTTTAGAAACAAACATAGACAAGTGGAATTCTTCACAAAGACCAAGCACAAAAATAAAATGCTCATTGTGAAAGTTTGGCTATCACAGTTGGTTTGGGGTACACCCCAAAGGTGGATTTAAACTAAAACTTTACCTCTTATTCTAATAAACATTTTATGATCAAGTCTAATGGCTCGGTGAATGGAAAACAATTCACCTGACGTACCTGGATTTAATGCTTTCTTTTTATCAGAGCAATTGAATGAATACATAATCACTAATTGCAGTTGGATTTATTAAAATCAGATGGCTTAATAAACTTTATAGGTCTGAAGGATAATTAACACAATAACCCAAACTTAATGAGATACTCATATTACATGTTGGCAATAAGCAAGTGCTTTCACTGATATCCATTTTAAGCATTCTAAATAGCACAGCATGCTCCAATAAGGATATCCACAAATAGAGCTAATGATGTTGAAAGAAATTATGCAGGGAAGAAATGAATCATGCGCCTGTTCTTGCTGGGCCGCCGGGGCGGGGTGGCCCCGGAAAGCAGCTCCTCCTCTAGTCTTCGCATCCTGGTATAGGAACCAATGGTCCAAACCAGAAAGAAAGAGAGGAAGTTTATCCTCCTCCCTGAAACTCGGGTCCTTTCTCTAGTGCTGTTTGAAAGGACTCAGCTCCTTCCTCGGGACAGTTCATGCCAAGCACTGGGAAGGCTCCTCCAGAGCGCAAACAAAATAGCCTTTCTTCCCAACCCAGGTACGTAGACAGGAGAATGGGAGCGTGCTGCGTGCACCACAAGAAACCATCGTCCAGTAATCCCACCATTCCCTCAGACCTCAGCTCCTTCTCCCCAGCTTGTCTGCGACTTTCCTTCTCATTAATTGTCCTCCTACAGCAAAGCTGGGCATTAACTTGAAACACATGAGGGTGTTGAAGCTCTCCCCGCCCTCCCTCCCTCCTCCCTCCTCCCCCTCCCCCTCCCCTTCAGGAAGGCTTGAGCCAAGGCCTCATCTAGGCTTTGTATACCTTCTACCGCTGAACTATATTATCTTCTCTCACATCCAAGAATCTTACTGAGTTGCTATGTTCTAAGCATTCATATTTTTCCATGAGTGTCATAAATTAATAGGAAACATGGAAATTTCACTTCTCTTTAAAATATCTGTATGGAATGCTTTCATTGGTTATATTTGCAACTCTGAAATTGGGTAGCAGTTTGGGCCAAAAAATGGGCAGGCTGTATTTATTTATAGCCAGAAAAGGGGTAATGTGACAGAGACCCACCGATTGGCTACAAGTCCTGTCCGTCTTATTTGAAGGTAATTTGAACAACTGGCTGCTTGTGACTGGAGGAGACTCAGGCACCTTTTACAAGGGTAGGTTTTTAGACTAGTCTGGAATGTAGTCAGGAGAATTCATCAAGAGGGGATGGCACAATGCGCGTATGTTCACCTGCTTCGGGTAGAGTGGTCAGGAAGGCCTCTTGTAAGGCGTGAGGAACTCCGAGGATAGATAGCGGACAATCCAGAGATACACGGCTGCGTAGAGGCAAGGGGCTCTGAGGTTGGAGAGCCTGGGGTCTGGCTGTGGAGCGGAATGAATACAAGAGAGCCAATCGGAGGGAGGAGGAAGGGAGGAGAAGGTGCTTCCTGAAAAATACAGTTTTATTTCTCCTGTTGCAGAGTGTTTCAAGAGCTCGTTCAAAATTACTCTGGACAAGCAGCCAGCTCTCTATTGGTTTCACAACTTAGAAACAGATATATGATTCAGTCACACTGGGGTGCAACAACTTAGGAAGGGCATTCCAGGTTTGGTGAACCTGCATTAAGTAATTAAAACTGTCCTCTTCTTTCTTAATGGTCCGTCACCTCCTTTTAGTAGAGAAAACTGTTGGCTCTCCGAGTGCTTTGCTTAGGAATCATAGAATATTCAGCAGTCAGGGGTGCAACTAATATGTAGCAAGTTTTCTGTTTTACAATGAATTTTAAATCTTCTCTTGCTCTACTTTCATGGTTATTATCATTACTTTGTGTAATGATAATACACGCACAGACATGCCCACACGCACAGACACTACTCTGAGGCTTGAATTCAAGGCCTGGTTGCTGTCCTTGAACTTCTTTGCTCAGTGCTAGGGCTCTACCGCGTGCGCCTCGGCTCCATTTCTGGGTTTTTTGGTGTTTAATTAGAGATAAGAGTCTCACCATTTTTCCTGCCCAGGCTGGCTTTGAACTGTGATCCTTAGATCTCAGCCTCCTGAGTAGCTAGGATTATAGGCATGAGCCACCAATGCCCAGCTCCAAGTATTTTTTGAAATAATTATTGTAAATCCCTTACAACTTATTGATAATGTTTTGCAGCAACTTGATGACATTGCTGCTGTGGTGTGGACGATTTTTCCTGGAAGGCCATTGGGTTGGGGCTCAGACCTCAACCTGAGGCACTTTTGGGAAGTGGTGTAACCTTTAGGAAATGTCATCTAAGGAGGCAGAGGTAAGGTCCCTGAAGGGAGAGGCTCTTCCTTTTTCAAAAGGGACTGTGAGATTCCAGTCTCTTTTCCTCCCACAGTCTTTGCTGCCTGGCCACCTTGTGGTGAACAGGTTGCTCTGTTTTACACTCCCCACCATGATGCACTGCCTTGCCACAGGCCCAAAAGCAACGGGTCCACCCAATCACGGACTCCAGCCTCCAAACCGACCCAGCCTCCAAGGTGGTGAGCCCCCCAAAACTACTCTGGTTTTAAATTGATCGTCAAAGGGATCTGTTATGGTATCGTAACACAAACTGACCCAATTATGATCCTGTTGTTCTGGTCAAAGACAGATGCTTATGTGGCTCCGTCAGGGTGACCTGCGACAGCTTTTGGCAGGGTAGAGTCACACTCCTCCCACCTGCTCCCTGCACTTCTGGGGCAGATGTGTATCACAAACCACCGAAACTGCCTCAAAGGCTCTGTGCCCTTCCCTCCTTCAGTCACCACCCAGGCCAGGGGGAGAGGCCGCTCACTCTATTCCAAGCCTAAGACATGGTCTTCAGTGCCTGATGCAGCGAGGCAGCTCAAGGGTAGCAGGCTGGATTTTATTTTTCACTTCATGTTTCCATTTGTTCCTCTCGGAGCCCATCTTCACCCCATCTCTTCAGCAGTTACCCACCAGCCACCCCTACAGACTCAGCTATACTGTAACAACAAAAATAATTGATCCCCTGGGAGGCAAGAACTCTGTCACCTTCCTTCCTGTTCGTAAATTGTGATCGTAGGAATGACAGAGCTTTTGAGTCATCTACTGGTAATGAGTTAGTGTGGTAGGGTACTTTTTGTTTTGGAGGTACTGGGGATTGAACTCAGGGACTCAATTGCTTCTTGAGCCCCCCCATCTCCAGCCCCTTTTTGCATTGGTTATGTGTTATCTTTTTTAAAAAATTGTAAGTGATGTGCAGAGGGGTTAGCGTTTCATGAGTAAGTTAAGGAGTATGTTTCTTTTTGGACAATGTCACCCCTTCCCTCACTGTCTCTCCATTTTCCCGTCCCCTTCCCCCCCCCCCAAGTTCAGAGTTCATGTTCAACATAGTCTGGTGAACACCACTGCTGCATTTGTTCAACCTTGGCCTCTCTGTTTCCGTGCTGCCCCCCCCCCCGCCCTCCCAACGACAGATAAATGAACAAACAGGACAAAAAATCCCCCCTTTTTCCACTTCCTGGAAGAAGCATTACTTCGTACGGTCGGAGGCACGGAGGCCTCGCGCGCTGCGTTCCCCCCGAGCGGATGGACGCTCCTGGGGCTCCTGCGGGTGGAGGCGCTGCGCCCTGGGCCGCTCCGAGCCCCGCCACTCCCGCGCCATGCTCTGTTCTAGGTCCGTCCATCGCCCTGCAAGTGGCCTCGTCTTAGTCCTCCTAGTGGCTGTGCAAAGTTCCGCTGTGTGTAGCTACCGCCTTTGCTGGCGTCTCGGGGTGCCCTGTCGGGCTGGGCTGGGCGCAGACGGCCCCACACACGGCAGGGGCGGCAGAGTCCCGCGTGGGGCTGTGATGCGCATGCGCGGGTCTTGGGCTGCACCTGCAGGCCTTTTAGGTGATGTGATGCGCACGCGCGGGTCTTTAGGGCTCCGTGGGTCTTTGGGGATCTCCCCCACCCCGTCTACGCGCTGGCAGTGGAGACCCGCGGAGTGCGTCCATGCTGGCATTAGAGGTAGAGGTCCCGCGGACACCCTCCCCGGGGAGGAGGCCCCTGGGCGTCCCGCACCCGCCCGGAGGAGGCCCCGCCGGGGCTCCTGCGCCCCTCCCGGCATCGCCTCGTCCCTGGGTGGCGCTCTCGGTGCGCGGCCGCCGCCTCCTCCAGTGCGCCGGTTCGGGTCCGGCTTCGGGAGCCCAGGTATGCCGCCGTTGCCCAAGCCTGCTTGGCTTCTCTGAGCCTTCTCTGACCGTTTCTGGTTTGTTCGGTGTCTGGGGCCGGGTGCCCGGGGCCTTCCCCGCTGCTTCCCCGCTGCGCCCACGGCCTTCCCCGCTGCTTCCCCCCTGCGCCCAGGGCCTCCCCCGCTGCTTCCCCGCTGCGCCCAGGGCCTCCCCCGCTGCTTCCCCCCTGCGCCCAGGGCCTTCCCCACTGCTTCCCCCTGCGCGCCCAGGGCCTCCCTCGCTGCTTCCCCCCTGCGCCCAGGGCCTCCCCCGCTGCTTCCCCCCTGCGCCCAGGGCCTCCCTCGCTGCTTCCCCGCTGCGCCCACGGCCTCCCCCGCTGCTTCCCCCCTGCGCCCAGGGCCTTCCCCGCTGCTTCCCCACTGCACCCGCGGCCTTCCCCGCTGCTTCCCCCCTGCGCCCAGGGCCTCCCTCGCTGCTTCCCCCCTGCGCCCAGGGCCTTCCCCGCTGCTTCCCCCCTGCGCCCAGGGCCTCCCCCGCTGCTTCCCCCTGCGCGCCCAGGGCCTCCCTCGCTGCTTCCCCCCTGTGCCCAGGGCCTCCCCCGCTGCTTCCCCCCTGCTCCCAGGGCCTTCCCCGCTGCTTCCCCACTGCACCCGCGGCCTTCCCCGCTGCTTCCCCCCTGCGCCCAGGGCCTCCCTCGCTGCTTCCCCCCTGTGCCCACGGCCTTCCCCGCTGCGCCCGCCATGGGTTTTCCCCCACGCTCCTCAGGCCTCCCTTGCTGCTTCCCCGGCTCACCCTTGGGCCTCCCTCGCTGTTTCCCGTTGCACCCGTGGCCTTCCCGCTGCGCCCGCGGTCCGTCTTCCCCCACGCTCCTCGGGCCTCCCTCGCTGCTTCCCCGCTGTGCCCACGGCCTTCCCCGCTGTCCGCGGTAGGTCTTCCCCCACACTCCTCAGGACTCCCTCGCTGCTTCCCCCGCGCGCCCTCGGGCCTCCCTCTCTGCTTCCCCCCTGCGCCCGCAGCCTTCCCCCCGGCCCAGGTTATCAGCACGTGCGCGGCCGTGCACGGGGGGGGGGGGGGGGCCGAGAGGGCACTCATGAAGTCAGGTCCCAGCTGTCCCGGAAGCCATCCTCTCCCACCTGCCTCCCAAGAACCCAGGCTGCCGTCTGGAAAGCAGTGCTTGACACCTAGAAATGGACAATGCCTCTTGCACATTGGTACCGTTGAGGCAGAAAAGCTGCCCTGCGAGTCAGGTGAGCCCAGGCACACAGAGGAAGACAAATGGCAAAGCTTAGGTTAGGAAGAGAGGAGCAGAGCCCCTCTGGGCGGGCACAGGGTGGGGAAGGACAGCAGGGTTCATGCCCTAGGCGTTAATGCTCTAGGAGAGGCTGTGTCATGAATTCCCGGGGCCACTGGTCAGCCCAGGGCCACACGCGTCGCCATGCCGGTGTCTGCAGCCCCTCTGATCCATGCTCCTTTGGGTCGGGAAGTCTTTTCAGGGCACAGACCCTGACAATGTCCAAGGCCTGGCCTACTGAGTCTCATTATTATTACTATCCTCCTACCTTGCATGAAGCTACACACCTAAGTCATAGGGCAGGGGGGCCTAATCTCTTTCCATGGGTCATCTCATTTAATCACGGTGGGAATCCCAAGAGGCAGCAGCCATCAGTCTCCCATTTTACAAAAGTGACACTCCCAGGAGTTCAAGCCCTCGAGTGCACACATCACATACATTTTGGAACTGAGATTCAGATCCAACCACTTCAGCTTGTGCGTCCATTTTCTGAGTCAACTCCCATTTATCCTTGGGCAAGAGTGGCCCAAGGATAATCTTTCTGAAGGACTGGGATGCATCATTAAGCTGAAAACTTCTCTTGGTCTTGAAAACTCTAGAAAGAAGCTCTATTAAGTATGATGGTTTATGAAACATGAACTGCATCTGGGTTGAGGTGGAGGCAGGAATAAGAGAAAGGAAGATGTTGTCGGGCACTGTGGCTCACACCTGTCATCCTAGCTACCCAGGAGGCTTGATCTGAGAGTCCTAGCTCAAAGTTAGCTCATGCAGGCAAATCTGTGAGACTCTCATCTCCAATAACCAGCAAAAAGCCAGAAGTGGAGGTGTGGTTCAAGCAAGAGCACAAGGCCCTGAGTTCAAGACCCAGAACTAGCACACAAAAAGATAACAGGTTACTGAATGTATACTTATACGTGATATTTATTGAATATATACATGTATTGATTGGAAGTGTGGGGGGGTCGTAGGGTTTGAACTCAGGGCCTGGGGACTGTCCCTGAGCTGTTTTGCTCAAGGCTAGTGCTCTACCACTTTGAGTCACAGTGCCACTTCAGGTTTTTGAGTGGTTAATTGGAGATAAGAGACTCATAGAGACTTTTTTGCCCAGGTTAGCTTCAAACCTTGATCCTTAGATCTCAGCCTCCTGAATAGCTAGGATTACAGGCATGAGCCACTGGCTCCTGACCATGTATTGATTTTATATAGGTATATGGGTATATATGTATGTGCTTATAAAGTCCTTAGGACTTCTCTATAATATTGTTTATATATAACGACCACTATATATACGTGTACGAATGTTTATACACACACACACTATACACACACACACACACACACACATAGACCACTATATATAGTGGCTTTAATAACATTCACAGTGCCACTAAGACACATGGCTTAACGGAAGAGGAGGGGAGCTGTCTTAGCCAGTAGTGAGAAACAAAGGTAGACAGTCTCGTTTGGGAGGCTCTTGTCCAATACAGAACTGCCTGGAGGTGTGAAGATGGATGGGCTGACCTCCTAGGTCCTTTCCAGTCCCAGAGCTTTAGGATTGATTTGCCAATGAAAACGTCAAGCCTTTTCTTCCAGAGATGATGAATGATGGTCAGAGTACATTTCCCACTTCCACCCCTCCTCCTTCCAGCTGATTAAAAAGCAGAGATGAAACCCACAGAATCACCGGGAAGGAAGGATTTCTCCAGAAGTGATGAGGTCTTCCAGAGACAAAGCAACTGGGATAGAAGAGGGAGAGGGGAGGGCGAGAGAGTCTGGGAAGGGCCAGCCAACCAGGTAGGAGGGGTAAGCGAGTGCAGAGACAGACACCGCTGAGCTCTGAGGGCCAACACCTGGCACTCATGAGTGCAGAAGAGCTGTCCTTGTGGAAAGGAGTGTACTCTTAAGAAACAATGTTTACGAAACCATTTGTGAATTTGGAAATAAGGTCGGCCTTGAACCAGAGCTCCATCAGTGCACAGTCCCGGAGTCCTGTGGGCCTGGGGTGGGGGCACAAGGGTGAACAAACAGAACGGATCCGCAGAACGTGGACAAGATGGGTAGAGGAAATGTGGTTTGCTAGGCAGCAGCGAGCAACGAGTAGAAAATACAGCGAAGAAGCTGGAGAAGAATCATCAGGGCAGGAGTAGGAATTGGCCAAGTGTGTCCAGGTGCCCACGGGTGCCTTACAGAGACAGACAGAGTGAGCTGGGGGCAGGCAAGTAATGAGAAACAATGCGGTCAGATGGAGGAGGAGCCCAGGCTCACCAAAGTCTCATGCCAGACTGTGCGCTGGGGCGGCTGGTGCTTTGGAAAGCGGTAAGAATACCCTGTAGTGAGAAGAGGATGGAAGAAATGGGTGTCCGTGGCGGGGAGGTGTGGCGATCAAGAATAGCACTAGGAAAATGGGAGAAGACCTGACAAGGCAGGCTTTTACACAGAATGGGGGGGGGGCATGCAGGTGCCCGAGCAGAGGAAGGCTCCGACCCACAGCACCGCAGCGGGGATGTTCTAATGAGGGAAGATGGCATGCAGAATAAGGACTACGCTGTACACAGGGTATAAGCAGGACCAGGACCAGGGAGGGCCCTGCTGCTGGCCGGTGCCCGTGCATGGACACTTATAGAGGCGGGGGAGCCAGTGCCTGGTTATATTAGAAAAAAACGCGACCCACTTAAGCAGGAAGGAAACCTTTGCTAGCCATTAGTCTTCCAGCGCCTCCGCTACCTCTTGTCCTTACCACAAAGGACAAGCGAGGCTGTTGAGAGCAATCACGTGACAAGGGAACTAATGTCTGTTCCCCACCGAGGCATGCCAGAAGCACAGGGCCATTTCCTCTGTTTGCAGGTGGCTGAGCCGCCTGTGCCTCAAGCAGAGTGCTGAGCACTTAGCACGGGGACTGGGAGACAGGAGGCGGAGGGAGGGAGGCCGGCGTACAAGTTCCAGTGAGGACGGGAACAATGAGTGCAAGGTTATTAGCAGAAGCAAAAAACAGGGCCTGCGTTCGTTTATTTCCGCCTGTGGGAAGAAGTATCTGGGGAATCTGAAGGCCGGAGGGACAATCAGGGGAGGATGTCACAGGCAGAAGGGCAGCGAATGCAGCCGAGGAGACTGCAGGGGTGGGCTAGTGGAGGAAAGCCAAGACTCCCCCTGCGGTGGGGATGATGCCAGCCTTCCGTCGGCTGCCCTGTGCTCATGATCACAAGCAGAGAAGAAAAGGGAGGATTCATTCTCCCTCTTTAAAACCAAAAAAAAAAAAAAGCCAACCCCAGGGGCATATTTTTATTCCCGACTTGGATCATCAGTGTCTTTAAATATCCAGTGATCCCTGCGTGAAGCCCGAGAGCAGATATTCTAGCTCTCAGTCCTCCCTGTGCTCCCAGCTTGTGAGTCGGGCTCGGTCTGTCTGCAGGGGGGGGGCGGGCAGCCCTGCCTCCCTGGCTGCTGTGAACTCGGCATTGCCTAAAACATCCAAGAATGGCTGACTGCTCTAAAACAGGACCTGAGCACTTGGCTCATCCCACTCTCTAGGAAATACTTCTCTTCCCATTGCTCTCCTGGCCTCAGGGCCACAGGTGGGGTTTTCTAGGACATCAGTTCCCCACTCCTTTTCCACATCACATCACTCGGGAACTTCCTGTCTCCTCTCTCAACCATTTCTTCTTCCATGTAGATAGAAGTTCAGAGGGTTGTGTATGTGTGTGTATATGTATGTGTGTGTCACGTGCATTTGTGCATGCATGTATGTGTATCTGTGTGCTATGTATTGTACATGCATGTGTGGTATGCATGTATGCACATGGTATGCACATGTACATGTATGCATGTATGCGTATATGTGGTATGCATGTGTGTATAGGTATGTGGTATGCATGTGTATATCTGTCTGTATATGTGTATGGTGCGCATGTGTGCATGTAGGTATGCATGTGTGTATATGTATA
Source organism: Dipodomys ordii (assembly GCF_000151885.1). NCBI lineage: Eukaryota > Metazoa > Chordata > Mammalia > Rodentia > Heteromyidae > Dipodomys > Dipodomys ordii. The sequence goes on from NW_012267226.1 coordinate 22,186,781, forward strand.
TGTGTGTGGCGTGCATGTGAGTGTGTGTTTGTGTGTGCAAGTGTGCAAGTTCTGTAGTGTGCTGCATCCAAAGCCCAGAAAAATATTTCAACCACCTGACCAGCATGTGTTCTTTGGATGGGCTGGTAGGATCTGCACTTTGATGGAATTCAGGATCTCCTCAACCCTATCAACCAGCCACATGACAGAAGGAGAAAAGAGGCTCTTGTTGAAACGTAACCAACAAGAGTCCAGAATCTTCCAGAAATGAGTTGTACCCGCAGGACATCTGGGCACTGGTTCATCACCAGTGTTTGCTAAAACAGTCTGGGTCTGAGAGCAGGCATCTGAGACCTCACCCTATTGGACAGGCCTTGTGGGAACAGGAAGTCACCCAAATTGGCCATGTACCTCCTGCATAAGTGTTATTCAACTCTACCGCCTCTTGTTTTCCCATTCTAGGGACCCCTCCCCCAGGGACAGTAAGGGCTGCTGTGGGATCTGTGTTTACCAAGGCACCTTGGGGCCAAGTCTTCTCTCTCTCTCTCTCTCTCTCTCTCTCTCTCTCTCTCCCTCTCCCTCTCTCCCTCCCTCCCTCTCTTCCTCTCTCTCTCTCTCTCTCTCTCACACACACACACACACACACACACAGCCCCATGTCATCTTGCACAAATCACACTGAAGCAGCCCCTGCCAGCTGAGAATTGAGAGCCCTTCAGAAACTACCAGAAACACAGCCAAGAACCCAGTCCCTTCTCTTTCAGAGGCAAAGAAAGAGGCAGTCAGTTGACAAGGAAGGGAAGGAGTTGGCAAGAAGCGAGTTGAACTCCAAGTCCCAAGCGAGGAAGAAGGACGGAGTAAGAAGGAAATCCTCAGCAACTTACGTTTCTCTCCTGTTTCACAAACAAGATCCCCTGGCTGACTCTCAGGCCAGCTGGGAAGTTCCGCCACACACTCAGCATGTGGACGGGGTCTGTGTGCCGCTGTCCTCCGCCCACTTGGAGACCTGGCATGGCCCTTGGGGGCCCCCTTGGCCACACCAGAAAAACCTCACATCAGCACAGCCTGACTGGGGGCAGTGATGGAAATGATTGTAACGTCAAGGCAGCTCGGAGGCCCAGGAGATGAGCTCTGGTCAGGGCTGGCTATTCCTGCGGAGAGCAGGGGAAGGTCAGCCTCTCAGTAGTCAAGGAAAGGGTCTGATATGCCAAGAGATCAGGCCTCTTACAGGAAGAGCTCATAGTCCTCCAGACCACCAGATAGATGTCCGCCTGACCTTTGCAATTAACCTGACACACGTCTATCATCCTCAGAATCCACAGGCATTCAAAACCCAAACCATCTAGACTAACTTCAGTCTCATTGTGTATGTCCAACTGCTCAGCAGAACATAGTCCATAGGAACCATGCATCCATCATACGTTGGTCCCCACTCCAACCTGTCATGTTGGTGGTGTTTGCTGATTGGCCAGCAAACAAATGACTGTCCATCCTTGGCAGGGTTCTAGGAATGGCTAGATGATCAGCTCTCGGCAGTCAACGAAAATTCCTTTATCGAGAGTTATTCCCTACTACTACTGCCAAAGCGATGGATCTCTGCTTTGATGGGTAGAGCTTTCTTCCCCCAGATCTCTGCCGCTAGCTCTGGTGCACTGAAACAGAGGGCGGTGCTGGTGTTGGAGGGGGGGCGTTAATAGTCACTCACTGGAGTGTTAATTATCTCAGGAATATTCCTAGGGCTTTAACAGGAATAAAACCTCATGGAGATTATGCATTGGTTCTGACATATTTCCCAGACAGAAGAAATCAATATAACCAATTAAGGAATGGAAAGAAACAATGACAAAGGTAATTCAAATTCATCTTTTGGTTGAGATGATAATAAATTCTTGCATTTGAATATGGAATACATATTGATGGATGATAAACCTGATAATGAGATTTAATTAGCGAGTACCAACCCAGCAGGAGTTGCAACACTTTCCGGCTCCCTCCTTCCACCTCTCTACCTTCTGCTCCCTTCCTCCTCACACCACGCCAGTCACAGCTCACAGAAGCTCTGAGATGGAATATGCCAATCTGCCTCTCCCAGCTGTCACATCTAATCGCATAGGTTCCATCCTGCCCTGCCCGACCGCCGAGCCCATCCTGACCGACAACGCTCACTGAGCAGTGTTTTCAAACCTGCCCTTCATTATGTGATGGGAATAGAAATGTGAAGGGCATAATCTCTCCTCCTTCAGGTAGAGAGGGCCAATAGGGATCCCATGGTAGCAACCAGGCTTCCCATTGTCTAATTATGTACCCAACCTTTCTCAAGCCCAACTATACTCGCCCAAGTCACGGAGGAGGGCAGAGGGTGGGGGCTGCCTCAATTTCCCCATAGTGCTCCAGACATTTATGCTGGGATTGTGGATTTGCCTTGCGTCCTTGGTTGAAACGCTACTAGCAGATCTTTCCTTATGTTTCTCGGGCCAAACTTGGCTAAGATAATACAACTGAGAGGTTCTCTTGTTCAGTTCTCTTCCAAAGCCCACCATGCTTCTGTCTGTGTGGTTTTGAGGGAAGCAGGGTTCCCTGGAGTTCAGAAGTTTGAGGGTGTGGATCTGAGGGCTACCATAGCAACCATAATAACTCACTTTCCACATTGCTGATGATTGTGGGAGTAGGTGCTGTGTTATAGCATCTGCATGGCATGGTTTCTCTTGACTAGAAGAAAGTACTTGAGGTTGGCTACTTACAGAGGAGAATGAAGGTTTGTTTGTCTCAGTGTTTGGGAGGCTGAAAGTCTCAGACAACCTCAACGTTTGACATCTGGTGTGGGACTCCCTTGGCTGCATTATAGCATCATGGAAAAATCATAAAACGAAAATGGCACCGTGCAAGAAGGGAGTAGTTAACTTCGTAACAGCGCACTTTGGTGAGAACTAACTCTACAACACCCAGATTATTCCCTTCTGAGGGCAGAGGCCCCTGACCCAGTGGCCTAACAATCCCACCAGATTCCACACTGGGAGCCCAGCTCCCAGACCGTGAACGCCTTGGGAACCATACTCCAACCATACCCAAACCAAAGAAGAGTTTGTAACCTTTCCCTTTTCTCTTTCTTTCCTTTCTTGTTGGTCATAGGGCTTGAACTCAGGGCCTGGGTGTTGTCTCTGAGCTCTTTTGTGCAAGGCAAGCACTCTACCACTTTGAACCACAACTCTACTTTCAGCTTTCTGGTGGTTAATAGGAGATAAGAGTCTCACAGACTTTCCTGCCCAGGCTGGCTTTGAGCCGTGATCAGATCTCAGCCTCCTGAGTAGCGAGGATTGCAGGCACTAGCCACCAGCACCTGGCTATTTTTAACCTTTTCTTCTCTCCTACATGCTAACAATCCAAGAAATGGAAGAGACACTATCTGCAAAGTTGTCCTTCCCTACCTTTTTTTTTAAGCACAACTTTCCCCTAAAGTTCTGCACCTGATTATTTCCTACCTTATGATAAACTCCGAATCTTGGCTTCTCACCAGAATTTATCTTTAACTAGCTACCCAGTAAATTCGCTAGACTTTCTGAGCTACCTTTAACGTACCCATGGCATTAGCCATCTTGGGGCACTTTCATTGCTTTGAGTCCAGCTCAAATGGTTTGAATCATGTAGCCCTTCCTTCATCTTGAAAATACATACTGAAAGCTTAACCCTCTGTATTTCTGAATGTGACCTTATTTGGACACAGGGTTGTCACAGATATAATTAGTTGGGCTGAAGTCATATGGTGACAGGGCGGGTCCCTATTTCAATATGGTGTCATGGTAAGAGGAGGGAAAAGCAATGGCACATGCACAGATGGAAGATGCTATGCAGACCAGCCGGAATAGCAAGGGACCATCATCTGTCTGCCAATCAAGGAGCGCCTGGGCGGAGTTTGATCCAGGAAATGCAGGAAGGAGCCTTTCTACTGGTTTCACTGGGAGGGAAGACCTGCAAACATCAACTCCAGAGCAGCAAAGAAGTGCGATCCTGCTGTTTCAAGCGACTTTGCTTGTGGCACTTAGTTACCGTGGCCCTGGGAAGCTTCTATGGGTGCCATCTTGTTCTGACCGTTCCATGGAAGGATGCAAAGGATGGAGGGTGGAGACTGCAATCCTGCAGCCATGAATCTTCACAGCAGCATCTTGTCTATTTGCCCGCCCCTTCAGCATCCTGGCTCCTCATCTTGCTGGTTTTCTTTCATAGCTGATTGGACGACAGCTAAGACTTTTCAGTCTTCCCGGTTCACATCTTCCCGGGGACATACACAAAAGCAATTGCTGCTGTCTACAAAATTTGTTCCCTTTGCATCCTGGGGGTTGTAGGCTGCAAGGAGAGGGGGCCAAATCCCACTCAGGTCATGTGCTGTCCATCATCTTCCAAGATAATAGATGTTCACTCTCTGTCGTACATTGGCTTTTCTGCTGTTTATCTAGCAAAACTGACGATCCATGTCTTCTTCCTCACCTTGTGGAAATAGATAAGGGAGGAAGTGTTGCTTTAGGACTGAGCAAAATTAATTCACCTACAGAGGAAATAAACCTAATGCCAGGCTTCCGTGAGCAGATTACAATGATGCACCAACTCATCAAGCACAGACAAGTTGAGAATTCTCTTCTGTAAGGGTAGAACCCAGCCCAACTTCATTTAAGGAGTAAACATGATTTTATTATAAAAACAAAAATCAGGTGTGTCCAAAGTACATGACCAGAGGAAAGAGCAGAAAAGCTCTCTATCTTTGCTCTCCACCTGACCTTCTTCGTCATTCTGTGCCTGGCAAGACCAGAAAAAAAATAATGGCCTCCGACTTCACACTCTGTAGGTCTGGCCATTAACTTTGTCTCAGGGCTCGTTCCTAATTCCTGGGAAGCAAGTCTGCCTGATCCAGTTTTAGTCAAGAATCCAGCTCTACCTCAGAAGGTTTGGAGGAACAGATCTGGAGTAGGCAGGTGCACACGTCAGAGGTACAGCTGTAGATGGCAGGATCAGGGGGAGACAACCAGCCAGGCAAACAGTCCTGCCAACACCATAGGCCATGTGAGCTAACTGCTCTAATGAGCCCACCACACCCAACAGAAGAGCAGGAGCAGAGCAGGTAATCCACACTGCTTCTCTGAGTAGGACTCAGGCACAGAATGTAGCACAGCGACCAGCTCTAGACATACTGAGAATGGCATTGCTCTCCTGGCTTCTCTGGCCCTCAGGCTCAGGCCCAGCCTTTTAAGCAAATAAGCTCCTATAAACACCCACTTCTACAATGCCAAGAGGGTAGAAGATGAAGTAAGTCAGGCTAAGAATTTGGGTTACAGGTTGGAAATAGTTCTCATTCAGAGAACAATGTTGTAGGTGCATTGTTAGGTACCCACTAGACAGGAGGATCCAAGGTCACACATTGTATAGAATGAGCTGGGTTCAAATCCTCAACTGGAGGATGTGGACAGGTTACTTACCTTCCTAACCCCTGTCTCCCCTCTGTGATGCAGTCATTCTAGGACCTTCTGTACAGAGCTGTTAAAGATCAAGTGAGAACTTTTATAGTAAATGCTCACTAGTGCTTCGCTTTAGTCTTCCCATAAAACTGTAATTACCGTGAGGCCGGACAGCTTGTCATGATGTCCTCTACAGCCGCGCTGGTGGTGGGCAAAGGGGTGGAGAGGAAGTTTAAGATGCTTTGGCAAGGAAACAGAGGAGAGCAAAACATCACTAGCACTCTAGTAAATCAGTCAGAGCCAGTCTTCAAGACGAAGCCCCCAAGCAGAGTGCTCACCCGCAGAAAGCGCTTTATTAAAAATCATCTGGAAACACCCCGAGAACATAACTCACTGCCTCCCCTAGAAACGAAAACAAACTACAACCCACCAAGCGTACAACAAGAGAAGAGCCTTCGCTCTATCCGTCTCTGCCGCTTCGGTTTTGTCTGATCACAGCTGATGAGCGAAGAGCACCTAATGATTCATTGATGATGGAGGAGGCAGGCATCTCCCACCCCGTTCAGGTGCAGCTTTCCCAAGCAGAGTGAGCTGCACTGCAGGAGGGCACACAAGAGCGTGTCCCTTCTATGCAGATGCCACCGTCACCCAAGGACACCGGAATTGTCTTCCCGATCCTGCCTCCCCTGCCCCGTGACTCCTTTGTACCACAGCACTGTTTATGGTGTCATTAATAAAAGGCAATGGCCCTTTGCAGATACTTTACCAGGGAGCCTGCATTTAAATGCACACTGTTGTTTGAGAGAGGCCTTTCTCCCCCATCTTAATCACCCAGCTCTATAAAACATGTTTAAAGCTCACGGGACCTCTGAGAATATCCTGAGTTATTCATCTCAGCGTCAGCACACACACACACGCACGCACGCACGCACGCACGCACACACACACACACACACACACACACGCGCACACACACACACACACACACACACGAAAAATAGATTGCTTATCTGTTGACTCCTAGAGGAAAACCTGGAGGTTTACAAGTGGTTAAAAAAATCCTTGCCTAACCTCCTAGCTAGGTAGCCAAAACATTGTGACTTTTTTTTCCCCCTAGAATCTGCAACACATGGTTACAAATCATGGCTCATGCTTCATAGATATAAATATTTCAAAACCACTTGGCTTTCTGGCCTGCCAGATGGCTGCATTTCACATTTCCAACTGCATCTGACTCCTCAAAACTCAGTGACTCAAATTTTGTGAAGGGGCTTATGATCCTAAAAGAGGGGCTGGAGAAGTGGATGGACGTTTCCAAATTTTTTTTTAAAAAATGTTCTCAATGGAGTGAGCCCTCTTGCTTTGCTCGTGGGTGTGGCTGGCTGGCAATTTAGCAACAGAATCACTAGAAGACACCTCTGGCCCATCTCCATCTCCCAGGCCCACAATCGGCTCTGCCACACTCACCCTACTCTGTGTCCTCAAGTTCTCTCCTGCACTTCACTGTCTCTAGAATCCTGTAAACCTGGTGAATTTGATCTCAAGTGCTTTATGAGGCTGCTGGTTAAGCCAGACACAAAAGTCTGACTCACAGAGTTGCCGGGCTGATGATGGTAATAAAACATAAAGCGAGCAAGCAAACTCAGGCTCCTCCGTGACCTGTCCTTATCCTGAGCCAATTGTACCACACGTCCCACAGCTGTCCACGCAGCTAAATCATCCAGGCATGAGCTCTTGGAAAACAGATTTCTCAGCTCTACCTCAAACTTTCCGGGGAGGATGGATAGATGGAGGCTCTAGAGGAGCAAGTGGATCTGTGGCTGTGCGGCCTGGGGCTGAGAGGCAGCCTCCTCTCCCATCGAGGCCTCGCCTAGGGCTTCAGAGGCCCAGGGAATGAGCAGCTTGGCTTTGGAAGAATTCCATGAGTCCCAGCTGATGTTTCGGCCAGTGCTTTCTCCTCCCGCTTTGTCCTCCGTTTCCCATGTCCGGAGTGAGGAGGAGATACTCCACCGTCCCACAGTCAGCAGGCTCCCTCACCCCAGTCAAACAGACGTAGGCAGGCGCCCCCTGAACTCAGCCCCCGGGTCCATGCACGCTGAATCAAGTGGCTACTATTATGATACGCTTTAAGACATATGCCTGCTGCGGGCGGGGGCTGGTCGGCGACTGCTCCAATTCTCTTTTGGTTTTGAGGTTTTGTTTGTTTAGTGGTACTCGGCGTTGCTCTTGGGGCCTTACACTCCTACTTCATCCATACCTGTATCCATTTTGCCTTTTAGTTTGACCAGTCCCCTACCTCCTACCCAGTTGTTTTTGAAATAAGATCCTGGTGGCTTTTACCTGAGCTGGCCTGCAACTGTAATCCTCCCATCCCCAGAAACTGGGACTGTGGGCGTGTGCCAACACTCCTGGCCCAGATTCCGAATTCTTGTCTGGGTGGAAGTTTGTAGGGGTATTGGGGCTTGCGCTTTGGACCCGGCACTGTCTCTTAGCTGTATTGCTCGAGGATGGTGCTCTACCCCTTGAGCCACACCTCCACTTGTAGCTTTGGGGGTTAATTGGAAATAAGAGTCTCATAGACTTTCTGCCCAAATGGGCTTCGAACTACAATTTTAGATCTGTAACTAGGATTACAGGTGTGAGCCACTGGTACCTGAACCAGTGCCGCCATTCCTCTCAGGCAGACAGCTGTTCTACAATACCTTGGAAATCCCGCACTGTCTGTGCGTGAGGGCCAGGGATGGACCCACAGCTTCAGATCCGCAGCTGAAAGGCCAGCAGAATCGCCGCCCGCTCTGCTGCGGGGAGAGCAGCACATGGCGCGGACAGCTCCAGGTTCTCTGCTCCTAGGAGGGTTTTTGAGGTGGCTCCTTTCGGGCTCACTGACAGGCAGAAGGCCATTCGCTCTCCTCCGAGGATGACGGGGCGTGGTCAAGGGCTGGGGGTCTCCTGAGGAGTCGCGCTCTGCTACTTCCGCCTTGCTGTAGGCCAGTTGGATCTAGGAGAAAGCGTCAAGGAGGGTCCTGCATAATGATGAAGCTCGAGATGCACTTCTCCGTCCTGGAAGAGGCTTTCTGGGCCTCCCCGCCCCTGCCTCCCCCGCCCCTTCTCCCCATACTGAGGACTGAACTCAGGGCCTCAGGCTTGCTAGGCAAGTACTTTTCCATACACAGCCTGCCCTTGACTCTTGTTTTTTTTGCTTAGTTTTCTTTTTCCCAAATGACATCTTTTACTTTTATCCTGGATGACAGTTTTGGACCAGGGTTCTCTTACCAATGTCTCCTGAGTGGGTGGAATTCCAGGCACACCCCACTGTGCCCGGCCCTGGATGCACTTTTGAGTGTCCAAAGACAAAATGACAACATGTACCATGATAGCTCGAGGTGTGTGTGTGTGTGTGTGTGTGTGTGTGTGGTTGAGGGGCTGTGGGAGCTCCCGTGCTATCAAATGATACAAATCCTCCCGTGCTGTCAAATATTATGAATCCTCCCGAGCTGTCGGATGATACGGATCCTCCGGCGAAGAGCAGGTTTCACTTGGTGGGAGCCGGGACACTTGAAATGGCTTTTCTGTGAAGCTTTAAAGCCGCGGAGTCTTGCTTATCCTGTCAGCTGTGGGTGGCTTGGGGATTTGACTATTTTTCTCCCCCTCCTGATTTCTCAGAAGCTCAGGTGAGCCCCCAATTTCAGCACGGCGGGCTGGAACGGAACTTGAGCCGGAAGCGCTTCACTTGGGTTTGTTCCACGTGGTCCAGTGCAGGAGCTCAATGCAAACCAAGGCCTCCGGCTCTAGCCAGCGTCACATTACTAATCTGAGACCCAGAGGAAAGGGTTCCGGAGTGTTCAGTCCATGAACAATCGAGAGCTTGTTTCTTGGGGGTCGTGGCCCCTTGTTTTGAGCGTCAGAGTTTGTGACAGAATGAAACTGCTTACCTCATCATAAGTCAGGAAGCGAAGAGAGGGTGAGAGCCTCAATCCTTTTCAAGGATGTGCAGAACTACCGATGCCCGTGTCCTGTCCCCAGACTGAGTTAATTAGACTGGAATAGGGCCCGGAGCGCTCACTGACTCAAAAGGGCAGCAAGCGCTAAGCACCCAGCTAGAGGCAGTCACTGTTGGTCTGCTACTAAAAAAAGCATGTCTTCTAACCTCTACAAGGTGATTTTCTGTTCCTGGTGAGAAATAGCAGTAGGCTTTTCCTGAGGGGGGGAGGGTAACCCTTCCCAAGAGACAGGGAGTGGAGTCCCATGGGAGCAGACACCCCAGATCTGTCTGTCTGGCATCAGAAGGGTCCATGTCAGCGATCAAGGTGGAGACCTGCGCCGAGGGCCTGCGGCAGGTCTCGTCTGAGTTTAGGCAGAAGGAGGAGCCCGGGAATGCTTGACTCTGAAGGCTGAATTTTGTAATGTACTTGGCTCTTGTGGAGGGACTATCTTTGGCCACCCTGGAAAGAGATCGGTCTCTAAAATCTTGAGAAAGAAGGCTCTGCTACCGCCCCCTGCAATCATTCCTTGGTCTCACGGTACTCGGAATCCAACAGAGTTTTCTCACATCTCAGAGACCCTCTCCTCCCATAGTGAGACTCCACTGTTCCGGCCGTCTGTCCTTGTCAGAAACAAAGGACAGCCGCTCTGGTTTACACAAAGCTCTGAGGACCAAGGAATAGGCTGGTGGTGGGGAACAAACACAAAATTGCCTGACCTTGATTTTGAGCCAAACCTAAGGTAAAATTCTTCTCTTTCTCCCACAGGAGCTCGATGACTAGCCAGAAGGGCGTTTGGGCTGAAGGTCTTTGACTTACTCTGGAATGAGTAATAGTGGCGGGGTGCGGGGGGGGGGTCTGTTTGTGGTCAGTTGTTTTCATTTAGGAATCTGGATACAATGGTGTCAGAGCAAGTCTATGCAAACGAGCAGGACCTCCTCATTGGCATTCCTGCCACCCCTGCCCCTCCCACTGCTGGCTCCTGCACCCGAACACCAGCCAAAAGCAGGGGAGGATAAAAGCCGGTGCCTGATCTGGAATTTTCTGTGACCTACACAGATTAGGGTAATGTGAGCTGCACGGGCTGTTGCCTTTCATGTCTGTGGGTTTGTTTGAAGGGACAGGTTTAGATTGTTTACAGCTTAATAAGCTAAACAGAGGCAGCCATGTTTGAACAGGTTGTCCCTTCTGGACATAGAGAGAGAAAGAAAACCACAGCTACTCAGTGACTTCAGCCACCATTAAAGGGAGGCCTGCGATCTGTTTGGGCAGAATGCTTTCCTTGCCTGCCCCCAGCCCGCCTGCCCTGCTGTGTAGCACGGCGTGACCGCAACTTGCCCATTCTGAGAGCCGTGTTCTCAATATTGTCTTCTGCAACTTACCAAAATAGAATCGACGATTCGTTGACCCACATGATGTGCACGCCGACAATGTCTGCAGAGATTCTGTTTGACAGTGGCTTGCTGATTTCATAGAACGTACACATCCCTCCCTGGGGATCCCAGACCTCCCTTCCTAACCAGGCTGACTGACAGGAAAGCAAAGGAAATGCTACCTCTTCCAAAGCCCTTGACTTGGGAGAACATCCTGGCCTTGGAAAATCATGGAGGATTTGCAACAACTTCGAGAAAACAAGATGGTTTGTGTTTTCCTGTGGGTTGTGGTTAAGTCCCAGGGCATGTACACGAGACTCTGTCTGAGCAGCAACCTTGTTTTCTTGAGCCACAATGCTGAAATAAAGCTGCCTGGAGTCCTTTCTTGGCACTCTGAGCTACTAAGGCATCATAAACATTTTCTCACAAGGTAATGTATTGTTTTCAGTCGCCAGGCTCAATCTTTGATTTCTCTGAGCTGTGATCTTTAAAAATAAAAAAAAAAAGGAGGCAAAGTAATCTAACAAGCTAAGACACTAGACCTATTTTACTTTCCCTTCAGAGATAAACTGTTCCCGTAGTACTTTGGTGAATTTGTCTCAGAATTGAATAAAGTGAAAGTAAAAAACACACACACACACACACACACACACACATACAAAAACAAAAAACCAAACTGGAGCCAACTGCTTTAGCAGTCTGTTTTTGCAGAGTTGGGTGAAAGCCTGGCAGAGCAAAATGTAGGTGCCTCTCCTTTTGGAAAGGGAATAGGTCCCATAAACTGGTTGGAGGCAGAAAAAACTGTGAGTAGAAAATGCTCTTAAGCACCTTAGCACACAGGCAAGCTTTGCTCTGTGACATTGCATGAGGCTGGACTGTGTGGCTGTCTGATTGGTGCTGCTTACCACCACTGCCCACAAGAGAGCACTGTCCAGACCCTGCCTGCCTACGAAGGAAGCAGCACACAGCGAGGCTTCCATGGCTTTTGCATCATTGTGAAGTATAAAAGTTGAGTCCAACCATCACCAATTGGACACGTGCACAAGCAGAGAGGATGGAAATAAACACACATTGCCCTGGTTTCTCCACTCAGTGCAGTGAGGAAAACTAGGAAGAGCCACACACAGAGCAGCTATCCAACAGCCCGGAGAAAGGAATGGGAGAATGCAGGTTGGGGAAGAAGATCTGAACCTGAAGTGCTGTAGAAACCGCTGTACATTTTCCTCTACTTTGTGTCCCATGGACTTCCCTGGTCAGGATGCCAGGTGCATCGAACACATGTCCTTCTCTACTGGCTCAAGGAACATAAAGGGGGACACAGGACATGATGTCGAGGCCAGGAGTCTTTCTCCTTCCTAAGAACTTTCTCCCTCTAGAGAAGACGTAAAGTGACGATGATCAAACATCAGTAGTCCTTAGAGGAAGAGTAGTCAAATCAGGAGATAACATCACATATCTAAAGATGATCTTATGTCAACAACAACAACAAAGATCTTGAAGTGAAATAAGAGAAGCTAACAAGAAAACAATTTTTTTCAACCTTACAAATAAAAAGTGTTGGCCGGGACCTGGAGAAATTGCAACGCTGCCCTGCTGATGGATACGTGAAGTGGTGCAGTCATTGGGAAATGGTACAATTACAAGACATTTCCCAGGAGGTCCTGCCTCTCAAGTGTGCCAGGAAGTTATTCTCAAAGACCTCTGCTACTCCTTCCTCTTGTTAACATACCTTGTGTTACAGAAGTGTGAGGCGCCACCCTTACCGCGTCCCAGGAAGGATGCCGCACACCTTTTGTCCCCCTGCATATGTGAATCTGTCCATGTGTTCCCTCACAAAAGTAGTACCTTTTCAAAGCACTAAGGACTACCGCACAGCACTATGGGCAGATGTCCCTTCAGAACAGCGAGGTGGTGTCTTTTCAGACAAGAACACAGCCCCGCACCCATTCCATAGGGGACGCTACTTCTGTTTATCCTTTTATTCTGGCAGCCACTGACCTGTGGCAGTGACCTCACCCCCTTCCCCCATCCGCTGAGCCCCAACCCTGCTGCCAAGCCAAGCCCTGCTGGGACTTTGAGGAGCCGCCTCTGGCATTTTAAAATAGAATTTACTTGCACGGCTCTGTTCTGAAATAGCAAAATGTGCCGGCCTGCTTCTCAAGAATCCTCTTTGGATTAAATCTTGAGTGTGATTACGTCAACAAAGGAAATTGCATCCCTCCTCTATGAAGGAGCACATACAGCCTGCCCCTGCAGTCCAGGCCCAGCGCGGATGTTTACAGCCCCAGACCGAGGCCACCCGGGCTCCCTAGAGCTCTGGGGGAAGGAGACCTGGTTAGTTCCCCTCCAGGGAAAGCAAAACTCAGAGAATTGGCTTGGATGTTAGGACCAGATGACTGTCCTGAGTTTTCCCTGTCTTTTACCTAAGGATCTTGATCTGTACAACTTCCTGGAGAAAGTAGCTGCCCCTTTCTGGGCAGGGTCATCTAGGAGCAATCCCTGCCTGTCATTAGCTGCTCACTCAAGCAAGAGCCACGCGTGTTAGACTGAGGCAGAAGTGGGGGGACAGGGGCCGGTCCTAAGCACAGCTCTGCCTTAACCACTTTCGTGTCTCCCAGTACACCACCATTTCAGAAGCCCCAACAGGGACCATCGGGAAATCAAGAGCTTCAATTTGAACCTTTCAAATGCCTTCTCTATGTTCGCATTGAGCTGGAAGATCTTGGAACATTGTGTGTGTCCACATCTAGAGGCTGGCGTGTCTTATCCCAGCTTCCAGCTTTCTATATGCAGTCATGTTTATCTGCACTGCTGCCTTGCTTCCAGCTACCTAGGAGCTCAGTTTAGACTCCAGCGAGGAAAAGCCCATGGACCTGGGGGTGTGGAGCCTTGGAGAGTGTTTCAGTGCTGCTCTGGGGCACGCAGGGCATGGGCTGTGTTTGAGTGCAGCTCTGGGCTGTTTCTGTATCTTGTTAGACTGTGTCCTGCCCCAGACCTACATCCCCATCTGCATTTTAACAAGCCCCTGGGGTGGCTCCAAAGCAAATTAGAGTTTGAGATGTACTCCATAGCCCAGGGGTGGGGGTGGGGGCGGGTGGGGGGGGAACTATGAGCACCTTGTCCTACAACTCAGCCAGGCTCTAGAACCTGAGCAGAATGTGAGCTCACCAGAAGGTATACTCTTCATACCAACTACTCTTTAGATTGCCCTTTTCTTGACAACAGGACTTACCTAACTAACTGGATGTCAGCAAGGGCTCTGTTTCTTTGATTTTCATTCCTCCTGAGGGCAGAAAGGCAGACAGAGAGGAAGTGTGGGACACATAACCATACTCACACCACTTGGAGGTTGGAGGCAGGAAGACTGGGTGTTGGAGGCCAGCCTGCGTTACAGTGCAAGATTCTGTCTCAGAAACAAACAGAAAAGGAAAGGAAGCAGGGAGGGCAGCAGGAAAAGAGGGGGAAAGAAACGAAGGAGAAGAGAGGAGAGGAGAGAGGAGAGGAGAGGAGAAAAGATGAACATGAACTTTTCCTTTAGGAGTCTATAGTCAAGCAAAAGCCCACTATGAACTGGGACTCAGAGTTTCAAGCCTTCCTCTGCCCCTTGCAACAGGGTTTCCTTGAACCTCAGTTTTTGCCTCCATAAAACAGGAGATCACGTAAGTTTCAGGACTGTTATAAAGAGTAAAGTGTTTGGCCTGGATGCAGAGCCTGCACTGCACCACGGCAGCTATAAAGGTAAATAATAATAACAATAATAATAGTAATCAGTATAAAAGTTTACTAAACATACCACCAATTGTCTAAAAGGTAGTGGTTTCATTCAGCTGAGGTAATCGGGACTGGACTTGAAGAAGAAGCTTGTGCTTGTGCTAGAAGCTACACCTGAGCATTAAGCAGACAGACCCATAAAGAACGACTTTGGAAGGTAAAGGAAATTAAATAAGTAAACACTTCCTTGGAGATGAGATTGCATAAGCAAATTTGAGAGAACACGAACTCATCTGATTTTTTTTTTTTTTTGCCCCTGGGTTTGCAAATTTATTACTAGGAACACTTTGCTTTTTTTAAATGAAGAAACAATTAGATCGTTTAAAAATAGTTATGTGCTTTGTGTATTAAACAAGTGATCTTTACTGTAAAGACTGGGGTGACAGGAAATAAGAGCTCCTGGAAGATCTGGGCCATATGCTACTGCGCGCTGTGTGGGTACACGCGGGCTGAGCCAGGCGCCAGCTGCCTGTTGCCCAGATGAAGCTGGGTGAGCTCAGGACAGCGCCCTGCTTCAGCATGAATCCTTCTGCCCTCTCTTGCTAACATATTCCCTCCACCACTCAAGAATGCCCAGAGCTTGTGCCAGGTCAACAATGCCTAGCTCTGACCGTACCATTTGCAAAGTGAAGAGCCTATTTATGAAGATAGTGGCGAGACCCAGGCCAAGCCGCAGTGGGGGAACCTTGGCTCCTAATTAGCAAGAGCAGTGCATTTGAATGGGGACGCCTCGGTAGGCAGTTGGCTCCTGCCTTGACTGCCAACGAATCTGGGGCAGAGGGAGCACTGGCAGGGAAACATGAGCAGGTGAGGGGAAGAAAACAGAGAAAAAAAAATGTGCTCATCCCTTGGAAACTTTAAGCCCTGGAAGCATTGCATTTCTATGGAGAAATCCAAGCTTTCATCCCACGGGTGTTTTTCTCCGAGCTAGAAGCTTGTAGATGACACAACAAATCTGGTGAACAAGCAGTCCCACAGCTATTGCTAGTATGGGGACAAGAGGCATGGCCGTGTGTTGGGGGAGGGGGGGTGAGAGTGGAGGCTGGGAAATATGGGCATTTGATCCTTCTTACAAAGCAGTCAGGCCATTACTAAGAAGCCCATGGAGAAATCAGAATCCTTTGCATTTCTCTGGATAGGCATGAAAGAACGCCTCTATAACCTTAATGGAGGTAATCTGATAACTCGTAAGATGATTTAAGCCAGAACTTCAGATGCTGTTGCAGAAGGTTGATGGACTATAGCTGAATGGTGATAAGTATTCTTCAGCGTTTGTGCGTGAATTCTGGCTCAAGGAAAAGGAGCTTCCTACTGAGAAGGGTGAAAGAGCATTTGCAGGTGTGATAGCTGCTCTGGGAGGCTTGATGGAGCAATGAGGTATTCTCAGTGCTTTAATGACTTCAAGTCCCAAGTCCGTGCAGGCAACCCTCTGAATGAATACCAAGGCCATGTACGATCTCGGTTGAAGCATGCTGGTTTCTTTTGATGAGACAATCAGAGAAGGATGGAAGACTGAGTTGTTTTTAGGGTTAGAAGGGTATGGTATCACTCTAGACTTTGAGTTCACAATGAGCTTAAGAAAGAGGAACCATGGGATTTTTTTTTAATGTGGATAACTTAAAGGGAAAAGGGAATAGACATAAGATTATAGGTAAGTAGATAGCTAGATAAGAAGATGGATGCTAAATGCTATAAATGGATAGATAATAGGTAGTTAATAGAAGATGATGATGATGATGATGGTGGTGGCGGTGATGATAGGTAGGTAGATGGATACATAATAAGGCTTGGTATTAGTTTCCTATCATTGCTGTAACAAATCATCACACAAATTAGTGTTTTAAATCAACACAAATTTATAATTTCATATTTCTACTGGCCAACAAATCTAAAATGGACTATCAGGGCTGCATTTCTCCTGGCTGGTAGAGGGAACATCTGTTTTCTCTGCTTTTCTAGCCTCTAGAGGCCGCCTACACTCTTTGGCTCACGGTCCCTTCTTCCATCTTCAAAGGCAGCATCTCTGGCTCATTCTCTCTCCCCTCTGCTGTCGCTCATTCTGACTCTCCAGTATCTGCTCAGAAGGGCTCTTGTGATTGTATTGGAACCACCCACATAATCCAGGATAATCTCTGCATCTCAAAATGCTTCATTTAACCACATCTACAAAGATCTTTTTACCGTAAGAAAGTGACATATCTGTGGATTCCAAGGACTGGGACGTTAGGTATCTGTAGAGAGATCTGACTCAGCCTATTTGTCCTACCTGAGGTTAAAAATAAAGCTAGGCTATGAGGTCTTGTACAAATATGCCCGTTAACAGAAAAATACTCAAAGAAGACTATGCCAGAGCCACAAACTTGCACAAAAGAAAACAAAAGCAAAAGCAAATTTCTGCAAAGACATCTGCCCAACAGTGGCCTATTAAATCTTGGGCTGGTGCAATCTTTGTTATTGATTTCCAGAAGTAAGGATTATTGTTTGAAATATCTTACATAATTCTCTTCACTTTCTCTTTAGGAACTTACCCTTCCAGGGGTATCCTTGAATGTGCACAGAGTTTACTAAGGAAAGTGAATTCCCATTGCAGTGCTACTCCCAAACAGACTGGTTTAAATCATGGGAGCATCTCTCTCCTATTGTGATGTGGGTTAGCAGAGCAGATGAAGAATTACCTTCTGAGTCACATCCTGAAAGGAAAGTGAAGGCTGTCTGCTAAGAAGTCGGCCTTTTAATGGCTGGCTAATGAGGTCAGCATGGTCCCCTGCTCATTCTTGGGGCAAAGTCACCATAGCAGCTTGGATGTTTGCGTAAGAACAGAACCAAACTCCCTCTTGTTTAAGCTGTGCAGACAGAATTATGTCCTACTTCATACATTATTCAAGCAGGCAGAGGAACTATAACCGATAGAACACTTGAGAACTATAGTAGATGCTGAAGATGGAGAAATATGGGTGAAAGCCAAGAAAAATTAGTTGGTTTAGTAATGACTTAAAGGACTGGAAGGGTGCACAGATTGATGGGATGGAATTAACCTCAATGGAGCAATTTTAAGGTTATGGCTCTGTTACAGTCCATTCTCAGGCCTGGTCAGACCACTGCTGACATAGCTTTCTTCCTTGGGTTTCATTTGAATATAACTGAGTATATCAAGTGGAACTGGAACTCATATCTCCTAAATGGTAGAGGGCCTGCTAACAAGTGGGTGGTCCTGAATTTCAGTCCCCCCACACACACACAATAGAACGAGGCCATGGAGAGAACTAGTTATTTAGCTATGCTATCAGTACAACACCGATGTAAGTCTACCATTTCTCACTGTCTTCAGTTTGTTTGGGCCCACGGTGCTCACGGAGGTCTCTAGTGCCTGCATTTTATAATGCAACGCATCACTTCCTAGGAGAAATGAATGACAACACACTTTCTCACTGAGAGCAACCTTTCTGAACTAAGACAATTTAAGGAATTAAATCTGAACTTCTCATTCAAATTCCTGCCTTAAAAAAAAAAAGCTAACTGGCAGAAAGGATGATTTTTCTTTTAAAACCAAGAACAAAAATTAAGTCATTTCACAAAATTAGAGCCTTATTCTGAGTGACACATTAATAATGGAACAGGAGAATTGAATAAATTGCATTAGTGTTGTCATTTCATAACAATGGGACACCAGAGGGGTGATTAAATTTATCATCCTGACACAAGTGATAACTCCGCTGCTTGCTCAGAGTTACAGAGTGCAGAAAATGGTATCCTTCCCTTTCCTGTTTAAAACTGTTAAATAATGACACATAAAAGGTAATTAATAGATTCCTAAGTAGGGCTTGTTGAACATCTCAAATTAACTGAGTTCAAAATAAAAACGAATGCTAATTTTGTTTACAAAGCAACATATATATATATATATATATTTAAAAGGGAGAAAAATTCAGACAGTGCTGAAGAGACAGATGAAAAGCACCCACTGTTGTCACTCCTTGCAAGATTCCTCTTCCCTCCCGCCACCCCCCGATATATTTCCCTGCTATTGTTGTTTCTTCTAGTGTTTTCTTCTATGCCTAGAAGTCATTTTCTTATACTATAATATATTGGTTCATCAACTTTAGATATCAATCTTTCTATTTTGGAAGATGAGAATTTCATGGTCCTTTAATCGGTTTCATCTCAATATTTATTAATTTGCTTTTTTTAATTTTGTTGCCATGTACATAATATTCATTACTATCCATCAAGACATTAGTAATATACTACTAGTGAATTAAGAGTGTCATTATCTTAAGTAGTATATTCAGTCATATTACAACTAATAACAAATAGCATACTTTTAAGAGAATCGAAATTAGTACTGTACTACTGTTATACTTTGTTGAACAACTTTTTGTTTTTCCTAGAATTGATCATTATTTTGGCTGTCAGTGGCTCACTGTTTCTTAGGCAATAGATTAGGTGATACCTTCCATTTATCGTACTAGAATCTAAGGCTGAAAGTAATAGGATGAAAAGTAACCGGAGAGAATATGAATGTGCTGCTGCATTTAACGTGATAGAAATGACCTGCATGAGTACTAGATGGAGACCTAACAAGACCTAGATGAGAGAAAAAGAGAGAGTCAGAGAGAGTTGTTTGTTCCACTGATGTTAATCAGCAGATAGAGCAAATGAGCAGAACAGAATGTTCTCAAAGGAAAAACTACAAATGGACAATAAATACATGAAAAAATATATCTGACGTCATTAGCCATTGGGAATATGCAAATCAAAACTATAGTTAAAGTTCTACCTCTCCCCAGTCAGGATGGCTGATCATCAAGCTATTGGGAGGGTTGGAGAGAGGGAGGACGGAGGACACTGATGGTTCATTGGAGGGCGTGTAGATTAGTGTAGCCACTATGGACAGCAACGTGGAGATTACTCAAAACACTAAAAGTGAAACTCCCATATGGCCCAGCTATACCACTCCTGGAAAAGGATTAAAGCCAGCATACACTAGAGACACCTGCATAGCCAGGCTTATGAAAACAATGTTCACAAAAGCCAAAAGTATAGCAACAGTCTAGGCGTCCCTACATGAATGAATGGATAAAGAAAATATTATATATATGTGTGTGTGTGTGTGTGTGTGTGTGTGTGAATATTAGACAAAACAAAATGAAATTGTGTTGTTTTCAGGGGGAAAAAATAGAACAGGAAATCATCATGTTAAGTGAATTAAGCCAGGCTTAGACAAATATTGAGTGTTTTCTCTCCTATATGAAATCTGAGTTCTCTAAAAACAATAACAACAACAACACACAAAAATAGAAGTGTGAACTCTCTAGGGAGAGGTAGAGACCAGAAGAAGAAGGATCGGGGAGCACGCAGGGTAACAGGGAGGGAGAATTCAATCCAATCATATTATACAGATGTGAGAAAATATCAGAGTGAAACTCACTATTGTGTTCAATTAATATACGAAAAGATAGCCTGCAGGTCCTTTAGGACCTTATTTTTGGTAGTGTTCAGCACAGATTCTCTACAAAATGCTTAGACAATAGTATAGGATTTTGCTGACTTAATACAGGTCTGTAAGCTCAACTAAAGAATTGGGGGGGACGGGGGGGCGGGGAACCATAGCCTCTTAGCTCAATAAAACAAATGATGCTAGTGAACAGTGCCTCCTAGATTTGTCACCTAAGTTAGCACTAAAAAATACCTCTGCCAAAACAGAGCCAAGGCCTCAAATCTCCATGTCGGTCACTGCTTTTCTAATTATCACGAATGCCTGACTCAGCTGGCTGAGACATAGCTCGGGAGGGAACATGAACGCGGTGGCGTTAGCTGTGAGAAGTAGAGTGGAAATGCATCTGTAAGACTGGACAGTGGCCTGAAGATGCTCTAGGTTTCTTTAGAGGATCATCAAGGAGTAACGGGATTGAAGTGGTGTCGAAAGACACAGGAAAGGGGGTTGGGGGGGGGTCTCCTGCCAAGGAGAGATGGTGCCTGGCGATAATGAGCCTCCAGCCGAGCAAACAATTCCACCAAGAGCCAACCAGTATTGTCTGTCTGTGTCTCTGTGGCCGCGGGGACACGGCTCCACACTGACGGAGCCCAGAAACTCATGTGAAGCAGGGCACAGGGAACTGGGTCACGAACAAATCTCTTCCTTTGGAAAAATGTTCTGGTTCAGAGAGCGGAAGAGAGGAAGGATAACACATTTATCTGTTTGTCTATGTTTATGATGCCTGGGATGTGGTTGTGCATGAAGTAGAGTGTCAATAAATATAGTTTGGATGGATGGATAGACTGCAGGAAAGATAAGCTTTTCAGTAGTTGAGAAACGGGCAGAATCATGGCCGTTTCTCCATGTTCCCTAAATCATGTTCCCCTTTCCCACAGCAGAATTCGCCAGGGGAAGATGTTGCATTTTGTGTTGCTCATAATGAATTGCCTTGGATTTGAGATAGAATTTTTTTTTGTTTAGGCAGGTTTTGGGGGGCTAGTTTTGACATATATATGCGTGTTTGTGTGTGTGTGTGTGTGTGTGTGTGTGTTCTTACATCATCCTTCTTTTTAAAAAAAATCTTGTCTCCTATTATTCAATAAGGGAAGTGTGGCATGTCAGTCAGAAGTGTGCCTTTCTGTTTCCCCAAGCAGCTCACAACTGCTTTTACCTGTACAGGTTAGTAGTAATAAGCAGAGTCAGATTTCTGTGCGACCAATCTTTGAAACTTTTTCATCTTGCAAAACTGAAACTCTCTAACTATGAATTCATTACCCACTCCTTCATTTCCCAAGCTCTGACAAAGTAATGCTGTTCTGCTTTCATTTATTATTGAATTGTGGGTGCCTGATCATTTTTGTTCCTCCACTTTTACTGCGCTGGAGATTGAAGGCAGTGCCTCCTGCCTGTCACCACGTCTGGACCACTGAGCCCAGCCCCTGCCCAGGGAAACAGAAAGCTGTAAGAACGATCAGGGGCCTTGGACTTGACCCCCAGTAGTTCAGTCCTCCTCACTGGTCTGATTAGAAAACAAAGACTGAGAAAGGAGAATGAACATACAGTTAACTTGTAGTCGAGTTACAACTATAATTCAAGGTTTCTCGTTAAGGCACCTGTGTGGTTTTTCAGTCGACCCCAACGTCACTGATTAGTATTTCTGCAGATGACTTTGTCCAGGCAAAACTGGGGCTCCCAATTTTAATCTAAATCTCTGAGTAATGGTGATAAAACAGGCTAGAGATCTTGGCTCTTCTCTCTCCTGGGGTGCTTTCTCGCCCCCACACCCAGCAATAATGGCTTCTTTATTCTCTGCTTGTAACCTACCTTACCTCCTCTACTCAAATCCTTCTTTGGAAAGTGGCCGGCATCAGGGATGGATGCCTCTCCATGGGAGGATCAACATGGGTTTTGTGTCCCCTCCCACACGGCAGTTGATTGGCAGTGTCTGTCTTCAGCCCTGTGGGGACAGCTTGGAGGAATATGAGCTAGGCTGGCCAATTAGTGCTGTCAATCACAGGTAAGGCTGGAG
Source organism: Dipodomys ordii (assembly GCF_000151885.1). NCBI lineage: Eukaryota > Metazoa > Chordata > Mammalia > Rodentia > Heteromyidae > Dipodomys > Dipodomys ordii. Next base: position 22,208,833 of record NW_012267226.1, read on the forward strand.
CCATGATAGGATGCTGGGCCAGGTAGTTATCATGCATGCAGGAGAGGATGTGTTTAAATTCATTGCTGCTACCCCAAGATGAGTTTCAGTTTTAATCTTACTTCTAACTTGGCATAAAAGCCTTTGCCTTCTGGAAAAGAACTTCGGATGTCAACCACAAATGAGAAAGATATTTCAAGGAGTTGGTTGCTTCTATAATCACGTCACTAAAGCAAATAAATGCTTGTTAAAGATCTCCCAACCTCCTTAAGTGCTTCTGAACCACGTATTTAATGATCACACAGCCTTCAAGAATTGACTTAGGTGTTATTTACTTGTAGGAGAGTCTCAGCCACACCATGGAGCCCGGGCTGGCGTGGTAACCCTCCTGCCTTCCCCCTCCTCCTCAGTCCTGGGATTACAGACACGTGCCACTACCACCCCCAAGCAAGAACTGGTCATTTTTAAAGGAAAAGAAAGTTTTAAAAATTGAATGTCTTCCCCAAACAAGCGAGTAAACAGCTGAGCTGTTACTTCACCTCAGCTCTGGCAATCTGTAGGATTTCTCCCTATCCTCATAGGCTCTCCAAGACTTTAACCTTTGCTTTTGGGGGGACAGTGTTGGGGATACAACCCAGGCCATCTTACATGCCAGACGAGTGTTCTACCACTGGGCTATACTCCCAGCTCATCCTCGGTCTTTCCTTAAAGCCGTCCGGGGACTGAGGAAGAAGAGAAAGGATGGTTCCGTGGGACAGGGAGACAGGGGGGTGAGGGGGCGGGAGCAAAGCCGCTCCCCCAAACCCATGAAACTTCAGGTCCGTCCGCTTAGAACGAGGGAAGGTGAGTGTAATTGGAACGATATCTACTGTTCTTGTTTATAGGATGGGAAAAAGTCTTTCTAGTTAAGATCTGGGGGTGACTAATCAAAGAAGACTTCCAGGAGGGAATCATTTGCGAGTAGGATTTTGAGAGCTGCAAGAAGGTAGGGGGAAGGAGTCTGAGAAGAGGAAAATGGGAATATCATTCACAAGTTCATTAGTTTCTGGCTTTTCAGATGGGCCAAATATGCAAATGTGTTTAGATTTTTCTTTTGCAAAGCTGTACAGAAATCACCTTTTATTTCTTGGGAAGATTCCAGTTTAAATTCTGTTTAAATGACTGAAAACTCCAGGGGGTCTACAAAGGTTATTAAAAAGAAATTGGTCATTAAGTTGAAACTATCTAATAGATTAGTTTAAAAAGCCAGCTGTCAAAAACAGCCCCCTTCTGAAACAGCAGACCAATTATGGAATTATTGCAGAGGACTTATGAATAATACAGTGTTTCTCTCTCTCTCTCTTTCTCTCTCTCTCTCTCTTTTTACTCTCTTTTTGGTTTTACTCTGTAACCCAGGCAGACAGAAAAGCATATTGGGAAAGGAGTTGGCAACTCATGCCTATAGTCCTAGCTAATTGGGAGGCCTAGATCTGGAGGATCACAGTTCCAGGTCAATCCAGGGAAGAAAAATGTGTCCAAGACCACATTTCAAAAATAACCAGCAAGAAGTCAGATGCTAGTGGCTCACGCTGATCATCCTAGCTACTCAGGAGGCTGAGATCTGAGGATCTCGGTTCTAATCCAGTGTGGGCAGGAAACTGTGACACTCTTCTCTCCAGTTAACCACCAGAAAACCTAAGTGGTGCTGTGGCTCAAAGTGGTAGAGTGCCAGCCAAGACAGCACATGGCCCATGTTCCAACTCCAGTACTCTCGATAACCAAGCAGAGATTGGGGGAGGAGGGTGCTAAAAGAATGTCGTCACGCTGTCTGTGTCCCTGAGACACTTAGAGATGTTCTCTGCCCCAGAGTTGTGCCCTCGGTCACTAGCTGGGGAGGCAGGAGGGTAAGCTGGGGAGATGGCATCATTAATTGAGCACCCTTTAGTTCTCGGAGTCTAGACAGTAATGTCCAGGTAGGTTGTTACCCTCACCTAGTGGTCCCTCGAAGTGCAGGGTGTCCTGGACCTGTGCTCACTGTCTTCAGAGCTCGCGGCCACATCGAGTCCTTTCCCTGGACTATATTCACATCCAAGTCTGTGGGTGGGGAAACTGTTCTGTGCTGGGGTTCTGAAAAAGTATTTTAGCCGCCCAGAGTCTAGGCCGTTAAGGAGAGTTGTGCTCTGAACTTTCCTTCTGGGAAAAGCCCTTTCACTGAATCGTGTGGTTATGTCAGGTACCTTTTTCCAGCTGACCAATCAGAACAGCTCATCATCCCAGATGCAGCCTGTTGGGCCGGCCACCCCGCAGGTCCTCTTCAGGCCCTGGGGCTGTATCGGGAGACAAGCTGGGGAGAGGAGGTTCTCTGTTTTCTCTTTACCTTGAGGGTAACACGAGCCAGGGATGACCGGGGATCATTCTTGATGCCACATGGAAAAGAAGCTTCCTGAACCAACAGGAGTCGCTAGCTGTAGAACAAAGAGATGGCAAAGTAAACGTAGCCTCTGTGTTGAATCTCTGGATCCAGCAGAGCCTGAAGTCAATCACCTCTGAGACTTGCAGGTTATTTGGACCAACAAACTCCCTTTGACACTTAAGCTGGTTTTTGCCTCTACTATTTGCATCCAGAAGGTTCCTGAGTAATCACAGAGGCAAAGGGACAGAAGACAGGACACATCTTATGGATTTGATCTTACCACTTGGGATTTTGGAGGGCATCCCTGATGATAGCTGTTTCCCAATTTCTAGTTTCAGATCTTCTGGTGTGTGTGTGTGTGTGTGTGTGTGTGTTTGTGTGTGTGTGTGTGTTGGTATTGGGGCTTGAACTCAGTCTATTTTCAGATCTTCTGGTGTGTGTGTTGGTATTGGGGCTTGAACTCAGTCTAGTTTCAGATCTTCTGGGGTGTGTGTGTGTGTGTGTGTGTGTGTGTGTGTGTGTGTGTGTGTGTGTGTTGGTATTGGGGCTTGAACTCAAGCCTTGCACTCTCCCTTGGCTGGTATTCTACTACTTGAGCCACATTTCTGCTTCCAGCCTTTTGCTGATTAATTGGAGATATATCTCCAGGATTTGTTGGCCCTGGCTGGCTTCAAACTGTTATTCTCATAGCTCAGCCTCCTTTGTGACTGGGATGATAGGCGTGGTCCATTGGTACCCTCTTGTTTAACCTCCTTCATAGCTCTGCTTTTCCATTCAGTTCTCTTCTCCCTTGGAATCCACTGTTTCCCCTAGGGAACTAGCCAACTTTCCGTCCCCCGCGGGTTTACCTCAGGCTTCACTGGCTGTCCGTGCCTTTGCCTACACTCGGAGCTGAAGCTCTGTACCCAGTACGGGTAGTACAGCCAACTGTTTGTTGGCTCCCAGGAGAGGAGGTAATTTCAGCATCTGTCCTAAGGCTGGTGAAGCCGTGCTGAGAGCGTAGTCTTTCTCTCTGAAGAAGTCTTTTCCATGGTGACCTTCTCCTCTCTCACCAGACCCAGGCCATACAAATCAAGGACTAGCCCAGTCATGAAAAGAAGAAATCCATACGCCACACTGCCATGGTAAAATTTGGGTGAAACTAAAGAGTCCTTCGCCGCTTTGCGAAGTGACAGAGGACAATTAAAAGGGAGGGAGAAAAGGGTCAAATTATCGTAGGGATTTTATACTTCTGTATTTCTTGTATATTAATTAACACTCAAAGCTCTTAACTAAAGTGCCAGCTCCTGTTCTAAGAGCTTCAAAGAGACTGACTTATTTAATCTCTGTAATAACTCTGTGGGATAATTTAGAGCCTATCATTATTTCAACAACGTTTGGCTAATAGTGATAATATCAAAAGAATGAGAAGATAAGCCACAGACTAGAAACAGATACTTTAAATGACATAACCAATAAAGGACTGTTACCCAAAAGCTACAAAAAAAACTCTTAACACCCAACAAAGAGAAAAATAGGAACACAACTAAATATGGGCAGAAGATCTAAAAAGACACCTCACTAGAAATGATAGACGGCTAGCTAGCGAGTAAGCACCTGAACAGATGTTTATCATCCTGTCATTAGGGACAGCAAATTAAAATTGCCAGCAATAATTACCACTAGCGTTTTTCAAGTGCTCTTTGTACGTATACTTTATGAATCTCCCTTCGCCTTCACAATACACACACACAGCTAGGATCAATGGAATGATCTGTCTCTCTGATGCATTCCAGTGAAGAACCTGTCCCCAGGTATTTGTACTAAAACCAAAGCCAAAGTGTCACGTCAGTTGGCAGGACATTGTTTGAGTATATGCAGGGACTTAGGTTCATATTTCCAAATCAATTGTACTATGTAAACCCAAGCAAGTCTAAGCGAAATGCATCTGGATGCACTCCTCCCCTGCTTTCCCCAAAGGACTTGATGTTGGGCGCATGTGAGCCAAGAAGTGAGACGAATTGAACGTTGGGACATTATGGTTAACTTAAGAACACTGGAAACCAGGAGAGGCTGGGTATCACACATAGACCTGCCTTAGAGAGAATGTGAAGCCAGACTGAACTATGGGTTGTAGAACAGCCAGTGGAGATTGGGCAGGACAGTTGTGAACAATTTGCAAGTCATCAAGTGTTGGTGGATAATGTCTAAGATGACAGAAAGCGCCGTTGCCCTCTGGGGAGAATAGCTGTGGTGGTCCTGGACCTGTGCAGTTGATTGGTTCAACTTGAGCCTGATCAAGTTCTGAAACAGACCTTGTGAATTTGCAAGTGGTGACGTAGACCACGGTATTGCTACAGTGCCAGTGATGCTTGTATACCTCACAACAGGGACTTCAGATAACAACCGCAGGCATTAGGCCAGGTCCCAGGAATAGCTGTAACTGCTTTCTCTGTGGTTCTGTAAACAGTAAGGGCAGAAGACAGAATGAAACAGAGGAATCACCTGAAGAAATCCATTTCCATGACTAATTGTTCAACTCATCCCCAGAATGTGATCATTTTATGGAAGTGAAAACCAAGACTTAACAAGAAGCCAAATTCTTTTACATCAGTCACAAGGTTTGAGTCTCTGTCTAACCTTAAAGCTTATGCTCTGAATTACCATAGTATGAATATTTAGTAACTTTTCATAACTTACTGTTTCATTAATTTTACATTCTTATGCAATAGAGTGAAAACACAAGCATACCCAGTACTTAGACATATTTATCCAGAGTTTTGTCTATGTATTACTTTGATCTAACGGGAATGTGTTCAAATTGAGGACACAACACCCAGGAACAGATTATGAGCAACAATCCAAACGGAAAGCCATAGGATAAAGCCACAGTATATAAACTTGCTTTTGTGGGGGAAGCAGGGGGGGTTATTATAATTTACTCAATTTCCATGCCGTCAGGTTGACAGATGTTGATTGACTGGCAGAAGTATTCAGAGATGGCACATACGATCAGCTATTTTAAGAAGATATTAGTGAGGTTGGCACTTACAAAATGCAGGGGATATATGAAGAAGAAACAGCATATTCTTTAGTAGTCACCGGAGCCTAGAGACAGTGCCTGTGTGTTAGAGGACTGCTTAGGAGGATCTGGGACTTTCTGAAGAGGAACAGACTAACCTGGAAAGTGGGGCCAGGCACTGCCAGCCTCTTGAAGCACAGACAATGATAATCAGGAATCGTAACTGTCCTACAGGCAAACGGATGGACGGGGCCCAAATCAGTGCAACTTCTTGATCTTAGCTTCTGGCCTTAGCATCTCCAAGTGGGAATTCTGTGTGAGCTTAAGGAGTTGATCAGCCTGACAGTTAAGTCCTTTTGCAATCTCTGTCTCCATCCATTGCTTTCAAAAAGGCCTGTGACCCAAATAGCTGAGCTCACAACTTCGGCTCTGTTGTGTAAGCCAAGAGCCACCCTCTCTCTCTCTCTCTCTCTCTCTTTTTCTCTCTCTCCATCTCTCCATCTCTCCCTTCCTCCCCTTCTTCCTGTCCCCCTCTCCCCTTCACAATCCATCTACTCAATAGGCATCTGTGCTTATGGAATGCTTGCAAAAGCTATGTAAGGCCGGAAACCATGGCTTTGTTTGTGGCCTTGTGCAGAGCGCATGAGGTTGCAGCATGGGCAACAAGAAGGGATGCCGGAGCCTCTGTCCTTGTTCAGGCGTCCAGTGGGGGGAACACGTGCCCTTACATTCACCCACTTAGCACTACCCTTCATCCTTCCTTACGACACTTGAGGCTGGTATTAGGCACCAATAGCCCGTCTTGGTCTCCTGCACTTGAATGTGATCTCATATAGCTTGCCTCAACCAGGATGTTTATACACACAGTAGACTTTAATTGTCAAAAAAAATGTAGTTCTGCTGTTTAGAAGACCAAGGCGCTTCCTGAGCCCCAGTTGCTGGGATCCATCCTCTCATGGCATTGCTCTTCAGACAAGGGATTAGGACTGTCCTCTTCAGGAATCGGTGGGCCAGGACGGGGGCCAGGGGAAGGGGGGGCGCGTGTGCAGGGGACAGTCAAGCTTTCTGGTTAGAAGCATGGGCCCTGGCTCTCGATGGCCTGGGTTTGTGTCTGAGGTCTGCCCTTTAGCAACCTTTGGAGCTGAGTTTTAAACTCTCTCACTCCCCTGTGCTGTGGGTTGTAACACCATTGCAATTCTGAGTATTAGGCTCCAGTTCTTGAGCAAGAAAGGCTTGTGTTCTGGAGTTCTTATACTAATGCTTTTGAGCTTAAGTTTTGTCCATTAAAACAGTCATATGCACAGAAGAGGAAGAGGAGAGGGAGGAGACATGAGTCCTGGGCAGGCACTGAATATACTATATACTAGCGATGGTTTTACTTTATTTCGACACAGTGACTGGGCGGGGGGGGGGCGGGTGGAGGGATCATCACAAAACTGAAGCATATCATTGCTGTGGTTTCCAGCTCCCCTCTGCCTGTAAGAGTTTCCAGCTCCCCTCTGTCTGTAAGAGTTTCCAGTTCCCCTCTGTCCGTAAGAGTCACCGCTTGCCCTTCCTCTGGCTAGATCACAGCTCCACAGTACAGTATGTTTTGTGGTCTGTTGCAATGAGACCACAGTAAGGAAGAACCCATTTCCCAATCCTGTGCATGAACTTTTGCTTCTTGATCCATTATATCACCTAATTAATCTCCCTTCATGTGTCTCCAGACTACCTTTGCCTGAGATCTGACAGACCTCAGACCCACAGAAGCTGCCCCTGAGCTTCTGAAAGTGCTTCTCACTGAAGCACTTTCTATGTGCTTCTGCCTAAAGCTCACCTACCAATGATGAAGCTAGACCAGAGAGGGCTCTGCTTAAACTCGGAGCACATCCTGAATGACAATGTTAAAGATACTGTCACAGGTGACTTGGCTTCCCAGCAAACCTAAAATTAATTGGAAAGGAATTTCCATAAAGGGCTGGTTGAAGGACCTGGAAGAGACAGGACCCGATGGCTTTAGAAGTTCCTTTCTGGAACACAGTAGAGTCTACTGATGATGAAGGACAGAGACTTGGGAGTTAAACAGATGTGGAAATGAGACCTGGTTCTAATACTCACTAGCTGTGAAATCGTGGGCCCCATTGCTTAACCTCTCAATAGAGTTATAAATGTGGATTAAAGAAGATTAATGGATACCAAGCGTTTTGCATGAATAGGATCTGGCACCATAGGAAGCTCTCAGTAAATTCTCGCCTTGGCATTTAGCCTTGTGTTTTATTCATCCTTTTCTTTCAAGCCTCAAGTCTAAGCGCCCACACAGATCTGTGCTCCTGAACCACAGAGATCAGTTCTCTCCCATCCAAAGCTGCAAGACTCCAACTCAACACAGAGCGACAGTCTTCAGTGGGCTTGCTCCCCCTGAACTGCACCTTCCAACCTGCCTCCAAGTCATGTGGTTTCTTACACAAAAAAATCTCCTGAGTCATAGTCTGCCCTTTGATGACCCAAACAAGTCATCGTGACAGTTCCAGGTGTTTCTCCATCCTGGGATGGGGGTGGGGGTGGTGCTGGGAACGGAAGCCAGGTCCTCTGGAGCCCCAGGACACATTCCACCACGGAGCTATCCTCCCTGCCTGAGACTAGTTTTTATACCAGCGTAGTACCTGAGGTTGAGGGGACGTGTGCAGACTTGAATTTAAAAACAAACAACCAACAAACAAAGCCTTGACGACAGCTGAATGGCCGAATTGATCGAGCAACCATATCTAATGTGGGTGTTGCCGAACCAACACTACACAATAGGTGTTTACGGACCAGGTTTTATGTGCCAGGCTTCTAATTAAACCTTGTCTTTATAATCTCATGTAATCGTTTAAACCTAAACAGACAAAGACAACTAGGTACCTGGGATGGAGGGGTTGATGCAGACAGAGCTGGGGGTACAAACCGGTTACTTCTTGATGCTGCCCTCTCGGGGCATGTGATCTTTGAAAGATAGTAAATTGTGAGCAGGGAGGGGTGGGGAGAATGCATCTGACTTTAGTGGGGGGGGGGAGGCTGGAGAGGAGGGTTGGAAATCGAGGACACTGGGTGTCCCCTGCTGGGAGGTATACCAGCTAGACGGGGAGCGGGCAGAGCGGAGTGGTTCATGTCATCATTATCACAGAATAGCAGAATTAAGAATAGTCTCAATTTGCACTTTGCTGGGTTTTTCATTTCCATAATGGTAGAAGGCAAAGAAAATTCATACATGAACCACCAACCCCCCTCCCTGCCCCTTCCTTCTCCACTGCTAATTTAGCACCGGGGTTCTCGTTTAAATACAGACGGAAAGGGAATGGAGTTTTCATTTATGTCTTAATTTTTGGTGGCTGGGCAGTGTGGGAATCCAGCGCCAAATAGGGTTGTACATGTCTGTCAGCGCCATCTGAATCCTAATCGCTGTTTCAATCATTTATTTAGTGTGGAGGATTTAATAGAATTTGTTTAAGGGCTCCGAGAAAATGTATTCCTTCTACCAGGGCCTCATTAGGAGCGCTGGCAGTTGGATGTGAGCAGGTGTTAATTCAGCTGATGACACCATGGGAGATTTCCAGGGTGACGGGTTTAGAGTCGCAGGCCCCAAGAGGCCGGATGGGACTGTGGAGCCCAGGGGAAGATGATGCGCATGACAAGCAGGTGCTCCTCCGTGCTCTTGTAGAAGGCAGACTACAGTGGCACTGCAGGGGCAGGTTTTGTCATCCTGGATCTGGAGGAAGTGCTTGTCAGGCCCCCCTGGGGGCACAGCGTCTGTCACCACAGTGCAGAAATGGCTGAAATGCTGGCCTGCAGCTCTCCTCTGATTTTCCCACCCTTGGCCTTCATGGCATCCCTAGCTGTTTGCTTCCACACTCTTCCTTGCTGCCCGCTCTCTACCCTTGCAGCCTTTCCCCATTTTCCCTCAGGCACTGGAAACAGTTTCCTGTTCCCCTGGGATATGAGCCTCATGGCCTTCCTCGCTTGTCCCTGCTCCCTCCACCACGCACAAGCCTGGAACTGGGGATGCACGGGCTTGACATGTCCCAGTGCCACCGATGGAGCTCATGTGAGTTTGAACTCAGGGCCTTTGCCTGGCTCGTGCTCTACCACTTGGGCCATACCTACAGTTTTAGCTTTTTAGTGATTAATTAGAGGTAAGAGTCTTGACTTTGGCTGCCTGGGCTGGCTTTGAAGCATGACCCTCAGATCTCGGTTTCCTGAGGAAATAGATGATTACAAGAGCCAGCCACCCGTGTCCAGCCTGCAGAGCTCTTTTTGAATCCATATATTTCTGCTAGTTTTGTACATTCTTCTCTTTCTTCAAGTCTTTTACTGTCAGACAGTGGATAACGAGTAGGACATACATGAAAGTACCTTACAACAAGAAGACACGTTTCTTGGTCCGGCTGACTCACTAGGTATGGAGAGCCCCTCAGAGGTCCTTCTGGCATCCTTTAGCATGGAAACTAGATGGAAAATTTGGTCTTCTAAGAGCGGTAATTCAAAACTGACCTTTGTAGAGCCAACTGGCAAAGGGTATTAGGTACCAAGATACCCGCCCTCACTTATACGCCTTTTATTATCTGTAGGACGTGGGAATAGGTCCAAAGACATCATTGCAATTTAGACAAGGAGGCAAACATCAATTCAGACCCTCTAATGCAAGGCAAAGCAGCGTCAGCCGCTCAAGGAGGGCGGGAAGCAGTGGTGCACGCTTCTTTCTGGGAGGAGGTCAAGAAGTGACCTCTTGAAGTATACGAAGGAACATTTTGATCTGTTGTGAATGGCTCAGAATGACAGGAGGAATCTGGGGGTTCCTGGTCTCTGTCGAATGCATCTGGTAGAGCCGAGCCTGGGAGCCAGCCGGAGAGGTTCCATGCCTCCCCGGCCCTGAGAAAACATGGATCACCTGTTGACATAAAGCACGGTGCCTTTGCATTGTGTGGTGTCTACGCTGACAGGTGACCTCCCTTAGTGCCTCTGTGCCGAGGGCTGTGCTCACCCAGTTGACGTGTTGCAAAGGTCTCAGGGGAAGGAAATGTCATCATCCAAGGGGCTTCTGGGAAATTTCAGTGTAAGATCTTCCTATTCATTCCAATCCCATGATGGGGATTCAATCCTCTTCTCCCATTGCCAGCAACCCTCAGCCAGCCAGGGTCTTGGAGCAGGTCAGCCTTGTGTCTGCATTACAACGGTGAGCCTGGCCTCCTCCATCTTACACACTGGTGGCGAGCTCTAAGCGCTTCTTAGTGGAACAAGCTGAAGAGGTGGAGTTTCTGGGAAATCCATAGCAGGTGAGAACACGTGATGGAACCAGAGCTGGAGGATAGCTTCTGAAACCCGTGTGGAATCCTTCTTCACCTGGCTTGAGCCCCCATTGGATGCAGCTTCTAGAAAAGCGTGGAGAGCAGGCCTGGACGGGTACGCTCTGTAACGGGAGCTGTTAGGAACTGTGGTCTTCGGTTCTTGGGTCCAATATATAAGATTAGGACCTGCCCCGAGAGCTGAAAAAGAACCCATGAAGAATAACATAGACAAGACTGACTGGTTGACAGAGCCAAGTCCACTCTGAGGTGCGAAGCAGGCAGTTGAGGGGAGGTGCATCCCTAAACACAGCCCTCGAAGGGTGAGGCGGGTGACTGGATAAGGGCCAAATGCATGGGAAATGCTGGGGTGTAGCATTTTATCCAATCGGGTGAGGCCCTGAGGCGGTATGAAATCGGGGCCCTCCCCTTGTGAAATCCCTGAGTGATCTGGCCGGTGAATGGAGGCTGCCCTATCCTGGGATGCCTTCCTGTCCATTCTCCATATAGCCTTGAAGAATGAAGACTGAAGGACTCTGTTGGCCATTTACAGGTTTAGGAGAGCGTCTTCCTGCTCAGGGTATTTTCTTGTTTCTTCTTATGTCCACCTATGGTAACAGAAGTTTACCATCTACCTGGCCCAATCAGTGCCAGCAGAGAAGGTCAGGTACATGAATCATCTTAGGTAACTGGGCATGGTTCTTGGTAGGGGCGGCAGTGGGAAATTGTCCAGGGTTGAGTAGTGAAGAGATAAACCACTGCTCATTCTCCTTTCTGTCCTGGTCTTATTCGCTCTCCCGGGGTTTGAAACCTCAGTGTTTTTCTTTGGAAGTGAAGATATTGAACTTGGCAGAAAAATAAAACAAAACCAAAAACAGAAAAGGTGGCTTTGAATCCATCCCTTAGTATTTATGGGTTTACAGGCCTGTGTACCTTTGGGCAAATCAAATAACCATCCCTCCTAAGCTTCCTTTCTTAGAGTTGATATATTGGGAGTGGCAGTAATGCCTGCTGCTGCTCACTTCAAAGAACTGCTCTGAGCTAAAATAAAATAGCTATTATAATGCTATGCAAATGTAAGTTATTGCTACTTCCGTAACCTCGCACTTGAATCTAATGTATTCAAGGATGAGAATGTCAGTTAGTTGTGCTGTGTTCTGGGTCCGTGGTTTTTGGTTTTTGGTTTGTTTTCTGTTTTTCATTGCTAGAGGTGGAACGCAGGGCCCTGAGCATGCTAAGTGAATGCTCTAAGCTACCTCATTCCACATCTATAGTTTAAGCCCCATGGACTTTGTTGCCTTTATCTGAAATAGTTTTTTGGAGGAAATATTTTTTTTTCCTTTGGGTCAAGAAGCAGTTTCTATTTTACTCTGGCTTGAGGTAAATGCTAATGATTGCTAAGTAATATAGAAGAGGGGATAAAGTTCACCAACTCCCTTTTCTATTTAATGATGGCTACAAAAGCCAGCTTTGAGTGACAGATGCGGCAGTCATAAAACAAAACAAACAAGTGACTGAACCGAATCATCTATAGAGATCCCTTACCCAGTGCCCGCCACCAGGGCAAAGGGGCTGTCACCTCTTCTCCACTCACAGAGTGCATTTGAAAGGCCTAGAATCAGCCAGAGAATCAAACTCTCTGCTCCCCCACTTTCTCTGCACAAACCCAGAAAATCTTTCTCGAAGTTCCTTTATCTGGGAGAGGGAAGTTTCTCCACCAGCAACGGGGGCTTCAGCCCCAGTCAGATGAACAGATGAAGGCTAAAGATCAAGGTCTCTGAGGAAAGCTAGCGCAGAGGCTGCATTTGCCATTTGTTTCCTCCCTGCCAGCTCCTAGGAAAGAGCTGGCCATCTCCTCAAAGACCAAATCCTCAAGCTCCTCTTCCCCTTTGAAACTTAGGAGCCTTCTATAAACTTTAAACGTCTGGTCCTTCTTTAAATCTCATATTTGGTGTGGTTTCTGTGCAGGTGCATGCAAAATATTTGTTTGTCCTTCTCTTGTTCACTTGACCGTTGTTATTGTTAGTTCAAAGGCTGAGTATGGACCTTTGAAAGGACAGAAAGATGCCTTCCTCCCTAAGCGTTCTGCAAGTATCACTGGGGCTCTGGGAACACGGATGCGATTAGGACAGAGCGTCTTGCAGTTAAGAGGAAGGTAGAGTTAAGCAATGCATCCTGAGGGGAAGTCTCCAGAGCGGCTCACAGGAGGCAGTGCTTAGAGTGAGCGCTGTATGTAGCCTAGCTTGCCTTGGTACAGGGACAGCTGGCTAGTCAAGGTTTGGGAACCCAACAAAGCCTGGAGCCCATTTCGGTCCTCTGTCTCTCATTTCTAACAGCCACTGAGTGAGAAAGATGTCTGACTATGTTTTTGAAATTTTACCCCCCTCTCTTCGTGGCTATCCTTAGTGCCGTTTTGAAGAGAGTGTGTGTGCGTGTATTGAACCCAGGACGTGGTATATATTATGTAAGCAACACCCACAGCCCCTATTGCTTTGCTTTATTGTTTAACTTTTGAGACAGGGACTCCCTATATAGTCCATGCTGACCTCAAACTCACGCTCCTCCTGACTTAGCCTCCCCAGTGCTGGGATTACAGGCCTGTACAGTCGCACTAAGCCCTTTGGATTATTTTCTTTTTTTTTACTTTTTTGTCCATTATGGAGCCTGAACTCAGGGACTGGGCGTTGTCCCTGAGCTTTTTTGCTCAAGGCTAGTGCTCTACCACTTTGAGCCACAGCACCACTTCTGCCACTTGAAGTTTTCTGGTGGTTAATTGGTGATGAGACTCATGGACTTTCCTGCCCAGGCTGGCTTCAAAGTGCGATCCTCAGATCTCAACCTCCTGAGTAGCTTGGATTACAGGTGTGAGCCACCAGTGCCTAGCTCCCAAGTGATGCCATCTGTATAAAAATACAGCACATTGTTACCTCTGAGTGACTTTCCTCATTTCCAGCCCTAGTCTAGCATGGACAGAGAACAGAGACAGCAATATGACACTTCAGTCTTAGAGAAGACATACCTATTTAAGGAATATGGCTCAGCGGTAGAACCCTTGTCTAGTGTGCACAATGCTCTGTGGGTCTGTTCTCAGAAACACACACATACACATACACTAATGGATTCAATACTTATCTCTGTGAGTTTATCATCACAGCATCACATAGCATGCATGTTGACTTTTGCCCTGGTCTAGCAAAGTCATGCATATTGGGACAAGAGAGAGCCCCCACCCTGGCTCCGATGTTCATCCTAGGGAGGAAGTGGCAGCTTGTTTACAACCCAGAATTGTTTTTGAAGCTGGGAGAAGTGCTTGTTCACATTACACAATTCTGCTTAGTGACCTTGAGTATAGCTGCCTCTTCCTGCCCCGTCAGGCTTTGGGTGAGGGTCCTGAAGAGGGGAGGAATGGGCAGCACTGTAAAGTCTCTGTGACCAAGTCAAAGCTCATCTGATAACTTGTTGTAGAAGCATGTCTCTAATGCATGCAGTGATGCTTTGATTTAGGGAGGGGAGGCTCACAATTGCATAACTATTTTATATTCATGATCAGAACCGGTACTCTGAGCTGCCCTTTGAGACAGGTGAGAATTAAGATCCTCATTTTACAGATCAGAGAGCTGGAGCCCAGGGAAGAACATTTGGCCCAGTTCCCAAAGCCAGAAACTTGGGCCTTTGGCTCAAAATCCACTGTAGTCCCTGCTTGGGTAGCACACAGCCTGGTGGGCTGCTGGCTTGGAGGTGGCTAATGATCGGAGACTGGGGCTTGCAAGGAGGAAATAAACCACATTCGATCATTCTCACCAGCCTTCCTGCATTGAAGTTGCAAATCAAAATCAGAACAAGACAAAAATCTGGCCCTGCTCAACCAGTTCTTCCTTGTAGATTGCATCAGAACCTGGAGCCAGCAGGTCGAGTGGGCAAAATCTATGCTTGGCAACACGCGCGTCTCTGTTTTCTGCAGGGGGTCTGACAGGACGGGTCTCACGGGCAGAGGGAAGGAGCGCTGTGGCTTGGTGGGGAGAATTGGGTGGTTGTATGATGATACCACGTTGAATATAACTGGGTCCAGTGACTTACCAGCTGAAATCCTAGCTACTCAGGAATCTGGGATCTAATGATCATGGTTTGAAGCCAGCCTGGGCAGGAAAGTCTGTGAGACTTTTATCTCCAATGAGCCACCAAGAAGTTGGCAGTGGAGCTGTAGCTCAAGTGGTAAAGCACCAGTGTTGAGTGGACAAAGCTAAGGGCTAGTCCAGACCCCAAGTTCAAACCTAGTACTGTCATACACAGACATAGACAGACAAACAGACACATACACACACATACACAAAGATGAACAGAAAATAATAATCTGATTGGGCATGAAAAATAGGAGAATGGACAGGGGTGAAGTTAAGATGCCCACCAAGTTCCACATGGGTGGGGTGGGGGCAGTGGAATCCTGGATTTAGGGGGGGTAAGGAAGGAGTCCCCCCCTTTCACTCAGTTTCTGTCTCTATAACAAAATACCAGAGACTGGGTGACTTATGTGAAATAATGGTTCTCCAAGCTGGCATGTACAAGAACTTGAGGCTGCCATCTGCTTGCTTTCGGGTGATGGTTTTATGGGACTTCCACTCACATTGCAAAGTAGAAGGGCAGCAGGTGCCTGTGGAAGAGACAACAGAGGGTTTGGAGGGGAGAGGTGGGGGGAAGGAAGGACAGCCCTCCGGGAACTAACCTCTCCCAGTGAGAATGGCACGGATCCCTTTCAATGATCTAACCACCTTTGGAAGCCTCCCCTGGCGAACACTGCCAAATTTCAAGTTGGTTGCGGAAGAGTCAGACTGAATCAGCAGGGAGGATTTGCTGATTGGAGAAAGAGTTCTCTGGGGGACAAGAGATCAGGGACCCAATCAAACTCAAGTGGCTTGATGGAAAAGGAGTTTTTTGTTTTTTTTTTTTGTTGGTCGTGGGGCCTGAACTCTGGACCTGGGCGCTGTCCCTCAGCTCTTCAGCTCAAGGCTAGCGCTCTACCACTTGAGCCATAGCACCACTTCCAACTTTTTCTGTTTCTGTGGTGCTGAGGAATTGAACCCAGGGCCTCATGCATGCAAGGCAAGCACTCTACCACTGAGCCACCTTCCCAGCCCAGAGAAGGAGTTTTTGAGGTGAACTGAACTTTTCTTCCCTCCCTAACTCTACCGGGGTAGAAGGCCCGACCCTCCAAATGGTCCTATGGTCTTGGTACATTTCTTCACAACTTCCCTTGGCCCCGCCTAAGTGATTTTTAGCAGGACAAAAAGAACAGGCCCAACCTCTGGCCAAGGCGTTTAAGAGGAGTGCCTTCAGATCTGCTGACTTCTGTCTCCTTAACAACTAGCATCCAGTCCAGTGCACGGGAAAAGATAAAATGAGATCATGAAACCCGTAACATGGTCAGTGCATAATAAACCTGAGGGGCTCCCAAGCGAAAAGACAAAACAAAAAAAGCATTTTCCTTGGGGTCTCGCAACCGCAGCTTTATTTCTTTGTGGTTCAGAGAGTCTGACTGTTGGGATGAATTTAGGGGTCATTTGTCCGCCCCTCCTGCGAGGGGCCACAGCCTGTAAGCCCTGGGGCGGGGGCCGCAGACGCAGGCCCATCACCCATCTTCCTCCGCGGCGGGCCAAGTGGGGTGCACGGGCTCCAGTCACCTTGGAGAGGTGGCGCCCGGCCACTGTGGGGTTCCGGCGGTGCGCACAGGGTGCGCTGTCCAGCCGTGCAGTGGCCCCGGTGTGGCGCCTGGGTGTGGGGGGGCCATGCTGTCTGTGCCCGGGGCGCATCAAGCTCACACTTCACCTTAGGGCTTTCGCTGGAAGCTGCCCGCCAGGGTCCAGGGCGGGGTGGGGGTGGGGGCGGCCATGCGTCTGGACGGGGTCTGGATGGGGTGGGGGGAGGCGACCACGCATCTGGACTGGGTCTGGATAGGGTGAGGGGGGGTGGCTGCGGGTCTGGACAAGGTCTGGACGCGGGTCGTCTGGATGGGGTCTGGAGAGGGGGTGGGGTGGCCGCGCGTCTGGACAGGGTCTGGAGGGGTCTGGACGGGGGATAAGGGTGGCCGCGTGTCTGGACAGGGTCTGGATGGGGTCTGGACGGGGGGGTGGGGTGGCCGCGCGTCTGGATGGGGTCTGGACCGGGTCTGCGTCGGGGAGACGGCGGGGTCCG
>NW_012267226.1:22226442-22241822 GCF_000151885.1 Dipodomys ordii
CCGCGCCGGCGTCCAGCCTCCGCGCCCCGCACCTGCACCCCTCACCCTGCTACCCCCTCGCCCGCACCCCGGCACCCCTCGTCCCTGCACCCCGCACCTCTCCGTCCCTTGCACCCCACCATCCCGCACCTCGCCCCCTGCACCCCATCCCGTTTTACTCCGCCACCCCTCACCCCATCATCCCTGCACCCCGCAACTCCTCACCCTCTGCACCTTCACCCCCTGCACCCCCGGCACCCCACACCCCTTCATCGCCACAGCCCCTGCCTCCCCGCCCCCGGTCCTCTGCGGTCGCCTCTGGGGTGCGGGCGTCCAGGACCTCCGGGCTGGCGCTGCCTCTCTTCCTCCTTCTCCCCTGGCGGGGTGCAGTGCTCACCCGGGACAGGTGTGGCCTCCTGGGGCAGGTAGAGCAGGGGGTGCGGCCGGTTAGGGCACGGCCAGTTGGCGGTGCAGGCAAGCACCCCGCAATCCAGGGCCATGCCCTTGAGCCCCGCACGGGAGGAGGGGGCCAGGCGCACTGCGCTGAGCCCCAATAAAGATGGGAAACCGGGGGCTGGCCGCTGACCTTGCCTGGCATGTAGGGTTGATTTTTCCTCTTTGTGGGTGTGTGAGGTTCCACCCCCCCCCCAAGTAAATGAGTTTATTTTGGTCAGAAAGACCCCTCTGGGCACAGGAGGCTTAGGGAGGCTGCGAGGCGCTCAGTGGGCGTTTAATCCAGAGGGTGATTTATTTCTATCCAGGCAGTGGGTTTATCGAATCGTAAGTAATAACGCATTTCTTCCCATTGATGGCCAGAGTTGCTGCTAGGAACGGCGAGCCCAGTGTGCAAGGTAGTTGCTATCGGAGATGGGAAAATGAATGGGATTGTCTCAGAGGCCCATGGTTGAGATGGACAGTGGCGGGTGCAGAAGGTCAGCTCGGGAGAAGGTGCTGCCAGGGGTCACAGATGCCCTCCGCACTGTCCCCCATCAGGTGGAAATGAGAGCATCCGCCCGAGTTCTGCCGTTCTCCTCAGTTTTCTTTAGTGACTTCTTTTTCCAGTGCTACATAGGGATGTACGTGGATATTCCTGTAAAAAAACTGGAGTGAGGATGAGCCTTGCAAACGGTGCCACGCTGTTGTCTTTCTGGTGACGTGACTGACCGGAAGTCACAGGGGAGGGCTGCTGGCTCTTTGGATGGCGGTCTGCTCTGCCTCACTGAAATTGGAGTCACCTGTCCTTATACGTGCTTCTGAAATAGCTTCTTTCTAAAACATTATATATGTATGTGTGGTGGGGAGCATTGAACCTCCACCTAGGGCAGGGGTCTGTGACTGCTGGGGTAGGGAGAGGGAGGCTAAGTTAGGGTGCTCTGTTCCTTCTTGTCCCTCTTACTCCCTCCGGAAACTAGTTTTGTGTGTTTAAAGAAGTCAGCAGGTACTTGCGTTCCCTTGGGAGACCAGGCTGGGGACAGCAGACTGTTTGGGCTGGCAGGTGGGGGAAATAAACTGGCCCTTGTTCCCTGAGTCTCCCCCCCCCCACCAAGCCAGCCTAGCTCCCCTGTGCTGGTAGGGGTGGGGGGGTAATTTGTGGAAGGGGCAGCCTTTCTCAGAGCTCGGGCCCCCTGAAGCACTAGTTTTGGTTGAGGGAGATGCTTTTCTGGTCTCAGTAATAAGCACGCAGGTGCCATTTCTTCATTGAGACTGGTGTGTGAAAAAAAAAAAAATCTCCCTGGGATTTGGAGCAAGTGGAGGTGAACTCTGTCCTCCTTGGGAGTGACTCTAAAGCCTGGGGCTCTCATGTTTCTAGGCCAGCCAGACTGAGTTTGGTTTGCTTGGGGGATGCAGCTGAGCGTCCAAACTCATAGTGAGGATTCCTACCAAACAGCAGAGAGTTTCCTTCCCATGCACTTGTTGTCTATCCCCCGAGCGTAATGAAAACTGGAATTAACTCGTGTGGGTGTTCATGTGCGTGTGCGTGCACACACATACCAGTTCTGGGGCTTGAACTCAGTACTTGGTCATGATCTCTGAGCTTTTTTTTTTTTTCTCTCAAGTCCAGTACTGTATCACTCAAGCCACAGCTCCACTTTTGGTTTAAGCTGATTAATTGGAGACGGGGTCTCATGAACTTCCCTGGCTGTGATCCTCAGATCTCAGCCTCTTAAGTAGCTAGGGTTACAGGAGGGAGCCCTTCTCCACCCCAACACCAGCTCAGAAGACTTCGAATTTAAGGGGATGCAGAAGGAGCTGCAGACCCGTCAGAACTGAATGCGAACCTGTGGACATACATGCACCACACGCTGCACAGGGGAGTGCTGGCGTAGTGCTGTGGGCAAGGTGAGGGAGTTCCAGGTGATCTGGTAGCACTAATCAAGACAGAAGCGGAAGCTGCCTGAAGAAAGCAGCCTGAGAGGCGAGAGGAAGGAGCCTAGCTTCAGGGAGGAGAGAAAAAAGGTGCAGGGAATGCCTGCTCTGGGGTCCCACAGGAGTAGGTCCTTCCCATCCTGCTAACCTGTGAGTAGCCCAGGCTGGGTTATTTTGATCACACACCTCCCTAAGATGTGGAGAGACTGGTTTCTGACATATTACTTAAAGGCATGTTTGTAACAGTGAAAAACGGCGGCCTCTCAGCTAGGTGATCTTTCCTGCTTAAGTTCAAAGTTTAGAAGTCAAGCCATGGTGGCTCAAGCCTGTAACCCTAGCTACTTGGCAGAGATCTGTGCATCACTGTTTGAAGGTAGTCATGGTAGGAAAGTCCGTGAGACTCTTATCTCCAATTAACCACCAAAAAAACAGAAAGTAAGCTGTGTCTCAAGTGGTAGAGCACCCATCTTGAGTGAACCTCACAGCACCCAGGCTGTGAGTTCAAGTGCATATGCATGTGCACACACACACATTCATGCACGCGCTCACACACACACACACACACACACACAGGCCACGTCCAAGAAAAAGGGGGTACATAGTTGTTGCCATAGTGATTGTTTCTGGTCCCTGTGACTCATGATGCTTGTTTTACCGTCCACCTGTAAGGGCTTCCCCGATTCTTTTCTTTACGTGGCAAACCTTTCTTCTCTTCTCCAATGTACAAGGAACTCTTCCCAGCTCTCTGAGCCTGGTCCCAGCATGCTTTGCCTTATGCTATAATAACTTCCAAGTCAAGGAGTCCTCCTTGGCTTGCTGGCTGTGTGAGACTCTCCATTCAGGCGTCTTTGGGAACCAGCAGTGGCACACTTGGAAGAAAAGAGGCCTGCAGGGCAGGGAAACACATTTGAGTTCTATAAAAAGGGACTCGTTTCTAAGGTGGACCTTGGTGAGCCTGTGCACAGATACTGGAAATGAGTTGGTGCTCTCTGTGGTCCTGAGAATGCAAATGGTTTCGCCCTCAGGTCTTGAAGCCCTGATTTTCTTCTGCTATCTGGGAGTTATTTTGAACGAAGGGCTAGGATTCTGTTTTAAAGAATCCTCCCTTTGAAAACTATCATATTGGTGTGTGTATGTGTGTGTGTGTGTGTGTGTGTGTGTGTGTGTGTGTGTGCGCGCGCACGCTAATGGTATTGTTTTGAGGGAAAAAAATCCTTTGGAATGAAGGGCAAAGCCCTAGCAGGATTTACAGGTTTATTTTGCTTTCAACAATCTCTCTCTTCATAATTCCTGTATTTTAGAGGCCAGAGAGGATTCAGTGTCCTGATTCTGAGTCTGAAAATAAAGTGTCTTTTACAACCCAAGCCCCTGGGACAAAGAAGCTCCTTTGGAGGTAGAATGCCACTTCTTGGCTTTAGATCTCTTTGGAGCAGATGTTTGCACAATACACGTGCCTGGCGAAGAATCGTCTGTTGGTTTTGAAGGTAGGAAGTTTGACCTGAGCAGTTCTCAGGGCAGCTGAGAAGGCACTATTTGCTACTTCAAGGTGACTTCATGGACGAAGACTCGCTTGGCTGCTTGGGTTGGCTCAGTGGAGGATGTGACCTTAAAAAACTCTACTTGCTGGTATTCAGCACCTCTTCCTGTTGAGTTCTGTGCTGTCTCTGGCCTCTGTATGGGTTCTCAGTAGATTGCATGTCTCGTGTGTGTGTGTGTGTGTGTGTGTGTGTGTTGCTACTGGGGCTTGAGCCCAAGGCCTAGGCACTGTCCCTTAGCTTTTTTGCTCATGGTTGGTGTTCTACCACTTGAGCCACGGTTCCTTTTTCACCTCTTTGGTGGTTAATTGGAGATAAGAGTCTTCTGGATTTTCCTGCCTAGGCTGGCCTCCAACTGTGGTCCTCAGATCTCAGCTCCTCAGTAGCTAGGATTCTAGTGTTGAGTTTCCAGTGTTCTGCTAGCTTGCATGTTTTGGAAAGGAGAATGAAAGCCCTGGAAGGTGGAAGGGATGGAAGGTAAGGATCATAAGAAGAGTGATATTGAGAATTAAAGGGAAGAGATGAATATCGTTCACTTGCTTTGCTCAGCTTTTGGGAGGAAATACAGGGTTACCACACACAGTTTGTGTGGAGTAGTGTACATTTCCTTCCCTTTTATGCCCTGTTTATCCTGAGCCTCTTCTCTGCTGTCAACCACTGCTACCAGGTTTTCGTATATCCTCTGCATCTATCTACAGTGTGCACGTACCTAAAATTATGAATGTTCCCTGTAGCCTCTGGTATCATGAATAACAAGATTAACTTTATGAACTATATTTGTGGCATTATAATTAAGGAATCAGGGTGTTACTTGAAGTATCAGAGTATCACAAAGACAGCAACCTTTTCTTTCTCCAGGCTGGGGGAAAGGTGATAACTCCTTTCTCGTTTTCCTCGGAGGGTTGCGTGAGCCAGGATTGCAGAATGATGGGGCTTTCTCCTTCTCCTTGCCTGGAGAGATGATGTCTGGCTGTTCCCCAGAGAGGCAGAGCCCAGCCCTGGGAGAAGAGCAGCATACAGAGATCACGGATCCGGGTTTTAACTTGTGTGTTCTTTTTGCCAGTATTCTCATTGCGTCCTGTTAAAGGAAGTGAGTGGTGTGCTTAATGAATTGCTCTGAGACCTGGGACCACAAGGCCTATCCTAAATGATAGGGGACATCCCACAGCCAAGGGTGGATGCTGGGAAAATATTTCCTTGTCAGATCTTCCTCTTGTTTCCTTAGCGAACACTGCCAGCTCGGCAGTGCCATTGTTTAACCCAGGTAAGTATTACGTGAAGCTGGCCTGCATCTGTCCACTGTGACTGTGGGGGCTGGCGGGCGTGCTAATCAGCCAGAGAGCATGGATCTGACACATAATTTATTATTTGCTTTTGTTGTGCATTTTAGTCCTCTTTTTTTCTTTTAAAGCATCAGTTTACTTTCTTAATTAGATTTTGCTTAAGTGAGTATTAGAATGAGTTTGAGCTTCTGGTATTGGAATTGGCTGGTATAAATGTGTTCAGGGAAAGCCTGAATATTTGACAACAATTCTGGTGCAGATCATGGAGAGTTGACTGTGTGGCCATGTGTTAAAGCTGTGGTAGGGCACTGACTTGCCCTCCGTTGATTTCGATTTCAGTAAATGTGAGGAAGGTAAAGGGAGAGCTTTGGTTTGACACCTGAGGATTAGTATTTCTCTGGAAGCGGTCTGGGCTACATGTAAATGAGAATGGGGCCTTCCTGTGCAGTCTCTGGGTACGCTTGGATCTGCTGGTGGGTGGCATATGCAGTCCAGCCACGTACATGTGAAAATCAATTTCCCTCTGTTTAAAATGAGCCACAGTTAATTTCGACCTAATTTATTGGTTTATCGACCTGTGAACCTTGGGCCTTTTGAAGAAGTGGCCTGGGCGGCCTTCTAGCATCAAAGTGGCTGATGATGCTAAAACCCAGAAAAGGAGAGGCAAGGCAGGGCCGGGTGAGGCGAGCTGCTGGTCATGACCACGCCTCGGGTTTCATCCTGTGTGATGGGGAGACGAACACAAGGAATGCCTTGTGCATACTGGAGAGGGCTCCATGAAAACGGGATCTTCTATCACAGCCACACAGTGAATCAAACTGTAATTGCAGGGGTTGGAGGCATGGCTCAGGGGGTAGAGTGTGGGCCAGTGAATGAAAGCATCAGATCAAGAGTTCCAATCCCAGTCTTGAGCAAAAAAAAAAAAAAAAAAAAAAAAGTAATAACAAAATCTTATTACCTGCTGGGTAGTTGTTAAATAACCATTTGTTATCCATTTATCTGTGATTCATCATATATATTATTGATTGTCTATCTATGATTAGCCCTATGGTCTACCTATTATTTACCTACCCGCCCATCTATGTCTGTATCATTTGGTTCTGGGGGTTGAATCCAGGGCTTCATGCATGCATGCTAAGCACATGTGCTAACACAGTTCTACAACCCTCAGCTCTGTGCAATTGTTAATTCTAGCCATGCCCATATTACCACTGGATGATGCTATTTCCCTGGCCTCTTGATGGGCCTTCAGTGAAGCACTTTTTGACCAATACTTCTACAGCAATGTCCGCCTATCTGTGTGTGCAGGTGTCTACTAGCCCTATGTGGGCACTGGCCACGTGGAATGTGGCTCCTGTGACTTGAAGTTTGCATTCATTTGAAGTTTCATAGCCATGCATGACTCATGGCTCCTGTTCAGCCACACAGGAGACGTGTACCCAGCCACGGGCAACCACTGCTGCCCCAGAAAAGTCAGAGGCTCAGAGTGAAGGCAACAGGTAAGGGCTTTGTCCAAACCCTTGGAGGTTGTCAAGTTGGGGACCAGGGGGCTTCTTGCTAGGCAGGGGTGCATCAGGAGACCATGGCGAGCAGGCAGGCACAGTGGTCTTGGAGACCTCTGCTGCTCTGCTTGTGACTTGCTTGTGCAAACAGCCGCTGGTACCCAGGCAGCGCTGAGACGCTGGGGCGCTGAGCAGATCGCGTGCACGCTGTGTAGCTTTGAGAGATGTAAACACTGCTTTTAACAGTGGGGCCCTCTCCCCGCCCCTACCCTTCACTTCCTGTGCTCTTGTTGACTTACCTCAATGTGGCTGGGCCTGTCTTTCATCCTTTCAACCCTTCAGGCTGGCACGAAGAGACAAACAATAGAAGCGTGTGGTCTTCATCATGGCGTGGAAACCTCCCCCTCCTCCTCGCTGCCCTTTAACTTAGCATGCCGCTGCCGCCGCCGCCGTTGCTGCTGCTGCTGCTGCAGGCTCTTGGCTTGGAAAATCAGGACCCTTCACTGTGATTTATCTCCAGTCCCCGAATTAGATTAAAAACACAGCTACGAATTCTCAGAAAGGCAGGCTGATGTGATTATACCCCAAATCCGAGTGGCAGACAAGGGCAATAAAAAGATGTACATACATCAAACGGGTTTGCTGCTGTGGAGGGACGAAGTACTGATGGTTACCCCCTCCCTCTCCTTTTTGTAAAGAGGAGGGGAAGGAGGAGGAGGAGGGGAAGGAGAGGGAGAAGGAGAAGGAGAAGAAGGAGAAGAGGAGGAGGAGGAGGAAGAGGAGGAGGAGGAGAAAAGAAGAAGAAGAAGAAGAAGAAGAAGAAGAAGAAGAAGAAGAAGAAGAAGAAGAAGAGGAAGAGGAGGAGGAGGAGGAGGAGAAAGAGAAGAAGAAGAAGAAGAAGAAGAGAAGGAGGAGGAGGAAGAAGAGGAGGAGGAGGAAGAGAAAGAAGAAGAAGAAGAGGAGGAGGAGGAGGAGGAGGAAGAGGAGGGCGGCGGCAACTGGTCAGGCTTCAGCTGTTTAGGAAGGCGTCTAGCCTGCTGTGCAGATTCCTTTGTCTCAGTAACTGCAGAATGAAGGGAGGAGGTTGGCCAGGGTAATTCTCAGGTAGAGGCAGTGGGTGAGAGCCAATGAGGAGCCCGCTGTCTGGGTTTAACAGTGTCAGGGGTTCTGGGGTGACCTCTACCCCACTTGGGTGGGCTGTGAGCTGAGATCGAGTCTTGATGAGAAATTGGGCTCTGGAGAACCCCTGTGTCCAAGGTCTGAGCTCATCTGGCTTAACCGGGAGGGCCTGGGTGAGCAGACCCCCAGCGAGAGCCTGGCTCACGGACGTGGTCTCTGGGGCCTCACAAGGGGCCTGTGTATGGACAAGGGCCCAGATAGCCAAGGACCCCGCAAGCCCCACACAGACGGCACTGGGGTCTGTGTGACCTGACCTGCTGGGTTAAGGATCTCAGCCAATGGCCTTTGGCGTGGTAAGGGAGGGCGGGGCTGGGGGGGGCAATGGGGACAGATCAGAGCTGGGTGATCGCCCTAGGTTCCCTGGTGGAGTTTGGAAGGAGTTGAGTGTTTTAAATCTGTGCCCAATTAATTGAGTAACCTGAGACTCAATGTAAGGTTTACCTCATTGATGTACAGTTAATTCCCTGAAATTCTCTCACCGAGAAGTTAAAAAAAATGAAAAGTCTTTGCAGTACACAGGGTGGGTAGTGATGGTGGGGTAGGGTGGGGTGGCGGTGCTGGGGCCGGAAGATGGCTGCAGGAGCCAGGCCTTGAGCGTCTGAGGGAACCATGGGGTGCCTGCGAAGGTTGGCGCAAGGTGAGAATTGTCAAAACAGAGTTAGCAGGAGGAGAAGGGGTGAGGGGTGCCACGCTGTTCCTGAGCTTTCCACTCAAACTTTACCGCCTGAGCCTCAGCTCCACTCTGGATTCTGTGTGTGTGTGGGGGGGGTTAATTGGAGAGAAGAATCTCCAGATGTTCCTCCTTCCCCAGGCTGGCTTTGGGGCAAGAAGAGATGTTGATGGGTGTTGAAATTCATGAAGTACACTCATGGCTTATCTGCCCGTGGCTTGTAGTTGTCTTGCAGACCTGAATTTCTCTTCAGCTCTTTTCCTGTGTGACTATTTCACAGCTCCGGAGTGGAGGAAAGCCTCCCCCCTACCCCTGCTCCCCCAAAGTTCGACAGCTAGGAAGATCCCAGAGTCAGAGTCCAAGACCCAAACCAGGCCTCTGACGTGTTTCCCCCGTGTCCTGGTATCCTCCTCTTCATGACCTGTGTATGTGAGTCTGTGCACCCCAATCCAGAGGACCCCTCTAATCCCACCCTTCCTGGCCACACTGGCTTTTAAACTTTGCAAAAGCAACAGCTCTCAGGGCGCTTCCTGTCCCTGGCCTTTGCTTTAATCTTGCTTTAGTCTCTGCACACTCTCCAGCTCTCCATTCCTTAATCCCTTCCTTGTCTTCCGCCTGGTACCGGTACCGGTACCGTGACTTCCCCCGAAGAACCTTGTCTCCACCACGTGGAGTCAGGTGGTCATGTGAACAACTGGAATGTGCTACTTCATGCTGGTTTCTGGCCACTGATGTAAGAGAGACAGGAGGCTGGCTCTACAAGTCTGCTGCTTTCCCAACACCTAAAGTAGCATCTGGGTTATAGTAAATGCTCAATAAATATTTATTGGGTGAACGACGTGAAGAGCTTTTTATGGCAAAGCTGCAGAGCCAAAGAGGATGCGTGTGGAAAGCAAGTGGTCTAGAACATTCTCTGATCTCATAGGAAGTCACCCTGGGGGAGGCAGAGGCAGCAGGATCACTAGTGTAAGACCAGCCTGGATGCATAGGTAGGTCCTGGCTCAGCAAACACACACACGGACACACAGACAGACAGACAGACACACACAGACACACGGCAAGAACCAGGAGTGGCGTTGTATTGTAGGGCATTCGCCGGGCTTAGGTAGGTATCGGGCCTGCGTGTTAGGGCAGAATGGGAGCCGCCTCCTGGAATCTTGAGCGGTTGGGTGAGGTTCCCTCTCGGGTTCTCTCTGGCTCAGTCATCTTTTCAGACGTAGCCTTGCCTGAGACAGGCTTGTCTTCGGGAGCCTTCGGGAAGCAGCACACCGTTTCCTCAGGCGGCGTGGTCACGGTGGGGCGGGGCAGCGGCGCGCAGGGGTGCTCTCGGTCCTCATGCCAAGGCCCCCACGGCTGTGATGGGTCTCTCTGAGCCGACACAGCAGTCAGTGACGCTGTGCTGTGCTTTAGTACAGAGGAAGGAAAAGATATTAAACACACACACACACATGTCTGTGGTGAACTCATGGCAGTAGTGAAGAAGATAGGAATGAGATGTCGACTCTTAGTTCAGGGGCATCCGCTCTTCCTTTGTCCCCAGTCTGTAAAATGAGTGAATTTGCCAGCCAAGTGGCAGGTCGTGTGCGGGGAAGGGTGGACGCTGCAGTGGAGTGGGTGGCGTGGTGGCGGGGCCGTCCTCCGGGCCCTCTGAAGCGGTATCTCCGCCTCTCCGAGGGTGGACGGCCGCGGGGACAGCGAGCTGCCCACAGACAGCGTGAGCGTGTCTCTGGAGGCTCACCGGGCGATCCTGCGCCTTCCCTGCCCGTCCACCTCACGGTGGGAGAAAGGCCGTGGGTCTGGGGCCTCGGGAAGGCCCCCGTGGCAGGGTGTGGCGGGTGGGGGTAATGTGGGGAGAAGGACAGGATATTTATTTGTGTTTCCCTGGGCGGGTGTGTGTGTGTGTGTGTGTGTGTGTGTGTGTGTCTGTGTGTGTGTGTCTGTGTGTCTGTGTGTCTGTGTGTGTCTGTCTGTGTCTGTGTCTGTGTGTGTCTGTCTGTCTGTGTGTGTGTGTGTGTGTGTGTGTGTGTCTGTGTGTCTGTGTGTGTAGCAGACTGTCTTGTGTGCAACGCCTGCCTCACAGACTGTTCTGGAAAGAAGCTGAGTAGGAGGGGTGAGGACAACAGGTGTCAGGGCCATCTTGAATTTTGGGTCTGAGCAAGACAAGAAGTCATTGGTGACCCGGCGCAGCCCCCACCCCCCTTGGGAATATGTACCTCAGGGACCATGCAGACCGGTGGCTTTACCGGAAAGTTCTCCCGGTTAGACCCGCCTCCCTTCCCTCAGGGGTGCCCTGCCGGTAAGACTTGCGTTGGAGAACCTCTCCAGGACCCGTGTGCCTACCTCCTGCACGCGTGAATGCGTGAGTAATCACCACCTGTGCACAGCGCCCTGCGCATTTCCCCCTTGCTATTTATAACAGCCGTTTTCCACCAGAGGTTCGGGTAGCAGTTAGGCTCTCCTTCCCTCCTTCTCCTCTAAATAATACAGGCAAATCACCCCACCTCTTTGGTGACATGTGGGGGGTGGGGAGCAGGACAGGTGCATGTGTGTGGGGGGGGTGGGAGATGGGGGTGATGTTGGGTAAAGACCAGGAGCCGGGCCGAGGTGTGGGAGGTGACAGTTGTTCTGAGTGGAGCCCGGGCTTGTGTCTGAGTCTGTGGCCGGGGATGGGGGTGGGGGGGGGTCGGGGGGGGCTGGCCAGGCTGCTGCTGACAGTGCTTTGAAGGATTGATTTGGCCAGAGACCCAGTCCCCAGCCCGCCCCCTCTATGACTCACTGGAGCTGCCTTATCTTGGTAGCGGGAGGGCTGGAGATGAGAACTGAGCGGAGCGTCCTCGGAGTGGGATCCACACTTGAAACGCGTAGACCACCGCGTGGCCCTGTGGATCCTTTAGGGGCGACTTCCTGTCACTTAGCTGTGGGGAAGAGACCACTCCCTGGCATCTCCCATGCTGTGCTCCGTCGACTTCCAGAACATTTCTGTCACCGCAAAAGAAAACCCCTTACCATTCTCCCTCCTCTCCTCTTCCCCGCATCCCTCCCGCAACTGCTCTTCTGCTTTCTGTAAGTCTCCTGGACAGTTTGTAGGAATGGACTCCCGAGACCTGTGACCTTAGGGGCTTATTTTCCCCCACGTCAATATTGTTTGGGGCTTTGTCCCCAGAACCACCCCAAGTCCCCTGACGATCTCTCCACAGCCCCCTCAAGAGTGACCTTCTGACCACTCAGCCCCAGGTTCCACCTGAAGGCAGGGAATGAGTGATTTGTGGGGCTTTCTAGCCGGCAGAGGCCCCGTGCACCTCCCATACGCCTCCTGTCCTTGCCGAGACAGGCTTTGTTCAGAGATGTCCTGGTAGGCCATCTTCTCCCTTGGACTTCTACGGGAAGACCCTCAGCTCCTCCCCGCTGCCTTCATGTTCCCGTCCACTGCATCCCATTCACCAGCCTCCGGTCTGCACTGTGAGCCAGGGGTGGAGAGGGCAGGTTGTTTGTGCCCCGGGGTTGTGGTTATAACTGACTCCAACTCGAGAAGTCACAGTCTCACTCCCCAGCCCTCCCTCCCAGCCAGTGTGTCATCTCAGCCACTGTGTGGGTGTGGGCTGTGCTGGAAGAGGCTGGTGTGACACCCAGCTCACACACACACACACACACACACAGATTCTCCAGTATGCTGGGCACAAGTAGTTCATGCCTACCATCCTAGTTACTCAGCAGGCTGAGATCTCAGTTCAAAGATATTGTAGGCAGAAAGAAGGAGCAGAAAGCAGAGTCGAAGGCGAATGTTGGTGGGTCACACCTGAAATCCTAGACCACTGGGGTTTGAAGTCAGCCTGGGCAAAGAATTCCTGGAGACTTCATCTCCAATTAACCAGTCAAAAGCTGGGCTGGGGGTGTGCACTCAAGGGGTGGAGCTCCAGGCTGGCCTCCCCGCCCGCCTTGGCTGAGGACCTCTGGGCTGGTGATTGCCCGGGCTGCTTTGTCTACATCTCTTGGTCCCTTCCACGGAGTGCTAGTGGGAGAAGCTAGCCTGGGGTCTTAGGGCTTCATCCTGAGGGATGAAGGGATGGAGAGGGAGAGGGTGACGCACTGAGCAGACCACATGTCTTCTGGCTGGTTCTCCCCTCTGGCGGCGTCAGTTCTAGGGACTGACCCAGGCAGAGCCGGGCACCGGACACACTGCGTTGGGGATGGGTGAGCTGCTACTCACCAGGGAGTTATCTTCATGGCCCGTACTCCATGGGCTCCGGACGAGCCACCGCTTGCTTGTGGGATCTTGATCCTTTCTTTCCTGGCTGTCCCTTTTCAGGCCGCTCTTCGGGACAGAAGGGTCATCTAACAGAAAAGGTTTTTATTATTCAATATTATTTTTGATGCTGGGACTAGGGCTTGAGCTCAGGGCCTGGGCGCTGTCCTCAAGCTTTTTTTGCTCAATGCTAGAGCTCTGCCACTTGAGCCCCAGTTGTACTTCCAGCTTTTGGGTGGCTAATTGGAGGTAAGAGTCTCATCGACTCTCCTGTCCAGGCTGGCTGTGAACTGTGAGGATCAGGCCTTAGCCTCTTGCGTTGTTAGGGTACAGGAGTAAGCTGCAAGTGGTGGGCAGATGAAGCTTGCTTGCTTGCTCTCTCTCTGTCATTCGTGTTCAACTGATTCCTCCTCCTCAGGCTCGCTTGGCAGGGTCTCCTGAACCTCCTGTCCTCTGCCTGGAAGCATCTTCTTCCTCCTTTCCCTCCTCCTCTCCTCCTCCCATCCCTGAGCACTCTGTAGCCCATTCAAAGGGTTGTTGCAGGGTTGTCTCCCAGGCGCGCTTTCCCAGTGTCTGTGAGGATTGCTCAGTGAACTCTGGAGGGGCTTTTCACCCCAGGCCCCTGGGAACTTGAGTGGTCCTGGCAGGAGCCTGGTCTGGGGTGTTACTGGCCTGATCTGCAAAGTTCTGTGGCTTCCTCCTCGGTTCTCAAGGTGAGGGTGGCCCTGAAGGACGGCAGGCTTGAGCTCAGATCCCTAAGTGCCTGTACCTGTGGGCTTCTGACCTGTACATCCTTCTAGATCCTTCCCAGAAGCCTGGGCTGGAAGAAGAGCATGGTAAAGGAAGGTCAGAGGAAGGCTTCACTTAGGGTTAAATAATCCATTTCTGATTTTTATGTGTACTTCCTCGACGTTGACTCTTGAGACTTCATCTATCAGTAATTCGAAGTGGTTTTGGAATGCCATGTTTTCCTTTAAGAAAAAAAAATCAAAGGCCTTTTTCTCAAAAGGGGTCTCATTTGAAATGTTTGTGGAGATAAGTTCAGATCCTGGATCAAATTAGATGCAGGTGCTTCAAACCCGAAGCAGAGTCGTTACAGATTAGCTCCCTGGTCGAGCGCTGCCAAGTTTGTGGCCCAGGTGTTTGGTTTCACCCTGGTCTCATCTGAGCGTTTCCCTCTCCCCCTCCCTCTCCCTCTCCCCCTCCCCCCTCTCCTCCCCCCTCTGTCGTGTGTGGAGGGAGAGGGGAGGGGGTGGTCATGGAGGACGAGAAAGGGGGAAGAAACAGCGCTGTGTGGAGGGAGGGCTTCCTGCTGCAGAGCTGGGAAGAGACAGCGCTCCTGATTTGATCTCACGATGAATCCTAGAGTGGCGGCCTGGGGCAGGGGGGCAAGCTGGGGCATGCTCTGGATGTCTGGGACAGCCGGGGTGGCTGGTGCACCGGGGAGAGCACATGCTCCCTCCCAAATGGTGAAGAAGTCCAGCCAGAGCCATGCGACCAGTGTTCTGTAAAGCAAGACCGATCTGAAAGGACTGTTCTGAGGTGATGTCTCTCCTCGGTGTTCATGGACGGACGCCGGAAACCCAGGGGTACACTTAAAGTCCCAGCTTAAACTTCAAATGTAAACTGGAACTGAGAAGTTGAGACTGTAGGTGCTCAGAAAATGCTCCCCGGCCTCCGGCCTGCCAGAACCAGTAGGGGGGAGGGGAGAGGCGGGGGGGGGGGGGGGGGGGGGGGGGGGGGGGGGGGGGGGGATGAGACGGGACTGTGCCTTGGCTCGGCTCTTCTGCAGGCCTGGAACATCTTCCCAGAGCTCATTGCCTGGAACCTCATGCCTCGTGGGCCGGCGAGAGTGTGCCATGACCTCAGACAACAAAAGAGGAAGCCATGGCAGGTCACGCTGCTCTCACACCACGGCCGTTTTAGTTAATGGTGAAGTAGAAGTTGTCACCCAGTCCTCACTCCCTTTTTATTTTCCTGGCATATAAAATTCGGTGTCTGGGAGTTGTTGCTAGCAGCAATTCAAAGGCCATTTCGGCTGAGATCGAGAGGTATTTCCTTACTTGGGACACTTAAGTTATAAATCTAAAAAAACTGCTAAGGAAACCATGCTGGGCCTCCCTCCCCCCCACCCCCCAGGGCTGAAATAGAATCATGGTGCCTCTTGGCCAGAGAAAACACTGCTTTGCACAGAAGTTCAGAACCCCATGCATGTGTTTAATTTTAATGAACAACTAATTGTCCATATTCCTGGGGAATGGCGTGATATTTTAGAACCTGTGTAATGAAATACACTTGGCATATCCAGGTAATTGGCACATCACTTTTAATGTGTATTATTTTCTATGTTGGAACTACTCAGCATCTTTGTTTTAATTAATTAATTAATTTTTGAGGTATTGGGGCTTAAACTAATCCTACTAGGCAGGTGCTACCACTTGAGCCAAGCCCTTACCTCTTCCTTCCCTCCCTCCCTCCCTCCCTCCCTCCCTCCTTCCCTTCCTTCCTCCCTTCCTTCCTTCCTTCGTTCCTTCTTTCCTTCTTTTCCTTCCTTCCTTCCTTCCTTCCTTCCTTCCTTCCTTCCTTCCTTCCTTCCTTCCTTTCTTCCTTCCTTCCTTCCTT